>NC_072383.2:66140000-66830000 GCF_028885625.2 Pongo pygmaeus | reverse complement strand
TAGTAGAGATGTGGTTTTGCCATGTTGGCCAGGTTGGTCTTGAACTCCTGACCTAAGGTGATCTATGCGTCTTGGCCTCCCAAAGTGCTGGGATTACAGGCATGAGCCATTGCACCCGGCCTCAAAATTATTTCTAATGTGTGCAAAGATATATGATAAAAACTACATGAATATGTAAAATAAAATATACTATTTCCTCTGCCTGGACTTTCTATTTCTTCATCCTTCAAGTTATAGCTTAAACGGATCCATCTTCTGGAAGCTTTTTTGAACTCCACTTAACCCCGTTTCAACTCAATGAGCACCTTCTGTGCACTCGAATGCAGGTTTCTGATGACTTTGGAGGTTGTGCCACTGGAATAGAGGGAAAAACTTCTAGGACTTTCATGGAGAGCTTATGTGTTCATGAATATTGAGCAGAACAGGAGTTACTTGCATGGACTGAGCAAACAGAAGATCAAAATAATCTTTTTATGATTTTTTGCTTAAAACACTGCTTATTCTTTGTGTTTTTCAGAGTCAAGAAAACTTTTTTATTTGGAGCTATTTACAGCTTTTAACAACTGAGTGAAATACACTCCAGTAAGCAAAATTTGGAGCACATTTCTTTCTCTCTACCTTACTTCTCTGTAATTTGGAAACTATCTGTAAGTATACTTAATTTATGGTAGTATAGCTATTTGCATAAGTTCAGTAAGCATCTGTTTTCTTTTGTAACAGGACACTATTAGAGACACTAGTTATTTTACCAAGGCTTTGACTGGAATGACATGTTTTCAGACTTTTCAGACTGCTTTGAGGAATTGAGGTTGAGCTACAGAGCCGATAAAAATTCCTTGGAAAAACTGGCCACCTTGTTTTTACAAGGTTCCCAACCTGTGGTAAGTAAAAATGTCCCTTTCTGATAGGCCTAGGAATCCCAAGTTATTTTGGTACCTCTAGAAATGAGGAATTCATTCAATTCATACAGTTATCTGCAGGCACAAATAAATCTTTGGCTGAGCTCAAGATGCTTTTAAAAGGTCTAATCTGAGATTCCTTATAAAAAAAGATCCAGCAAGCCAATTTTTTAAAAAGGCCTATATAGCAAATAATTATTCATGTTATGTTTCATGCAAACAATTAGGCCTAGTATAAATAAAACCAAAGCTTATTTTGCAAATAAATTGGTCCTGCTATGATTTGTCTTTGGTAAAAATGGAAAACTGGAGAGGGAAAAATTATGTTTCAAAAAAAACCTATAGCATGCCTGTTATTAGATTCTAGCCTTGGCTGGGCACAGTGGCTCACACCTGTAATTCCAACATTTTGAGAGGCGAAGGCAAGAGGATGAATCACTTGAGCCCAGAAGTTCGAGACCAGCCTGGGCAACATAGGGAGACGCCATCTCTACAAAAAATTATTTAAAAATTAGCTGGGTATGGTGGTGCACACCTGTAGTCCCAGCTACTTGGGAGGCTGAGATGGCAGGATCGCTTGAGCCCCAGAGGTCAAGGCTTCAGTGAGCTCTGATCATGCCACTGCACTCCAGCCTGGGCAACAGAGTGAGACCCTGTCTCAAAAAAAAAAAAAAAGAGAAAGAAAAGAAAAGAAAAAAATGCTAGCCTTGTCCATTGTTTTTGAGCCTATACTAATGACTCACATCTGATTGGTTCTTGGGGCTATTCACCTGAATCCCTCAAGGCTTCAGATCAGTTCTGCAAGGACTCCTGAAGCTAAGGCTTTCACACCTTGCATTAGGTCTCTGGTAGTTTACTGTTCTCTTAAGTGCTATACTAACGGTGTGGATAAGAATACTAATGTTTTTGTTATACCAACATTGGCGACCCAACAAGGCACCTGGGAATACATACAAACAACTGCAAAATGGTTTCACTCCTCCTACCTTGGGGGCAACCCTTGCCCCAACTATACCTCCTGTCAACAGGAAGAAGCTAGAGCAGTTGTCAGCCTTTTCCCATCTCCCCAGCTCACACCTCAGGATTGAGGTGTGCTGAAGCACAAGGGAGGGAACTGAAACCACCTTTGCAAAGATTATGACAGCAAGAAAAGTCTAACTTGACTGACTCCATCTTGCTTCTAGTCTCACAGGCTGGCTGTCTTTGCTAATTCCTGGGGGCACGCTGAGCTAACCATGGGAGGGATTTAGTTTATAGTTTCACTTGGAAGCAAGGATGATAATAGTCCCTCCCTAAAACTAATCTCCTCCTTGCTTAGAGAGTGAAAACTAATGAAACGCCACAAGATTAGGGTTATTGGAGGGGCCTGAATTCTGCTAAAGTATAGGTATAGTTTTATAATCCCTTACTGCTCAGGAGTCATGTGGCCAGAGGTCACAAGATTTGTGACTTCCCCAATTGCTCTTATAGATAACATCACTACTGTAGAACTTAAGATTGGTCTTTTGAGATGTTTTTCAGATTTTTGTATTCTGGCCATCAACTGATCCTACCTGGACTCATGACTCATGACTCAACTGGTCCTGTGGCCCTCACCCAGAGGCAGACTCAGCTCATTGGGACAGTTTTCTACACCCCTATGATTTTTTCCCAACTAATCAGCAGTACCCATTACCTAGTCCCCTGCCCACCAAACTATCTTTAAAAATCCTAACCTCTGAGTTCTCAGAAAGACTGATTTGAGTGGTAACTCCAGTCTTTCTGCTCTGCTGCCTTGTCATTTCTTTATTGCAATTTAAAAAAACAAAAAACAAGGTGAAGGAGCCAGGCATGGTGTCTCATGCCTATCATTCCTGTATTTGGGAGGCTGAGCTGGGAGGATGACTTGAAGCCAAGAGTTTGAGACCATCCTATGCAACAAAGTGAGGCCCCATATCTACAAAAAATAAATTAGCTGGGTGTTGTGTCATGTGTCTGTAGTCCCAGCTGCTCGGAAGGCTGAGATGGGAGGATTGCTTGAGCCCAGAAGTTCAAGGCTTCAGTGAGCTATGATTATACCATTGCACTCCAGCCTGGGCAACAGAGCAAGAAACTATCTCTAAAAAGAAAAAAAAGTAAGTACGTTCTGATAGTATGTCTCATAATATCCTGTAATTTTCTTTCTGTAATATGCATCAAAATGGCAACTGAGTGACTGCTTATCTCTGTATCATATTTCCTAATACAATACGAACTCTATCAAAGTGAGGACTATGTTTCTCTTTTACACTATGGTATTCATAATGCTTAGCATATTATTAGATGTTCATTAAATAATTATCAACAGAAGGAATGAATGAACCAATTAATCATGAGTCATGAGGAGATAAAAGAATTTGTTTGGCTATTGTCTGAGTATATTTATAATTTGACTTTCCAGAGGTCATTGTTGAATAGATATGATGTATGCTGTTTTCAAAAGGGTCATTGAAAAGTAAATGATTACATGAACTTACAAATTATTAACTATCTTCAAACAGTCTCTTTGTCACTCTGCTATATATACATTTTTCCCTTCTTCCCACACTCCCCCTCACCTTTCTTTCTGCTACAGGTACAGAGTATTAACAAAGATCGCAGATTCTTTCTCAAATATACAGTTTTTTAAAAAAAATCCAGAAATAGTTTTCTCGACATTTGAAACAAAGCTAGAAAAGAAATAAATTTCAGTAAGTATATTGTTTCCTAAGAGACAAGAGTATGACTTTCATCTGCGGTTATGTCAGATTGTTTGATATCACACAATCCAGATTAAATGCAGCTAAATAGGACTGTCTTTGCTTTGGAAATCGGCCTTATTAGAGCCAAGAAGCTTTCTTGCAAATCTGTAATATAAACAAAGTATAGTAGGAGAAGAAAGCATTACTTTTGCACTCAAAGACCATGAGTTTAAGAGAAAAAGTCACTATTGTAACAATTGCTTTGTAATTGTAAATTATCACCAATTTATCATTGATAAAGGTCTATTCCACTATTGGAAATATGTTGGAAGGAGCTGGGATGTGGAAATAAATAAGATAAATATAAACATATACTATCTGTTGTATCCCTTTCTGTCTTGTTCATCTTCACTAGATGGTAATAATATTAAAAATGAATTCAGCTTGGGACTTATAAAGCATTTATAACACGCCAGACACTGTTTGTTCTAAACTCATTGTATATGTTAACTCATTTAATATATGCAACCCTGTAAGGTCACTATAATCCTCTAAGATCAATACCATGAGTTAGCCCAGTTTACAGAAAAGGACATGAATGCACCAACAGGTGCAGTGACTTGCTCAGGGCACACAGTAAGCGACAGAGCTGGGGTTTAAGCTAAGATGGTGTGGTTCCACAGACCTTGCTTTTAGTAATTTACTATTTTAGTTATTACATATAATCTCTTGATGCTATATTCTTCCTAGAATAACACTTATAAATCAGCAAGCATGCACTGAGCACTGACCTAGATGCCAAGGGGGAAACAAAAAATGACACCATTTGATGCTTCACTCACTGTATTTGGGGTGTCTTCCTGAACTGAAATTAATTTCAACGTTTAGATTTTTCCTGACATTGTTTCTCAGCTGATGTGTTAGGGCATACTGGAGTGTCAAACTTTGATCTGATTACATTTTAATTTTGCTTCACCAACAGCAGATCGAATGTGAAGCTAAGAAGGTCATGCTATGCAGTACAGAATGTGGTACAAACCACTAGGGGATAAGACACAAGAAGCAGAAAGTAATACTATGCCAGCCCCCCAAGAAAGATCACAGGTTTCTTTGAACATATGAAATTCTTTAGTGGAGATTTTTGGCTCTTGTAGAATGTAAGCTACCCAAGGGCAGAGATTTGTTCTATCTTGTTTACAGTTGTATTCCCTAGGAGCTAGTGCAGTGCCTGACACAGAGTAAACAATAAATAATTGGTAAGGAAATGAATGAATAATTAAAAATCAGAGAGTGGGGCAAAGCAGAAATAGGTTTACTCTCACAGTGACATAGTGCCAACAAGGGACAATAGTGTGATAACGGTGCATGATTTTATAGTCATTGCTGTGTATTTTTACATTCTTCCTATGGTACGCTTTTTGATTATTTAGATAGCATTTTTTTAGTCCTTTTCTTTCTTTGTGCCATGAAAAATTCTAGGATTCAGAAATTTATCATGAACACAAATGTGTATACAAATCCTTTCTAAATCTCTCAAAGGAATACTAATGTATTTACAGTTGCACATCCAAAATAAAAGAACTACTCTGTTTGGTTTTTGATAGACAACTTGCATAACAAACAGAAAACACAGTCACAATTTGTAGAGAAATGCTTATTAAAAAGACATACAGTTCTAAAAAACAAAGTCTACTAATAAAAAAATAAAGGAACAATTTTTAAAAGATGCACAGCCAAGACTACAGAGTCCTTGTTTTAAACAGAGAGTGCTTGAGTTGAGATATATTCTTTCAATCTCTGAGTCCCACTGTTCAATCTCTGATGTCCCACAGGGTGACATCACCCTGTGGTAGTTTAGGGAAAGGATCATCTTGGACCTTAACAAAAACCATCCAGCTTTTCACTAACAATTTTCTTATCTCTAGCTATAAATAGCAATCTTTCCATTCTGAAGAATTGCAAGGTCACTTTCTTTTTTTATTTTTATCAAAAACAAACAAATCCAGTTTTGCTGGGGGTACTGATCTGAGTTGGGGGAGCTACTTTCAAGGAGGTAGGTTTAGTACTGGGGGAGGTACCAGGAGATCCCAGCTTAAGATAAATACCCAAACTCCCTCAGATACATGAGAAGCAGCAGACAGTAGAAAGAATCATTGAGCAGCATTAGTATAAGGCATTATATTATACATGTGAAATTTCAAGAAAATGTGTCTTTAAGGCCTAGGCAGGCAGATCACTTGAGGCCAGGAGTTCGAGACCAGCCTGGGCAACATGGTGAGACACTGTATCTACAAAAAATACACAAAAAATAGCCATGCGTGGTGGTACACACCTGTAGTCCCAGCTACCTGGGAGGCTCAGGTGGGAGGATTACTTAAGCCTGGGAGGTTAAGGCTACAGTGAGCTGTGATCACGTCACTGCACTCCAGCCTGGGCAACAGAGCCAGACCCTGTCTCAAAAAAAAAAAAACAACAAAAAAAAACAACAAAATAACGTAAAATAAGTTTTACCTTATTGGGTGAGTTATTTCTGAGCAACAGGCTTTAAAGTTTGACAAGACTAGGTTTCAAACTTAACTGTACCATTTTCTAGTTGTGTGTGACCACGGATAAGGTATTTAAGCTCTCTGAGGCTCATTTTCCTTATCTGTAAAAAGATATTTAATCCTTACCTTTCAGGGTTGTTATAAGGATTGCATTAGATTCATAGGTAAATCACTTAATGCATCATCTGACATTTTTATTCAACAAGCATTCATTAAATCCCTGCTGTACATCTGGCACTCTGCTCTGTTCTCCAAATACAAGAGTGAAGAAGACAGATAAGTTCTTCATCTTGCAGATCTTGGAATCCAGTAGGAACACTGCCAACTAAACAGGCTAATTCCTTGTCAGGGTCTGCAATTTTACCCTACTTGCAAGATAATAAGCTAGCCAGTTAAGGCTTCATAGATGCTGGCAGAAGACATGAGACTCCTGCGTCAGAGACAGATGACTTTATTATGCATTGCACAAGCAAGCCACATGGATGGCATGTTCATTGGTTGCTCCTGCTCTGCAAGTTCTGCAGGGGCAATGTGGAGGGGCCAGGTGGATGCTGAGAAACATTGAGCTCGGAAATTCACTTCTTTTTTTTTTTTTTTTAGACTTAGTCTCACTCTGTCACTGGGCTGGAGTGCAGTGGCACAATCTTGGCTCACTGCAACCTCCGCCTTCTGGGATCAAGCAATTCTCCTGCCTCAGCCACTCGAGTAGCTGGGATTACAGGTGTACACCACCACACCCAGCTAATTTTTGTATTTTTAATAGAGATGGAGTTTCACCATGTTGGCCAGGATGGTCTCAATCTCCTGACCTCGTAATCCACCTGCCTCGGCCTCCCAAAGTGCTGGAATTACAGGCATGAGCCACTGCGCCCAGCCGAAATTCACTTCTTTTATAGTAAGCAGAAAACAGCCTATTATTTGTCTTAGAGTAAGATGTTGCCTCACTGCAAGGCTGCTCATGGCAAATATAACCATGAGAAATAGCTGTCAGAGTCTTGCAATCTTGGCATACCCAGGAAGAATATGCAGGGACACTCAGGGCTCACAATGAACTGCCTCTCCCAACATTCCTCACCTGTAAAACAGGGATAATAACAGCATCCAACTCATAAAAATATTGTAAGAATTAAATGAGAAAATCTATACCAAAATTGGGGCAACTAGGCTTTTAAGGAAGTCATTAGGCCAGGTGTGGTGGCTCACTCCTGTAATCCCAACACTTTGGGGGGCCTAGGCAGGCAGATCACTTGAGGCCAGGAGTTTGAGACCAGCCTGGGCAACATGGTAAGACCCTGTATCTACAAAAAATACACAAAAAATAGCCATGCGTGGTGGTACACAGTCCCAGCTACCCGGGAGGCTCAGGTGGGAGGATTACTTAAGCCTGGGAGGTTAAGGCTACAGTGAGCTGTGATCACACCACTGCACTCCAGCCTGGGCAACAAAGCCAGACCTTGTCTCAAAAAAAAAAAAAAAAGTCAGCAATACCTGGTACAAAATGTAGTCAGTGTAAGCTATTTTTATTGACAGTTGTAACAGTGGAATGAGCAGAGGAATAGGTGCTGTTTAAATGTTTGATGAATTGATGAGTTGGTGTGGAGTTAAAACAATAATAAGTGACACTTATTAATATTTTACCTTATGAGGTACTGTTTTAAGCACTGTTGCATATATTATTTCATTTAATAACCCTATGAGGTACATACTATGATTTTCCCAATTTTATAGACAAGATTTTATAGATGAGAAGACAGAGGCTGAGGGGAGTTAAGTGATTTGCTCAAGTTTAGATAGTCATGGAATTGGGATTTGAACTTTGTTTATCTGTATCCACATAGTAAGTACTCATTATATTGACATTCACTAGGAGATGGATCCTTAGTAGGAAAATAAAGCTTTTTTTTTTTTTTTAGCAAATGCCCTTTCCCCTTACTTTTTCTTAATGCACCTCCTTGAGGTTCAGATTTTCTTGATATTAGAGTGGTAACATCTATTAAGGTTTACACTTGGGTAAGAAGAGTTAGAAGACCCCCTGACTGCTTTCAACAAGCTTTACTTTCTTTTAAAATCTAGGCCAATGTGTTCTTGACACTGAAATGCAATAGTCAAGTAAAATTATCACCTCACCCACAAAGTCCTCAAAACGGGAAACACAGCATTCAACAACATTTTTCTAAATGTGGACTTAAGAAACGTGTGGACTTAAGAAAACAACTACCAACTACTAAAAATAGTCATTAAACTGCCTTAGTAACTATTAAAACTCTCTCATACATATACACACACTCATGCAAATATATGTTAGCAACAACAACAAAACAACAACAAAAAGCTGTAAGGAAAGCACAAATAAACAGAAAGACATGCCGTGTTCATGGATTAAAAGATTTAATATTGTTAAAAGTGCCATACTAGCCAAAGTAAACTATGTATTTAATGCAATCCCTCTCAAAATCCCAATGGTATTCCTTTGCAGAAACAGAAAAAGAAATTCTAAACTTCAAATGGAATCTCAAACTACCCAAAGTAACCAAAATAATCTTGAGAAAGAAAAACAAAGCTGGAGGCATCAGAATTTCTGACTTCAAAACATATTACAAAGCTACAAAAATCAAAACAGCCTCGGCTGGGCACAGTGGCTCACGCCTATAATCCCAGCACTTTGGGAGGCCAAGGTGGGTGGATCACCTGAGGTCAGGAGTTCGAGACCAGCCTGACCAATATGGTGAAACCCCATCTGTACTAAAACTACAAAAATTAGCTGGGCATGGTAGCGTGCACCTATAGTCCCAGCTACTTGGAAGGCTGTGACAGGAGACTTGCTTAAACCCTCCCAGCTAGTTGGGAGGCTGTAACAGAAGACTTGCTTAAACCCAGAAGGCAGAGGTTGCAGTGAGCCGAGATCACGCCACTGCACTACAGCCTGGGCAACAGAGCAAGGCTATGTCTCAAAAAATAAATAAATAAATAAATAAATAATACAAAAAGTAAACAATAAAACCAGCCTCCCTGTCCCCTGTATCAATACTAGATGCCAGTAGCACACACCCCTAGTCATGGCAATCAAAAATGTCTCAAGATAGTGCCAAATGTCTTCTGAGGGCAATACTGTCCCCAGTTAGGAGCCACTGATCTAACCAATCTGCTATTGTTTGACATTTAGGTTGTATCTACTTTGTCACAATTTAAAGCAGCAGCACTTATGAAGCTCCCAACATAGATATAGATATAGATATAGATATAGATATACACACACACATATATATATACACACACACACATATATATATATACACACACACATACTCAGCACATCTTCAAATTACTTCTGTAGCACAAAAACAGACAAATTGACCAATGGAACAGAAATAAGCCAGTCACAAAAAGACAAATATTGCATGATTCCATTTATATTAGGAATCTAAACTAGTCAGACTCTTAGAAAGAATGGTGGTGGCCAGGAGCAGGAGAGAGAGAGAAAAGGTCGGTTGTTGTTCAATAGGTATAGAGTTTCAGTTTTGCAAGGTTTGAAAAAGTTCTAGAGCTCTATTGCACAACAGTGTTCACAGAGTTAACACAACTGCACTGTACACTTAGAAATAGTTAAGATGGTAATTTTATATGTTTTATACCACAATAATTTAAAAAATATAGGAAGGACATGATCTCAGAATAAAGGGCCATCTTTTATCCTAAAGAACAATTTGCAACCCAATTCCAACATGTTAAGGTGTTCTCTTCTTGTTTCATTGAGAACTGCTAAAAGTCTCAGTGCCCTTCTCATTTGGATGGTGGTCCTGCTCAAACGTTTGGAGACCAAAGCCCCATTTGGTAATAAGAAGGATGTGTTGCCTGGCCTGGTGCTCTGGGCACATACACTTCAGGAGAACCTTTCGTAGGTAGGAGTTAAGGATTGGAATCTGTCCTGACAGAACAATGTCTTCACACAATTAACACATAGTTCACATACTAGATGAAAACAAATTCCCAGTGGACTAAAAACATAAATCTGGGGGAGGGAGAGAGGGATGAATAGGTGGAGCACAGGGGATCACTAGGGCCATGAAATTATTCTGTATGATACTGTACTGTTGGATACCTGCCATCATACATTATACATTAGTCAAAACTCATAGCATATGCAATGTAAACTAGAGATTTAGTTAATAATAATGTATCAATATTGGCTCATCAATTTTAACAGATATGACACACTAACCCAAGATGTTAATAACAGGGGTAACTGTGTATGTGGGTAGGGCAGGAAAAGGGTATATGGGAACCCTATACTTTCTGTTCAATTTTTCTGCAAACCTCAAACTGCTCTAAAAAAAATTAATTTTAAAAAATGAGATGAAAGAAGAAAAATGAAAAAAATAAAAATACCAAAGAAATAAAAATAGAAGAAAATATGAATTAATTTATAATTTAAGAATAAACTTTGTAAGAATATATCAAAAAACTATGAATCCAGAAGGAAAAGACTAATACACAACCAGAAAAATGAGCAAAAGCTATTAATAGACTATTTTTTAAAAGAAGAACAATAAATGTTCAATAAGACTATGAGAGAAATGTTCAGTCACATTAATACTAAAACTTAAAATTATGAGATTTCATTTTTATCTATGAAATTGGCAAACATTTTTAAAAGAGATAAGAGTAATCATGAGGGGCCAAACAGGCATTTTCACATATCACCAGTGAGGACTGCAAATTGGAATGACCTTTGGTCAGAAAAAATTTTCCAAAACTTGGAAAGCAAAATATGATTGCATAATTTGTTTTCATGTTAGGCATTGCCTAACCAGTCCATCTAAGGTGAATTGAATCCTGACTTGTTATTACGGATTTGCACATTTTACAACTGTAAATTCAAATGTTAGCTTGTAGAAAATTGGTGAGACGCTATATTTTTGTCCAATGGAGATATATACAATTTCTGTCCTGCACAGATGAAAATAATTTCTGCTCTGTAAAGATAGCACCAAACATTATAGTTTATCACCCTGTAAGACATTAATCAGATTTATATCTAATTTAGCAATTAATGTAGAATGATTTTAGTATTCTTTTTTATATATTTATGTGTATATATAGGATGTATATTTATATATGTATATTATATAGTATGTATATGCATAATATACATACTATATGTATATTATATAGTATGTATATGCATAATAAACATACTATATGTATATATATAGTATGTATATGCATAATATACATACTATATGTATATTATATAGTATGTATATGCATAATATACATACTATATGTATATTATATAGTATGTATATGCATAATATACATACTATATGTATATTATATAGTATGTATATGCATAATATACATACTATATGTATATAGGTATATGTACACATAATACATATACTATATGTATATATGTACATAATATACATACTATAAGTATATACATCATATACATATATGATGTATACATACATATCATATACATATATGATGTCTATATGTATAGACATATACATTATGGGAGGTATATATACATATATACATAACATATACATATATTATGTATATATTATTATAGATATATGTACATATATACATAACATATACATATATTATGTATATATTATTATAGATATATGTACATATATACATAGATATATGTATGTAGTAAATTTATATACATAGCTACATGTGTATACATATATAGATATTATGTACATATATCTATGTATATACTTATAGATATATGTACATAATATCTATATATATACTTAGATATATTTATATAATATCTATATACTTACAGATATATGTACATATCTATGTATATATAGATATATACACATATTACATATGTATATACATATAAATAGATATACATAATATATGTACACATATAGATACACGTGTGTGTGTGTGTATACACACATATTTTCTCATGTCTTTCTTTGAACTGGCTTTGTTATCCTGCTGGTTTCCTCATTAATAAGTTAAAATTAAAACTTGACCTGTGCTTATTCTATATTTGTATGAGAATACTTTTTAACATTTAAAAAATTATACATTTGACATTTTATAGGAGTATAACTTGGCCAAATATTTTAAGTCTTAAAAGTGTACATGCTTTTTAACCTAGCAATTACATGTCTAAGCAACGATCCTAAGGAGGTAAAGACGTGCTCAAAGGTTTAGCTCTGAGAATGTTTATAGATGTGCTGTGTATAATAAAGAAATATCAGAAACAAATGTGCCACATTAGGGCGCTGATTAATACCTAAATGTGTGTGTGTTTGTTTGATTGTTTTGGGGTTTTGGGTTTTTTTTTTTTTTTTTTAAGACAGAGTCTCATTCTGTCACCCAGAATGGAGTGCAGTGCGATCATGGCTCACTGCAACCTCAAATCCCTGGGCTCAAGCAATCCTCCTGTCCCAGCCTCCTCAGTAGCTGGGACTACCTTGCCCCACCCCTAAATGTGTTTTAAGAATGGTTGTTTCCAGGTATGTGAAATTTGTAAGTTTAAAATTTTTCTTTTATCTTGTTCAGATTTTCTTGTGACACTTTCAAAAGAAAAAAGTTTGAAAGTCACAAAGTCTAGTTATACTGTTCTCATTCTTGCTGACATCTATTGAGGTACTTAGCCCCTGACTATAGTTATTCCCTCTGTCCCAATTTCTGCTACTATCTTAGGGAAATTCAGAGTCCTTAAACAGAACCAATCCAACACTCTGGCTTTTTCATTCCTTAATTTCCCATTTCCAGTGATCTTTACCTCCTCTTCACTTTTGTAATTCACTCTAAGACATTTTGATCCTGTTTTCATTCAGAATTAGTCATTGGTCCTCCCTAACACTTTTGTGCTTTTTCCTCTGCTTTGCTTTTAAATTAAAATGCCTTCATTGTTTTTCCAATTTAAAAAAGCAATGCATGTTTGCTGGAAAAACTTTTCAGAAAATACAGAAAGATGTAAAAAAGAAAATTAAAACATTGCAACTCATGGATTAGCACTCAGCATGTTGGTAACCTTAGAAACACATTGCTGGGAATAGTTTTTTTTTGTTGTTGTTTGCTTTATCTAAATGAGATCTTACTATTCATTTTACTTTTATTATCTGCTTCTTGCCTGAACAATTTATCTTTCCAAGTGAATAAATGCAGATCTACACTGACATTATTATGGCTGAAAAACAATTAATTGTACAGCTATAATATTCTTTAACCCAGGGTGTCTCAACTTCAGCACTATTGACATTTTGGGCTGAATAATTCTTTGTTGTGGGAGGCTGTGTTGTGCATTGAAGGATATTTAATGCCTCCTTGCCCTCTGTATCAGTACTAGATGCCAGTAGCTTCCATCCCTAGTTATGACAATCAAAAATGTCTCGAGATATTACCAAATGTCTGCTGTGGGCAATACTGCCTCAAGTTGAGAACCACTGATCTAACCAATCTGCTATTGTTTGACATTTAGGTTTTATCTACTTTGTCACAATTTAAAGCAGCAGCACTTATGAAGCTCCTAACATATACAAACTCAACACATCTTCAAATTACTTCTATAGCATAAATTTCTAGCAAGGAATGGCACATATAAAATTTTGATGTCTATTCCCAGATTTCCCTCCAGAAAGATTGTATTAATTTAGAATACCATTGAAACAGCATAAATGTCATTTCCTGAGATCCTGTCTACTTCCAGGTATTGTCAATCTTTTTAATCTTGCTTTGTGATAAGCAAAACAAAGTATTACTTTACCCTTTTAACTTGTAATTCTTTGATTGCTTACCAGGTTGGTAACCTTTACTATATTTATTAGCTATTTGTATTACTGCTTTTATGAACTGCTTATTAATCTCCTTTGCTCATTCTTTATTTTGTAAGAGCTATTAATTCCTTCTTCCAGCTTGTAATTTTTCTCATAACCTGATTTAAACCTTTCCTCTTATAACCTTTATAAGGTTTTCTGTATAGAAGTCATACATTTGTATGTTTTCAAATTGTTAGCCTTTTTATTATGGTTTTACCTTTAATGGTGCCATGCTTAGAAAGATCACCTCTAGGTCCAGGCCTGGTGGCTCACACCTGTAATCCCAGCACTCTGGGAGGCCAAGGCAGGCAGATAACTTGAGGCCAGGAGTTCGAGACCATCCTGGCCAACGTGGTGAAATCCCGTCTCTACTAAAAATACAAAAATTAGCCAGGCGTGGTGGCGGGCACCTGTAATCCCAGCTACTCAGGAGGCTGAGGAAGGAGAATTGCTTGAACCTGGGAGGTGGAGGTTGCAGTGAGCTAAAATTGTGCCACTGCACTCCAGCCTGGGCAACAGAACAAGACTCCATCTCAAAAAAAAAAAAAAAAAGAAAGAAAGAAAGAAAGATCACCTCTAAAATCTCTAAATTTCAGTATTTTACTCTATTAGGCTAACCTTTTATTTTGCTGTTATCTTTCATACTCTAACACTAAATCTTTTTTCTCTCTCGACCAGTGCACCTTAAACTTGAATGTACATATACATCATCTGGAAATCTTATTAAAATGTGTGTTCTGATTCAGTAGGTTTGGAATGGAGTGACAGATTCTACATTTCCAACAAGCTCCCAGGTGATGCCAGTGCTGTCCCTGGCCTGCACTCTGAGTTACTAGCTCCTAAACCTTCAGCACTCAGTCTTCCGTACACCCTACCTCCATTCTCTGACTCCTTCCTGAAGTTGCTTCCCTTCCTACCTAGCGTGAACCTCAATGGCAGCAATTTCAACTATAGCTCATCTCTGTTTTTCCAGAACAAGAATCCTGGCAATCTCCATTCCGATACTGATGAAGCCACCATTTCTTCCAGTCTCCAGCCATAGCACCCTGCAGGAAATCAGATAGTGTCCACGTATTTCTCTTAAAAAGATAGGATTTCTAAGGTACATCAGCAAGCCTTCACTTTGTTCCCACTCAGTTCCCTTTCCCATTCCTAGAGTAACTTTGCCTAAATTTAATCTTCTCAAGCTCCAATCCCCCTCCTCTCAGACCTCTTAGTCAATGAACAACAATGAAAGGGAAACTTCTTCAACCCATCCAGTGGAAATAACATTTAGCATAGTGACTACTGCACAATTAAAAAAAAAAAAAAAAAACCCTACTCAAAGACTCTACAATGTCATACTAAGACTTTCCAACTCTTAGGCCAGGCAAGGTGGCTCACTCATGTAATCCCAGCACTTTGGGAGGCTGAGGGAGAAGGATCACTTGAGGCCAGGAGTTCAAGGCTAGCCTGACCAACATGGTGAAACCTGGAGTCTACTAAAAATGCAAAAGTTAGGCATGTGTGGTGTAAAAATACAAAAGTTACGTAGGTGTGGCGATGCGTGCCTGTAACTCCAGGTACGTTAGAGGCTGAAACCCAAGAATCACTTGAACCTGGAAGGCAGAGGCTGCAGTGAGCTCAGATTGCACCACTGCACTCAAGCCTGGGCAACAGAGTGAGACTGTATCTCAAAACAAACAAACAAACAAACAAATAATAAAACAACCTCTCTTTAAGAAAAAAAAGAAAAAAAAAAAAAAAGATGGCCGGGCGCGGTGGCTCACGCCTGTCATCCCAGCAATTTGGGAGGCCGAGGCAGGCAGATCGCCTGAGGTCGGGAGTTCCAGACCAGCCTGGCCAACATGGTGAAACCCCGTCTCTACTAAAAATACAAAAATTAGCCGGGCGTGGTGGCAGGTGCCTGTAATCCCAGCTACTCGGTAGGCTGAGGCAGGAGAATTGCTTGAACCTGAGAGACGGAGGTTGCAGTGAGCCGAGATCACGCCATTGCACTCCAGACTGGGCAACAGAATTGAGACTCCATCTCAAAAAATAAAGAAAGAAAGAAAGAAAAAATTAAAAAAAAATTTCCAACTCTTGGAAAATTCCCCTTAAAAAGTTACGAATTAAGCTGGTTTATTTATTTAATAAACGCTTCGCACAGTTCTTACAATGTGCCTGCCAACCTTATTTAGGTAGGTACAATTAAGACTTCCACTTTACACACCAGAAAATAAGGCACAGAGAGTCGACACAGCCACTGAGTGTCACAGCAAGAATTGGCACTCATCCCGTGAGCACCTCAGTTCTTTTTTTTCTTTATATATACTTTAAGTTATAGGGTACATGTGCACAACTGTGGCACATATACACCATGGAACACTATGCAGCCATAAAAAGGGATGAGTTCATGTCCTTTGTACGGACATGGATGAAGCTGGAAACCATTATTCTCAGCAAACTATCGCAAGGACAGAGCGCCTCAGTTCTTAAACCACTCTTCTATGCTGCGGCAGAATCACAGGAAGTCTCAGGGAGTCCTGAGTGCTCAATTCTAGGAAAAGTATCTGTATCTGTAAGAAAGAAGGGGCAGGGAATCTAACGGTTCTCAGCTCTTGAAGGCACATTAGATTCATTCAAGGTCCTCTTTAAAAATACACTTTCTTGGGCCTCCACGAGAAAAATTCTATTCAATTAGTCAGGGGCTTGCATTCGTATTTTTAGTCTGTAAAAGAGGAATGTTATCTGAAATCAGTGGTTTTCAAACTTTTTATATTCTGCGGACCTTGACACGGGCCCCCAATACCCTGACACGGTTACTTACAATCCGGGATAGAGTGGGAGAAAGGGGGAGAGAGAGAGGGGGAGAGGAGGAGGGGAGAGAGAGAGAATGAATGAGAATGAATCTTTTAGAGAGGTAGAGAGTGTTGGCCCGTGCCACAAACCACCTGTCAGGTTTAAGTGAAGCCTTCGTTCTCTCTCGTGCAGAGACCATGCCATCCTTCCAGAAAGGAGCATTTTAGGACGAGAGACCTGGAATTGGCCTAAGACTCAGGTGCAGGTGGAGGAAGCATCGCATTTACAACAGTGGTCCTGCCTTCTTCGATGTGGCTTCCAGTTTTAAATTCAATTCTAATTTACACAAATTCCACCCACTATGTAAACTTGTCGGAAAATGTCCTGCACTCTGCACTTCGTGGCATTTAAAACTTCCACACACGCGCGCGTTCTTTCTTGAAGACCCGTGATTGCTTAGTCTCGCTGGGCAGCTTGGCACCGCTGGGAGCTTGGCTCGCCCTGCCGGGGCCGACGTCGCCCATCCCGCAGGAGCCAGCGCGGGGCTCAGGGCACCCAGGACTCCGGACGCGTCCCGGCTCCAGGTGGGCCCCGGCACCGCCAACCGCAGGAAACCCGCCGAGCCCTAAACGTCTCCCAAGTGGCTGCAGTCTGCGACAGAGAGTGTCCCTCAGTGGAGCGCCCTGTGGCTGCCCGGGCTACAGCCGTGGCCGAGGCGAGGACACACTTCTAACCTGGGGCTCCAGCAAAGACTGTCCGCGAGCGGCGGCGACTCCATGCCCGCAGCCCTCCGCCCCGCTCAGCCGCCCGCCCGCCGGTACCAGCAGCAGCGCCACGAAAGGGCGCACCGCGCGGGCGCCGTCTCTCCTAGGTGCGAAGGCGGCTGAGGCCCCGCCCGGGAGGCACCCGCGCGGCTCCGGAGTGGGCCGGAGGGACGTCCGGGGGCGGGGCCCAGGCGCGCCCGCCCTCTGACCGGGCTATAACACTCGGCCCCGCCGGGCGGCCGCGGGTGGGTAGAGGTGCGCGCCTGGGACCTGGTGAGGCTGGGGGTGCGCGGGGCCGGGCGCAGCTGCGGCAGCTGCCGGACGGCGGAGGCGCCAGGAGGAGGAGGAGAGGGAGGCACGGGCGGCTGGGTCGAGGGCACCGAGGCTGCCCGTGCTCCCGGTCTCTGGTTGCACGGCTCACTCCCGAAGGTGTTGCTTCCAGCTTTTGCCTCCTTAGGAGGCAGGGAGCGTCAGTGTCGGGAGACCCTGAGACCGGAGTGCCGAGACGTAGCTGGTGATGCCCCCGCCTGCCCTCATGTGTTCTCAGGTTCTTCTTATTTTTATTCATCTCTAGAACATGGACTTCCCGTGCCTCTGGCTAGGGCTGTTGCTGCCTTTGGTAGCTGCGCTGGATTTCAACTACCACCACCAGGAAGGGATGGAAGCGTTTTTGAAGACTGTTGCCCAAAACTACAGTTCTATCACTCACTTACACAGTATTGGGAAATCTGTGAAAGGTAGGGTCCGTCTCGTTCACACTTTGCCAAACCCTCAGTCCTCCCTTTCAGTATTCATTAAATATGCCCCAGCTTCCTGTCTGCTCTTCCACCCACCTACTCTGAGTGGCACAGAACAGGTCAACCGGTACCGTGCGTGTTGGTTGTTTTCTGCTTTTGTTGGGAGGAATAGTAAGAAGAACTGAATTTTACTGGACTTGTCCATTGTAATTCAGTGTCACTGAGTCCTTTCCATTATTGGAGTTCTGTCTTTTTGGATCTTGCAGATATTGGTTATTTGGGATGTGTGTTTTAGTTCCTTTTCAAGATAAACTCCCAAGTAAGTCCGTTTATCCGTTTCAGTTCCTCTTTGTGTGGGCTTCTTTATATGTGACTTGGACTGTTAATGTCATTTCTTCATGTCTCTTTTAAACTGAAATAATGCAGTTTTGTTGGTAAGATTTCTATGTCATATGTAATTAGCCTTTTATTTAAAGTTATGCAAAACTGTCATTCTGCAAGTTTCTTTTAATCTAAGTAGTACAGTTCCGTTGGTTAGATTTGTGTCGTGTATAATTAGCCCTATGGCTTAAAGTTATGCAAAAAAGTGGTTCTGTGATTAAAGGCTGTTTTAAAAATGTATCCATTTGAAGAAGACAATGCTAGATAATGAATATATATTAGTAGTGATTGAAACTCTTCCCAGCATTTTCATATTTATCATTAATACTTTATTGTTCTAAGTTAGAAACTACATAAAGTTATTTTCATTTTTATAGACAGCATGTTTGAATCAGATAAATTAAATAATTTGTTCAAGGTCTCCCAGATGGTGAATTTTATAGCCAGGACTGGCACCCATCCGGCCAAGGCAAATAATTTGATCAGATATCGTTATTTCTTTTTTCTTTCTTTTTTCTTTTTTTTTTTTTAGTCGGAGTCTCACTCTGTTGCCCAGGCTGGAGTGCAGTGGCGTGATCTCGGCTCACTGCAACCTCTGGCCTCCCGAGTTCAAGCAATTCTCCTGCCTCAGTCTCCCGAGTAGCTTGGATTACAGGAATGCGCCACCACGCCTGGCTAATTTTTTTGTATTTTTAGTAGAGACGGGATTTCACCACATTGGCCAGGCTGGTCTCGAACTCCTGACCTTGTGATCCTCCTGCTTCGGCCTCCCAAAGTGCTGGGATTACAGGTGTGAGCCAGTGTGCCCGGCCGAGATACCATTATTACTTAGTCATCTTTTATTATCCTGATGTTCCCAAAGAGGTTACCAGAAAACTTAGTCCTTAAATCAAAAGTTTCATAAATTGTATGCAATTTGGATCTCAACTTTTTGTAAGATGTGTTCAAACTCTACCTGGATTTTAGCTCTGAGCTTTTGAGTCAATTGTGAGTCTCATAATTACCATATTCTTAATCATTTTTCAAAAAAATCAAGGCTATGGCTTCTATATTAAAGAAAAAGTATTATATAAATGTATTTATGTGCAATGCGAAGTCAATATCCTGGGCGGTGTGTAATAGTAACTTTGTTTTTAAACAGCATTGCCAAAGAGTTGGTGCCAGAATTACTCTATATTGCTCTGTAATCCAAAATTATAGAGGTTGGGTGTGTGAGAAATCATGTCTTGAATCAGCATACGTATTCAGCCTTCTGAAATCATTTTTCCCTAGGGCTAGAGTAGAGCAATTTAAAAAGATCTAGGAATACTAATTATATTAATTAAAAAATATATAGAACACAACTAGCTTGAGTTATTGTTCAGTCATCATTTCAACCACAAGATGATGAGGATGTTGTTAATTTTGAGTACTAAGTGATTTGGTAAGGTTTTGTATTTTCAAACACAATGTGCTTGTGACAATTGGGGGCTCTCTTTCCTAATATGAATCAGCAGTTGTGATCTATCCTGCATGATATCAAACCACAATCACAGTGAAAGTCAGCAGGCTTAATTTTGTTTTTAATTTTACCTTGTATGCACTCTTGCGGTTAAAGGCTTGAGGAGTTATCATGTAAAAATAAAATCTGACGCTAGTGGTTAAATATTTGTGTTGAATATGTTGTTCTGAATAATAACTCGGATTAAGAAAAATCCCAAATCGGCCATTTGGCTCCACCTGGTAGATGAAACTGTATGCCAGTAACTGGGAGTCAGTTGCCAAAGTGTCACTGCACATTAGTGTGACAATTGAGAGATGGTGCTCCTTTGTCGGTGCTCTTTTTCACTAGATATTTTCCCTAACCATTCTGCCCTCTGGTGTAAGATATGTTTGCTTAGAAAACAGAATTTATGACCAGGCCCAGTGACTCACGCCTGTAATCCCGGCACCTTGGGAGGCCGAGGTGGGAGGATCACCTGAGGTCAGGAATTTGAGACCAGCCTGGCCAACATGGTGGAACATTGTCTCTACTAAAAATACAAAAAATTAGCCAGGCATGGTGGTGTGCACCTGTGGTTCCCACTACTAGGGAGGCTGAGGCAGGAGAATAGCATGAACCCAGGAGGCAGAGGTTGCAGTGAGCCAAGATCATGCCACTGCACTCCAGCCTGGGCGACAAGAGTGAAACTCCATCTCAAAATAAAAGAAAATAAAACAGAATTTGTTATACACGTGTTATTTATTTATTTATATTACATGTATTAATGTGGACAGTCTTACCCAGAAGGGAAAGTAATATTCCTACATAACCAAATACATGTTTAGTTTTTGTAAAAACTTAAATATATGTGATATGCCTATGTAAATATATGCATGTCACATATTTTCTTTGTTGTAATTGTGGATTATATTCTGCTTGTTTTTTCATTTCATGTTATTTCCTTAGATATTTCCATGAATTGACACAGTCTGTAGATGTGAATTCGTTGCTGTATAGTATTTTATCCTCTTGATTATGTGAATTTTCTTAGTCATTCACCTCTTTGAGCATCTGTATAGTTTTTGGTTAACTCTGTTATAAACAGGGATGCTATAAAACCATTGATACATGTCATGATAATTACCTTCTATTATTATTGGTGATTTTTAAAAACTTTTTTATTTTGAAACTTTTAAAACCCACACAAAAGTTAAGCACACCTATACCCAGCTTCAGCCATAGTAGACCATATTTCAGTTGAGCCTTTTGAAGGAAATGCCACTGCCTAGCGACATAGTAAAGAAAATCTTAGGGGAAACAAGAGAAGCAAAAACGTACTGATGACTTAGTTCAGAAAAATCAGAAAAGGTACAGTGTTCATCAGTTCGTTCATTCAATCCTCCATTCAATTAAGGAAGCACCTCCCATTTTTTGCCCTAACCCCTTTGTCTAGAAGGATGCCTGGCACATAATCAATAATCTATATCTATTTATTTAATGGATCGAATATTTGCTGAGCAAAAGCCATGGGAAGCAAACAAAGGTGTGTGTCATTCATTGCCTGCCATTAGGTAGCCCATTTTCAAATACAAATGTATTTACTGTGAATTTCTCAGGGTAGTCTCTCCACACACACCTCAAAATTAGTTTAGGAACATTTTAATATTTTTTTTAAAAAATGAACCCTTGTGTTGAGGGTTGACTTTCAATAGATAGCAATGAAAGAGCTGCTCTGCTACATACAAAACCCCAAAGAGCCATTTTAAATGAGATTTCCTACCATCTATTTTAAGAATCTTGCATTGGCTGGGTGTGGTGGCTTATGTCTATAATCCCAGCACTTTAGGAGACCAGCCTGGGCAACATGGGAGACTCCATTTCTTCAAAAAAAAAAAAAAAAAATTTAATTAATCAGGCATAATGGTGCATGCCTCTGGTCCCAGCTACTTGGGAAGCTGAGGCAGGAGAATCACTTGAGCCTGGGAGTTCAAGGCTGCAGTGGGCCATGATCGTGCCACTGTACTCCAGCCTGGCCTACAGAGCAAAACCCTGTCTCAAAAAAAAAAGTATCTTGTCTTGCCTCCTGCTAAGTCTAATCATCATTGTATCTGAATACAGTAGGCAGGATAATAACACCTTCCTTACTAGTGATAATATTATTAGAGATTTTTTAAAGCCAGTCAAATTTAGTAGTCTCTGTTATCAAGTACTTTCCATGTAGTAGATAGTTTAATACATTATTTCGATCTCAGCAACTCAAAGTAGGCATTATCCTCATTTACAAAACAGGTAAAATGAGGCACAGAGAGGTTAATTAACTTGCCGAAGATAACATAGCTAAGTGTTAGAAGATTCAAACTCAGATCTCCCTATTTCCCAAGCACCTCTCTATTCTCTTTTAAAAAGCAGCTTGACACAGATGGGGATGATTCCATGGAAGTTGAGGTCATTAGTAGAGGGTTTTAGGACCATGGTTTGGGCACATTTGACCTGAAGGTATAGCTCTACCAAGGATCTAGAGCTGTTCAATTCAGTAGCCATTAGTCACTAAGCATTTAAGGAGCTGAAATATGACTAGACCAAACTGAGGTGTGCTAGAAAGTGACTTTGAAGACTTAATACAAAAAAGGAAAATATTTCACTAATAATGTTTTATATTGATTACATGTTGAAATGATAATATTTTAGATATGTTATATAAGAAATATTTTTTTAAATTAATTTCAAGGCCAACAGCAGTGGCTCACACCTGTAATCCCAGCACTTTGGGAGGCTGAGGCAGGTAGATCACCCGAACTCAGGAGTTTGAGACCCACCGGGGCAACATGGCAAAACCCCATCTCTACCAAAAATATAAAAAATTAGCTGGGCATGGTGGCATATGCCTGTCATCCCAGCTACTTGGGAGGGTGAGGTGGGAGGATTGCTTGAGCTTGGGAGGTGGAGGTTGCAGTGAACCAAGATTGTAATTGTGTCACTGCACTCTAACCTGGGTGACAGGGTGAGACCCCCATCTCAAAAATAAATAAATATATAAATAAAAATTAATTTCACCTGTTTCTTTTTACATTATTATAACTAGTAGAAGATTAAAATGATATATATGACTTGCATTATATTTTGATCGGACTGTGCTGCTATAGAGCACAATTTGTTATTATTGATTTTTTCCTGTGTACAAAAGGAATTCTAGTTCATTTAGAAAATTTGGGTCATACAACAAAGCACCAAAAAGAAAATTAAAATCTCACCATCCAAAGGAAACATTTAGTAGACTGGAATCATACTACACAGTTTTGAGCCTTTCTACCCCCCAAGTCAAATATCTTATTTTGTTTGTCCATGCAAACATGTTATCTCTAAAACTTGATTTTTAATTTCTGTTTTGTGTCCTGTCAATAGATATATTACTGTTTAACTTATGCACCACTGGTGAATATTTAGTTAGTTTCTAAACTTTCGCTGTTATGATCAATGCTGTAGTGAATATCCTTGTAGCTAAGACAGCAAAAATCTGAGCACAGGCTTTGGAACCACCATGCCCAAGTTCAAATTCTGGATTCTCAGTTTTGTAGCTACGTGACCATGGGTCTTTAGAATAATTCCTGGCACATAGTAAGTGCTATGTAAAAGCTGCTATTATTATTATTATGAATACATACCCAAAAAGGAAATTACTAAGTCTAAAGCCATTTTAAGTATTTGATATATATACCAAATTGCCTTCCAAAAAGATTGTGTTGATTTATAATCTCTTGGGAAATGCATATTAAGAAAAATAAAACAACTCTTCTAAAACTTACACTAGTCATAAATCAATACTGTCATTAGTGCTTTGAGAGATGACTGTAGTATGTATTTCTCATTGTTATGTTTTAAGTATGAGGGAGAATTTATTTCTCTTGCGTCTTTCCCTAGGAACTCTCACCTTCCCATAATCAACAAACATTCACTGAATTCCTCTACTAGGAGTCCTATACCATTTCAGATGTTCAGAAATCTCCCTAACATTGGTTAAGATTCTTGCTCCTAAGAGGAAAGTACTGTGTTCATATACACAGATCTCTCATGATCACTTGCCCTCAACTGGATAGATTTTAGCCGGTGATTTATCTTCAGAAAACAGCATTGTATATAAAATTTTGGCACAACATGTGGTCATCTGTCACACTCTGCTCATTTCCCAAATATGCTCGTAAAACCAGTTTGCTTGAGATCCTGTATAAAATGCCTATTGTGAGGCAAATACTGACATATTGAGGATGAATATGAAGAAAACCACTAAAATCTAGGAACTTCAGCTATAATATACATATTTGTGATTTAAAGTTATATGGGTTTAGTAAGCCTTTCCCCTTCAACATAATACGCAGAGTCCCTTTCTGAGACATTTATCAGCTATCAGCCTCATTCTTATTCTTGAACATTCAGGGTTTCTTAAAGACATTGCCTTTTTTTTTTTTTTTTACGGAGTCTCGCTCTGTCGCCCAGGCTGGAGTACAGTGTCACAATGTCGGCTCACTCGGCCTCCTGGGTTCAAGCAAGGCTCCTGCCTCAACCTCCTGAGTAGCTAGGATTACAAGCGCCCACCATTGCACCTGGCTAATTTTTGTATTTTTAGTAGAGATAGGGTTTTACCACGTTGGCCAGGCTGGTCTCGAACTCCTGACCTCATAATCTGCCAGTCTCAGCCTCCCAAAGTGCTGGGATTACAGGCATGAGCCACCGCGCCCCTCCTATCACTTATCTTGTCATGCTTACATTGTTCCCCACAATTTTAGGTGTGTTGTTTTTTTTTTCAGTAGAGACAGGGGTCTCATTATGTTGCCCAGGCTGGTCTCAAACTCCTGAGCTCAAGTGATCCTCCTGCCTCAGCCTCCCATAGCGCTAGGATTACAGGAATGAGCCACTGTGCCCTCCGCCCACAATTTTCTAATGTCCTCCATAGGGTAAGATGAGCTTACAATTATCTGAGCCTAAAACCAAAATCTTTTTTATATACAAATACAAAATATTCCCCCTCCCCAACAGTTTGAATATATACTGAACTTTTCAGGGATGCCACTACATGTAAATTGAGGGGAAATTATATTTTGTTTTGCTCTCAACGTGACTGAGAGATATTTCATATTCAGAGAATCCTGACAACAGTGAACAAAGAGCCAAATCAATCTGCATTTGTAATCTATGTGTTCACGGTGACTCTCAAGTATAGATACAAGCATGTGACTTCTTTGTCTTCTAGTGGAGTACCCAAGTTTTTGCATATGGATACCATATTTTATGTAAATTGCATTCTTTTTTATTTCTGCTTTATATAGTTTGAACACTATATTGATCTTTTGAAATTATGTATGTAAATGTGTTAGAATTATATGCCAGCATAATAAAATAGAAGTTGCAAAATATTGGATGTGAAAACAAGAGGCATCATCTGATAGGGTTAAGAACTATTAGTGTAAAAGCACAAAGAGAGCTGATAAGGACCCACTTCAAGTTCATGTAGCCAGCATCCAAAAGGTGCTTAGTTTCTGTTCTTAATCCCTGAACGTGTGTGTCTGACGGTAACACTGTGGTGACAGCAGTATCTAGAGTTGAGATGTGATAACTGCCATTAGCCCTGATTCCTCCTTTCAGTTTGTGTATTTAGAACACCCCTTTCTCTAAGAGTGCAAAGTAAGAAAGTAAGATGTTAAAAAAACAAAACAAAAAAAAAACCTTAAAGTGAAATTACTCAAAAAAAAACCAAAAAACAAAAAACCACACACACATTATATCAAATACCAACATGCATTTGGGTTAAGGGAAGGAGACTAAGTCAAATTTAGTCAAATCTTCCTGTTTGGAGCTAGGCTTGGTCCTGTAGTCCCAGCTACTTGGGAGGCTTACACAGGAGAATCACTTGAACCCAGGAGTTTGAGGCTGTACTGCACTATGATCGCACCTGTGAACAGCTACTGCACTCCAGCCTGGGCAACACAGCAAGAGTCTGTCTCTTTAAAACAAACAAAAAACACTTCTATCTAGTGATTCAAAACAATTGACATTCTTCCTAGCAATTAAATGTAATACTGTATAGTAGTTTGTGAAGAGGTTAGTAAGTCCTAATTTGAATTTGTGTTAAAATAAAACAGACACAAAATGCATATTAAAAATGTTTCTCATCTCTGTTTTCTGAGGACTGCTGCATGTCACAGGTTTTAAAAATACACGTTTTCTCTCTGTGACCTTTCACATACATACCTTTGTCAAGCTCAACTGGAGGGCTTAATCTCCACTGCATCAAAAAAAAAAAAAAATGCTGCCAACTTCAAACAAATTGCCTTGGAGCTGGCTTCACAGAGTTATCATGCACTTACCCGGAGTTGAAGATAACTACCTTGACAGTGGGGATACAAAGGCAGTAATGATAGTGCTTACTACTCCAGTCTTTAGCCTATCAGGAATTCAGGAGAAGCCAATTAAGTAATCCTTCTGTTTGTTTAAAGAACTTTCAATTAGTTGCTTATCCAGTTTTTAAATTATTCTGATGCGAATCTGTGAAAACTAGAACCACACTTAAAAATCACAACTAAAGTAACATGAATTGACAGTTATTCAAACACATAACTAAGCCTCCTTTCCCACTTAATGCACACATACATATACAAATACAGGCAGGTGAAATTTAGCATAACATCATGTTGTTAGGGCACGAATAAATGTTAGAGACCATTTGATCATTCATTAGGTTAATTGAAACTTAGTTCAAAATGTTGCTTCCTCCAGGAAGCCTTTTTCTATTCCCCTGGGCAGAGTCAGAATCTCCTTCCACACCTCTTCTCCTCTTGAGCATCTTCCAGTAACTCCATGTTCACATAGAGGCCAGGGACCAGGCTTTGTTCAGCTTTGTATCTTAGGCACTAAGATGTGCTTATTACATGTAACAGATACTCTCAGGGACAAAGATTAAGAGTTATTATGTGCTTATTAAATGAAACATATGAATGCAAATATATTGTATGTAGTATATTAAATAATACATAAGTATATAGGATGTACATTTTAAAATATACTTTTATATTGTTACATATATTATATGTAACTTTATACACTTTTATGTAGTTACCTATATTGTATGTAAGTACTTCAGTCCCTCAAGAAAATGACATTGTTTTCTTATAAACTTTTTGTTAAAATTAGTATTATATTAATAGTAAATAATATGATAACTTAGAGAGGTAGAATTGGGGGACCACAATTATGCCCCAGTTCAAGATAAGTCACTGGCATGTAGGAGAAAGCCTCAGAGAAGTTAGGGACTTTCAGGCAGTAAAGGACACAGTTGAATTATTCACTGGCTAGCCTAAAATGGGTCTACCCCCACCCCTTGCCTTCAGCCCCCTAAAACACTGACCAAACATGTAATAAGAAAAGAGTAATTATAGGAGGTTTACCACCATCACCCTCACCCCTGCGTTCATTAAGAAGTGTTTAGGCTGGTTGCAGTGGTTCACACCTGTAACTCCAGCACTTTGGGAGGCTGAGGCGGGTGGATCACTTGAGGCCAGGAGTGCAAGACCAGCCTGGCCAACATGGTGAAACCCCATCTCTACTAAAAATACAAAAATTAGCTGGGTATGGTGGCAGGTGCCTGTAATTCCAGCTACCTGGGAGGCTGAGGCAGGAGAATCGCTTGAACCCAGGAGGTGGAGGTTGCAGTGAGCTGAGAGCTGAGATCACATCACTGCACTACAGCCTGGGTGACAGAGCAAGACTCTGTCTCAAAAAAAAAAAAAAAAAGTGTTTAAATAAATGCCTCTGGCTTTATTTGAACAGTCCAGGAATAATTCAAGGGTCTGTCACAGAATTTTGACAAAGAAAAGAAGGTGGGAGGGATCATGTGAAGAAGGCCTTTTTTCCCCCAAGAGTTAAGCAGGGGCCAGGCACAGTGGCTCAGGCCTGTAATCCCAGCACTTTGGAAGACCAAGGCTGGCCGATCGCTTGAGGCCAGGAGTTTGAGACCAGCCTGGCCAACATGGCAAAACCCTGTGTGTACTAAAAAAATGAAAAAAAAAAAAAAATTAGCCAGGCGTGGTGGTGCACACCTGTAATCCCAGCTACTCTGGAGGCTGGGGCAGGAGAATCACTTGAACCCAGGAGGTGGAGGTTACAGTGAGCCAAGACTGTGCTACTGTACTCCAGCCTGGGTGACAGTGAGTCTCTGTCTTAAAAAAAAAAAAAAAAAAAGAAAAAGAAAAAAAAACTTAAGCAGAGATATGAAACCCTTCCATTTTAAGTGTCTTTTCCCCTCTCCATACTCAGAAATGTTGTACTTATTTTAGGTGAAGGCAGATTATATGTCTAACTATTCTTGCTGTGAGTGGTCCAGAAGGGCACAGTTTTGGAAATACACAGATGAACTGTTGAAGGTAGTTTCACCTTAATTTTTAGTCCTTGTTAAATATTTATTCCCTTGTCCATTGTTGGTGACTCAGTTGAGCCCACTCATTAAAATCCTTTTCACGGGGATAGTCACTGTTATGAAAACATAGACACCTGGAGACATGTGGGAAGCGTAGGGTCATTTAACATGTGGTGATTCTACAGCAGTTTTCCCATTGTTTAATTAGAGAGATTTATTTACAGCTTGTGTTAGGCTGTTCTTGGGTTGCTAGAAAGAAATACTGGGTAATTTATAAAGAAAAGAGGTTTAATTGGCTAAGCGTTCTGCAGGCTGCACAAGCGTGGCCCCAGCATCTGCTCAGTTTCTAGGGAGGCATCAGGAGGCTTTTACTCATGGCAGAAGGTGAAGCAGGACCAGGCATGTCACATGGTGAAAGCAGAAACAAGAGAAAGAGGGGGTGGGAGGTGCCACACACTTTTAAACAACCAGATCTCATGAGAACTCACTCATTATTGTGAGGACAACACCAAGCCATGAGAGATCCACTCCCATGACCCAAACGTCTCCCAGCAGGCTCCACCTCTAACATGGGGGATGACATTTCAGCATGAAATCTGGGGGAACAAATATCCAAACTGTTCACACCTTACTAATAATACTAAATGTTCACAGTTAAATTTCAGATAAAGATTGTTCAATTGGGGCAGACATGTAATTTTTTCCATTGCTCTTTGGGACTCAGATGAATAATCTTAGTGTGGTAGAGATAAACCTAGCTGGTTTATCATTTGTTACTGTCAGTTCCTTTCAATTTATGAAGAAACAGAAAGATAAATTGGGAAATGTCACATTCTAGCCTTAACGAACCCTTTAGTTGGACTTGGCCATCTTTTGAGTTTTAAGAACATGTACTTCTAAGTGTACAAAATGTGTTTCCAAACTCTATGGCATACAGTTCTAGCATAATACCATGTCAGTCAATTGCAGAAACTTCTGAACATTTTTTACACTGAGAGCTCTTTGGTCAAATAATTCTTGCTTGGAAGTAAATCCCAGTCTGTGTGTGCCAGGCACTGTGTTAGGCTAGAGACAGAGTCATGAGCAAACAGCATCTCTGCTCTGATGTTTCTTGCATGTGCTAGTGAGGGAGGCAAACAAAAAACAAGGCAAGTTCAGATTTTGAGCATTGCTATGAAGCAAATACGTAGTTTAACGTAATGGAGAGTGACAGTTACTGTGGAACATAGGTTCCATGAAAGCAAGGAGCCTGTCCTGCTTGTCACGTATTTTCAGTGCCTAAAACATAGCAGTTACTCTTTGAGAGAATGTTGTATGGAAAGAATGACAGGAGGCCTGCCTGAAAAGACGGTAGGTTGAAGCGGAGATCTGAAAGGTGACAATCAGCTAGATCTTATAGCCTGATTACAAAATGCACCAAGTGCAAGTGATGTGCAAACGCCTCGAGGTGGAAAGAGTAGAACAGAAGTGAGACCAGGGTGGCTGGAGCCCAGTGAGCAAGGGGAAAGTGGTCTTTGAGGAAGTTGGAAGGTAGGCAGGGGACAACATAGAGCGCCTTCTAAGCCAGTTCTAAAGTGGAGAGTTTGAATTCTGTTCTGAGAATAATGGGAAACCACTGAAGGGTTTTAAGAAGAGAGTGATGCAATCTGATGTGGGTTTTAGAAAGATAACTTTAGCTACTGAATACAGAAAATGGCCAGAATAGAAGCAGGGAGACTAATCCAGTTACAGTAATCCTGGCAAATGTTGATGATGGTGATTTGGATTAAGATGCTCTGTTAGGAATGGAGGGAAGTGAAAGGATTGGAAATCTGTTTTGGAAATAAAACCAAGAATACTTGCTGACGGGTTGGGTTGGGTTGGATTGGATTGGATTGGATTGGATTGGATTGGAGGAGGAAGGCGTGTGAGCAGAAGAGGAAAATCAAGGATGATGCTTAGGTTTTGTGCTCGACTGAGTGTATGAAGTGTTCTTATGTTAGATGGACAAAACTGGAAGAGGACAGATTTGGGATGAAATCAAGAGCTCTGATTCAGACATTTTCTTTAGAAATTGTGAACTCCTCAGGAGGTATCCAGTGGATACAGTTGGGTATATAAGTGGAGCTCAAGAGAGAAGTTTGGCTGCAGAAAGAAAGTTGGGAGTCATCAACATAGAAATGGCATTGAAACCTGCGGGACTAATAAAATAACCTAGCAAGAGAGTAGAGATAAAGAAAAGAAGGCCAGAATCGAGCTATAGCACCCTCACACAGTTAGTCTGATAGAGTAGAGGAGCCAAGAATGGAGATGAGAAAAAATCAGTAATGAGGTAGAAGGAAAACTAAGAGTGGTGTCACAGATGTCAAAAAGGGGAGTGGCTCAAGAAGGTGGATGTTTTGGGGAGTACCATGACCACCTATTAGTGATTTGCTGGAAGGACTCACTCACAACTCAATATAAAATCATATTCAAGGCTAAGATTTATTACAGCAAAGGGTATGGTGCAGGAACAGCAGGATACAGATATATGGTGGCAAAACTAGAGAAGTTGTAGTAGGCTTTCTTGTCCTCTCCCTGTAGGGATTCCACATGTTTCTCAGGAATGCATGTTTCTCTCCAGCTGTAAACTGCAGAGACATATGCAAAACGCCTCCACCCAGGAAAGCCCACTCAAGTCTTAGGAGTTCAGAGCTGGTCAGGGAACTGGTCGTGTAGCTATGTAACCAGCCAGGATGCAGACCCCAAACTAGGTACTAGGATGCATCAGGAATCTTCACGTTAACTTTAAACAATGATACTGTCTTGATATATTTTGACCACTGCCTTGAGGGCACAAAAATAACATAACTAATTAGTAAGCATTTCAGGGAGTTTAGTGCTCAGGATTTGGGTCAGGGTCATTGTTGTGACTGCAGGTGTTCCTAAAGACAAGCAAGAACTGAGCAAAATATACTGGCTATGTTAACTCTTTCCTCTCGAGGTCATGGTTAATGTTGAATGCAGGTGAAAGTCAAAACTGAGAGCCATAAAGTTAATTTCTATATCCCAAAGTATAGTTAGTGAAATTACATTTCTCTCCAGATAGATTCATTCCACTTATTTAGTAAACATTTATTGAATGCCTAATATAGTTCGTGGTATGTGCTAGCATAAGACTATAGGGGTAAGAAGTTAGACATGGCACCTGCCCTGAAGGAGCTGACAATTCAATAAATGCAGATGTCATTAGCTGTGTGCGAGAATATGACAGAGGTCTCATGGCTGAGACCTGAAGGATAAAGAGAGATCAGCCAGGTGAAAAAGGAAAGGCAAGGCAATAAATAGCACGTTCAAAGGCCTGGAGGTGGAGGAGCATATTGACTCTGAGGAGCAAAAGAAGTTCAGTGTGGCTGGAGGGGAGAAAGGAGGTGAGTGTGGGGTAGCTTATGGAGGACCTTATACAGGCTGTTAAACACGTTTTGCTTCATCCACGGGGAGATATAATCCTAAGGGTTTTTGTTTGATAGGAAAATGACAGATTTGTTTTCTTGATTGAAAAATTTCTGATAATTTTACAATTTGTTTTGCATTGCAACAGAGATTCTCTCTCTCTCTCTCTCTTTTTTTTTTTTTTTTTTTTTTTTTTGAGACGAGAGTCTTGCTCTGTCACCCAGGCTGGAGTGCAATGGTGGGATCTCAGCTCACTGCAACCTCCGCTTCCCGAGTTCAAGCGATTCTCCTGCCTCAGCCCCCGAGTAGCTGGGATTACAGGGATGTGCCACCACGCCCAGCTAATTTTTGTATTTATAGTAGAGACGTGGTTTCACCATGTTGTCCAGGCTGGTCTCGAACTCCTGACCTTGTGATCTGCCTGCCTCAGCCTCCCAAAGTGCTGGGATTACAGGCATGCACCACCGTGCCTAGCCCAGAGATTCTCTTTAAGAAATTTGGTGCAGCAGTCATTTCTGGAACAAAAAGTAGTGAGAAAATACAAACACACCAGGGTAAATATACCAGAGCACCACAAAATGTAATATTAAGTGTGTAAAAATAATAACAATCCCTGAGAGCTATCAGTGTGAAAAGTTTTTATTTGAATGCCAGAATTGAATGGAATTGTTCATTTAAACCTTCAAGTGGATTTTTTTTTATGTCTAAAACTTATTAGAAATGTTTCAATGGTGATTATATGTAGTTTCTTTTCTCTTTTGCCTTCAACAGAGCACAGATCACACAGAAAGGAATGATTTTTTTTTTTTAATCAGCAATTTTGGAGACAAATTCTATGAATGCCAACCTATACAGAAACTGACAAGCATTAATTATCCAGAATGTAAAGACAAATGCCAGATTATTAAGGAACAGATACCTAGATTTAAACATAATTTTGGAATATTATAATTATTATGAATTACAACCACTTATATTTGAGGCAGTATGTAACAGCTGTGTGCATGAGCAGGAACATGAGAGGGAACGTAACCCGGTCTCATTTTCTAGGCAAGCCATTCAAGAGGAGCAAAGAGAATGGGAAAATGAAAGCAATGCTACTGCTGATTATTGAACATCTTTATGTGCCATGCACTGTGCTAGGCCCTTTACACATTTTCCTCCTTTAAGCTATTTAAAAACTCTGTGATAAGTTACTTACATTCCCATTTTATAGGCAAGAGCAAATAGACTTTACAGATGAAGAAATTGATGTCCCAAAATGATATCTTGGTAGGTGATAGATTTGGTTCAGTAACCCAAATCGGTCTTTTAGCAATTTATGTATTCATTCAACAAATATTCATTGAGTTCCTACTGTCTACCAGAACTTTTGTAAGGGGATGCAAAGAAGAACAGACCCGGGTCTTTCCCTTTATGAACTAGGGCAGTGGGCCTTACACCCAATTGCCATAATGGGAAAAGCATTGTAATGGGGCTTTGTTCATTGCAGTCAACAGTGCAGTGTAGGGATGCTTTGTAAGCTGGCCTACGGGGTGCTTGGTAAAGTTGAGAAAGGCTTATCAGGGAAGCTGACATTTGAACAAAGGTTTGGATATTACCAGGCAGAGAGATGGAGGTGGTAGGAATTCCAGGTAAAGCGACTGGGAAAACACATGTTATGCTTGGGTGGCAGGAGCAGTCCAGGGAGGACATGGTGGGACTGTGCTACAAGAAGCCTTGTATGCCAAGGTGATGAGACTTCCCTTGTACATACGGCCAAGGATAAGAATTTGATGACAATTTCTAATGTATCTTAGCATCTAAGTTCCCTTAATTTGTGCTCACTGGAAACCACAAAGTTTTAGAAGGCTTTTGTCACTGTGGTTTAAAAGAAAAAAATAGATGGTTCAAAGAACAGTGATACATAGGGAAAGTATTTTGACTCACGTAATTTCTCACTAAAATTGGCAATATTTGTAGCCCCATGGGAACTGTGTTTCCATAGGACATTCTGTTTGCTGTCCTTGGGAAGCTATCTAAAAAAAGAAAAAAAAAACACAATAAAAAGAGGTATTTGGGGATCAGTAATAAAAGTTGTATACTTTATTGAATGTGTTACTGTGTACTAGCTACTTATCCATATTATTTTAAATCCTGACACCAACCCTGTGAATTAGGTAGTATTATCCCTGTTTTACAGATAGGAAACTGAGGCTCAGAAAAAAGTGACTTGCCTGAGACTACTTAGCTAGTAAGGAGCAGAGCTGGGAATTCAAACCCCAGTTCTTCCAGTCTCTAGAGCCTGGAGGCTTCTGTGGAGGTGACCTAGGCCACTTCAATAGGTGAGGAGACAGAGGACCACTTGGGGATGCATTCCTTAAACCAGAGCAGCTGATTCTATGAATGCCAACCTAATACAGAAACTGACAAACATTAATTATTCAGAATGTAAAGAAAACTGCCAGAGTATCAAGGAACAGACACCTAGATTTAAACATAATTCTTGAATATTGTAATTATTATTAATTACAACCACTTATATTTGAGGTAGTGTGTAACAGCTGTGTACATGAGCAGGAACTTGAGAGGGAATGTATCCTGATCTCATTTTCTAGGCAAGCCATTCAAGAGCAGCAAAGAGAATGGGAATATGAAAGCAATGCCACTGCTGATTATTGAACACCTTTATGTGCCATGCACTGTGCTAGGCTCTTTACACATTTTCCTCTTTTAAATTATATAAAAACTCTGTGATAAGTTTTTTTAAGTATTCAGACTTTTGTATTAAATTGGAAAACCAGTACTGGAACCTGGGGGTGGGGCGGGGCAGGGGTCTTCTAATGACTGGCCTTGTGCTCTTTAAGCTGCACTAGCTATCCCACTTTGAAAAGAATGTGTGAAACACAGTTGCAGTCATGCATACTCCATCTCCAAAGAATGGATTCATTCTTCAGGCCATAGTATACTGACTATAATTTTCTGTTTGTAATTACCCAGATTCCAAGCCTGTTTATAGCATTTATACCTGAGGAATGGAATGGTGAGGATTTGAAGAGGCCGCAGTCCTTGAGGTTTTCTTTGATAATAATATCTGTAGCTGCATCAAACACAAATTTGATATTCTGTGTATCTGTGGCACAGGTCATATGACTGTAAATTCTTTTGGTATCTTTTTGCATACTGAGGTCAAGGAACTGGCTCTTGATGTAATTCCCCGCATCTTCATAGGAGTTGTTACCATCATACTCTGGAAAACAAATGCTGAGATGGATTAACTTTTTACATTGGGTTTCCACATGGGATTTTATAGGAATAAAGGTTCCACTACCAGCAGTGAGTAGCCTGAAGTCTGCCACATTGACCAGGAACCTTTGCAAGAATAAACCGAGGATGTGCCCTCTGCAGGTGAATGTGCTAGGCTCTCTGGGGTTGCCAAGGAGTTTGAGTCCCCATCCTTGAGTCCCCATCAACTACATCTAGTTGATGTACACGTGATCCTTTGTAAAGGTTCTGAGCCCTCTGAAACTGATCAAAATTGCATCTGTTAGAAAATATTAAATATATTCTACATATCAAGCCAAATACTAGGAGCTTGTGTAAGCAACAGAGTATCTTGGTGGATCACATGGGTGTTGGGTTAGGCAAAAGATCCCACTGTTGGCCCTCCCCACACCCACATCCTTACTATGCTCTGGGCAGACAGAGTTACTCCAACTATCTCAAAATGCCCAGAAACCCTTAACCACCTCTACTGATTTGCCTGTATTCAGGAGCCTCCTTCACAGCTGAGATTCAGACTTCATTGAGGGACAAGGTGAATGAGAGGGTAGGGGACAGTAGGGGGCAGAATCTGGTCATCAGGAACTTTGGACTTTCCAGTGAGCACAGACTGAGATACCTCAGGTGCTAAGACTGCAGCACCCCTGGAGGAAGACTGTACACCAGACAACAACAAGGCTGATTGGCAGGACAGCATCTACCCAGCATCCTTAACATCCGGGAGGAGATGATGGTGCCGTGTAGGGACACTTGACCCTGCCCATAGCAGCCTCAGCTCCTGTGCATCCTGGGAGTGAAGTGATCGGGTCATGCAAGTAACTACATCAGTCCTTACCACTGGGATCATTGCTACAGAGGGAAAGGCTTTTCCCTGTGTGCTGCAGTGGAGATAGAAGTGTATTAATGGAGGAAAACAAAATAAGCTTTTACATCTGCTAAATTAACAGAATCCCAGGCTGCCAAAACTCTGAGGCTTGCTCAATCAGCAGTCCAAACTGTATTTCCTCTAAGGGACAAATTATGAGCTGCTGTAAAGGTACACGCAGTCTAGTGAGAAACCATTCAATTTTGAGGGGGAAACTCTGGGGAAATAGAGTAAGTTAAAGGAGTAGAGCGTGCCAGTATGAGAAGGCAACTCTCCTGGACTTTGAGTTCCAAAACTCAGTGGGCTCATAGGTCATGGTGTGATCTTAGAAGTCATAAGTGACCAACAAGGAGTTTAATAACGCCTTTTCTTATACTCCCTCTTTTTACATAGCCTTTATACCAAGTTATCATCTGGCAGTCATTTTAGATATAGGTTTCTAAGTTAGACGGTAGGGTCCAAATGAAGTGTTTGGCAAAGTCATCTTAATTTTTTAAAACTTGATATGAAAAAGATGTGGGTATCAGGTATTGAAATTGAGGAGCTATCAGAATAGGGAAAAATTCCCCATTTATGCCCATACTCACAAATACACAAATATTTATAAACAATAATGAGATAGGCAGGCGTGGTGGCTCACACCTGTAATCCCACCACTTTGGGAGGCTGAGGCAGGCAGATCACCTGAGGTCAGGAGTTTGACCAGCCTGGCCAACATGGTGAAGCCCCGTCTCTACTAAAAATACAAAATTAGCCGAGTGTGGTGGCGCATGCCTGTAATCCCAGCTACTTGGGAGGCTGAGGCAGGAGAATTGCTTGAACAGGAGGTGGAGGTTGCAGTGAGCTGAGATCATGCTATTGCACTCCAGCCTAGGCAACAAGCGTGAAACTCTGTCTCAAAATAATAATAATAATAATAATACAACTTATTTTTTTCCCTTTGGGGGGGCTTTCCAGCAAAAACCAGAAAGCCTATTAGACGAATTTTAAAAGAGCCGTAACACTATAATAAGACTGTTTAATAATGGTTGAGAACACAGAGCCCGAAGAACACAGATTGCCTGGGTTCAAATCCTGGTTCTGCTGTTCAGTGGCTGTGATCTTGAACTACTGTCTTACCCTATCTGTGCCTAGTTCCTATTTTGTAACATAGAAATAATAGTTCTACCTCATATGTTGTCGAGAGGGCTAAATAAGTTAATAAACATAAAGTGCTCAGAATATGATTGGCACATAAGTGCTATAGAAGTATATCCTACTCTTACTGCTGTTACATAAATTGTGATATTTGGCAGCCTTGAAGTGTGGCCCTGCCATATGCTTTGTGTTTAAAACCCTCAAACTACTGTTTATTGAGGGCATCTTTGATGTCAGGCACAGGGCTAGGCAATGTTTCTGCTGTATCTCAATGAACCTACACAACACCCTATGAGGTAAATACCAATTTACAGCTTTAGAGACTGACTTGCCAGTGGTTAAGTAACTTGCCCAAGGCCACAAAGCAAGTACCTGGTAGATTCAGGACTGAAGCTTTAAGTCCAGAGAGCTTGGCTCCAGCCACAGCTGCAGTTTGGGCTGACCTTGTTCCTGCCAGCACACTTTGGGACCTGGGCCATACAAGTTATAGCATCCTGGACAGACCCTCTATTTTGTAGAAAAGGAACCTGAGGCCCTAGGATTAAATGAGTTGCCAGAGGTCACTCTCCAAAGAGACTCTGAGGTCCAGATTAGGAAACCTGAACTAACGTTGAAGCTGTGTCTTTCTGTATAAGATCCAACTGCTTGTGGTATGTTTGGTCAAAAAGACTCAGGTTAAAGTCAGATACCAAATAACATATTGACATCTAGCATATTTATGCCCAGATGCCGTATAGCAAATCATCCTTCACTTTAATTAACTTATAGTTATATACTCGACAATGTGAATGAACAGAGAAAAACAAGGTATTTTTTTTTCAGCTTCTAAATTTGCTTGGGAAATTCCTCCGTGTCTTTTACAGGTTTAAAAATCATGTTTAACAATAATGTAGTTATCTTAGGAAAAAGGCCAACCCGTTTTTATCACTCTTTATCATTGGGCCATCAAAGATGAGAGCTTTCTATCTTATGGAGTCATTTGCACAAAGTATATATGAGGATATACAGCATTGTATTTGCAGCATTTCTTATAATAGTAAAAAAATGAAATGATACAGTCATCTAGTTAATGCCACTGAGTTGTACACTTAGAATGGTTAAATAACAAATTTTGTTATATGTGTTTTGCCATATTTTAAAAAAATAATAGTTTAAGAAACTAGTGACTTGTATACTTAAACTGAGTGGATTGTATAGTATGCAAATTATGTCTCAATAAAGATATTTTTTAAAACCCATACATTCATCCATAGAGAATTGGTCAGATTATGCCAGACCCAGTCAATGGAGTATTTTACAACCTTTATTAAAGAATTAGGTAGATTTATACGTTTTGACATGGGAAGATGTCCAGAATATATTGTGAAGTAAAAAACAGTTGATGTGCATTTCCATATGCTGTATACACACGTCTACAGTTTTGTCTTATGAGTAACACTCTTGTAAATGTCATTATGCAACTTGGCTTTTTCACTTATGTGTGTTATGTTAGAGGTTAGTACATATAGAGATACCTCATTTTTTTAACTGTTTCAAACTATTCTGTGGTATAATTTTATCTTAGTTTATTTAGTCATTTCCATATTGATGAGTCTTTAGGTCATTTATAACTTTTAGATATTTCGAAGAATGCTGCAATAGATACCGTTAAACAAGCACATTAGCTCCATAATTTCCCAAGATAGGCACTGCTAAATCAAAAAGTACATGCATTTTTTTCCTCAAGTTTCTTTCTTTCATTGATGATGCTCTTCTTCCTCCTCTTCTTCCTCTTCTTTATTATTATTATTATTATTATTATTATATTATACTTTAAGTTCTGGGTTACATGTGCAGAACGTGCAGGTTTGTTACATGTATATGTGCAGGTATACATGTACCATGGTGGTTTGCTACACCCATCAACCCGTCACCTACATTAGGTATTTCTCCTAATGTTATCCCTCCCGTAGCCCCCCCACCCTCCGACAGGCCCCAGTGTGTGATGTGTCCCTCCCTGTGTCCATGTGTTCTCACTGTTCAACTCCTACTTATGAGTGAGAACATGCAGTGTTTGGTTTTCTGATCTTCTGATAGTTTGCTGAGAATGATGGTTTCCAGCTTCATCCATGTCCCTGCAAAGGACATGAACTCATCCTTTTTTATGGCTGAATAGTATTCCATGGTGTATATGTGCCACATTTTCTTAATCCAGTCTATCATTGATGGACATTTGGGTTGGTTCCAAGTCTTTGCTATTGTGAATAGTGCCGCAATAAACATGTGTGTGCATAAAAAGTATATTCATTTTTGTGCTTGATGGATACTGACAGATTACCCTACAAGAGGATGTATTATTTACACTCCCAGCCCCACATGAGTATGTGTATTTCCCCACATCCTAACCAACACTAATTTTTTTCCATTCTAATGGGTGAAAAAAAAATCTCCATTTTAAGTTGCATTTTCACTGGGCATGGTGGTACACACCTACAGTTCCAGCGACTTAGGAGGTCGAGATGGGAGGATTGTTGAGGCCAGGGCTGGGAGTTCAAGACTAGCCTGGGCAACATAGCAAGACCCCATCTTAACCAAAATTTTTTTAAAAACTAGCCAGGCATGATGGTGCATTCCTGTCATTCCAGCTACCCAGGACACCAAGGCTGGATGATTGCTTGAACCCAGGGCCATGGTCCCACCACTGTACTCTAGCCTGGGTGACAGAGTGAGAACCTATCTCTAATTAATAATTAGTAGCATTTACATGATTGAAAATCAGAATGAACATGTTTTCACATTAATTCAACATTAGATAAACATTGAGGTACTGCCCCGGACGAACAAACACAAACCCCTGCCCCTGTGGAACTTCTGTTCAACTCTATTGGTCATTTCTATTTTCTTATGCCATTTGCCTGTTTTTCTATTTATTCATGCTTTGTTATGTGTGTGGCAAATATTTTCACCTCTTCTGTGGCTTATCTTTTAAGCTCCATTTTCAGTATCTTTGGCCTTACAGAAGTTTTTAATTTTTATGAGATCCTATTCGTCAGTCCTTTTCTTTATGCTTTTATGTTCCATGCCTCACTTAAAAAGGCCCTCTTTCCCCCAAGGTCATAAATATATTCTATACCCTTTTCCATATTTTTATGGTTTTAGTTTTTACGTTTAGCACCTAACTCCATCTGGAATCTATTTTTGGGAATCGAGTGGTGTGTAGATAGAGTTCATGTCTGACAGTATATATTTTTGAGCGCTCAAAGTTTTAAAAAGTATGTATGACTTTGGTAAGCAGAAAGAGCCATGAGGAGTTTGAAGAGACACTCAGAAAGTGGATGTACATTCTGGGTGGGCCCAGGAGTTTGCAATTTTAGCAGATACCTCCAGAGAAAAGAGAAAGTGATGAGAAAAAAAAAAAAAAAAAAGCTGTGTCCTGTGGAGTAGATTCAGGTCATAATGGCTGTAGGTAGAGACACAGCAGAAAGAGTAGCCCCGGGTTGGCCTTGTATCCTGGTACCTACAGCACCTTAGGAAATACATAAAATACATGAAATGTCACAGCTTTGCAAGAACTAGAAGACAAGCCAGAATGAATCAGAGAAGGGATTCTTCAGTGTTTCTACTTGTAATGGAATTTTTAATCCCTCATCTGGTACAAAAATGAGTTTGAGATAATAGCCCATTTAAAAATAACCCAGGCTGGTGTGGTGGCTTACGCCTGTATTCCCAGTACTTTGGGAGGCCGAGGCAGGGGAATCACCTGTCAGGAGTTCATGACCAGCCTGGCCAACATGGTGAAACCTCGTCTCTACTAAAAATACAAAAATTAGTCGGGTGTGGTGGCGGGAGCCTGTAATCCCAGCTACTTGGGAAGCTGAAGCAGGAGAATCACTTAAATCTGGGAGGCGGAGGTTGCAGTGAGCCCAGATCGTGCCACTGCACTCCAGCTTGGGCAACAGAGTGAGACTCCATCTCAAAAATAAATAAATAAATAAATAAATAAATAAATAACCAACCCAGCCCTGGATTAATGATGAATTTTCATTCTGGCTAGCAAAGGTTAGCAAAAGTGGATGACTACATGTAGGCATGTTAATTAACACTTTTTAGATTCCGGAAAAAGAATGTTGTGTGGCAGAAATATGGGTGCAAATGTGCAAGCCTTCTGTAGATGATTCTTTAAAGGCAGGTGGAGTGGGAGCCGCTGGGCTAACCTACCCCAAGTCACTGCACTTCCTTTCTTCCCTTGTCATTAAAACCATATGACCCCTTAGTGTCTGTGTTGCACTCATGAGTTCAGAAGTTCCAATGCATCTATCAAACACATATGTTTGCTTACTGTGCATGTTGTTCTAAGTGCTCCTTCACTGCTTGTGACAACCCTATGAGGTACTATTATAACCTCCTTTTACACATGAGGAAACTGAGGCTCCAGAGAGTTAAATAAGTTGCCCATAGTCCCACAAGCAGTGGCAGCATTGGGATTTGGACTCAAGTTGTCTAGCTCCAGGTTCGCAGAATCACCCTAATAATGTTCCCTCCAAATTGGCTATTTCAGCAACTGCAGTGTTCAGGAAAGAATTATACTCTGATGAGCCTTCATGAGGCAGGGTTGAAAAACCTGTGTCAGGAAAAGATATGACACCTTACTGGTTATCAGACCATGCTAGAAGGAGCCTCTTTAAAGTCGAACAACAGAGCCACTGCTCTGGTGCAAGCAGCACTCTCACCCAGCCCTCTGACCTCAGTCACAGTGTGAGCTCTATAGTTCCTGGCAAACATTAGCCATGGGGTCAAAAATGGAGAAGCGTGCCTTCAGGTATAAGACATGGTGTGTTCATGCAGGGATTAGCTCTGTTTAGGCTTAATTCTGGAAGCCAGTGTTCTTGATTTGGTTCGCATTCCCTGACGGAATACTATGCAGTCCTGAGAATGAATGATTTACATTTATACAACAGTATGCATGGATGCACCACAGGAGACTGTGCCTGGAAATAGGCACAAGGGTGCTTCGAGGCTGCTGTCTACACAAGTGTGTGTTTAGTTTATGAAAATCCACAGTGGCACCTGTAATCCCAGCACTTTGGGAGGCGGAGGCGGGCGGATCATTTGAAGTCAGGAGTTCAAGACCAGCTTGGTGAAACCCCATCTGTACTAAAAATACAAAACAATTAGCCAGGTGTCATGGCAGATACCTGTAATCCCAGGTACTCGGGAGGCTGAGGCATGAGAATCACTTGAACCCAGGAGGCAGAGGCTGCAGTGAACCAAGATTGTGCCACTACACTCCAGCCTGGGTGACTGAGTGAGACTTTGTCTCTCAAAAAAAAAAAAAAAAAAAAACTACAGTGAGCTCTTCAGCATATAGCTTTCTCTGCATATTGTATTCCATGTATTCATTGTACTGGATTCAATGTAGAGTATTCTGTATATATTGTTATTTCACTGAAGAGTTTTTTTCTTAACAGCGTAAATTAGAGTCAGCTGAGGTATTTGTGAAAAATGCAGACTCCTGAACTCACGCCTCAAGATTCCTGTTCTGGATGGGGCCCAGGAGTTTGCAGTTTTTTACAAATACCTCAGGTAATTCTGCTGCAGGTCATCTGAAGATATACCTGTAAGAACATAGCAAAGCTGCAGACCTGGTCTGCTGTTGATGTGCTTAATACTGGGCATCAATAGGACTCTATAAGTAGAGCAAAAGAATGACTTGAGAATGACTAGGCTCACACATTGGGATGGTAGGAAAACAGCCTGGTGCACTGCAAGGGTAACACCATCTTGAAGCAAAACCACCACGATGACCGATGCTTGAGTCCTGCATGCCAAGGTGTTCCTGCAGCAAGGCCAAGAAACAATGCCTGTAGCACAGATAACCCCTCAGAAACATGCTTCTCTGACTTCCCCAGTGGTCACCAGTGTTCCCCAGGAGGATCTGAGACATGACCAGCTGTCTTTACTCTAAACACTTGCTATAGAAAAGATTATTTCTGGTGGGTGAACATAGGGACTCACTTTCTGGAGCAGCCCAAGACATCGCTTCTATTTGTTAAGTCCCTATTAAATTTTTTCTCTGAAGAACTGGATTTATCAGCCTCTTTCTTAAGCCTCTTAGTTCCCTCTGCCTTTGTGGGTAGGTTTGCGTAGACCTACTCACCAAGAAACAAGGCTGTATCTTACATGTTTCCATGATTTTTTTTAATGCACAAAAATGTAGAAACACTATATAAAATACCTACAATAAGATTTCTGTTGGCCAGGTACAGTGGCTCATGCTTGGAATCCTAGCATTTTGGGAGGGTGGGGCGAGTGGATCACTTGAGCCCAGGAGTTCAAGACCAGCCTGGGCAACATAGCGAGACCCTGTCTTTACAAAAAGTACAAAAATTAGCTGGGTATGGTGGTATGTGCCTGTAGTCCCAGCTACTCAGGAGGCTGATGTGGGAGGATTCTTTGAGCCCAGGAGGTGGAGGCAGTGGTGAGCTGAGATCACACCACTGCACTGTAGTCTGGGTGACAGAGTGAGACCCTGTTTAAAAAAAGAGAGAGAGAGAGAAAAAAAGATTTCTCTGAATCCTTCTCAAGCGTATCATGAGAGATGTTTTAAAATGTTTCTATATTTTGGCCAGGTGTGGTAGTTCACGCCTGTAATCCTAGCATTTTGGGAGGCTGAGGCGGGTGGATCACCTGAGGTCAGGAGTTCGAGACCATCCTGGCCAACATGGTGAAACCCCCATCTCTACTAAAAATACAAAAATTAGCCAGGCGTGGTGGTGCATGCCTGTAATTCCAGCTACTCGGGAGGCTGAGGCAGGAGAATCGCTTGAATCCGGGAGGTGGAGTTTGCAGTGAGCCGAGATCACACCATTGCACTCCAGCATGAGCGACAAGAATGAAACTCCATCCCAAAAAACAAATACCACTTTTCTGTATTTTAATGTACAGTTTAAAAATGCCAGGCCTGGCTCTATTCTACTTAGGTTTATGTTCATTAGATAGGAGTCATTCATGTATGACTGAATCACTATGAGCATCCTCCCCTCTCTGTTCTTCCCTTTCCATCTACATGCCAGCCTGTGGTTCAGACTTCCTTCTGCTTTCTCACTGGGCCTCTGTTGTGTGATCTTGTGCCCACCTCCCTGTATGTTAAATGGAGAGAGTGGCTTGAACAGTACCCTTATGGTTGGTCTTCAAGAGCTCATCTAATTCTGAATGGTAGTTGGGCATGTCTGAAGGTATTAGCAATTCTGTTGCTCAGCATTGCTGATGTATTGAGCAATGTGAAAACTTTGGCGAATCTTGTTGCCAACTTCCCCTAAGAATCTGCCTCATCCTGAAGCCCAACCATTTGACTCTGTGGTAAAATGAAGTAACTTGAGTAAGGTCCGTGTCTACCAATTTCTTAATCTCAATTGAGGTAAATAGATGCACATTGTCAGAAAGGACTGGCCACTATGTACTGCAAATGATGGACACAGAGTTGTGATTGTCCTGCAGACTTGAGATGAGCTAGGGATACATCGATCCATTATGAGACGGTATCTGTCATAGTCAAGAGTGTCTCTGGAATGACTTCTTATAATTATTTGGACTTTCTACCAAGGTTTCTGCATCACAGCCTATGGAAAAGTAGACTCCTTTCAAGAGACCTGACTTGCCAAGCATAGTGGTTCACACCTGTAATCCCAGTGCTTTGAGGGGCCAAGGCGGTGGGATCACTTGAAACCAGGAGTTTAGGACCAGCCTGGGCAACAGAGTGAGACCCCATCTCTACAAAACATTAGCCAGGTATAGTGGTGCATGCCTGTGGTCCCAGCTACATGGGAGGGCAAGGTGGGAGGATCACCTGAGCCCAGGAGTTCCACGCTGCAGTGAGCCATGTTCACACCACTGCATTCCAGCCTGGGCAACAGAGCAAGACCCAGTCGAAAGAAAGAAAGAAAGAATGAGAGGGAGGGAGGGAGGGAGGGACGGAGGGACGGATGGAGGGAAGGAGACACAGAGGGTGGGAGGCCTGACTTGTATGTTTATGTGCATGAGATCAGTTCTAGGCCTCTGAATATGGCACCTGGCCCACTCTTTCTTGAGAATAGTTTGCCAGTGAGCAATGTGCCTCGTGTCCTTTGTGAAACTGGCAGAGTATAAGTTATTAATTTAAAATCTACAAACTAAGATCAAGATAAGATGTGCTTTAATGAATGGGTAAACTCAAATGGCTTATTAACAGCTTCATTTCCTCATGCTGCTTCTGAAATGGGCATTTGTCAACTTACATTTTAAGGTAGGAGCTGATCTGAGATGCAAGTTAATTATACAGTTTGTCGAAGCCAAAGAGTTGGGCTTGGGAGATTTTCTGACCTAAAAATGTTCAGTGGCGGTGCCCATGTGATCTTGGGCCTACTCTGACAGACAGTTCGGAGCCTTAACATTCAATGTTGGTCCTTTGGATATATTGAACATAAACTACAGTTTACGGGTATGAGAGGGCATTATTGACTGAGACTTCAATAGTTCCAAAGGGGGAAAAAAAGAGAAAGATGGCTTTATTAAAGCTACTGTCTTCAGCTCAGGAAAAAACATGTGATTAGCCAACTGTAAATGCACAGCTTGAGAAATTTAGCAACTCCCAAAATAGGTTCAAGTTTCTTTGTGAGAATGTGGGCCTACTTGCAGGTAACATTGACTTTATTAACAACGTTTGTTAACAATAACATTCTAGGCAGTTAATGTCTCAAAGCTCTTATAGATACAAAAGAAAATAAACTTACAACTTCCAGAAAGCATCTTCTCATCGATGAGTCTAAATAAAGCTCATCTATTGGAGAAGCAACTTGTTAGTAGTGACTTTTTGTCACTTTTGTAGGGTGGGGAGAGGGACACGGGAGATGAAGCTCTTACTTTATTTTGGGAGTGAGATGTCTCAAGTTCTTTATTCTAAAAAGGGTAAACATCAATTGCCTCTGAGGTAGTAATAGAAGAAGGTCTGTTTTACTTTGGAGAAACATTAACCTTAGAGTAAAACAAACAAAAACACAGTTCAAAGCCCAGGCTGTCTGAGCCCATCTCATCATTTGTAAAATAAGGATAATAATACCTGCCTTACTTATCTCATGGTGTTTCTGTTGAGGATTAAATGATAAAGCACTTTGGAAATTATGTAAAATATCAGTATTTTAAGCAGGTATGATTTCCCGAAATCTTTGTTTTTCCTCTGATTCCATGATTATGACACCACTTAAATATGCCACCCTTCTGCTATCCTAATACCCCAAATCTCAGTGAAACACTGGAAAATCCAAAACCAATAGAGATTTCTAAAGCAGATCCCCTTATTATGCCCCTCAATTAGTGATCATTGTTAATGGGTCTGCTCAGAGCATCATTGCCAAGTGCTTTGATAAGCTAAAGAAATCTGTTGATAATTTCTTGAGGCATGGTATTTCAGTGTGTGGAATACTTGGGTACTAGTTCTTGGGAGTTTTTTAAAGTAAAATACTTATATTTGTATTGACTTTGCAACAGCAGGTACAGCAAATTTCACATGGTGCCTTGCTACAGAAATTAATTAGTACCCACTCATAGTTTAAATTATGTAGAATGATAGTATGCTCATATTCTTCTTGGCTATCTTAAAAATGAATAGAAACAAAAAGGTAAACAAATCTCATATTTACCTCTCCTTGGAAAGAGGTTGAGTGATTGTCATGTAGCTTCTCATTTATCAAGTATGTGTTATGATTTTGTTAAAGGATAAATTGAAAGGATTCTTAAAGCAACAAAGGTTTGGTCCTGCATTGATGCATATTAAGTAAAGTAGAGCTCCTCAGTTGGCATTCTCAGGCTGGGTGACACACAGGTGCCTCTTTCTGATACTCTCCTTCCCAGCCCCTGTGCCGTCCCCTCCCCTCTCCCCTTCCCTCTCCTCTCTCCCCTTCTTCTCCTGTAATACTTCTGCTACTTGCTCTGTTCTACCCAGAGACTGAAGGGGAGTGGTGATCTAATTGAGACTGAATAAGTCCGAACATTTATATTCCTTCCCCTTCACTCCATCCAAAGTCCAATCCTGAGGAAGACATGAAGGTTATGATTAAACTTGCCCAACACCCAAACTTGACTGACTGCTGGACTCTTGGCCTTTGCTAGATTAATGACTGAGTGACCAGAAGTCTCAATGATCCCATAAATCGTATGATTTTAAACTATTTTTGTAGCTTTTGCTAGTTGTAATAAAAATTTTAAAATGATTTTCTTTTCCAAATAGAGAGGTTTAATAAAGCTAATGTGCTTGACCAGGTTTTGGAGAGTTTACATACTAATTTCTTAACCCCTTTCTAATATGGTTAGTACAGCTCTGTATTTTCATCAGAGAGAAGGCAGCCTGTGAATTCCTCACCTTGGGGCTTCCATTCTCCCTCCAGGTGGCTTCACCTTTCCGGTGAACAACCTGACCTCTCTGGCTCCTAAATCCCACCCTTACAAGCCGCAGGAGCCGGTGCATGGGGGCATAGTTTCTTACCTTTACCTTTTTCAAACCTTTCCCTCCTCACCAGCTTTTTTTTAGGACTTTATTTTCTTAGAGCAGTTTTAGAGCAAATTTGCTGTACCTACTGTGCAAAGTCAATACAAATATAAATATTTACTTAAAACCCAAGAACCAGTACCCAAAAGCAAAATTATCTAAAGCAAAATTGAGAGGAAGGTACAGAGATTTCCCACATACCCCCTATCCCTATCCCCACACGGGCATAGCCTCTCCCATGATCAATATCCCCCACCAGAGTGGTACATTTGTTACAACTAATAAACCTACACTGAAGTAGGGGTTTGGACAAATGTATAATGACATGTATCTACCATTGTAGTATCATACAGAGGAGTTTCACTGCCCTAAATACCCTATGTGCCATCTTTCCATCCCTCCCTCCTCACTAGCCTTTGGCAACCACTGATCTTTTTATTGTCTCCATAATTTCGCCTGTTCCAAAATGTCATATGCTTGGACTCATATAGTATAGCCTTTTCAGATTGGCTTCTTTCACTTAGTAATATGCATTTAAGTTTCCTCCATGTATCTTCATGGCTTGATAGATCATTTCTTTTCAACAGTGACTCGTATTCCTTTGTCTGAGTGTACCACAGTTTATTTATCCCGTCACCTACTGAAGGACCTCTTGGTTCCTTTCAAGTTTTGGCAATGATAAATAAAAATGTAAATAGCTGTATAGTTTTTATATGGACATAAGTTTTCAGTTTATTTTGTTACATAACAAGGAGCTTGTTTGCTGGATCATATGGCAAGAGTAGGTTTAGTTTTGTAAGACACTTGCAAACTGCTTTCCAAATTGGCCGTTTTGCATTCCCACCAGCAATGAACGAGAGTTCCTGTTGCTCCACATCCTTGCCAGTATTTGGTGTTGTCAGTATTCTGAATTTTTGCCATTGTAATAGGAATGCATTGATATCTCGTTGTTTTAATTTGCCTTTCCCTGATGACATATGATGTGACATATGATGACATCTTTTCATATGCTTATTTGCCCTCTGTTTATCTTCTTTGGTGAAATGCCTGCTGTTTCCATCTTTTGTCCATTTTTTAATTGGGTTGTTTATTTTCTTATTGTTGGGTTTTCAGAGTTCTTTCTGTATTTTGGATAACTCTTTCATCAGACATGTCTTTTGCAAACATTTTCTCCAAGTCTGTGGCTTACCTTTTCATTCTCTTGATCCCTCCAGCTTTGTATTTAGAAAATTTTCAGTCCTACAGAAAAAAAATACAAAAATAGTAAAATAAGCACTCACACATTATTCATATACATCCACCAGTTATTAATATTTTGCCACATTTGCTTTATCTCTCTCATGAGCTCCATCTGTTGATTTTACTGAACCATTAGAAGTGATAAATGGCATGTCACATCATTCCAAAAAACACCAATATGCATCTCCTAAGCATGACTTCTTCCTGCCTAATCATGACACATCATTATTAAACTAAAAATAATAATAACTCAATAATATCAAACAACATACTGCATTTTTAAAGTTTTCCAGTAGTTCCCAGAATCAAATCAAGCAAGGCTCACCCATCGTCTACAGTCTCACAATCTAGGACAGTTCCCCTGCCTTTTTTTGGCATTGACCGATTCATATTGAACCAATTTTATGTCATTGGTTGATTCCTAATGAACCGTTTCCTTGTCTACAAGTTCTTGGCTTGCCCTCTTACAGTGATGAGTTGGAGTCTCTCCATGACAGCACCAGACTGGAAATTCTTAACATGCTTCCAGTCTCATTAACATTGAGATAGTCAAAATCTACACGATGTCCTCAATAATTTTGGGAAGAGGCCATGTAAGAAAATGTTGTGAAAGATGTGTTTATGGTTAATGATTCAACACAGTTAACAGAGGTGACTTGGCTTTCTGCCCTGCCCTCATGGCAACATGCAGCTTCCCAGTTCAGCACTGTTCTCTGCTGTTAGGGCCTGGAATTCTGAAGGAGATTCAGTCCTTGGAGTTGAAAAGGTAATTTACCTGATGCTTGGTGGTGTGAATGTTTGTGACAGTTTTGTGCTAATACATTTTGAAGGACATGTTCTCTCAAAATAGCCCCTTCTACTTTCTGAATCCACACTCCAGTTTTCTTTTTAACTTCAGTGAATGTTGGTCTATTTGACCTGATGTGCAGATCTTCTGGCACGTATATTTCTGCTGTCTCTTGGCATAACAAGTTGGCAGTCTATCCTTATGTTATGTACACTGTTTATATTGAAAATTTGTCTTTAATTGGTCTGATACTACATCATCTGCTAGGGCCAGTAGTTTGTCATCAGCCAATTTGTACACCTGAGGCCCTCAAACAAACACGTGCTTACAATGTTTCTGGCACTATTTTTAAAGCTTGTAAGAATTAAATGAGATAGCACAACAACCCCATGAGGGTAAGTACCGTTAATCCCATAATATGGATGAGGAAACTGATTCATTTAGAGGGATTAAGCAATTTGCCCAATACCACATGACTAGTAAGTGACAGAGCTGGGTTTTAGCCCTGACACTTTGATTCTGGAACCTGCACATTTCATCATTATGTCAGATGCCCTGAAGAGGATACTGTATATCATCTCATCTCACATGCTGTGTTCAGGCAGATGACGTGCTGCTCAAATGCTGGTTTTGATGTCTTTACTAAACTACTGATCTATTTTTGAGATTTAAATCTCAAGACAGTGATACTAGTGAGAAGTAGTCCACCTTTGTTAATCCACCAAATATCCCGGTTAGGGAACCTAATTTTGGTAACTTCAAGGCCTCTCCTGCTATTGGGAGCTAAGCATCCTTCACTCTGGACTCTCACTTGCTTCACTTTAGAATGAGAGCTTTTTAGGGTAAAACTCAGGAAGTAGGATGACTGAAAGAAAAGCCTTTCTTCTCCACAGTAGCTTATGGGGAAACCAGTAAATTATTTGCCATTATTCCTTGCCACTAAAGGATGAGTTCTTATGGTAGCAATAAATAGACAATAGGGCTGTGCAGACCTCCAACAAACTGTCTTTTCTGGGGTCAAAAGGGATCTGAATTAACCTCTTCTTAAATTACAGCTCTGTGACACCTGCAGGCACTCATAACAAATAAGAACGCCAGGCCAGGCACAGTGGCTCATGCCCGTAATCCTAACATATTGGGAGGCTGAGGTGGGTGGATTGCTTGAGCTCAGGATTTCAAGACCAGCCTAGACAGCATGGCAAAACCCCATCTCTACAAAAAAAAAAAAAAAAAAACATACACAAATTAGCCAGGTATAGTGGTCCATGCTTGTAGTCCCAGCTACTCAGGAGGCTGAGGTGGCTGACTTGAGCCCTGGGACGTCAAGGCTATAGTGAGCCATGATTGCACCACTGCATTCCTGCCTGGCTGACAGAGTGAGACCAATAGGGCAGGAAGAAACAAAACCTCAACACTGAACCAGAATATCCATGACATACTGTAAAAAGAGAAACCTCAAATGGACAATAACTAGTTGTAATGATCGTGATTTTTTTTTTTTTTTTTTGAAACGGAGTCTTGCCCTGTCGCCCAGACTGGAGTGCAATGGCACAATCTCCACTCACTGCAACCTCTGCCTCCTGGGTTCAAGCGATTCTCCTGCCCCAGCCTCCTGAGTAGCTGGAATTACAGGCACACACCACCACACCCGGCTAATTTTTTGTATCTTTAGTAGAGATGAGATTTCACCATATTGGCCGGGCTGCTCTTGAACTCCTGACCTCGTGATCTGCCCACCTTGGCCAAGAAATACCTTTAAGTATTCATTTGTACTTTAAGATAATGCTCAATCTCGCTCTTATTACAGCTGAATTGCCCTTCAAAAAGATGATCTGATTATGTTTGACCTCTTCCCCAAGGGACCGAAAAGGGAAGTTCTCAGCTTTTTATAGTATGAGGTCCCTAGAGGTTTTCACTTTGGGGATTTAAAAACAAGTTTCCTGTAGCTATATGAAGGAAAAAGAAAATCCTAGAGGGGAACATGGAAGAATTATAATGATTGGGGCATGATAATTATGTCCAGTTTTTAAAACTCCATTCTTAAAAATGTCTTATAATTTATAGGTTAAAAATTTAAATGTTTAGAGGAAGGAGGACAGGTTTATGAGCCTCTGACCTGGGAATGGAGTGGGAGGAATACAGAAGGTGGGGTTGCAAGAGGAGAAAGGCAGGGGAATTTCCTACCGTCTTCCTGTTTTTTGTTGATGGTTAGTGATTAATGAGACAAGCTGTTCTGTTTCTCTGGGAGTCTTGACTGTCTTGAAGAAAAAAAAGAAAATTTATTGCAACCCAATGCAGCTTCAGATTTTTCCTCTATTTTTTTTTCAATTAAAAAAGTAACTGTCCCTAATTTAGGAACTGAAATTCCCAAACCTCTCCATTCACCTATTCGGGAAGAAATGAAATGGAACCTAACATCTACCTTTCTTGGGTATAATATCAAAACTTTAATACTATGAGGATGAACGTGTAAGCAAATGCAACTCTATCTCCCCATAATGTTGGAAGAATATAACTTGAAACCAGACATTTGGTTTGGATCTTGGCACTTTCTTGCATGGAAATATTCCAAGAAGGTCCATTGACTCTTGATTTAAATCTAGAAAATTGGGTTCTTTCCAGAGCCCACCCAAGATGGCACCTCATAGACTAGCCACGGACTTTTCCATCAATACTGGAAAACAGTTTCATCTAATCCCTGGACTAGAGGTGACTCGGACTCCAAGTGAACTTCCTCAGGTTTGTTTGTTAATTTATCCAATCATCCATTCACTCAGCAAACATTTATCAATCATTTGCTATGTATATGCCAGACACTACACTAGATTTTGCAAGCACAGAGATACAAAATCCCTTGCTTGCAGGAAAACCTTTGGTTTCAATAGGTGATAGGAGAGGGGTTGCAGGGGTACTATCTATGAAAGTTCAAAGGAAGCATCTAACTTAGGGTGGTAGGGGATGGGGCTGAGCAGAAGGATCAGGAAGGTGTTGGATGGCAGGAGGCTTTTAGCGGAGCCTTGAAAAGACAAGGGGAGGTTGGCCGCTTTGATGGGGTGGGCTAAGGACTATCCGTGCAGAAGAAAGAGCAGGTATTAAAGGTGTCAAGGCAGGGAGTTACCTCCTTTGGGAACTACACATAATGAAGAATGGCTAGGGCCTGGTGTATGGGATTGGGGTGGGAAACCCAAGGCAGGAAGAAGACAGATCCCAAGAGGTCTGGTGTGCATGCTGAGGGGATCAGGTGCCATCTCAATGCCATGGGAAGTCATTGAAGGAAAAGCAGTTAGAGCCATGGGATCCAGTTCACATTTGATCAATCACCCAAACAAAGGAAAGTTTACTCAACGACATGTTTTCATTTGGACTTCATTTTGTCAAAGCGTGAAAGTGATGTCAGAAATAAAAATGAGTGTCTTCATGGCATACCACCACACCCAGCTAATTTTTGTACTTTTTGCAGAGAACTCCTGACCTCAAATGATCCACCTGCCTCGGCCTCCCAAAGTGCTGGGATTACAGGCATGAGCCACCGTGTCTGGCCTAAAACACATTTTCTAAGCTTTCTTTACTTATGGGCCACCTCCACAAAATTTTATGGTTCTGGGAACCCCTATCTGAAAAAGCACAGGTATCAGCAGTAAGTATAATGAACATTCACTAGAGGGAAAGTCATTTTGGTTTGGGTTGGTTATGGAAGCAGTGTCATATGAAAAGGGCTGCACTGTACTGCAGAAATAGAAGACCCACAAATTGCTATGGCTTATAACAGAAAAATAAAGATTTAGATGTCATATGTCTGTTATTGAACAGTTGTGACTCTGCTCCCTGTCACCTTCCCTCCAGGACCGAAGCTGACAGAGCACCCTCTATCCAATCATTGCCTATCTTATGTCAGAGGGAAAGGAGATGGCAAATCATGCATCAGCCCTTAAAGCTCTGCCCAGAAGTGGTACATATCATCTCTGCCCACATTTCACTGGCCAGAGCAGGTCACATGATATGCCTGAATTCATCAGGGCACCAGATGTTGGGCAACCAATAATACAACCCACCACCGAGGTCTTTACTAAGAAGATGACCTGGGCCTTAGGGAATGGCCATGATTTACCTGGTAGACACAGCAGGGGAGCAAAAGGAAAATATGACAATATTTTTGTGAAATCAAGACTTGGCCACATGAAACATTTTTTTTTTTTTGAGACTGAGTCTCGCTCTGTCACCCAGGCTGGAGTGCAGCGGTGCGATCTCGGCTCACTGCAACCTCCACTTCCCAGGTTCAAGCGATTCTCATGCCTCAGCCTCCCAAGTAGCTGGGATTACACGCACCACCATGCTCAGCTAATTTTTGTATTTTTAGTGGTGACAGAGTTTCACCGTGTTAGCCAGGCTGGTCTCGAACTCCTGACCACAAGTGATCTGCCCTCCTCAGTCTTCCAAAGTGCTGGGGTTACAGGCATGAGCCACCACACCTGGCCGTGACACCCTTAGAAAACTAACTTCAAGGCAGAATGCTTCACAGTGACAAATCTTAGGATGCCACTCTAAAGAAATATTCTGAAGAGAGAAAAACCCAGGTGAGTCAGAGCAGCCTGGGGAAACTTCTTAGAACCAGGATTCTGTGGAACTCAGAGGATTTTAAAAGGCAGAAAATCCAATGAAGCCATTTTAAGCTAAAACAACGTAAATAAGGTGGGGCTGTGCCTAGGGTACTAGGGTGCAGAAAGGAACCCGCCTCCTGTGGGCGCATTTGTGTTAGCAGGTAGTGGGAAATTCGGGTGGAGGGCAGGTGATGGAGGATCCTGAACGCCCAGGGGAAGAATCTGGATGTTATGTGCTAGTATTTATCAAGAAAAAGCAGTCCTGGAGATACACCAATAATTTTTGAAATGTTACAGTAGATACTAATTGAAACCTACTGTGCGCCAGGCACTGTTAGGTTAGCAGTGAACAAAACCAGCAACCTAAACAAAATGGTGAACACACCAGGCAGTGCCCTTGTGGGTTACATTTTGGTGAGACAGATGGTATATAGATAAACAAATATACAATCTCAAAGAGTGAAAAAGTTATGAAGAAAGATGACACAAGATTAGAGAGTGACTAGGGTGTATATGGTGGCAGTGGTGGTGGTGGTACAGCCAAGGGGTGGGGTGGAGGACAAGACAGCTGTGAAGACTGGTGAGCAAGAGGTAGTCCCTGGTAACAACCAGCGCTCCACACCCTACCCTCAGAGTGCCATTGCAGGGTTAGCATACTCCACTGAGTAAAGCTGTCTTCCTTGTCCAGGCAATCAGTTAGAAGAGCCAGGAATGCTGGGCCCAAAGAGGTGGGCCAGAGAGAAAAGTGCAGGGGACATGGTTCCCAGATCCATGCAGAACCCCTGGGGACCACTGAGTCCCACAACCTCAACAAGGCCCAGGGTTATACTCACACAGCAGGTGGCCTCATTTTAGACCCCACACCAGAATCTGTGCAACGGGAAATTCCAGTGCAGCAGAAGTTGGAGTCAAATGCCTATTTCTCGTTCCGTTTTGGGATGCCTAAACAGGGAAGCCTCCTGTGTTCCTCTCACTCCCATATTAAACTGAACTGCAAAACTCATGGCTCTAAGTAGATTTTAGAATTGACCTAGGCAGAAGAAATAGCCCAGCCCCTTCATTACTTCAGAGCAGAATAGAGCACTTACTCTTATCACAGCAGCACAAGACCCCTGGGACACCTGACTCCCTGAGACCCTTCCTTGACAGGTTCCCCTGTCCATAAACAAAGTCAGGAATTCCCAGCCCACTACACAGAATATGACAGTTAAGCTTCATTGGGATCCTGTGGCTGACCTGGGGCAGGCTAGAGGGCATCACATCTGTACGGGCTCTCAGCTTTGCAAGTTCAGAAACAGACTGGGTGTTCATGTGGACTGGCCCAAACCTGAAACTCTACAGAAACCGCAGTGCATGCCAGGTGGTTTGCCATGAAAAAAGGTGTGTGTCCCAGAGACAGGGTGTGTATGGTGCAAATGGATTTTGTCCATGTCTTTCCTTCCCTTGCCAGTCCAGCCACCCTGCTTTCTTTCTTTTTTTTTTTTTTTTTTTTTGTCAGTTTTTTTTTTTTTTTTAATTTAAGTTCTGGGATACATTGCAGAACATGCAAGTTTGTTACATAGGTATACATGTGCCATGGTGGTTTGCTGCACCTTATCAACTTGCCATCTAGGTTTTAAGCCCCGCATGCATTAGGTATTTGTCCTAATGCTCTCCCTCCCCTTGCCCCCAACCCTCCAACAGGCCCCTGTGTGTGATGTTCCCCTCCCTGTGTCCATGTGTTCTCATTGTTGAACTCCCACTTATGAGTGAGAACATGCCTACCCGACTTTCTTTTCGGTTTGTTTCTTCATTTGTTTGTTTTGAAACGAGTTTTGCTTTTGTTGCCCAGGCTGAAGTGCAGTGGTGCAACCTCTGCCTCCTGGGTTCAAGGGATTCTCCAGCCTCAGCCTCCCGAGTAGCTGGGATTACAGGCATGTACCACCACGTCCAGCCAATTTTGTATTTTTAGTAGAGACAGGGTTTCGTCATGTTAGGCAGGCTGGTCTCAAACTCCCAACCTCAGGTGATCTGCCCGCCTCAGCCTCCCAAAGTGCTGGGATTACAGGTGTGAGCCACCACGCCCGGCCTACCTACCCTACTTTCTTAGCCTATTTGCTGACTAGCATTCAAACTGAGTACAGGGAGAACATCTAGCAGCCTGATCCCAGAAGTGCAGCTACTCCACATTCCACAGCTCTGGGGCAAAGTGACTAAGGCTCACCTGTAGTCCTTAAATGGGGAGCAATTTGGGATGTACCAGCTAATCAAACAAAACCAAGGCAGCAAACAATAGTCGTCACTTCTCAAACCATCCTCATTGTGCCCCTCGACTCCCTCCTTCCATTTCCAGTTCTCCCCATAGGGGAGACAGACAATAACCTCAACAACAGAAGCCAGTACCCAGCAAGCTGGCTTCACACGTTCATGTTTCTTTTGTTTTTCTTTGATGTTTTCCATTTTCCATCTCTGAGGTGATTAGTAGTACAGCATAGTTGTTAAGAGCAGAGCAGGGACTCCATGGATAGGCTACCCAGTCTTATCCTTTGTTACAGTGGTTCTTAAGCTTTCAGGTGACTGGGAATCAGCTGGAGAGCTTATTAAAACATAGATTTCCAGCCACGTGAAGTGGCTCACGCCTGTAATCCCAGCACTTTGGGAGGCTGAGGCGGGCAGATCACTTGAGGTCAGGAGTTCGAGACCAGCCTGGCCAACATGGCTAAACCCCATCTCTACTAAAAATACAAACATGAGTTGGCCGTGGTGGCGCACATCTGTAGTCCCAGCTACTCTGGAGACTGAGGCATGAGAGTCGTTTGAACCCAGGAAGTGGAGGCTGCAGTGAGCCGCGATTACTCTAATGCACTCCAGCCTGGGGGACAAAGCAACAAAGCGAGACTCTGCCTCAAAAAAAAAACCAAAAAAACAAAACAACACAGATTACTGCTCCCCAACCCCAGAGTTTCTCATTCAGCACATTCAGGATGGAACACAAGGATGTGCAGTTCTAACCAGTTCCCAGGTGATACTGATACTCTTGGTACCGTGACCACACTTTGAGAACCTCTGCCTTATGAAGTTCCCAAAGACTGTTGACTTGTGTGTGAAAGGATAACCCTATACCTACCACTTGTGGCTGTTAGGGTTAAATGAGTGAATATACATAAAATGCTTTGAGCTGTGAATAATAAAATGCAAGCATAGCTAGTCTGGAAACTTCGCCCATGCCTTTTGTCTCTGTTTTGTTTGTTAACCTCCATTTGTTTAGTTTGTAATAAACCACTTAGTCAGGTACCTCTTCCTCTCCTTCAAATACAGAGGGCGTGTGAACTTTGGAGACTGAGTGTTTAAACTGACCTAAATAATATGTGATTTTCAACTCTTCTGTGGATTCACTCATTATTTAATGTGGGCTTTGCGTGCCGTATGTGATAAACTTCTTGTGTGTGGGGTATAGTGGGAATGTGCATACATGAAATTGATGTCAGATCTTTGGATCGTTGTTAGGGAAGATAAAAGGAACTCACACTACAGTGCAGCCTTGCCAATAGGGCTGTTATTCCCACTTACGTGGAAGAAACTGAAACTCAGTTCATTGAGGAAACTCTCTCAAGCTTGGACTTAGGTCAGAGGTGACTTGTAAGGATACACAGAGAAACATGCAAGCCTGGGAAACCAGCTGATCTATTACTCTGTGTACCAGAACTTTATGTATCAGACCAAACACACAACAAGCCTCACGAAAAACTGGAATGTGCTTCACATCACTGCAGCTTTGTCCCAGTGACTGGGCCACCCAAGGTCTCTGCTTCTCCCTAGGCATATCCCATTGAGACTTCCACATAGAGATAGTCTGATGGAGTTGTGACATTAACACCCAATGTGGAATGTCCCAGTGGGGTAGCCTCGGATTCAGTTGTCTTGTTCTGTAATCAGTCATAGCCAGGAAGAAAGCCCAGTCTTGCTCTAGGAGCAAACTGTAGCAACATGATGCTGAAAGAACTACCTGGGGACTTTTTCCCCAGAGTGGGGTTGGCTTTGGCCTGTCTAGTACTTTCAGGGACATTGAGGCAGCCTTAGATCCTCAGAAGAGCACAGATTTTTGGAATCAGACAGACTTGGATTTGAACCCTGTTTCTGCCACTTAAGTTTCCTCAACTATACATTGTGGCTATCACACACCTCACAGGTGTTGTGAGGATCAAATAACATAAAGTGCTTAGCAGAGTGCCTGGCACATAGTATCTGCACTTAATGAATGATAGGGTTTGGTTTTTTTTTTTTTAATTAAAAAAACTGGAAAGATGGAAAGGTGAAAATAATTACTCAGCTTTATCATCCTATCATTTAGCCTCTTATCCCTGACAATGTGCCATTTTCAATCCTGTAGGGATGCATTCATTATTATTAATTTTTTAAGAGACAGGTCTCGTGTGTCCCAGGCTGGAGTGCAGTGGCACAATCATAATTCACTGTAACCTCGAACTCCTGGGATCAAGGGATCCTTGCACCTCAGTCTCCTGAGTGTAAGGTTCTTGTATTGGTTGGAACCCTGAGAGCGCGCCAACAGACAACACGAGGCGGTGTGGAGCAACATGCTGTTTTGATGAGCACCTGGGTGCAGGCAGGCTGAGGCCTAAAATGGCATCAGCCCCAAGTGAGGACAGGGCAGAGGTTTTATAGTCTCCTGTAAACAGGAAGTGTCCTAGTCTGACGTAACTGCTATGTTGTACCCAGATGGCCTGTTTCTCGATCTTCAGGGGTACATGTCTTCGTCCAGGGTAGGTGTCTTCCTGCCAGCTCTCTTCCTGCTTCTGCTATCTTGCTGACACACGCTGCTGACGCAAGTGGCCTTGCGCCTTGGGACTGGGCCTGAGAAGGGAGGAGTTATTCATCTCCTTAAGCTTTCAGGCCCCGGGGAGAATCTTACACCGTGTAGCTAGGATTACAGACACATGCCACCACACCCAGCTAATTTTTAAAGTTTTTGTAGAGATGCCATCACACTGTGTTGCCCAGGCTGGTCTCAAACTCCTGGCCTCAAGTGATCCTCCCATCTCAGACTCCCAAAGTGCTGGGATTACAGGCATGAGCCACCACACCTGGCCTCATCCATTATTTAATTTAAGGCTTTATATGCTACAAAGCTATAGGTTTTTAATAGAAAGTCTGTTTTACATGGTTGTAATTATATAATTTTGCATTCTTTTTCCACACTATAAAATATTTTAATGTTATAAATTCTGTACATAATTTTAGTGAACATGCTATAATTTACATAAAATTACTTATCACTGGACACCTAACAATAGAGAATTGATTGAATAAATGGTAGTGCATTCATATAATAAAATATTAATCAGCCATTTAAAAAGGTGGATTAGAAGTATATTTCTTAACATATAAACATGTTCACGATTATATGTAAAATGAAATGAGTGTACCTAAATATCAACTACCTCTCAAGTCTGTCTGGACATTTTCCTACTACAGTCTTAGCAACATTCAAACTTTAATGAGCCTCCCAATCACCAAAGGAACTTGTTAAATGCCAGTTTCACACTTTACCCCAAGAGTTTGATTGAGACTGGGGCTCAGGAATTGGCACTTTTACAAGGATCCCAGGTGCCTCTGATGTGGGAAAGACACCTCACCTATTTCTGCCTGTTGAAGCTATACTTAATTTTCCAAGCTTCTCCTTCTACTTTCTCCTGAATTCCTGTAGTATTTTGTAGCACTTGTCTGCTTTCTTGTCTTAGAGATCTTAGCGAACGCTTCTAAATTGTGAAACTTTTCCTGATCCTCCAAACAAACCTAGTTGTGCACCCATGTCACAGCCCCAGAATTTGTGTTAAACCCTGTGTGAGTTGCTGAATATAGATACTGAAATCTCTGGAATCCAAACTTCATTTACTTTGTGGTGGAGAGAGAGTGGCTGAGTACTTCAGAACTCTTTAGAACACCTGTTATAGCAGGAACTTTTGGGAATAAAGGTGGTCTTTCTAACCTTGATTTAAAACAAAAACAAAAACAAAACCTTGTTTAGATTAGTCTTACTTACCCTGACAGTCAGGTTGTGAAAAGTAAATAGTTTGTCCTTTGTGCATTTGCTCTGGTCTAGGCCAGAGATAGCCAGTAAGTTGGAGAGGGCAGTTAAAACCCTTCAAGAGGCTTGTCATTCCAAATAATAGTTTTCTTCAGGTCTGTTGGTTGGTTTTCATTCTCAGACTGTGTCACTGAGGTTGTTCAAGGGAAGATTCTTATCTTGCAGTTCACTTAGGGGCCACTTGTGCTAAAATTGAGATTGAGTTACTCATCAAAGTACTTCTTCACTTAGATTTTTATCAGTGTGATTTCCCTCCTTCTTTAAATAATATTGGATATCCATATCAAGTCAGGTTTATGTCATCTTACATTATCTTTTATGTAATAGGCCAGCTTGCAGATGCATAGTTATAAATAACTATTGATAAATATTATATTGAGATGACACTGAAATTTTTTCCTTGCTTGTAAGAGAACTAGATCATATTCTGTATAATTAGTTAACACAAAAGAATTCCTCAGAAACAAACTTTAAAAGCCAGGTATAACAGCTCACTCATGAAAAGTCCCTTGTTTCATATGAAAATGGTAACTTTGTAGAAGTAAAGCTCCAGACAACAAAGAATTGACAGGGTTGGGGAATGGAAGGTTAATGAAATTGGTTAATCAAATGCTTCTGATGGGGAATCACCACATGTAGTGTACTTGTCCACATGGCAAACTCGGAATCACTCTTCAGAACCTTGAGTAGAGGCATCATCTGTAAAACCCTGCATCTGTAAGGCTTTTCATCAGCCCCCTCCTTGGAAAAAATTTCTTTTTAAATTCTGTGCCCACAACAGTACACTACACACACATCTATGATATGTCACACTCTAGTGTATGCTTGTGTGTTACTGTTATCCGATAGATCAGAAATTCATTGGGCATAGAGCATGTGGCTTATTTGTGCAATCTGATCCAGGTTCAGTGCCTGGTTATAGTAGTATTCATTAAATAGATGTATGAATAAGAATACTGCACTGAACAGGGGACATAAATCATATAAACTGCATTTTGTGGGTGTTTTCTGAGAACTCCTGCAGTTAAATTTAAAGCATCACCTTATGACAAATTTCCATAAAATATTGTTATAATAAATTATGAATAAATGTTGAAAATAACAAGCCCAGTATCTGCTGTTCCCTGAGTCCCTGATGGCAATTGCATGCTCCCCAGTCTGTGGGACTCCTGATTTAAAGAGCTAGATCTGAAATTCTGCAGAAACCTGCTCAACATTTGCCCATTGGTTGCTGTGAAATTCCTCTCCTGGGCTCTTAAATTCCACAGAGGCTTAATTATTCCAGATATTTAAACTTTGTACATACATGACGGATGTCAAACATGCCCACATCTCTAAGGTAAACTGTATTAAAAGTGCCAGACAATTTTAAAATTGAAAGGGACTTCGTCATTTTTACTGGTTAGGAAACCAAGCCTCTTAAGAGAGAAGCAGTTTTTGTTAGTGGCAGGAGCACTAGAATTGAAGTCAAATAGACCAGAGTTCAGTTCTTGGCTCAGGGGCTCAAATCACAGCCTCTGACTGGCGGTGTGATCATAAGCCCTTTACTTAATATTTTTGAAGATCAGTTTTTTCATTTGTAAAGTTTGGTTAATAATCCGTCTCAGTGGGTCATGACAAGGGATTACTTGAGATTACCTGAGCCAAAGCAGCACACATAATATCTGCACAAAGCAAATCCTCAGTGAGCTTTCGTCTCTGCCCTTTCTTGCCCAGATCACACAGAGCTAAGACTTAGACGCTTTCTTTGGGTTGTGGTTCCCAGTTCACCTGACAGGATTCACACATATCAAGGATGCTCCCAAGGGGCTGTGTCACATCAGCATTTAAATACAGAATTCAGGATCTCCTGCTTTAAAAACAATCTCCCTTCTGAGTTACTTTTTTTAAATTTTATTTATTCATTTATTTATTTTTGAGACGGAGTCTCGCTCTGTCGCCCGGGCTGGAGTGCAGTGGCACGATCTTGGCTCACTGCAAGCTCTGCCTCCCGGTTTCATGCCATTCTCTTGCCTCAGCCTCCCGAGTAGCTGGGACTACAGGTGCCCGCCACCACGCCCGGCTAATTTTTTGTATATTTAGTAGAGACAGGGTTTCACTGTGTTAGCCAGGATGGTCTCGATCTCCTGACCTCGTGATCTGCCCGCCTTGGCCTCCCAGAGTGCTGGGATTACAGGCGTGAGCCACCGTGCCTGGCCCTGAGTTACTTTTATTGCTGTTGTTTTTTTTCTTTCCTTGTACTGCGAGTTATGACACCCTCCCAGTCAACCATCAATTATAATTTAACTTTATATAATTGTGTGAATTAGAAGATCCTGGGAGGCTCCAGGATCTCAGAGGCTCCAGGATCTCAGAGTAAAGTATATACACATTTTAGAAGAGTAAGATCTACATTGCCTAATAAGTCTTCAGCTTTTAAAAATCACATTCTAAAATAATAAGTGAAATATTTGTGCTGAATTGAAAGGGTTTCCATAAATTCTGGCAGTGAACGATGAGTGTTTTAAGCCCGGAGATGTTAGTCAAACTTAAGTCACCGTGAAACAGGCGATCAAGTGGGGGAAGCAGCATCCTGTTTCCTAGTCTCACCAGAGTTCATTTGTCATTTTAAGAGACAACTTACTTTTCCATCTTTTCTTCTTTTCCTGTAAAGGTAGAAACCTGTGGGTTCTTGTTGTGGGGCGGTTTCCAAAGGAACACAGAATTGGGATTCCAGAGTTCAAATACGTGGCAAATATGCATGGAGATGAGGTACGTATGTGGCTTGAATTTCTGAAATGTCACCAGAGAAGCTTCCCCTAGGGTCTCTTGAGCCCTGTATAAATGCTACCGAGGAAGCTTGGAGAAGTCTCCAGCATGCATTGTAGCAAAGAAGCAAGGCCCAGAGAGGTCTTCCTGTGAGACCTGTGGGAAGTTAAGGAATCAGGGTCCAACAACCACCACAGCTGTATGGTTGTGTACCCGGCACCCTGTCAGAGTAGCTGGAGCTTGTTTTGTGTTTGGGGCCGGAAGAACAACAGTTCCCCAGCCCTGAACTTCTGCCAGCCAATCCCTGCATCTCCTTTCTGGGTTGAGTTTTCCCACCTCCTGGTCAGCATGAAGGTGACCCAGCAAAGGAGCTGTATTGTATCCGAACCCACAACCATCAGAAACTCCCAAATAGCTACCCAAATTCCTGAGATCTGGCTTTTCAAATGCTTTTGTTACTCTCTCTTAAATCTAATACTCAGTGTCTTCAGTGCTCCAGTTTAGACAGTCACACTTATGATTCTCTCCTACTCACCATTCAACAAACACTTGGCTGGGTGCAGTGGCTCACACCTATAATCCCAGCAATTTGGGAGGCCAAGGCAGGTAGACCACTTGAGGTCAGTAGTTCAAGACCAGCCTGGCCAACATGGTGAAACCTTGTCTCTACTAAAAATACAAAAAATTAGCCAGGTGTGGTGGCGCGTACCTGTAATCTCAGCTAGTCGGGAGACTGAGGCAGGAGAATTGCTTGAACACAGGAGGTGGAGGCTGCAGTGAGCCAAGATCATGCCACTGCTCTCCAGCCTAGGCGACAGAGTGAGACTCCATCTAAAAAAAAAAACAAAACACAATTTTAAATTCCTTAATAATACCTTGCCTCTTTTCCAACTTAGCAGAGATAAACTCTCCTTTTATTTTTAGGTTCTACAAAATACCATTTACCACTGTTACCTACCCAGCCATTCTTGCCAGGCAGTTGAAGATGTTCACCTCTGTTTCTCACCTTGCTTCCTCAGAATATTTTGAGACCATGACAACTGAAATATTTTCTGTTTACCAGGACTCTATAAAACTGAGCAATCAAAGAGTCCTCATCCATCACAGTAAGGAAACTTTGCACAGGAATATGGGTATTACCCTGTAAAACATAACTTATAACTTTAGGGACTTTCTCATTTACATGCATATTCCAGTAAGTACTACCTGCTGACTTGTTAACACACTTCTGGATTTGCAATAGTACGGGTGGCATGCTCTAATCAGTGCTGAGCTTCCTGATCTGGCTTAAGCCCTCCCCAAACTCTACAGGAACTGGATCTACCCTTCATGGTACACTCTGCCTGCCCTTGCCGGACATGCTGCCCAACCTGTCCTGCTGAGAGAGGATACTTCTTGCAGCTGCAGCTAAGATGCAAGCACCTGCCCCTAGCAAAGGAAAAGTCTTTGAACCCGATTTTGGGGTGGGTGCAAGTTTAGTCCATCTGTGACTTTTTGAGCATCACGGGTGGTTTCTTTAAAAAAGACTACATTGCAAGGAGTCTGACCAAAGTTAGTTTTAATAAAACAACTGTTCGTTATAGACAGCAGCTCAGAATGCCTTTTCCTTTTGCTATCTTGTCTATTGATCAAGGTCCCTTGATCAAGTTCCCTCAGAATGCTTTTTTTTTTTTTTTTTTTTGCGATGGAGTTTCACTCTTGTCTCCCAGGCTGGAGTGCAATGGCATGATCTCGGCTCACTGCAACCTCCGCCTACAAGGTTCAAGCAATTCTCCTGCCTCCGCCTCCTAAGTAGTTGGGACTACAGGCGTGCACCGCTATGCCCAGCTAATTTTTTTTGTTTGTTTTTTTATTTGTTTTTTTTTAGTAGAGATGGGGGTTTCACCATTTTGGCCAAGCTAGTCTTGAACCCCTGACCTCAGGTGATCCGCCTACCTCAGCCTCCCAAAGTGCTGGGATTACAGGTGTGAGCCACCGCGCCTGACTCAGAATGCATTTGTAACAAGAGACATATGGCATTCATTGTCTTTAGTAGTTTATTTATTGCTAGCATTTCAGAGGTTCTAGCCATCTACTCAGAAATTAGTCCTCAGAACTGAAACTCCCAAAGATAAGCAAGAGTCCTTTCCGTCACCTACCCCCAAATTTGTTTATTCTTTCCATGCACTTTCCTAAATTTCTGGCATCTTGCTGTCTGGGTAGTTGGTGTATCGTTCAAATCAGGGCTCGCTAGTGCACTCTGATTCTTTGAGAAATGCTGAGGGCTGAGACTAGGCAGCGGGGAAAAGTCCCAGTGTATTTTGGGGTGGGAATCTGAAGCACTTTTACCCCCTTATGTGACCCAGCTCGTGGCAATGTCTGGGGGCTCTATGGGGCTAGTAAGATTTATTATTCTGAATTTGAGACCTTATCTATTCTGCCCTCCCCATGCCGCTAGGAGCTGAAGAAAGTGATGGCTTAACATTGGAGCAGAGAAGTCCTTCTGAATACAGGATCTAACAACCCCCTTTTTCCTCCCATAGATCTTTTGAAATTGAAAGCATTTTTAAGAAGCAATGGAGCTAACATTTTAGGGCAGTGATTCTTAACCTTTTTTGGATGTATTCCTTGTTATTCTGTTATAAATTTGACCTGACTTCAGGGTCTGTGGATTACCTAGGAGTTTACGGACCTTAGGTGGAGAATCCCAGCAGGGAACACATACACACTGAGTGGAAGGGTGGACAGAATTGGCCACACTATTTTTAAAATGGGACCCCACCCCCACTGTGTGTGTGTGTGTGTGTGTGTGTGTGTGTGTGTTTCCACACTTAATACTATGGCTAGATGACAGGGAGCATCAGCTGCATCAGGGAGACTCAGCTCTGCTGATTACACCTGCCATTTTCCCCCATGTATTTTTATTTTACTTATTTATGCCTTGTTTTAGAATTGGGTCTTTTTTTAAATTAGAAATTGTCTGGTGGCCAAAAAGCATATGAAAAAGTGTCTAACAACACTAATCATCAGAGAAATGCAAATCAAAAACCACAATGAGATATCATCTCATACCAGTCAGAATGGCTATTAATAAAAAGTCAAAAAATAACAGATGCTGATGAAGCTGCTGAGAAAAGGGATCACTTATACTGCTAGTGAGAATGTAAATTAGTTCATCCACTGTGGAAAGCAGTGTGGCGATTTCTCAAAGAACTTGAAACAGAACTACGATTCAACCCAGCAATCCCAATATATACCCAAAGGAATATAAATTGTTCTGCCATAAAGACACATTCACACATATGTTCACTGCAGCGCTATTCACAATAGCAAAGACATAGGGTTAGTCTAGATACCCATCAATGGTAGACTGGATAAAGAAAATGTGGTACATATACGTCATGGAATACTATGCAGCCATAAAAAAAGAACAAGATCATGCACTTTTCACCTTATCCTAAGCAAACTAAACAGAATATCACACACCGCATGTTCTGACTTATAAGTGGGAACTAAACATTGAATACACATGGGCACAAAGAAGGGAACAATAGATACCAGTGTCTACTTGAGGATGGAGGGTGGGAGGATGGTGAGGATAAAAAACCTACCTGTTAGATACTATGCTTATTACCTGGGTGATGAAATAATCCATACACCAAATCCCCACAACACACAATTTACCTATAGAACCAATCTGCACTTGTACCCCTGAAACTAAAATAAATGTTAAAAGCAAGACAAAACAACAACAACAAAAAAAACAGCAGGCCGGGCATGGTGGCTCATGCCTGTAATCCCAGCATTTTGGGAGGCTGAGGTGGGTGGATCACCTGAGTTTAGGAGTTCAAGACCAGCCTGGCCAACATGGTGAAACCCCGTCTCTACTAAAAATACAAAAAATTAGCTGGGTGCAGTGGTGGGCGCCTGTAATCCCAGCTACTTGGGAGGCTAAGGCAGGAGAATCACTTGAACCCAGAAGGCAGAGGTTGCAGTGAGCCAAGATCACGCCACTGCACTCCAGCCTGGGCGACAGAGTGAGAATGTCTCAAAAAAAAAAAAAAAAGAAAAAAAATTATTAAAAAATCAACATATGTTCATATTAGAAAAAGTATAAACAAAACATTATATACTGACCTTCCCAAAATTAGTGCTCTTAATTTCTTATTTGTTTTTCCAGATATTTGTGTGTGCATGTACTTTTACCAAAAGAGACTATGCTATTTGCAACACTTTTAAGTAAATACTAGCTACCTTTTTGTACCAATAAATCTTTATCCTATCTTTATCTTATCCCCCACTTTCTAGTTTCTCCAATTGTCCTCAAATATCTCTAAAATTACCCAAATCAGGATCCAGTCCTGGCCCATGCATCACATTTAGTGGATATGTTGGATCTATTGGATCTCATTTAATCCAGTATCTTTTTATTATGATACTAGGCTTGATAAAGAGCCCAATCAGTTGTCTGCCCTGTAGAATGCCACATATTCTGGATTTTTGGTTTGCTTCTTTATAGTATCATTGCAGTTGTACCTCTAGTCCCTGTCTTTACTTCAAACTGGAAATTAAATCTAAACGTTTGTTGAATTTAATGTGGCTAATACACATCTTACGAGTTGTGACGATAGGTTCATTTGATTGATGCTGAGGGTTCAGGCTAATTCACCTGGCTACACTCAGGAATGCCAAAAGCAAACTCTGGGTAGCAAAATCAACTTAAAATGGCCCATTTTCAGCCAAGTATTGTTACGAAATAAGTAAAGTTAAACTCACTCCTCATTTTGCATGAATTTCACATATTCTCTTATTCTTGCAAAGGTCATTGTTCTACTAGGATCATGGCTCATACTGTAGATATTTTTCTTGTCTTCAGTGACCTTCCATTGTCTCACATGCTTTCTATGGCACAGGCTCACTATGCCACATTAATCAGGCTGGCAAGTTGCCTCCTCAAACAGTGCTTTACAAGAAAATAATAACAATAGCTAACATTTATGGAGCACAGATGACAATAAGTGCTTTTTAGGCCTCGCTTCTTTGGATCACCTCTGCAGAAGGCATGTTTATTAGTCCCATGTACCATGAAGGGGGCCCAGGTTTGTGCTTGGTCACCAGCTGTGGGAACCCAGAGCCTGAACACTAAGCCTTGCCCAGCTGTGGATCCACTCCTTTACTCTCTCTTCTCTGTTTTTAAAATGTTCTGTTTTATGGTTTTCGTTATTAAGTATAGATCTATGATCTATCTCAAATTAATTTCACTTGGTTGGATACTAAGTTGTTCCAGCACCATTTGGTGAGAGGATTTGGGCTTGCTGTTATGTAAAAGAGCAGCAAGCTCTTAGAGGGCAACACTGGAATAAGTATCTTCCAGTCACCTACCTGTCCCTTTCTTTCCCCTACTCTTTACTTCTCTCTCCTTGACTGCTGGGGAGCTAACAGACAAAGCACTCGTGGTGAGCCTTTGTCACCAATGTTTATTCATTTTTTGGAGCAGGATGGGAGAAACATTTCTGGGGTTCTTTCTCATTTTAATAAGACTAGTAGGTGTTTTTCTGGTTCATCCAGGCACACACATTATTTGCACACATATTGACATGTTGGATTGAAGCCTCAATTCTAGGTTTAATTTACGCAAGCTCCTAATTGGCATCACTTGGCATACCTACAGTTGAATCTTTTTTTTTTTAATTGGAAGGGTTGATGCCAGTGCAGGCTGAATGGGGTTCTTTGCCATTCCCATATGCTACAGATATTCAGATTGCCTGGGAACAGGATCCTTGTCTCCTCACCTTCCCCCATCACCTCATTCTGCTCCTGGCTTGCTGTGTAGTAGACTATAACCAATACTCTAAAATCAGAGCTGTACTGAAAACTGGGACCATGCCCTGAAACCAGGAGCATCTAACATCCTCAGCCTAAATGTGGATGCAGAAGAGAAGCCTGGGAAAATCTTCCCCAGCCCTCCCTATTCTTTGTTTTGTGCTTGTCTTCTATCCCATGTTTTTCAAATTTTGCAGAAAAAATACTTTTCTTGGGTAATCTCTAGGTTGGTAAGACATCTTTAATTCCTGCCTAATGGAAATATTAAAGCAAGGCATGACTGTGTGCTTAAAGAATTGGGTGCCTAGGCCAGGCATGGTGGCTCATACTTATAATCCCATCACTTTGGGAGGTCAAGATGGGGAGATTGCTTGAGGCTAGGAGTTCAAGACTAGCCTGGGAAACATAGTAAGACCTTGTCTCTAAAAAAAATTTAAAAATTAACCAGGTGGGATGGTGCATACCTGTGGTCCCAGCTACTCAGGAGGCTGAGGTGGAAGGATTGCTTGAGCCTGGGAAGTCGAGGCTGCAGTAAGCCATGATCACACCACTGTACTTCAGCCTGGGTGACACAGCAAGACCCTGTCCTAAAAAAAGAATTGAGTGCCTAGAGTTTTAAGCCAACCCTAGTAACATTAAGCAAAGTATCATAGGTCAGAGCCTGGGTTCAAACCCAGGTTTCCTTGACCTCAGGGCCAATGGTCTTAAATACTGTACTGTAGGAGTAACTATTGAATATACTTGTAAAATAATTTAACTAAATTGCAATTATTTTTTATTTTAGAGTTGGGATCTCGCTCTGTAACCCAGGCTAGAATGCATTGGTGTGATCATGGCTCACTGTAACCTCAAACACCTGGGTCCAAGCAATCCTCCTGCCTCAGCCTCCCACATAGCTAGGTCTAGAGGTGTGTGCCACCACACCAGGCTAAGTTTTTTATTTTTTGTAGAGATGGGGTCCCACAGTGTTCCCCAGGCTGTTCTCAAACTCCTGGCCTCAAGCGATCCTCTGGCCTTGGCCTTCCAAAGTGTTGGGATTACAGGCTTGAGCCGTTGCGCCCAGCCTAAATTGCAATTCTGCTTTTTTGGGGAGATGGGGGGTAGGAATTTTTTTAAGCTTTAATTTCTTAAAGAGCAATGGTATTTTTACTAAGATAGACTTCATATGGGCTTTTGTAACTGCCCAACAGGTTCATTTTGCCTGTTGCCCAGATAGAGCAGATTTATCAAGACAGGGGAACTGCGATAGAGAAAGAGTTTAATTAATGCAAAGCTAACTGAACAGGAGACCGGAGTTTTACTATTACTCAGGTCAGTCTCCCCGAAAATTCAGAGACTGGGAGTTTTTAAGGATAATTTTGTGGGTTGGGGGAGAGACAGTAGGGAGTGGTGATTGTCAGGTCAGAGACAAAATCATAGGGTGTCAAAGCTGTCCTCTTGTGCTGAGTCAGTTCCTGGGTGGGGGCCACAAGACCAGATGAACCAGTTTATCGATGTGGGTGGTGCCAGCAGATCCATCCAGTGCAGGGTCTAAAAAATATCTTAGGTTTTACAATAGTGATATTATCCCTCCGAGCAATTGGGGAGGCTTGGAATCTTGTGGCCTCTGGCTGCATAACTCCTAAACCGTAATTTCTAAACTTGTGGCTAATTTGTTAGTCCTACATTCAGGAAAAGGCTATTATCATCTTTGTTTCAAAGTCAAACTATGAACTATGTTAGTTTAGCCTATGCCCAGGAATGAACAAGGATAGCTTGAAGGTTAGACGCAAGATGGAGTTGGTTTCATCAGATCTCTTTCATTGCCATAATTTTCTCACTGTTATGATTTTTGCAAAGGCAGTTTCACTTTTGAAAAATTCGCATCACATTTAGAATTTTATGATTGTGGCATTGGTTTATAGTTTATTGTATTCCAGAAATATAGGTTGAAAAGAAAAAACATTCCCTGGGTAATAGTGGCCATATTTGTCAACCTAAAAATAAAGAGATAAAGGATAAATGATTTTCACACACCTTCTAAGTATAAGAGACAGTTGATGAGATGTAGTTTGCATGTCTAAATGTTTTACTTAGGGGGTATTTTAATGGTTTACACAGACAGTGGGACACAATATGTGAAATTATGGCCGTTCTGGAAAATCTGGGAAGTACAGTCAACACGCAGTAGAGGTTCCCAACTTATCATTAAACCAAAACACAGCATTAAAGCTTGTCTTTCTAAATGCCACTTCCCAAGCTCCTTTTTCTACCACTATCCCAGGTGATAGCAAAATGTCCTCAGTAACACTATGTGGTTTGCATAATTAAATTCTTTCTTTTTAGATTTAGGCAGAGCTCATTGTTTTCCAAGTGAAATATCTAGTTCATTTTAAGCATGTTTTAAATTAGTTAACTTTTTGGTGAGGCTGGGCCAGGGTGACCAGATATCCCAAGTGCCTGTCATGAGCAGAATTGTTAGCCTGTACCTCTGTAAAATTTGTTCGGTATTTAAAAATCCTTCAGATAAAATAGCTTGATCATTTGTACATCTCCCCTTACAAAGCACCTGAAGTCCTCATGTGAATTTTAGAAAGTTCTTCCTCAGGATAGTCTTGATCTTATAATGAATTTTCAACAGTAGTTTATTAGCAATTATTTATTGAATACATGATATACCAGGAGCTGGACAAGCTACACCAAGAACACAGGGATACAGAGAAAAACCGTGAGGGTCCCTGACTTTGGGGCTTCAATGGTGGAGTTGGAGAAGGGGAGGTCAATCAAGGTCAGCCAAGTGATTGTAATGTGTGTGACCCGCATTAGATAACACAGGTGTCATGGTGAACCCAGACTTGGGAGGCCAAGAAAAGTATGCTAGATAAATGTCATGTTTAGGCTGATATTTGAAGAAGAAGGATTAGCTAGGCAGGTCAGACAAATAACTTTAATCTATAACACACACACCACTGTGGAGCCCCACAGCCCGATGACTTTCCCCCAAGAAGCTGCATCACAGGGTAGCATTTCAAAAACAGATTCCATTGTTAGGAGAGCTGAAGATTCTCTCTCTCTCTCTCTCTCACACACACACACACAAACACACACACACACACACACCCCCCCCACAACACTGCCTGGGTTGTGGATTGTTCCTTCAAAAATTTTTTTCTATTTTTTTAAATAAACATTCTGTGAAGAACCAGAACACTCATTTGTATCTGTGTGGCAAATTCCAACTTGACTGAATTGAACTGTAGCTGATAGAGAATGTATTTTCTGCTTTCTGGGTGATTGCCATTTTAACCACCGGATGAAGGAGATGGAGTGAGAGTCTCCGGAGGCCGGTATGTCCATCAGGCCCCCGTTTCTTCATGAGGGCTTCTCCCTGAAGTCTGTGCTCTCACAGGAAGGAAGCCAGCATGCTGGGTGAAAGGCTGCCTGGGCAATTGGAGACTCTTTTGACCACATTCTTTTTTAAAATTTGGACTCTCCAGGGTTTCCTGTCAAAGACTTAATTTTCAATGAAGGGAGGTTTATACATAAAACATGAATGAGTGTTTGAAACATTTATATTAAGGTTGGAAAGAATTAATTTGAATAATATTTGGCATAAATCTGCTGTTACAGAGGCAGGAAAAGATGGCCCAAAAAGAAAGGAGGATTTTGTTTAACTGCCTCTGAAATTTCATCTGTTTACCTCAGCATTTAAAAAATTATCTGACGCTTAGTTGGTTCTTTATCTTATTTTCAAGATTTTTATTTACCCTTGCAATTGAGAACTTGTGATTTGTTGTGGACTATTGAGACACACAGAAAATACTTTGGTTACATACTTGTTTCCCTGAAAGATCATGATTTTAATATTTTTGTAAAAATGACATAGGTTTTCTTTAAAAAGAATAAGAGGAAATAAAAATCATTCAGAATACTGTACCCGGAAATAGCCATCATTAATATTTGCCAGACATCATTCTAGACATCTATATATTTCTGTAGTAAGAGAATCAGAGGAATTAAAAGAATATAAAATAAAATGTGTCATATGTTATATTGTATGAAATTTTATTTTATTTGAATTAACAGAAGAATAAAACTGAAGTGAAACTAAAATAACTGGTGAAATTGATACTTTCTCAAAATAAGAAATTGATTATCACATTTGTTTTTCTTTTTTTTTTTTTTTGAGACAGAGTCTCGCTGTTGCCCAGGCTGGAGTGCAGTGGTATAATCTCGGCTCACTGCAACCTCCAATTCCCAGGTTCAGGTGATTCTCCTGCGTCAGCCTCCCGAGTAGCTGGGATTACAGGCACCTGCCACTACACCTGGCTAATTTTTATATTTTTAGTAGAGACAGGGTTTCACCATGCTGGCCAGGCTAGTCTCAAACTCCCGGCCTCAGGAAATCCACCTGCCTCAGCCTTCCAAAGTGCTGGGATTATAGGAATGAGCCACCGTGCCCAGCTTGATGATCAGATTTTTCTAAAGTTAAGAAAAAAGATTATTAAAAACTTTGAAACTGTAGTCATTTTATGTGTATATATTTTAACTTTTGATAGTATTTTATGACCCCTTACTATGAAATGTGAACTATGAAATTAACACTTTGAAAATTTCTCCCTCAACTTTTTTTTTTTTGAGGTGGAGTCCTGCTCTGTTGCCCAGGCTGGATGGAATGCAATGGCACAATCTCGGCTCACTGCAACCTCTGCTTCCCGGGTTCAAGCGATTCTCCTGCCTCAGCCTCCCGAGTAGCTGAGACTACAGGTGCCCACCACCATGCCCGGCTAATTTTTGTATTTTTAGTAGAGACGAGGTTTTACCATGTTGGCCAGGCTGGTCTCGAACTCCTGACCTCAGGTGATCTGCCCACCTCAGCCTCCCAAAGTGCTGGGATTACATGCATGAGCCACCGTGCCCGGCCTTAACTTTTATATTTTGTTCTATACCCATACTACCAAGACTGTTTAATCTAATTGTGTATCTAACAGAATACCAACTCAACCTAGCCTCCTAATCATGGCTTCTTTACTCTTCCTTTTCACTTTCTGTCGGTTGGGTGAATTTCATTGCCAACTCATGTCTTGATTGTTTGCATGCTGAAGAATGTATGATTCAGATAGCTAAGAGACAAATTCACATTTAGAGTTACATGGGGATTCTGATATCACTTCCTCTCTGTTCTTGACTTGGGACTCAGATAGGCCAGGGATTTTTGCCGATTGAACCATACTATGGCCTCTAACCAGCATTTAGACATTTAAGGAACGATGGGACTCCTGGTCACTTCCTCCTCACCTTCCTGTACCTATTCCTCCCCAAAGCCTTCTGAGAAAGCTTCTTAAACCAACGATCTTTTTCACATTTTTTTGTTTTTTTTTTCCAGATGGTGTCTCACTCTGTCACCCAAGCTGGTGGTGCGATGTCGGCTCATTGCAACTTCCGCCTCCTAGGTTCAAGCGATTCTCGTGCCTCAGCCTCCTGAGTAGTGGGGATTACAGTAACCCGCCACCATGCCCAGCTAATTTTTGTATTTGTAGTAGAGATGGGGTTTCACCATGTTGGCCAGGCTGGTCTCGAACTCCTGACTTCGGGTGATCCGCCCACCTCGGCCTCCCAAAGTGCTGGGATTACAGGCGTGAGCCTCCACGCCTGGCCCCTTTTCACATTTAAAGTTACTGTCACAGTTTTATGTTACCAGCTCCTCCCCACTGGCTTTAGGGCAGGTCATAAGTAGCTCATCAAGGTTACTTCCAAAGGTGCTGGACCTTTAAAAACCTATTATATCTTAAAATTGGAACCCAGTGACTTTTTTGGTTATTAGCTTGTAAGGACTTTTTCCAGTGACAATTTTGACTAAAAAACAAAAATCTGGCTGGGTGCGGTGGCTTACACCTGTAATCCCAGCACTTTGGGAGGCTGAGGCGGGCAGATCACCTGAGGTCAGGAGTTCGAGACCAGCCTGGCCAACATGGTGAAACCCTGTCTCTACTAAAAATATCAAAATTAGCCAGACATGCTGGTGGGCACCTGTAATCTCAGCTACTTGGGAGGGTGAGGCAGGAGAATTGCTTGAATCCAGGAGACAGAGGTTGTAGTGAGCCAACATGGTGCCACTGCACTCCAGCCTGGGTGACAGAGTGAGACTCTGTCTCAAAAAAAAAATCAAGGTAGTGGAAGAGGAAGATAAAAAATGAGTAGGAAAAAAAGTTGAAGTCAGGATTGGACATAATCTGACTCTAAATTTTATGGTTGCCTATGAATCTATAATTCATATATCCCAAATTTTCTTTCTTTCTTTTTTTTTTTTTTTTTTTGAGACAGGGTCTCACTCTGTCACCCATGCTGGAATGCAGTGGTGCGATCTCTTCTCATTGCTGCCTCAACCTCCTGGGCAGCACAAGCGATCCTCCTACCTCAGCCTCCTGAGTAGTTGGGGCCACAGGTCTGTGTCACCATGCCTGGCTAATTTCTTATTTTATGTAGTGATGGGATCTCGCTACATTGCCCAGGCTGGTCTCAAACTCCTGGGCTCCGCCTTAGCCTCCCAAAGTGCTGAGATTACAGGCATGAGCCACTGCCACCAGCCCCAAATTTTCTTAGTCCCAATTTTAATTATTCTATGTTCATTAGGATAACAAATGTTTAAAGTGTGGTCTCTTTATGTGCCAGTGAGGGAATCAAGTGAGAAGTGGTCATCCAAGGATCACTTAATCCTTTGTCACAATGTTGAAGTCCTACAGTAAAATCATGACTGGAAATTCTTCTGAGGCTCCATGAAATCTTTTCTTGCACAGTATCTATATGAATGTGCCTGCAGCACTCTCCTGATTTTCTCACCTGCTGCCCCTGAGTTCTCATTTACTAACTCCTCAACAACATCTGTTCTTCTGAAGCAGATTCCTTGAACCTAGAATGATAGGGAGAACTTGATGTAGTCTAAGCAGATCTTCCTATGATAAGGCTGACATTTAAATTACTTTTTTTAAATAAGAAAAATAATGAATCTCTCTCCTGGGGAGGGATTATAAAGCAAGATCTCTCACAGGCCTTCAGTTTCCCAAGCCTTATTGATATGCAAGCTAATTTAGGTGAATATGACAGTTTTTAACATTTTAATAGTCATGCTTTTACTTAATGTATATTAGAAATATATATGTAGAAAAGTGATAATGATATGAAGTTTCTCAGGAGTTGGAAGCCAGCCTTAGCAACATAGCGAGACCCTGTCTTAAAAAAAAAAAAAAAAAATCTACAATGCGATGATATTAAGTCGGTTATCCACCAATACATACATGATAAGCTTCATATGCACCATGCATTCTCATGGAAATATGTGATTCCTGTGCTTCTCTGTAACTTGACCTCTTGCTCTACCACTCCAGAAGATACTTTGGAGGACAACCAAATGAAAAATGTTATAATAAGAATTATTATTATTCTGGCCGGGCGCAGTGTCTCATGCCTGTAATCCCAGCACTTTGGGAGTCTGAGGCAGGTGGATCACTTGAGGTTAGGAGTTCGAGACCAGCCTGGCCAACATAGTGAAACCCCATCTCTACTAAAAATACAAAAATTAGCTGGGCGTGGTGGCAAATGCCTGTAATACCAGCTACTCAGGAAGCTGAGGCAAGAGAATCGCTTGAACCCAGGAGGTGGAGGTTGCAATGAGCCAGGATCGCGCCACTGCACTCCAGCCTGGGTGACAGAGTTGAGACTGTCTCAAAAAAAAAAAAAAAAAAGGAAGAAGAAGAAGAAGAAGCAGAAGCAGCATTATTCCACTCTAATTCATTTTTGCAATGTGTAAACTATTTACAAATAGGTACTTTCACTCTTACTAGCATTTTTCAGCACACCTCATGACTGATCGCCACCTGATTGCCACTTGGCAGAGCATAAGCATGCTTGAGAAAGACTGGTCTTACAAACTAGTTTGGGTCTGAGATATCATGTGTAGAGACCCCTGTTGGGGAATTTGTACTGTAGGGAGTGCTTTCCTTATTGCCTCTGACCTAATAATATCCTCTTTTCTCTTTAACACATATAGACTGTTGGGCGGGAGCTGCTGCTCCATCTGATTGACTATCTCGTAACCAGTGATGGTAAAGACCCTGAAATCACAAATCTGATCAATAGTACCCGGATACACATCATGCCTTCCATGAACCCAGATGGATTCGAAGCCGTCAAAAAGCCTGACTGTTATTACAGCATCGGAAGGTAAAGAGGGGCTGGTCTATCTTTACTTGAAAACAAACAACACAACACAAAGGCTCCCGACAGGCACCTGTTGGCCTTGGCAAGAGGAGATGTGTCATGGTGAGAGCCCTCAGAGCCGGTGTCATGTCGCTGATGTGCCAAAGCTCAAGGCACATCAGGGCTGCCCCCAGCTTGCAGGAAGAAATGCAAATAAGGCTACTTTGCACTGGTGCCCACCTAACCTCTCCATCTTCATCTGCCACTCCCTCTCTCTCCCCTGCCTCCTCCCCTCTAGGCCTCCTTCCTGGAACTACCAGGTGCTTTCTTACCTCAGCGTTTTACACACACCATTTCCTCCCCCTGCCTAAATAGCATTTCCTCCAAGACTCTTTCTCCCGACCTCTCATACACTAGATCCCCTGATAAACTCTCACATCACCTGGCACTTTACTGTCAGAGCACAACTTTTAATATCTAATTTCTTGCTTCATGTCTCTCTCCCCACTACACTGCAAGCTACCTGCAGGCAGGATTCCTGTCCATTGTATTTGTCGTTGTTAGATCCCCAGTGCCTGGCAGAGCACCCAGGCCCTTGGTAATGACTGGTTGATTTATTAGGCCAGTAGTCCAAGAACTAACCATAACCAAGAGCAGGTCTTGAAGGAGCTCTGATTTAAACAGTTTATTTTGTTTCAAGCTGCCTTGGGAGGTTTGGAATTTCTCAGATGTCTAATATACATTCATGTGTATGCAATTTACATATATGTGTTTGCTTTACCAAAGCTGAACAAAATCTCACTACTTGATTCCCTCCAATTTTAAGTTTTTCTAGCATATTTAAACATGGCTCTTCCACGTTTCACAAATACTTTTGTGTAATGTGTTTACTGTTGTTTCTGTTATCAGTTGCTACTTAACGAACCATCCCAAAATTAGCGACTTAAAGCAATAGCCTTTTTATTTACTGTTGATTCCATAGGTCAGGAATTTGGGCAGGGCAGAGCAGGGATGGCTACTGTCTGTGCCACAGGTCTGGAGCTCAGCTCTGGTCTTTCTGAGACAATTTACCTGGAGCCATGGACTCTCCATGGACTCTCCACGCGGCGACCATTGGGATCTCAAGGTCCTAAAAGGGAGCATCTAAGAGCAGAAGTCCCAAAATACAAACACTTATCAAACCTCTGCCTGTATCACAATAGCTAATACCTCATTGGTGAGAGCAGATCACGAGGGAGGGGATGCCATGGGGTGTAAGTGCCAGGTGTGGGTCATGGCAGGCCACCAGGGCAGCCATCCACCACACCCGTACTCACATTTGGAAAGATACCTGGAGCCTAAACCAAAGGGCAAGACATTGTAAGAATCCACTCCCTCATGCTCTATCAATAAGCCCTGAAATATTCTTTCTTTTAAAGGGAAAATTATAACCAGTATGACTTGAATCGAAATTTCCCCGATGCTTTTGAATATAATAATGTCTCAAGGCAGCCTGAAACTGTGGCAGTCATGAAGTGGCTGAAAACAGAGACGTTTGTCCTCTCTGCAAACCTCCATGGTGGTGCCCTCGTGGCCAGTTACCCATTTGATAATGGCGTTCAAGGTAAGCAGGTGTGGGCCCAGTTCTGGCTTCTTAAGTCCAGAGTGGGGCTGGAAACTCTCTGCCTCTGGATGGGGATCAACTCTCCCTTCCCCACTTAACTTCTCTGGCAGGGTGAAAAGAGCTTCATGTTCCCAACTCTAGCCATCCTTCCTGTAATTCTTCAACAGCAGATGGGCAGTGTGGCTGAACTGACAACCCACAGCTGGACATGCATCAGTGAATTAGTGAAATTTAGATTCTAGAAAATACCATCTAAATAGTCAGATTTTGATTCTCTGACAAGAGACAACATGGCTAAAATAATTTAAAACTGGAACAACTCACTTTTTTTTTTTTTGCTAATCATATATGAACAATAACTGTTGACTCCTCTTCAAACTCTGAGGGATGAGGACCCAAAATATTACAGTAGCCTTATTCACCCCTATAATACCTAACGAAATTGTCCTTACCTCCAGAAATTAGCAAGAGTGACTAAGAGGACACTTAATTTTTAAGCTGATTTAGGAGTTTGGATTTGTATCTGACTTATTTGGGGGCTATCACCTTGCATATGTTTATTATAAAGTAGAAAGAAGAATAGAGGAGGTGGATGAAGGATTTCTCTCTAGGGAAATTAGAGCATGTGTGTGTGATGTGATTATGTCTTTGCTAACATGGTGTTTGTGTTTCCTCTTACTCTCAAGTCGGTTTAAATGTCTTGGTTCATCTTTTAAATGCAGCAACTGGGGCATTATACTCCCGAAGCTTAACACCTGATGATGATGTTTTTCAATATCTTGCACATACCTACGCTTCAAGAAATCCCAACATGAAGAAAGGAGACGAGTGTAAAAACAAAATGAACTTTCCTAATGGTGTTACAAATGGATACTCTTGGTATCCACTCCAAGGTGAGTTTCTCTTCATTTCTTCCATTCTCCTTATTGCCTTCACCCAGAAGTGCCAGCTGGTTTATTTTGATCCAGCCGTTGTTAAAAGAACTTTAGGCACAATAGGCCCTTCACTCTGTCCTTATCAGCTAATATCATAAGAGCAGTGGAGATGACTGATTGTTTGAGAGATGCTCAGACATGTTCCTCATTACCAAGGGCCTTCTTCATTCATTCAGGTACTTATTCTGTGTCTGCCTACTGTGAGCCAGGAATTGAAAGATGAACAAGACACACACCTTACCCTGGAGTTGAATAGGGGAGACAGACACGCAGATAAGTAATTGTGATAGCAGTGTAACTAGAATAAAAACAGATTTAGAGAAGGTAAAGTGTACCCCAAGGGTGCGCAGAGCCAAAATACAGTAGGGAGTAGTGAAGAGCTTGGAGAAATGTGATGTTTACATCCCGTCTAACAGGGACGGCTGCTACTAGATCTAGCTAATTATTGCCATGCAGCCTTGGGGAGCCAATACTGCCAGATCTTGCAGTTTGTAAAAAGAAGCTGAATTTTTACATGAAGTATCATGATTTTAAAGCCATTTTGCAGGCTCAACAAAAGAGCTCTTCAGGCAGGATACAGTGGGAGGAGGGCCCCAGTTCTCCACTCTTGGAATAAGACAGCTGGGTAAGGGACAGGATGAGATTGCCATGTAGGCAACATGGAAGGAGAGACATTCTTATTAGAGGGAATAATATAAACAGAAACCCGGGGTAGGAGGGACCTAGGGTGGAAGGACAGGAGGAGAGACGGTGGACTGGAACTGGATTTCCATGCCTCAGGGGAAAACATTCCCTTTTAGACTTGTTAGCCTGACCCCACCAACAGCAAGCTGCAGCATGCATTTCTGCGTGCAGGCCACTTCCAAAGGTGCCTTCCCTAATTGTCACTTTGGATGCACAGGCTTTCAGGTAATTTGCACAAGCTGGTATTTTTATGCCTGGGTGGCTCTCTGTCAGTTTTCCAGGTAATATAAATAAGCATAGACCACAACTGATAGGCAGCAGGTCCAGGCAGCATTCCAAACCTCTCTCTGGTGTCCAAGATACAGCCCCCTCTCCTACCTTAGGGCTTCTGCATCGTCCCTGCTCTCCACAATTTGTAGCTAAGAAAGGGCTCATCCTGTCCAGTGGCAGAGCTGTCCTTCATGTTCACTGTCTAACTTTCGAAGGCAAATCCAGATGTGTAGGAAATTAGCTAGAAACGGTTCCTGCTGGGAATTGTTCCCCAGTGTGCCTGTGTGTGAGCTGTGTATCCTTCTCAGACAAAAAACAGGTGAAGCCAGCTGCCTTGAGGAGCCCAGAAGAATGTGCCTGGCCTGGCCAGGCCTGGCCTGGATGTTTTGTTGGCCAGGCCTGTCCCACCTTATCCAGAACTGCCCCCTCCACGCTTGGCATTCTCAGTCCTGGCTATTTGCTAGGGATCCATAATGCACGCCTGTTTTGCTATTTAAATTTTTTCCACCTGAGACATGTCCAGCCATAGACTTTGTCTTGTTTTCTTTCCTCTCTTATTTTACCTTCTACTATTTTTTGGTGAAAATGAGGTCAAAGAGAAATACAAAACCTGCAAGGTAAGTAAAGGAAATAGAAAGGACAGAGAAATTCTTCCTGGCTGGAATCTGGGCCTACATATTGGCCTACATAGATATTACTTAATATTTAAATAATAGTTTTGTATCATATTTTGACCACTTTCTTACCATTAAATTTTTTTTTAAAGAAAAAAGCTTTTTTATTTTTATTTCATTTTTAGAGATAGGGTCTTGTCATGTTGTCCAGGCTGGCCTTGAACTCCTAGCCTCAAGCAATCTTGCCACCTTGGCCTCCCAAAGTGTTTGGATTACAGACATGAGCCACAGTATCTGGCCTAAAATTTTTTTCTACTTCAGTACTTCTAAAATATCCTGATGAAACTGAGAATACATATTTTATTGGGCAGGTATCAAGTGTAACAAATTAAAATCTGTCAGAAACTACTTCCTTAAAAGTTACTATATTTCATCAAATCCAAGATACTGTTGATTATAAAACCCAGTGTACCACCAAGAAAGAAAAGAAAATATTTTCAGTTAAACTAAAGACATGATGTTTTAGCCATAAAAACGTTTAAGACACATCCCAATTCAGAGATATTAAAGTATAAAAAATGTTGCCTCTTAGGCCAAGTGCAGTGGCTCACACCTGTAATCCTAGCACTTTGGGAGGCCAAGGTGGGCACATTGCCCGAGCTCAGGAGTTCAAGACCAGCCTGGGCAACATGGTGAAACCCTGTCTCTACCAAAATAAACATTAGCCAGGCGTGGTGGTGCACGCCTGTAGTCCCAGCTACTCGGGAGACTGAGGCATGAGAATTGCTTGAACCTGGGAGGCAGAGGTTACAGTGAGCTGAGATTGCGCTGCTGTGCTCCAGCCTGTGCAACAGAGCAAGACTCCATCTCAAAAAAAAAAAATGGCTAACACAGTGAAACCGCGTCTCTACTAAAAACACAAAAAATTAGCCAGGTGTGGTGGCAGACATCTGTAGTCCCAGCTACTCGGGAGGCTGAGGCAGGAGAATGGCATGAACCCGGGAGGCAGAGTTTGTAGTGAGTCGAGATTGAGCCACTGCACTCCAGCCTGGGCGACAGAGTGAGACTCCGTCTCAAAAAAAAAAAAAAAAAAATGTTGCATCTTAGAAAATGTAAAATGAAAGCCAGGCACAGTGGCTCATGCCTATAATCCCAGCACATTGGGAGGCCAAGGCACAAGGATCAGTTAAAGTCTGGGGCTTGAGACCAGCCTGGGCAACATAGTAAGACTCCATCTCCACAAAAAAAAATTTTTTTAATTACTAGTCTCCGCAACATGGCAAAACCACATCTCTACCAAAAAATACAAAAATTTGCCAGGTGTGATGGTGCACATCTGTAGTCCCAACTACTTGGGAGCCTGAGGCAGGAGGATTGCTTGAGCTCAGGAGATTGAGGTTGCAGTCATCTGTGTTTGTGCCACTGCACTCCAGCCTGGGCGACAGAGCAAGACCCTGTCTCAAAACAAACAAAAATAGCCAGGTGTGGTGGCACACATCTGTAGTCTCAGCTACTTGGGAGGCTGAGGCAGGAGGATCACTTCAGCCCAAAAGTTTGAACCTACAGTGAGCTGTGATTGCACCACTGCATTCCAGCCTGAGTGATGGAGTGAGACCATGTCTCTATTAAAAAAAAAAAAAAAAAGCCAGGCGCGGTGGCTCACACCTGTAATCCCAGCACTTTGGGAGGCTGAGGCAGGCAGATCACTTGAGGTCGGGCATTCAAGAACAGCCTGACCAACATGAAGAAACCCTGTCTCTACTAAAAATACAAAATTAGCTGGGCGTATTGGCGCATGCCTGTAATCCCAGCTACTTGAGGCAGGAGAATCATTTGAACCTGGGAGGTGGAGGTTGCAGTGGGCCGAGATCGCGCCATTGCACTCCAGCCTGGGCAACAAGAGTGAAACTCCATTTCAAAAAAAGGAAAAAAAGAAAAAGAAAGTATGAAATGATTATAACCCTTTGAAAGTAGGGGACCAGAGGAGAGAACCGGTAAGTCAGCATGAGCAGTGGCAGCCTGGGCTCCACAGGGGGCCGGGCCTTTCACCTCTGAGAGGCAGTGCAGCATTCTTTCTTTGATCCCCAGGAGCACTCTGGCATATTGGGGAAGCCCACAGGTGCTGGCGGAAGGTGGCCTGCACTCCAGTGTCTGTCATTTATTGGCCGAAACCCCTGAGCACTTTTCTTTAACATCTGTGATCATGTCTCCTCATCTGTAAAGTGGGGGCAATTGCTGTGAGGATTAAATGAGCTGATACAAAGCACTTCATACAGTACCTGGCAATAGTGAATGTTGGCCCATGATTCCCCCAAATTAGCGTGCTTAGCTTTACTTAGTAAGTGTATTTATAAATGATTTGTAGAAATATTTTAAAGGAATCTTATTCTAGCTTATATCCATGTAAAATGTAATTTAAGAAAGAAATGAAAATCAAAGAATCATTTTTGTAATGTAGGATTTCAAAAAATAAAAACAAAAAAGGACCCTTCCTTCACCCCTCACTTAATTTTGATGCACAGTTGAACTTCAGTCAGCTCTGATCCAGTTACCCATATGGGAATATTTAGGATTGTCTAGTCATGCCTGGGTAACAGAATGTCAAGCCCTGATTTTACAAGCTAATATGTCAAATTCATCTTTTCCTGTTTACATGTAGCTGTCTGATTCACTTGTCCCCAAGGCACGTGATACTTGGCTCCACTCCAATTTTAGACCCTAACAAAAATTAAATATGCTTGTGTTTAGGTGGAATGCAAGATTACAACTACATCTGGGCCCAGTGTTTTGAAATTACGTTGGAGCTGTCATGCTGTAAATATCCTCGTGAGGAGAAGCTTCCATCCTTTTGGAATAATAACAAAGCCTCATTAATTGAATATATAAAGCAGGTGCACCTAGGTTTGTAAAATTTTCTTATTAATTCCCTATTAATACAAAATAGAGCATCTGGCAAGACCTCTGGGTTGACTAAACGCAAGCCTTTATTTGTGCTTTGTAGTTATAGCCTCATTTCAGTGCCAGATCTGATGGTTAAGAATTCTCTCTACATGAGTATCTGCAGTGTGTGAGAAATGCAGTGCCCACTCATTCATAGAAAAGGAAGCATGATGCATGTTCCTTTAATATGAGGGTATAAAAATCCAGAGTACCAGCCAGCTGTGGTGGCTCATGCCTGTAATCCCAGCACTTTGGGAGGCTGAGACAGGTGTATCACCTGACGTCAGGAGTTCGAGACCAGCCTGGCCAACAAGGTGAAACCTCATCTCTACTGAAAATACAAAAATTAGCCAGGTGTGGTGGCGCACGCCTGTAGTCCCAGTTACTTGGGAGGCTGAGGCAGGAGAATCACTTGAACCCGGGAGGCGGAGGTTGCTCCCTCTGCCAAGGAGCCGAGATGGTGCCACTGTACTCCAGCCTGGGTGACAGAGTAAGACTCCATCTCAAAAACAAACAAACAAACATCCAGAGTCCCCCTAATTTTACATGTTGAATGATCTAGAAATCTGGCAAAATATCAGGAAAACAGGCTGCTACTCTGTTACATCATCTCCCATTTAGAAAAATACTGTTTGCTTGTCACTCACCATGCAGTACCAAGGACCCTGAGAACACTGGACATACCACTTTGCATTTTTTCCAGAAGTGGCGTGGTGAGCTAGCACCATTACCTTCAACCCCTCTCACCTCTGAACTCTGCCAGATGTCCTGGTGCTAGGAATCTTGCCAGCCTGTTTGCTGAAGGCTGGCTGGCCCTTATCACAGATAGACAGACTAAATGTGGCAGAGAGTGGTAGCTTTCAAACGTGCAGCGGACTCACCGGGAGCGCTTGCTAAAACAGATTGCCAGGCCCCAACCCGGAGTTTCTGTTTGAACCACCTTACCACGTGATGCTGATGCTGCTGGTCCAGCGGCTATACTTAGAAAGCCATCGCACTAGAGAAACACACTGCTTGAGATGATGATGGAATCTTGTACAGTTCAAGTTTATTAACCAGGTGGTGTTTGGGCAAGGTGTGGAAGGCTCTTCTATATTTACAGAGGTGAAGTTATCTTTCTCCATTCAGAATGGCTTGGGGAGAGAAACATATCAGGAATTGGCATAATAGCTATGATACCACATAGAGAGAAAGAGAGTGTGTGAGAGTGTGTGTGTGTGTTGAAAAGGTTTGCTGCATGGGCCTACTGCATAATTGCATAATTCCTGGAATTTTCTGCATGATTCACAGCAAAGCTTTCCTCCTGCTACAAAGAAGATGGAGAAGGATGAGGGAAGGTAGCACAGGGCCAGAGGGCTGAGTGCAAGGATGATTAGGACCCTTCCTTGGCCACACATCCCTAAAAGGGATGCCCCTGCCCCCTTTCATACCTGTATCCCCAGCCTCCATGCCCTGACCTGAACAGAAGTACACAAAGATTACTGGTAAACTCACAGGGCTATGTCTAACTGGCTGAGTCGTTCATGGACTAGGTTGACTCCCTATGATAGGGGATATTATGAAATATCGTTCTTTCTCACCAGCATCTTAATAAAGATTATAAACTTATTATTGGGACTTTCACCTTCTTCATTATGTCATCAAACATTGTCTTGGGTTCTCTCTTGCTTAGTATTCTGGTAATTCTTTCTCCACTAGATTTTCCTCATGACGCATGTCATGTATTAGTCTAACATTTCTATTATATTTCTACCTCTATTGATCCTTTGGTTTGTTAATCTATTACTATTGTTATCATTATCATTATTTTAGAGACAGGGTCTCACTCTGTCACCCAGGCTGGAGTACAGTGGCGCAGTCATTGCTCACTGTAACCTTGAACTCCTGGGCTCAAGTGATCCTTCTGCCTCAGCCTCCCAAGTAAGTAGGACTACAGGTGCACACCACCACGTCCAGCTAATTTTTAAAAAAAATTTTGTATAGAAACAGAATCTTGCTATGTTGTCCAGGTGAGTCCCAAACTCCTGGGCTCAAGCGATCCTTCTGCCTCAGCCTCCCAAAGTGCTAGGATCCCAGGTGTGAGCCACCGTGACTGGCTCTGCCTGTTCTTTTCTGAAATTCATTCTTCACCAGTATCAACATCAAATATGCTCTATGTAACTGCACTACTATTTTCAGAACCTCAATCTAGCTGTAAAGATTATTTACCAAGCACTGAATTAAGGTGGGCTTTGAAGTATCATGTTGATGTAATATTGCCAGGGAAAGGGCAATACAAATTGCAGCATACCTATTATTATTTTTAATAATTTGGAAGGCTTACCAGTACATTTGCACTAGGTTTTGTTTGTTTGTTTTTGAGACGGAGTCTCGCTCTGTCATCTAGGCTGGAGTGCAATGGTGTGATGATCTCGGCTCACTGTAACCTCCGCCTCCCGGGTTCATGTGATTCTCCCACTCAGCCTCCCAATTTGCTGGAATTACAGGCACCCACCATCATGCCTGGCTAATTTTGTATTTTTGTAGAGACAGGGTTTCACCATATTGGCCAGGCTGGTCTTCAACTCCTGACCTCAGGTGATCCGCCGGCCTCGGCCTCCCAAAGTGCTGGGATTACAGGCATGAGCCACCACGCCCAGCCCATTTGCACTAGGTTTTATAAAGAATGTTTATCTGCCTGTCTCTATAATCAGATGCAAACAACTCACTCAAAAAATACATATATTGGCACATCAACCCTGCCCCCTTGTGGTTTAAGACAGATGCATAACATGGTTTAATAATGAAACCATATTTCAAAATACCAATACAGTGTGGTTATTACTACTTAATAGAAAGCTTCTCTCCCTACTAGTGCCCAATAAGAAACTAATGAATATTTTGTTTGTGAAGAATGGCAGCAAACACCCCTTTATTGGTATTGCTCTGGTTTAAAGACATTATTGATATTCGTCAAACTGCATTGCATTTACTGGTTCCATTTTACCAATTGCTAGGATGCTTCTGAGTTTCTGAGGTTTTGACCCATCTGGAAGTCTCTAAGTCACCTTGTCTGGGAAGGAAAGGCCTTCTGCTTTAGTGGAAGGGCCTTGCCAAGAGGGTAGAGGCTTAGGTAGGTCCCAAGCTGTTTTGTCATCTGGCGATGTTTGCAATCTTAAGCAAGCACTTGTCTGAATCTCAGTGTAGTCAACAGAAAGTTGAGAGTAATAGCATCAGCCTTGCCTCCCACCAGCCTGTTCTAAGGCTTCAGTGGTGTTATTCTTTCAATTAGAACTCACTGCAGACCTCAACTGAAACTTGGGCCCCTTGGTGCTGTGTTGTCCTGCTTAGAGGATGATTTACTAGGTTCAAGTTGAGATGAGGGTGTCGGCAGACATTAAAACCAAGGTAGCAAAGGAGGGCAAGTCTGAATTCTAGAGGCTTAAAATGTCTTGCTTGTCCCTGTCTCTGAGGAGAAGCAAAGATGAGCCAGACACGGTGTTACCTGCCTGCTGCGGCCCTGTATTTCCCCTAGACTCCTCAAAGCAGATCTGAACCCAGAGAGCAAGGGAATGGCTCACAGCATCCAGAAACCTAAGCAATGGGCATAAAAGAATCTGGTATGTGCTGAGTTCCAGAAGCCTGTGGGCCACAGATGTGGATCTGCCATCACATCCACAATAGGAGGCAACTGTGACCATGCAGTGGGGACATGGGCACAAACAAGCAGTCTCCTAAGTACTTTCCCAGCTCCGACTCTAAATCATGGCCAACAGATGCAGAATTCTAGTTCTTGCCCAGCCAAGACTTTTCATTCATGAAGCTCTAATCCATTTCCAAGGGAAAAAGAGCTTTACATTTCTCCCATGTATCTCCCCATCTGGCCACAGAATTTATGTCTCAGATTTTATGTCTTCTCATTTGTATTGTATCTGAGCGTTTTTCAAATTTTCCTTTTTTTTTTTTTAATATAGTGTTGGCTCTCTCTGTGCCTCTTAGGGTCTACTAGTATTTTTTTCAATGTTTCAACTTCAGCATATAGAAATAAATCACATTTTCTGGTAAAACAATTACTTCCCTCTTAAGTGAAAGGTTTGGTGGTATGTAGACAAAATATTGTAAAGACATATACAAGCTAAAGCACGCTTTTATTTGGCTGATGGAAGGGGTTTTCCTTTGAATATAAATTCCATACATAAGCATGGTCTGTGTTTGCCCAGTAGCAGTGATATTCACATACCCCAGGCTTCCATAGCTGGAAGAACCATCTCTAGGTTTAGGTAAGAGTCATATGAAAGTGAGTCTTTGGGCCTGTAATCCCAGCACTTTGGGAGGCCAAGGTGGGCGGATCACTTGAGATCAGGAGTTTGAGACCAGCCTGGCCAACGTGGTGAAACCCATCTCTACTAAAAATACAAAAATTAGCCAGGTGTGGTGGTAGGCACCTGTAATCCCAGCTACTTGGGGTGCTGAGGCAGGAGAATCGCTTGAACCCGGGAGATGAAAGTTGCAGTAAGCCGAACTGGTGCCACTGCACTCCAGCCTGGGCAACAGAGGGAGACTTCAATTTAAAAAAAAGAAAATGAATCTTTGGGTTATTAGGGGATGATGAATGAGGGTCAAACTGGAATATGAAGACTTTCAGACATTTCTTCAAATGCAAATTGTTCTTCCTTTTTCTATCTTTGAGGGTAGGCAGACCGCAGGTTGACTGGAGCCTTGATTCAGCTGCAGCACATGCTGATACATAGGTGTTGTTCAAGTCCCTGAGGCCATCCAAAATCACTGTCATGTGACTGTCAAAAAAGTCAAATCTGTTCTATTAAAGTGTAACTGCTTCTAGCCAAGAAGAAATTTGCTGCCTTTTTTTTTAAAGGGTACCATGACTTTTTTTTTTTTTTTTTTTTTTTGGTGTCTTCTGCCAACTACTTATTACTAGTACCCTGAATTCTATTTCATCATTATCTCCAATGTTAAAGAATGGTGTAATGTTAGCCGGGCGCGATGGCTCACGCCTGTAATCCCAGCACTTTGGGAGGCTGAGGCGGGTGGATCATTTGAGGTCATGAGTTCAAGACCAGCCTGACCAACATGGAGAAACCCTGTTTCTACTAAAAATACAAAATAAGATGGGCGTGGTGGCACATGCCTGTAATCCCAGCTACTTAGGAGGCTGAGGCAGGAGATTGCTTGAACCCGGGAGGCGGAGGTTGCGGTGAGCTGAGATCGTGCCATTGCAGCCTGGGCAACAACAGCAAAACTCCATCTCAAAAAAAAACCCAAAAAATTGTGTAATGTCAGTTTCAATGATAGCTCTGCTTCATTTTTTATGCACTTGATTTTCTTCGATTTGGTTCGTTTTGGGGAAGTCAACGAAAAATACAAAAGATGCCAACAGACACAACACCATCCAGCACAAGTTACCTTGCTGAAACGCATGGATTTTCTAAGTGGCAGGAAGACTGTAAACTAGCTCAGAGCCCTGGAGAAGGAAATAATATGCATAGCTTCTTCCCTCACATATTCCTGCTTTGTGGAACAAAGTTGAATTAAGACTCCAGAAATTCATCTAATATATTCTCCCCCCGCCACACCGCATAGTTTTTCTTTTTTTTTTTTTGATTTTTAAAAATTATTATTATACTTTAAGTTTTAGGGTACATGTGCACAATGTGCAGGTTAGTTACATATGTATACATGTGCTATGCTGGTGTGCTGCACCCATTAACTCGCCATTTAGCATTAAGTATATCTCCTAATGCTATCCCTCCCCCCCAATCCAAATAAGAGGAAAGGAAAGAAAGCCAGGGCTGGTGGCTCACACCTATAATCCCAGCACTCCAGCACTTTGGGAGGCCAAGGTAGATCATGTGAGTTCAGGAGTTCAAGACTAGCCTGTGCAACATGGCGAAACCCCACCTCTACAAAAAAATACAAAAATTAGCCAGGTGTGGTGGTGTGTGCTTGTAGTCCCACCTACTTGGGAGGCTGAGGTGGGAGGACTGCTTGAGCATGGGAAGTCAAGGCTGCAGTAAGCCCTGATCACACCACTGCACTCCAGCCTGGGTGACAGAGCAAAACCCTGTCTAAAAAAAAAAAGAAGAAGAAGAAAGGAAATAATTAATGTTTGTTGATCCTCCTCTTCTGTGTCACTTACATTTAATCTTCACAACCATCCTGGGTGGTGGTATATTATCCCCATTTCATAGGTGATAAAATTGAGGCTTGGGAATGTTTAGTGACTTGAGAACTAGAATTCAAATCAAAACCTGACTAGGTTCTTTCTGTCACACCAACCTATGATGATGGGTACACGCTATATTTATCACATATCAAAGGACCTCCTAAGGGGGGCACAGTGTAAATAGCTGTTCAAAATAATGCCACTGAGGCTGAGTGTGGTGCCTCACACCTGTAATCCCAGCACTTTGGGAAGCTTAGGCAGGTGGATTGCTTGAGCCCAGGAGTTCAAGACAAGCCTGGGCAACATGGTGAAACCCCATCTCTACAAAAAGCAAATTAATTAATTAAATAAAACAAAATAATGCCACTGAAATCCAAGGAATAAATACATAATCAGGTTACCAAATTATTACCAATTTATGATTGGGTACTACCTAAACATGAAAAGGAAATGTATCAAGCAGTAGGAATAAATATAAATGGAACTGTGTTTAAAAAAGAGAGGGCAAAGAGGAACACACGACGTGAAAATAGAAGTTTACATAGTTGTATAGAGAAAGGCAGAAGGAAATGTGGCATTTTCCTCCTCAGGAGACAAAAAATGAAGAGTCAGGAATTAAATAGGACAGAAAGTATAATAAAAGGCAACCTAGGTCAGATAGAAGTTTGTTGAAGTTCAAGATAAACATTGTTTTGCTAAATGCCAAAATTTTTATTTTTCACTTTAACCATTTCTGGGGGAAACTATTACGTGTGCCTCATATTTTTCTGCCCTAATAAATAATTATTGAGCATAACTGTTTGGGGAGAGTTCAAGATCATCTTACTATTGTAGCTCTTTGTTTTCATTTATGTTATTGGGGACTTAGGCAGCTTCACCTTAAGGTAATATGATTTGACGCTGGAGTAAACAAACTAGATGTGACATGTAGGATCTAAAATAAGAAAGGTCTTAAAATATAAATGGCCTTTTAAAAATTGTACTCCTGAAATTTTGATAGGGGCTCTCGAGACTATCATGGGTTGACGGCTAGGCTGGGCCACTTCATTAGCTGTGTGAGTTTGAGGAGGTTATTTTAATAAGCCAGAGCCTTAGTTTTTTTCATCTGTAAAATCATGATAATAATTGATGACACAGAGCTGATATGAGAATTTAATGAGAAAATGCACATTTGGCAGTTAGTACAGAGCCTGGAATATACTAAGTGCTCAATAAATATTGGCTGCTGTTACTGGTCAATCGAGTCCATGCTTCCAAGAAGGCTTGTGATTATAATTTTGCTTCCCATGTAGTTGGACTACAAGACAAAACTATTGAGTCCCTTGCACATGTAAATATTTTGTTGTAACGAATACATTGACACCATTTTTATTTAGGATTTTATGGAATCCACCAATGGTTGTAGTACAGTTTGGTGACTGAGTAAATAACTTGGAAGTAACAGGAATGGATCTTAGGTTGTCATCTGTGTTCTCTCACTGTGATAATACGTACTAATATAAATGGGCTATTCAACAACAAACAAATTTAAGCTATAAATCAGATTAGTAAATTTTGACTGTATTTTAAGTTACATCAAAAATAAGTTTTCTTTTCCCTCTCTAACACTTAATATTAACTCACAACATTGAGTAAGCTAATAAATATTGCATATATTGTTCTTAAATATTTATAATAATTTTTATATGCCATAAAATATGGTATTAATATTTAATTTTATTTTTGTCTTGCAGGTGTAAAGGGTCAAGTTTTTGATCAGAATGGAAATCCATTACCCAATGTAATTGTGGAAGTCCAAGACAGAAAACATATCTGCCCCTATAGAACCAACAAATATGGAGAGTATTATCTCCTTCTCTTGCCTGGGTCCTATATAATAAATGTAAGTATGCAATGCTAGTTATTGTTATTAAAATATTATAGAACTCATAATACTTATTCACCCAGGAGGAATCCAAAATAAGTCTAGGAAGTTCGAAAGTAGTTCCATCGAGACAGAAAGAAAGGATAGTGTCAGACTTGCAATTGGCAGGACGTGGAAGAGGTGGAAATTATACGAAAAAAAACCCCAGAAAAATTCATATTTTTTCCCTGATGGCAATTTTTTAAAAATAGAAGCCAAATCCTATTTCTTGTGATATCTTTTATGATTAAAATGTAACCTGATTAATAATAAAGAATAAGCAATGTAGTAAAGGTAGTTTATAGTTTCCTGGGATACGATATAACACCCATTCCATGGCATACACTTTCTACTATAAAAAATGAATTGGGAAAAGTTCCTTAGAATTCATTTTATAAGTGAAATCTGATCCACAAATTTTAACACTATATTCAGCAAATGATAAACATATTTTGCAGCCCTTTTTTCAATCAATGCAAGTAAAATTTCAGTCTTTAATTCCATAAAATATATATTTCTGAGTCATTTTATCCTAAGACAGGAAGGCATGGACTAATTTGAGCCGAGTGGATTTATGTGAAAGAACTAAATGAATAAGTATTGATATAGTTGGCCAAATTTTGCCTCTTTCTCTTTGATGTGAATTTCTCTGAGAAATTCAGGATTCTTCTATTTTGCTTAGTGGGTCTCATGCCAACCATAGCAGTCATTCTATATAGAGCTAATCCTGGGAGAAGGTAGTCATCTCTTCTGTAGTGAAAACTGAGTTGGTATTTTATTATTTCATCTTGAGGACATCATGGAAAAAACATGGTTTTTAGTTTATAAAACTATAGAATTCAGAGCCTCCATGCTCCATGGGTTCTCCCCAAAGTGCCTAGATGTGAGGCTTATCAATTGCTAATCCTTTTAGGAATTTCTACTCCTGCCGAGAAAATGGATAGAGCTTGAAAAATCTCAACTCACTGTGAATCTTTGTCTAAAAAGGCCCTTTATTTTCCTGCTATTTACTGTGATATTTCTATTCTATTTAAAAATATGATTTTCCCTGTAGTGAATCTAATTACTTGTATGCAACCTCATAAATAAGCCACACCTTTAGAATAAAGTTATGAATTGTTCATTTCCCATTAGTTAGACTAACACAGTACACATTGACCCTAGATATTAGTTCTAGGACAATATTTGAAGGTAAGATTCTGAACATTGAAATGAATGTGTAAAATACATACCAATGAGTGGTTATGTAAATGTCATTCCCCATTTTTTCCCTTCTCCACCATATATAATAAAAGCATTTCTCAGTAGACATTGCCTGTAGTTAGTTTAGCATTTGTCTTGTCCTGATCATTTCCTCCAAAAAAAAAAAAAAAAAAAAAGCCTAACCAAAGATTCAGGCTGATATGAACAAAACCAGGTAAAATCAAAGCTTTTAAAGGAGGATAGGTATGGTGGCTCATGACTGTAATCTCAGCACTTTGGGAGGCTGAGAGGCAGGTGGATCACTAGAGATCAGGAGTTCAAGACCAGCCTGGCCAACGTGGTGAAACCCCATCTCTACTAAAAATAAAAAAAAATTACCTGGGCATGGTGGTATGTGCCTGTAATCCCAGCTACTTGGGAGGCTGAGGTAGGAGAATCGCTTGAACCCGGGAGGCAGAGGTTGCAATGAGCCAAGATTGAGCCACTGTACTCCAGGCTGGGTGACAGAGCAAGAATCTATCTCAAAAAAAAAAAAAAAAAAAAAAAGAAAAGAAAAGAAAAGCTTTTAAAGGAAGCAATAGGCTTGTAGGTCAGCTGAAAAGAAATTAGTAAGTTGAGAAAATAATTCTACTTGAAAATAATCTTGATATCCAAGGAGGATGTTAAATACACACTTGGGACAAAGGGAAACAGTTATCTCTTTACCCTTGTGCCCCATGAAAAGGATGGTGGCAGAAACATCTGCTGCTTCCTTCTCTTGACTTACATTGCCAGATAAGGTACCCGTCTGTCCTTATTTCATTTTGTAATTCTTGGCAACAGCATTCACAACGCTGGTCTTTGTCAACAGGCGTTGGATAACTCAGTCTGCAGGACCAAATCTGTTGCTGGCCCAGAGGTCTGGTAGATTGTTACATGCATTGAACAAAGGCTGCATTTTAGTGGTGGATATCAGTGTTTTCAGTATGGGCACCACGAAACATCTTAAGTCACTCATATAATTGTCTCTTGTTTCTTCTCAGGTTACAGTCTCTGGACATGATCCACACCTCACAAAGGTGATTATTCCAGAGAAATCCCAGAACTTCAGTGCTCTTAAAAAGGATATTCTACTTCCATTCCAAGGGCAATTGGATTCTATCCCAGTATCAAATCCTTCATGCCCAATGATTCCTCTGTACAGAAATTTGCCAGACCACTCAGCTGCAACAAAGCCTAGTTTGTTCTTATTTTTAGTGAGTCTTTTGCACATATTCTTCAAATAAAGTAAAATGTGGAACTCAACCCACATCACCACCTGGAATCAGGGATTGCTCACTCCAGGTTCCTGCAACCCTAAGTCACTCTAGTGGGACCTTGACTGGAGAAACTCCATGATCTTCCTGAAGAAGAGAAATGGATGTTTCCAAATTCCACAATAAGCAATATGTGGTGATAATGAAAAGAATGATTCAGTCTTGACAATGAATGGAAGACACTTACCTAACAAGTACTGCTCATTTACACTCAAATTAATCTTGAAGTAGTCTTAAAATGTGTAAGAAGTTAAAACTTGAGACGCAAAAAAATGCCTGCAAAAAGAAGATCATTTTGTATACAGAGAACCAGATGAATATAAGCAATGAAGATGAACATTTATTGATCTTCTACATACAAGACTTCACCATAAGGCCAGGAGCAGTGGCTCACACCTTGTAATCCCAGCACTTTGGGAGGCCAAGGTGGGCGGATCACCCTGAGGTCAGGAGTTCAAAACCAGCCTGACCAACATGGTGAAATCCTGTCTCTACTAAATATTAGCGGGGCATGGTGGCGGGCACCTGTAATCGCAGCCTTTTGGGAGGCTGAGACAGGAGAATCGCTTGAACCCTAGAGGCAGAGGTTGCAGTGAGCCGAGATAGCGCCATTGTACTCCAGCTTGGGCAACAGAGTAAGACTCTGTCTCAAAAAAAAAAAAAAAAAAAAAAACCTCACCATGAGTGCTATATGTGAATAGATATTAAGTGCCATATATAATTAGTTCTCAGAAGAAGGAAGAAATGATCATAGGACTGGGAATTGTTTTGCAAACGTTCTAGGAGATATGAGAGAAAATATGTAACCACATCTTAGTGGCCCAAGAAAATACAGGCCTGAAGGGATAAGATTGTGTCTCTATAGAGCTTCAAAGCATACAGGTCAATTAAGTAAGCCCCTCTCCCTCCAGAGCCAAGTTTCCCTAGCTTTTGGCACCTGGATGCCACAGTCCTCCATTAGGCTGATGACTCCAAAGATGTAACTCTAGCCTCTTGCCTGAGCTTCAGACTCACGTCCCACTGCCCACAGGACACATCCACCTGGATGTGACTCACAGGTACCTCAAACCCATCATGTGGAGATACTCATCCTGTTCCCCCTACAGCTGCTCTTCCTGCTGCATTCTCTCTCTCAATTACTGGGACCACCAAGCTAGGAACCTGGGAGTCATCCTTGATACTTTCTCTTCCCCCTCAATCCCGTGTATTCAGCAAGTAACTAAAGGTTGATGTTGGCCGGGCATGGTGGCTCACGCCTGTAATCCCAGCATTTTGGGAGGCCAAGGTGGGCGGATCACTTGAGGTCAGGAGCTCAAGACCAGCCTGGCCAACATGGTGAAACCACATGTCTACTAAAAAAAAAAAAAAAAAAAAAAAAATTGGGCGTGGTGGTGTGTGCCTGTAATCCCAGCTACTGGGGAGGCTGAGGCAGGAGAATCGCTTGAACCCGGGAGGCAGAGGTTGCAGTGAGCCGGGATTGCGCCATTGTACTCCAGCCTGGGTGAAGAAGCGAGACTCTGTCTTAAAAAAAAAAAATTGGTGCTGATAAATATTGATGAATTCTGCTCTCTGCTCTCCATGGTTGTCAACACTGCAGAGTTGAGGCCTCATATCTCACCTGCACTGCTGCAACAGCTTTACTGGTCCCTTGCTCCCAGCCTTCTCCTCTTCAGTCAACCCTCCACACAGCAATGGGGAAGGGGAGCCACTTGAAACAAAAGTCAACAACTGGTTGTAGTTCATAAACACAGAGCTGTTTGTGTCCCCCGTATCTGGAATGCCATTATGACCCACTACATTTTTTCTTTCCTACCCCTCTTAAAACTCAGTTCAGGTAGCAGCTCCACTAGGAAGCCTTGGCTGACCATAATCCCATTCAATTCCATTCCACCTCTTTGCAGGCAGTCTGGGGTTAGGGACCCTTTCTCTTTGCTCCCCAAAATAAACTGGTTATCTCTACTATTGGATTTACAACACTGTATTATAATCTTCTACTTCCATGTGTGCCTTCTCTAGTAGAATGTGAGCTCTTTGAGGCCAAGGTCTATTTAATTTGTTTGAAAAATTCATTGTTATATCCTCAAAGCCTAGCACATAGTAGGTACTGAATGAATGAATGAATGAATAAGGGGTGCCAGGAGACTGCTACTCCCAGTCCTTCCCAGAAACTGCCTAGGGCTTTGAGTCATTTTCTGAAGCTAGGTCTTATGCGTAAGCAACCTCCAGCTCACTATGAACACTGACAGAAGAGTGTTTTCTTGTCTATAATCAAGAATTCCAGATACATTCCTTTTACTGGACCTTGAATTGATCCTAAGGTTGGTAGTAAAGGTATTATGTTACCTCTTAACAGCACTACCAACTACCTTTTTTATCCGAAAAAAATTTTACCATTAGGACTCAATTTGAAGTACTAATGCTTCTCAAGTTCTCCACTATGACAGTTACCCTGTATTAAACCGTTACCTATAAGAATTAAGGGATAAAGCACTAAACAGAAAAAAAAAAATAGCAACTCTGGTGAGATTTCTTTCCTTCCTTCCTTCCTTCTCCTCTTCCTACCTTCCTCCCTCCTTTCTTTCCCTCTCCTCGCTTTCTCTCCCTTTCCCTCCCCTTCTCTTCCTTTTCTTCTTTCCTCCGCTCCCCCCCTTCCCTCCCCTTCCCATCCTTCTTTCTCTTTTTTTTTTACTTAATCCCCAGTGTGATAGTAATATAGGCTGATTTCTAGAAGTGTGGTGTATTACTCGTGGAAAGTGAGTTGCCTTGGTTATTACTTTCAATTGAAAGTTCTATGGGATCTAGAAATGAAACATACTGGCATGGAAAGTGAGAACCACAAAGGAATAAAGAGCTACAGGAGCATTTAGGCCATTTCTATGCCAAGCTTATTCTACATGCACAAAATCATACATGTTAATATAAACAAAATTTGGAGGCTTCTTTAAACCACTTATAAAATCTGGTAATTTGTGCAGCAGCAATAGATAACCAAAAAAAATCTCATAATAATCTGAATATCTTGATCATTTTTATTTAAAGAAGCAGTAATTATATACTTGAAAGTACATAATATAATATTGCAAAAATGACTTTGGTATATTACAAATAAAAGTATATAAGATGAAACTTGATTTGCTATCAAGCCCCAAGCAATTTTTCAACTGGGCATTGAATTCTAACTTTTCTAAGATAGCAATTTTTGAAGGGACACGAACTAAAATCTGAATTAGTTCATGAACCTTAATGTAAATCTCTTGCTGAAATAATGTTTTTAAAATCAGAATTTAGTATCAGACTCAAAATCATTTAAAGACTAACAAAACACAATCATGGTATTCTAACTGTGGTCAAACCAGGTACCCAAACCACCTCCCTGCCCAACACCTTTCCGGCTTTTCCCCTCCCTCTTGGGCTGGTGGTTATGCTCCTCCAGCTCTAGTTCAGCTATAATTCCTTTTATAGAGAAACCAACCTGATACACACTTTCATGATGGGAGAAAAACGTGGGAGTGAAATGATATTTAGAAAGCAGCAGTCAGGCACGGTGGCTCATGCCTGTAATCCCAGCACTTTGGGAGGCTGAGGCAGGCGGATCACTTGAGGTCAGGAGCTCGAGACCAGCCTGGCCAACATGGTGAAACCCCATCTCTACTAAAAAAATACAAAAATTAGCCAGGCGTGGTGGCAGGCACCTGTAATCCCAGCTACTTGGGAGGCTGAGGCAGGAGAAATCGCCTGAACCCAGAAGGCAGAGGTTGCAGTGAGCCAAGATCACATCACTGCACTGCACTCCAACCTGGGTGACAGAGCGAACCTCTGTCTCAAAAAGAAAAGAAAAAAGGCAGAAGCCCTGGATTCAAATCCACCACACATTCAGTTTCTTTATCTGTAAAATGGAGACACCCCCCCACCCCGCCGCTGAACGGTGATTCTGTGACTGTTAGAAACAGTGGTAAGAGATGCTACATTTTTGGTGTTTGTTCAGGTGGAGGAAAGATAGTTAATACTCAGGTAATAACTATTTTGAAGACAGTATAATATACCTTCTTAAAGAGTATACCTACTCAAATGTTGGTAAATGTTGACATGACTGAATCTAAATGGCAAAGAGTATTTTAGAAAAACATTAAGTCCCTGCAGATAAATGACAGTGTTGATTTGGATGCTTAATTTAATTACATTCAGACTTGAACTGTTGGATGTATCAGAACTGTTAAAAGCTTTTTCTCAACATTTCCAAAAGCCTTTCCAAGAAATCAATGTTATGTTTTGTTCCAGAAGCAAATTTGCATTTGTGATCTGTTTCTAAAAATGGTATAAGTTAGCTCTGTTTAGAAAGTAAAAATATCTGATGTTAGATTGGAAGTATCTCTTCCTGGGGAATCCAGAAAGATAAGCATAGCATATTGTCTTATTGCAACAGATAAGTTGCTTATTGAGAAGTATGGTTGTTATTCTGTATGGTAACAATACAGTTGATGTATATTTTATGATAGATCCTTTATATTTTCCTCATGACTTTAGAAGGGGGAAGGGGGAGAAAATTATGATGACCAGACTAGTTAAAGAGCATTGAAAGTCCACAGTACTGTAGCTAAAGTAGAAGTTTGGGTTATAGACTTTACATTATATCAACTAATAAGCAGATACTGTACAGTATTGCTCACCATTTTATCATACTTTTGCATATGAACTACTCCATAGCCTTTTATAGATGTTTTATAGCTGACCTTACCAGTTTTCCTGGTAACTTTTTTTATTTCTTTTTTCTTTTTGAGACGGGGTCTCGCCCTAACGCCCAGGCTGGAGTGCAGTGCCGTGATCTCGGCTCACTGCAACCTCTGCCTCCTGGGTTCAAACGATTCTCCTGCCTCAGCCTCCCGAGTACCTGGGACTACTGGTGCCTGTCTCCACGCCCGGCTAATTTTTTGTATTTTTAGTAGAGACGGGGTTTCACTGTGTTAGCCAGGATGGTCTCGATCTCCTGACCTCATGATCTGCCTGCCTCTGCCTGGGCCTCCCAAAGTGCTGGGATTACAGGCGTGAGCCCCCACGCCCAGCCACTTTCTTTAATAGTATAACTAAGAATTTATTAAAATGCACAAATTGTCTAAGACTGTAAAGTTTATTGGGGAGAGGCCATGACTACCTCTGAATTTAGTAAATATAAAATATTTCTGATTCTCAATAAAGAACTAATATTCATATAAATAATAAATGCTTTTTTCCCATTACGTTACCTGAAAATAAGTACTTATGCAAGTATAACAAAGTCCACTAAAAATAACTGATTACCACCAAATAAAGCTTGGGAAAGACCAAATTTAATGACCTTTTATGAGGCAAAAACATTGCAACAACTCTTCAAAGTCCAGATAGTTCTTCCAGAACTAGTTATATATACCATATGTTTTATATATTATATATAATACATTCCAAATTAATTTGTGTTGTGGGGCAGTGTGTTCCATGGACAAGATGATGGATGGAAAGTATGCCTTCTGGTCAGAAAAAATATTTGAAAATTCACAATTTATATTAATGTAATAAAGAATCTGAGAAATGCAGAAAAGAAATGGATTTCCCAAACATGCTAAGCTATGGGACCATTTCCTTAAATAATACAGCCTCGTACCATCCCTTTGGACTAACATACCTATATTTCCAAACACATTTTGGGAAATACTGATATATAGAGAAGTCTTTTGTTCTGAATAACAAATTTCATTGATTTCCAGGTGCTTTTGAAATACAGAGAACAGTGGTAAACAAAGAATTTGCCTCCAGTAGGAACTGGAAAACTAACAGTCCTAACCCCTGCTAATATCGACTTAGTCATAGGACAGAGGATGGGCTCAAGTTTACATCTGCTCTTTGAAACACGCTAAACAAATAATAGTTTAAATGAGACATTGCTGAGAAGGAAATGACTAAATTACAGGTACCAATTTTTAAAAAGTGATGTCTCAATTTAGAAAATAAACAGGAAATAGTTTCTCTGTTTTCAAGAGAATTCATTACATAGAAACCCCTTAAGCAGAAGTTCCCTGGTATATTTTACCTAGACTTCAACATTTAAATTTGCAGCTTTTTTTTTTTTTTGGGGGGGACGAAGTCTCGCTCTGTCACCCACGCTGGAGTGCAGTGGTGGGATCTCGGCTCACTGCAACCTCCATCTCCCAGGTTCAAGTAATTCTCATGCCTCAGCCTCTCAAGCAGCTGGAATTAACAGGCACGCGCCATGACGCCTGGCTAATTTTTCTATTTTTAGTTAAGACAGGGTTGCACCATGTTGCCCAGGTTGGTCTTGAACTCCTGGCCTCAAGTGATCCACCCACTTCAGCCTCCCAAAATGCTGGGATTACAGGGGTGAGCCATCACCCCCCAGCCAAGGGTTTTTTGTTTGTTTGCTGTTTGACAACTGAGAATAGAACTATTATTTCTCTGCTGTCTTGTAGTGGTCTTTCAGCGCTGTTAAGAGTCTACCTAGCGTAGTGACTCACACCTGTAATCCCAGCACTTTGGGAGGCCGAGGCGAGTGGATCATCTGAGGTCAGGAGTTCGAGACCAGCCTGGCTAACATGGCAAAACCCCATCTCTACTGAAAATACAAAAATTTGCCAGGCATGGTGGCTCATGTCTGCAATCTCAGCACTTTGGGAGGCCAAGGCAGGCGGATCATGAGGTCAGGAGTTCAAGACTAGCATGGTGAAACCCTGTCTCTACTAAAAATACAAAAAATTAGCCATGCATGGTGGCATGCACCTGTAATTCCAGCTACCAGGAGGCTGAGGCAGGAGAATCATTTGACCTTGGGAGGCAGAGTTTGCAGTGAGCCGAGATAGTGCCACTGCACTCCAACATGGAGTGAGAGACTGTCTCAAAACAAACAAACAACAACAACAAAAAACGGCCGGGCGCAGTGGCTCACACCTGTAATCCCAGCACTTTGGGAGGCCGAGGCGGGTGGGTCACCTGAGGTCAGGAGTTCGAGACCAGCCTGGCCAACATGGTGAAACCCCGTCTCTACTAAAAATACAAAAATTAGCCAGGTGTGGTGGTGGACCCCTGTAATCCTAGCTACTCTAGAGGCTGAGGCAGGAGAATCACTTGAACCTGGGGGGCGGAGGTTGCAGTGAGCCGAGATCGCGCCACTTCACTCTAGTCTGGGCGACAGTGAAACTCCATCTCAAAAAAAAAAAAAAAAGAGTCTACAGTTAGTGGACACCTTTAGTCTTCCAACAAGATACTTCCACCTCCCACCTTGTGGTTAAAAAATGCTTAACTTTGGGCTGGGTGCGGTAGCTCATGCCTGTAATCCCAACACTTTGGGAGGCAGAGGTGGGCGGATCACGAGGTCAGGAGTTCAAGACCAGCCTGGCCAATATAGTGAAACCCTGCCTCTATTAAAAATACAAAAATTAGCTGGGCATGGTGGCAGGCGCCTGAATTTCCAGCTACTCGGGAGGCTGAGGCAGGAGAATCGCTTGAACCCAGGAGGCAGAGGTTGCAGTGAGCCGAGATCATGCCACTACACTCCAGCCTGGGCGACAGAACGAGACTTCGTCCCAAAAAAAAAAACAAACAAAAAGCTTAACTTTGAAGAGATTTGGTCTTCTCAAATGCCTCCTATAAAAAGAAACAAATGTGAGAAAAGGTAGAAAAGGCCTTTTTTGTAGGGAGCAATTTTTTCTAAAAAGGTTTTTCAGCCAAGACCCTCTCTCTTAAAAAAAGGATTGTTACAATTCTGACACCATATCAACTTTTAAGACTACTGTTTTCTTAGAATGTTTCTTTTTTGCCATTTATTGCACAAACAATAATTTGGAGGAGACTTCGAAAAATCATAATCAGGCCAGGCACAGTGGCTCAATGCCTGTAATCCCAGCACTTTGGGAGGCTGAGGCAGGTGGACCACATGAGGTCAGGATTTCGAGACCAGTCTGGCCAACATGGTGAAACCCCATCTCCACTAAAAATGAAAAAATTAGCTGAAATACCACAGCTACTTGGGAGGCTAAAGCAGAAGAATCACTTGAACCCAGGAGGTGGAGGTTGCAGTGAGCCAAGATCACGCCATTGCACTCCACCCTGGGCAACAGGGCGAGACTCCGTCTCAAAAAAACAAAGAAACAAAAAATCACAATCAGTAAGATTAATGTTTAATGAACAAAATAAGAGACAAGTCTCCCTCTGTCTCCTAAGCAGAGTGTAGTGGCGCAATCATAGCTCATTGTAACATCGGACTCCTGGGCTCAAGTGATACTCCCACCTCAGTCTCCCAAGTAGCTAGGACTATGGGTGCATGCCACCAAAATTTTTTGGATACAGGGTGTCATTATTTTGCCCAGGCTGATCTCAAACTCCTGGCCTCAAGTGATCCTGCCTCCTTGTCCTCCCAAAGTGTTGAGATTACGGGCGTGAGTCACAGAGCCTGGCCCAGGATGTTATTTTAAAATTGTCTTTTTGTCTTCTAAATCAACAATAACTTCATAGTTGCTTTCAATGCCAATCAACATCCTTTACTACTGTATACACAATGTATTTATTTGACATTTGAAAGGAGATACAAAAGGATGTTACGACCTGCTATGGTATGGCAAGAAGATACAAAGGAACATATTGGTATGAACAGAATACCTCAGAGTTTAGTGTATAAAAAAGGCTTAATTCACCAGATGCAGTGGCTCGCACCTGTAATCTCAGCATTTTGAGAGGTCAAGGTCAAGACAGGAGGATTGCTTGAGCCCAGGAGTTCAAGGCCAGCCTGGGCAACATAGCGAGACTCTGCCTCTAAAAAAATATATATACACATATAACACATATATATGTATTATATATATTATATATATGTGTGTAATATATGTATATTATATATATTATATATATGTATTAGCCAGGCATGGTGGCAACAGGCCTGGGTTCCCAGCTACTCAGGAGGCTGCAGTGAGTCATGTTTGTGCCACTGTACTCCAGCCTGGGTGACAGAATGAGACCCTGTCTCAGCAACAAACAAACAAAAAACTTCAAGGTGGGAGTAGGGGTTAATTCAAGGCTACCTAAGCTGGATTTGGGGTGATTATGGTCGAGTGGATGCAAACAGAATATTAAACTTGCATTCATTAAAAGTGCTTACTACCTGCCAGACCCCATACTAGGCTCTATATATTTATTGTCTCTAAGGTCACTAGGCAAGTAAGTACCAGATCTGTGACTTTGAACTTCCCACTACAATAAGCTTATGAACTTTAAGCAAAAATGGTTTGAAAAGTGAAGAGCAAGCACCCATTTCATAGTGTTCTAAAAGTCTAAAATAATCCAGTACAACATCAGAGATAAAATCCAAAAATCAAGTTTTTCCCCCAATATTTAAATCAGGGAAGCAACATGATATCTGTAAACTATAACTGAACCAAAAATAGGACCAAACGTAGTGAAATCCATTTAGGGAGGTATTACTGTGATCTTGAAGGAAGGCCTACTTAATACAGGACAGTGGGCTGGGGAGGTATGAACCAAAAATAGACACATGCAAAAGCGCTAAAATTTAACCCTGAGAAATAAATGAAATTCACCTAGAACACAAATGGAATAAATTTAAAAGGTGAAATTTTGGGCTTGGCGTGGTGGCTTACACCTGTAATCTCAGCACTTTGGGAAGCTAAGACGGGCAGACCACTTGACCCCAGGAGTTTGAGACCAGCCTGGGCAACATGGTGAAACTGTCTCTACAAAAAACACAAAAATTAGGCCGGGCGCAGTGGCTCACGCCTGTAATCCCAGTACTTTGGGAGGCTGAGGTGGGCGGATCATGAGGTCAGGAGTTCGAGACCAGTCTGGCCAACATGCTGAAACCCCATCTCTACTAAAAATACAAAAAAAATTAGCCAGGTGTGGTGGCGAGCACCTATAATTCCAGCTACTCAGGAGGCTGAGGCAGAATTGCTTGAACCTGGGAGGTGGAGGTTGCAATGAGCCAAGATTGCACCACTGCACTCCAGTCTGGGTGAAAGAGCAAGACTCCGTCTCAGGGCAGGGGCAGCAGGGAGGGGGGGGAAAGTTAGCTGGACCTGGTGGCTTGCATCTGTGGTCCCCAGCTACTTGGGAGGCTGAGGTGGGAGGACTGCTTGAGCCCAGGAGGTTGAGGCTGTAGTGAGTCATGTTTCCAGCACTGCATTCCAGCCTGGGTGACAGAGCAAGACCGCATCTCAAAACAAAACAAACAAAAGGTAAAATTTTAGAATTAGGAAAGATGCTATTTTTATAAATTGGCTTTAAGCTGTTGGCTGGACATCTAAGTTGTAGCTTTCTGAAGGCAGTAGAGATGTGGGATTGTAGGACTGAAACAGATGAAAATGCCTATCGAATTTTTTTAAAAAGTCTTTAAAGGAGAGCTTTAAAGGAAAGCAATACGAATTCAAGTATGTTTCAGTACCACTCCTCTCTCTAAAGACAATCAACTATGGTTTTCATTCAAAATACTATTCCTCTAGCGTTAAATATTTGAGTACAGCAATCATTTCAGATGCATTATGAATAAGTTACTGAACACGCCTCCCATCTGCTTCCTTTACGGTTTTATTTTGCCTTTCGTTTGTTAGCTCATTTTATAATTTGTTACTTCTGAACACCTTCCATGTGCTGGTGCTTTCACATTATCTATCTCAAAGTATTATTTGTAAATGTCAAAAAGTCCCTATTACATATAACTGAAAGCTGGCTACATGGTAGACAATATGATCACAAACTTTTAAACAATTTTTTAAGCTGAAGAAATACTTTATAAGTATCAAAATGTAATTCAGCATCCAACCATAAAGCACAACTACAAACTTTTCACAATGCCATTAACAACTTGTGGTTACCATCATAAGCCTATAGACCTACACACTAATTATCTTTAAAACCCTTGTTAGGCTGGGCATGGTGGCTCACGCCTGTAATCCCAGCACTTTGGGGGGCCAAGGCGGGCAGATCACTTGAGGTCAGGAGTTTGAGACCAGCCAGGCCAACATAGTGAAACTTCATCTCTGCTAGAAATACAAAAATTAGCGGGGCGTGGTGATGGGGTCCTGTAACCCCAGCTACTCGGGAGGCTGAAGCAGAACCACTTGAACGCAGCCAGGAGGCGGAGGTTGCAGTGAGCCAAGATTGCACCACTGTACTCCAGCCTGAGCCACAGAGCAAGACTCTGTCTCAAAAAATAAATAAAATAAAACCCTTATTAAGGATTTAAGAAATCTTAATTATATAATGCCAAAAGCTAGTCCCTGTCTGGCTTAGGGGCCCACAAGCTCCTGCTTTAAAGCCAGTTTTTTTCTGATGTACTTACATTTGTGCATCACAATCAAGAGGTTCCCAGCTTGGTGGAACTTTCAAAGATAAGGCAGAAAACTAAACAGGCAATTACAATCTTACTTTTCATGCTGACAAGAGGCACGGTGGCTAGCCCAAACTCCCCTCCCTGTCCCAGCTACCTCCCTTATGAACCATTCACGGTCACTTAGGCCAGGCTGCCACGTGACCTAAGTGAAGACAGGGAGAACACAGCATTTCTTACTCTTACTAACTTGCAACATCATTCTCTCAAGTTGCTCTCATTGGAGGCTCCCAACTGCTTCAAGCTGCCCAGTGGTATTTGTATTTCTAAAGTGGGCAGGCATGGCCATTCCAGAAAAAGAAACATATTCAGACTTGTGCCTTTTGTTACCCAAATATATGATATTCAAATAATTTCTATTTTAACAACTCATAAAAATTTAAGATCAAATAATTGCATTCTTGAAACAATTCTTAATCATTTATTTTCAACACGTGTACTATAAAGAACCTAAGAAATTAGACAATTTTAATAACCCATAAACATGCTGAATCCATTTGCAGATTTAAATTTTGTATAAATAGCTGTCATTGCCTACATATATCAAGTGTACTTTGTTTATAATCACATTTATGCTACCGACACTCCTCAGAAAAAAAGATTCTGCTTGGTTCTACCTTCAGTATTATGAACTCCAAATAATGCTTTGAGGACCTCCAAAGGAAAAAAACAGATTCTACTAGATTCTAGCTGAAGTATTATCAACTCCAAATTGAAGTATTATCAACTTCAAATAATGCTTCGAGGACCTCCAAAAAAAAAATCTGCTTGGTTGTGGCTGAAGTATTATCAACTCCAAATAACGCTTTGAGGACCTCCACAGGTAAACTACTAATCCCTTTGGCCATTTATTGAGAGAGAGAGAGAGAGTTTTGAAGCAACAATGTACCATTAGTAAAGTTGCTGTGCAAAATTACCCCTGAGTCCTACTCTAAGCTTACAGTTCAGTTGATTTGATTGTCCTCACCTAAGTATATACAATTCACATATGGGAGAAAAACACTAAATCAAGATGGTTATTTTCACTATTTTGCTTAAGATTCATATTTAAATATAAATCAAGAAGTTAATCCACAGTTTGAGAGATACTTATATTAGAAATTCTAAATGTTAAACTGATACATAATTGTAAATATGGTGTGTGTACTGTTTCACATACAATGGGTATCGATCAAATCAGTGTAATCAGCACATCCATCAGCTCAAACATTTATCATTTATTTGTAGCAAGAACATTCAATACATTAACTATAGTCACCCTACTCTCTCTCTCTCTCTCAATAAATGGCCAAAGGGATTAGTACTTTTACCTTTGGAGGTCCTCAAAGCATTATTTGGAGTTCATAATACTTCAGCTAGAACTTATTCCTCCGAATTTAACTTTGTACCCATTAAAAGTGGTTTTGTGTGCAATTAACAGACAGATGTTCTACCCATACACTGTTTTCCAAAATTATTGTGTGGCTTTTTAAAAAAAAAACAAACCACACAACAAATTGTAAAAGGCACTGAGATAACACCTGCTTCTAGATCATTGCTAGGCTCAAAAAATAAAGCTTGTTCTACCAGGAATGACAAGTTAGAACTTAGTATTTGCCAAAGCAGAAATTATATAGTGTCAGTCATTTCAGGCAAACGTTATTCGGCTCTCATCTCCAACTATCTGTCAGAACAATTAAAAGAGATCAAAACAGTCCAGCCTAACTAGGCTTCATTATATAAGGCCATTTTGTTCTAAGATGCTAATAAACCAAAATAAGAAATCTTAAAATATTATTTGAGCTATTTTCATACAAACTGTTGGTTCCTTATATCCTCCCTTCTATAATAAAGGGCATATTTTACTGCAAAGAAAATTTTACTTTATATATATCACTAGCCATAAATTTTTGAATGTCATTAATTACATGTTGTCTAGTACCATTAACCAAATAGCGTTAACTATTTTATATCCACATTTCACTTCTGTATTTACAAACATATCTACCAGTAAAGAGTTAACAATGAGATGCGATCAAACATCCATATTAGCTGATGTTTTGTAGACAGCAATGTAGATGATTTTGTAATCACCTTTCATCGGAGTGACCTTATATAAAAAATAAGTCAATAATTTAGAGGTTCTAAGTCTCCAAAGGAGATTTTCAAATGTAAATATAGAAATGGTTATAGATAATGAGATTTTTAGGAAACCTCTGCCATGTCTGCATCCTGTTTTAACTGTTATATCATCTTTTCTTCCAGCTGCTTTCCTTTGCCTGCAAGAGGGGTCAAGATGAGTTTTGCCTGACTTCTTTGATGTCCTGAACTTTCTGTAGTCCTTTTTCTTCAATTTGTTCATTATAAATTTAGCTTGGCATTTGTTTGATCTTTTCAACTGTCTTCACTGCATCAGTAGTTTTATTCCATAGTTCTTGCAGATATTTGACAGGCTTGTTTCTATATTTTTCAAATTCAAATCCACTGTAAGCTCATTATTAGCAGTTGCTTTTCAGAATGCTTTAGTTCACCTAATCTTGTGAGAATTGCACTTCTTTTAAAGTTTTTGTGACATTTATGTTTACACAGTCTGAACACCTTGCAATAGCTGCAGATGAACATCATGATGTGGTCAGGGCAGATGGGCCCCAAAGAAACTAACACTTCTCAGTGCTGAGCTCGGATAGGCCTCCACTGACCAAACACAGAGCTTGAGAGGAAGTCAAGAGGTATCTTGGAATTCCACATGCTGACCCTGTCATTCTTGAAGGAAAATGATGCATAATTTCTGAATAATTCAGAAAGAACTTACAATCTTTCCAGTTAGTTTTTAAATAACAATTCTGTTTATCAAATTTCTGAATTAACTTTTCTGAATTCATGGGTTTCTAAAACTGGCCTTAAGCAAAAGTCTGAAACCTAGGCTGGGAACCATGTAACCTAGGCCAAGAAGGTACTTTAAAGTGTCTTAGAGTTGTTTTTCAGCTTAGAGGGAAACAACAGATTCCATTAAATCCCAAAAAGGATTTTTTTGTGTGTGAAAAAGCGCCTGATGTACTAGGTTAGACTCAGGAGGCTTTAACAAGTTTTGTCTTACGTGTAAATGGTGGCTATTTTCACAGATAACATCATTACTCCCATCCCTTACTATGGTTTATACAAAAGAGGCTGGAGAATAAGTACATTTTTACAGCTGGGTGTGGTGACTCACGCCTGTAATCCTACTTAGCACTTTGCGAGGCCGAGACAGGAGGATGTCTTGAGCCCAGGAGTTCGAGACCAGCCTGGGCAACATAGGGAGACCCTGTCTCTATTGTTACATCAAGAAAATCTAAAAAACATTTTCACTTACATAGCACCAAATATAAGAGCTTTTTTTTTTTTTTTTTTTTTTACCTAGAAAGAGTATTTTGGAGAGAGAAACTAAGGATCAGAAGGTTTAAGAGTATCAAAAATCTGCGGTACCTCACATCTGTAATCCCAGCACTTTGGGAGGCTGAGGTGAGTAGATCACTTGAGTTTAGGAGTTCAAGATCAGCCTGGCTAACATGGTAAAACCCTGTCTTTACTAAAAATACAAAAAAATCAGCTGGTATGGTGGCACATGCCCGTAATCCCAGTTACTTGGAAGGCTGAGGCAGGAGAATAGCTTGAACCCAGAAGACAGAAGTTGCAGTGAGCCGAGATCACTCCACTGCACTCTAGCATCCGTGACAGAGCAAGATTCTGTCTCAAAAAAAAAAAGAATATCTAAAATTTAAATACTAATTCTTGGCTAGACATGGTGGCTCACATCTGTAATCCCAGCACTTTGGGAGGCTGAGGCGGGTGACCTCACTTGAGGTCAGGAGTTCGTGACCAGCCTGGCCAACATGGTAAAACCCTCTCTCTACTAAAAATACAAAAATTAGCTGGGCATGGTGGTGCATGCCTGTAATCCCAGCTGCTCCAGATGCTGAGCCAGGAGAATGGCTTGAACCCGGGAAGCGGAGACTGCTAGATCATGACACTGCACTCCAGCCTGGGGGACAGAGACTCATCTCCAAACAACCAAACAAACAAACAAACAACAACAAAAAAAAACCAAAAAACTAAATCTTTCACACATTTTCTCTTTACATCAAAGGTACTAAATGACATTTAGGCCGGACGCGGTGGCTCACACTTGTAATCCCAGCACTTTGGGAGGCCGAGGTGGGCGAATCACGAGGTCAGGAGATGGAGACCATCCTGGCTAACACGGTGAAACCCCATCTCTACTAAAAGTACAAAAAATTAGCCAGGTGTGGTGGCAGGCGACTGTAGTCCAAGCTACTTGGGAAGCTGAGGCAGGAGAATGGTGTGAACCCGGGAGGCGGAGCTTGCAGTGAGCCGAGATCACGCCACTGCACTCCAGCCTGGGTGACAGAGTGAGATTCCGTCTCAAAAAAAATAATAAGTTACATTTAAATGTCATATACATATTTAAAAAAAAAACAACAGGTACTTCTCATTTAAGACAGAGTAGAAATTATTTAAAATTAGGGGTAGGGGTAAAGGATAAGCTACATATTCATTTCAAATTATAGTAAGTATTCACTGTTCCGCTACCAAAGTAGGTCAATTATACTAAAGAGAAGAAATCTATGTGACTTGAGGCATTTTCTCACTTTGATATATGTGAATAAATTTCAGGTTGTCTAAATTCTTAGGGTTATATAGTTAGAAATATATAATTCTCTTATAGACAGGTCAACTAGGGGAAATAAGTTAGCACAATCATTTGAATTGGTTGTCTACATACTGGGCAGGGCTTATTCCTTTTCTTTAGCTTCTTTGCACAAGTAAAGCAGGCCATAAGATGTCCTGTTTTGCCATGGACAATGCAACCATTTTTAGGTCGACCTTGACAAATCACACAAGGTTCAATGGCATTAAGGGGCAAACTGGATTCCATACTCTCTTCTTTGTCTTGGGTTTCTTCCCTTTCAAACTCTTTCACATCTTCTTGGCTGCTATAAATAATGCTACTAGAAGTTGATGGCTGAGAATAGTCCTCACTTTCTTGTGATTGTGAAGCTTGTGTAATTTTATCATCATTTTCCTCAACACATGACTCTTTGGAATCATTCACTATAGTTTTTTTACAATCAGGAACATCAAAGCCCTCTTCAGCTTGTGTTGAGTTTTCCAGTTTGGCTTTCTCAGAGATTTCCCCTTTATCTTTCCCTTTATCTTCAGGAAGCCAATTCTCACGAAGGGCCCAACATCTGTTGCAATGTGATGGAAGGGGGGGATTCATTTCATTGCATGAAGTGCATTTCCAATAGTCCTTCAATGAAATAAGACACAGAGTCAGTTTCTGTAACCCTTTAACTGCTCAGTCACAGGAATGCTAGCAACTTTGCTATGTCTAAGGTAAAATATATCATAGAGCTCAATATTCAGTGTTTCATGTTTTATATAAAATAGTCACCGTGAACAGCATGAGGACTATAGTTAGTTATATACTGGTATACTGGAAATTTACTAAAAGAGTAGATTTTAGGTATTTTAACCATACACACAAGAAAGGTTAACTATTCAAGATAATAGATTACATTAATTTGCTTGACTGTAGTGATATTTCGCTTTTTACATTGTGTCAAAACATCATTTATATGTCTCAATTATACACAAAACAGATTTTTAAAAAGTCAATATGTAACAGTCTCTCCTAAAGTAGAGTAAGTACACCCATTTTTTTCACCCATACCATCCTGAAAAATTCTAAACTAAAAATATATTAACTGTGATGTGATATTAATCATGTACCTATAAAGTTATCTGTTTCAGGATACAAATGCAGTTGTTTCCTTTAGTTGAAGCAAGTCTATGGGATCTTTTACTCTGTCATGCAGCCTATATCCACTTCCTTAAAGGCTCGACCCTAGACGCTATTCCAAGAGTCCATCCAATCAATCTGGATGAAACCTGCCTCCTCGAGAAAGACTTCCTAATCCACCAGTGACTAGAACTACCTTAGAAGTGCTCTAAAACCATGGCTTAACTGAGTATTCCCTAACTCCATCCACAAGAGAAATGCTAAAACATTTTTCACAACAAGCATTGCTGCTAAAACCTATCATCCTTGGTCACTAACCATAATATATGCCCTTTACTTGTCTATCCTTTCCTGTGTTCTCATCTCTGTAACTGCTCAATGCTTCTTCCTTTTCCCAACGTTTTATCCCGCAAACGTTTCCACCATGCAATTTGGATAACAAACTCTCCCACATCCCCAGCCTTTTTACATAACCTATCTTCTTGCCTTAGCTGAAGCATGGTTCTTGCCTGAGGACATTTAACAAGTGAAAACTCGTAAGTTAAGAGGTCTTTCCGTAACCATTTTGAGACTGCCTCACAAATGACGTAAGACAGGAGCAATAAAGACAGACTATTCATTCTTCTTTTTTCAAGTTATAGAAGGGCGTTTTTCACAGCTCATAAAACCAAAGAAAAAGGTCTTGCAATATGGGAATAAAAGTGCATCAAAAAGTCCAATAAATTCCAAGATCAATATCTAAAATAATTTGTGAGTCTTAAAATAGATTTAAAAAATTAAAAGTATCTAAAATATTTTACTCACTTGACATCAAATGATTCAACTAGTTATTTATTTTCTAATACAGTAAAAATTTTGGAAACTTTTGAATTTTCATCCTTTTTTGCATTTGAATAATTAGTAACTGTTTATAACTCAGAAAAAAATGGAATTTATTTCCTATTCAAATATAATAAAGGCAATATTAAGAATAAAAACTAAAGCACAATAGTTTTAAAAAAACCTATAATACCTCAGGAACTCAGTGAAGTATGCATGAGATGTAAACATTTAAGTCTTAATTTCTTTAATGGCAAATCCTACCACATTCTATAATACAAATCAATAATAAAAATGTTTACATTTGGCTGGGCGTGATGGCTCACACCTGTAATCCTTGCACTTTGGGAGACTGAGGCAGGTGGATCACTTGAGCCCAGGAGTTCAAGACCATCCTGGGCAACATGGTGACATTTCTACAAAAAATATAAAAATTAGCTGGGTGTGATGGCATGCACCTGTTGTTCCAGCTACTCAGGAGGCTGAGGTGGGAGGATCACTTGAGCCTGGGAGGTGGGCGCTGCAGTGAGCCATGATCACGTCACTGCACTCCAGCCTGGATGACAGGGCAGGACCCCATCTCAATTGGAAAAAAAAAAAAGAGTTTACATTTGACAAGGTTGGCAAAATGTTGGTAATAGTTAAAGGTGGGTGATGAGTATACTGGAGATACACTGAAATTTTCCAAAATAACATCAAAAAGTACAAATTCAGCTGGGCAGTGACTCATGCCTGTAATCCCAGCACTTTGGGAGACGAAGGTAGGCAGATCACTTGAGGTCAGGAGTTCATGACCAGCCTGGCCAACATGGTGAAACCCCATCTCTACTAAAAATAAAAAAATTAGTGGGGTATAGTGGTACATGCCTGTAATCCCAGCTACTCGGGAGACTGAGGCACGAGAATCACTTGAACTTGGGAGGTGGAGGCTGCAGTGCACTGAGATTGCACCACTGCACTCCAGGCTGGGAGAAGGGTAAGACTCTGTTTTTAAAAAAAAAAAAAAAAAAAAAAAAAAGTTCAAATTCCAGCACCTACAAATAAAAATTATAGCTACAGGTCTCATCACAACAAATAAAAGAAAAATGCTTTAAATTATTCAGACTTTACAAAAACATTTTAACTTTATAAAAATCAGCTCATTTCAGAAAGGAGGCTAGACATATTTTCCTAATCTTGACCTTAATGAAATTTTTTTTATTTCTTAAAAAAGTAAATATATACTTACAGCTAGGGAAATTTCAGGATCTTCTTCAAATGAATCTGTATCACTCTCCCCTGCCTGATACACAGTAACTCGATATACCTAATAAAACACATTCATTAGCATCAATTCATCACCCTTTTTCCTTCAATCAGAAGGCTTCCTAGTAATAAGTCCTAAACAAATATCATGTGCTACAATATATGAGAAAGTCTTAGACATATCAAATAGAGTAAGTGAGTGTAAAGGGGGAAAAAATGGAGGAGAGAGAAATCCTTACCCACAATGGTAAAAGTCAATACAAAGGATGTTTAGGATGAATAAAACAAAACATTCAGCTAAGTGGTTTTACTTTATAAATAAATAATATAGAGATATTAAATAATAGGGAAATAGCTAGAAATGTTAAAGGCAGTCACTTCTGGGAAACAGATCTCTGAGGGTACTACTTGACTTTAACTGTATGCATGTTTTACTTTTATAAAAAGTAAGTTAATATTAAAACAGTAATTGAATTCTATGTTTTTAAAAGTGAACAGACCATTATAATAAGCATGTTCATTGAGGTCTATTGACTTCTTGGCAATTAGTAGTGATAAAATAATATAAATCAGATGATAAAGAACTATGAAATCCTCAAGTCCACAAACCAATGTGTTAGTTTAAACAAATCAAGAGTAAAGATTTCAAGTGAAATCTGAATATATTATTATTTCAATCTCAAAGTCAATGAACATGGAAAATATTTAATAATTTTCCAATATAATTAGAGGCGAAAAAAAATACTACCTCATCATCTTCATCTGAGAGTTCTTGTCCTTCTTCACTAAGGCTATAATCTTCTGAGTCGAGAGATTCAACTTCAAATTCTACACTAAACTGATCTGAAACTGAATCCTGATCCAACCAATCACCTGAATGTTCACTTACACCAGCATCAAGATCCTAAAACAAGAAAAAAATATACATAACTTAATAAACATCACCTCTTGACCTCTGTAACAGTTTCCTAACTCATCCCTGTACCTCTGCTGCTGCCAGCAGGGTGTAACACTTGGGGGATGGGGCTGCTGCTCTGATCCGGGACTTCCCGAGGGAGATTGGCGGGGAGAGGACTGGGCCCGCCCCACCAGCCATCCCGGAGCCAGCTGCCACGCACATTTCCTCCTCAGATCCATCCTGCACACTGAAACTAGATTAAGGTTTCAAGGTTATTACTACATTATTTTCCCTGTTCAAAACCCCACTGCATAAAGGAAAAACGCCAAAGCCTCTTGGTATCGAAAGTACATACAGTGTGACTGTATTAACATCTTCGTCTGTCTTCAACTAGACACCCCTCCTCCCTTACTAAATATGGATAATCCCGTCAGATCTAGATTGCTTCCTCAACTAATCTTGGCATTTCAACTTCCACACTTTCCCCCTCTAACTAGAATAATTTCAGTTTCAAAATCCTATTCATCCTTCTTTGACTAAGCCTTTGTTAAACTGAAAAGGCTCTTCCACCTTTAATTATCCTTACTACTTGTATAATAATGAATTATATAGTCTCACACATAAATTATGCAAAACATAATTTTGCAGGCATGTTTCTCATCTGAATTATATATACTTTGAGCTAAAACCTGTCACTCATCTTTCTATGTCCAAATTGGTAGAATACAAGTAACAAGACACAACACTTGTAATACTTATGGGTTTTTTTTTCTTAGAAAAATGTCTCTTGAGTCATAGATACTTATGCTTTTTAATAAACTTTGAGGTTTTCTTTTAAACAGCCTTTAGACAATTTAAAAAAAATTCTGTAGCTGCTCATCTGATTCTTCGTTTCAGGACTTCAATAAATTGTATAAGAACCTAGTAAGACCTTCAGGGCAATAATATTTGCTGTCAGTGGCTAAGGGTAGGAGGATATATTAAGCAGAAGGCTACAACTGGAAAAAGTCTAGAAGTCAGGATATGACTTATTCTACACTTGCCACTAAATAGCTAATTTAACCTTAAACACATCATTTAACTTATTTTATTTATTTTGAGACGGAATATTGCTCCATCGCCCAGGCTGGAGTACAGTGGCCTGATCTCAGCTCACTGCAACCTACACCTCCCAAGTTCAAGCGATTCTCCTGCCTCAGCCTCCCAAGTAGCTGGGACTACAGGCGCATGCCACCATGCCTGGCTAATTTTTGTATTTTTAGTAGAGGCAGGGCTTCACCATGTTGGTCAGGCTGGTCTTGAACTCCTGACCTCAAGCAATTCAACCGCCTTGGCCTCCCAAACTGTTAGGATTACAGGCGTAAGCCACCATGCTCGGCCCTTTTTTTTTTTTTTTTTTTTTGAGACGAGTCTTGCTCTGTCACCCAAGATGAAATGCAGTGGCGTGATCTCAGCTCACTGCAACCTCCGCCTCCAGGGTTCAAGCTATTCTCCTGCCTCAGCCTCCCAAGTAGCTTGGGATTACAGGCGTCCACTACCACACCCGGCTAATTTTTATGTTTTTAGTAGAGACAGGGTTTCACCATGTTAGCTGGGCTGGTCTCGAACTCCTGACCTCTAGTGATCCGCCACCTCGGCCTCCCAAAATGCTGGGATTACACCTGTGAGCCACCGCGCCCAGCCCATATCATTTAACTTCTAAAGGCTGTAGCTACTTCATCTAGAAAAGGAGCTTAGATTAAATGATTTCCATATCTATATCAGCTTTAAAAACAGAAACAAAGTATATTATTTTACAGCCTCTGACGTCAAAAGACTTTTTTAGAGTAATGTTAGGAAGGAGAGTAAAAGCAACATTCATCAAGTTGCGGCTCAAATTCCTAACAAGGGCTCTACTACCAATCAGATTCGAATCACAAGTCAAGTTAGGATACAATTAACACTAACAAAGTAACCCAACAAACCAAATACTTCAACTAACTAAAGTCTTTAGTGCACTAATTTTAGAATAAGGGGGTAAGTCACAAGAAACATTAAATCTCAGAAAACATACTCTATGGTAGGGGTCTGCAAACTGTGGCCCATCACCCATCTACTTTTATAAATAAAGTTTTATTGAACACAGCCATGCCTATTTGTTGACTTGTTGTCTATGGTTGCTCCTGCATTACAAGAGCGGAGCTGAGAAGCTATGACAGAAACCATGGCCCTGCAGAGCCCAAATAATTAACTATGTGGCTCTTTACAGAAAGTCTGCCAACTCCTGTCCTAGGATACTATAAAAATACTATAAAAAATACCATGAAAAAATGCAATATTGGGAGTGGTTTTTAAAGTTTTGGCTAATGTTCACAAAAGAATGCCCCAGAAACTATTAAATTATCTCTCTCTATATATATTTTAAATATATTTAAAATATATATTTATATTTATATAAATATATATTCATATAATATATATTATACAGGTGCCCACCCATTTATATTTACATAAATATATATTTATATTTATATAAATAAATATATAACGTATAATTATATATACTATATATTACAATGTAAAATAATATATATTTTTTTTTTTGGAGACAGAGTCTTGCTCTGTCACCCAGGCTGGAGTGCAGTGGCATGATCTCGGCTCACTGCAAGCTCCGCCTCCTGGGTTCACGCCATTCTCCTGCCTCAGCCTCCCCAGTAGCTGGGACTACAGGTGCCCGCCACCACGCCCAGCTAATTTTTTGTATTTTTAGTAGAGATGGGGTTTCACCGTGTTAGCCAGGATGGTCTCAATCTCCTGACCTTTTGATCCGCCCGCCTCAGCCTCCCAAAGTGCTGGGATTACAGGCATGAGCCATTGCACCAGGCCTAAATACTATATATTTAAAAAGCATCAGGCTGGAGGTGGTGGCTCATGCCTGTAATCCCAATATTCTGGGAGCCAAAGCAGGAGAATCACATAAGCCCAGCGGTTTGAGACCAGCCTGGGCAACAGGCCGAGACCTCAACTCTGAAAAAAAAAGTAAAAAAAATTAGCCAGATGTGGTGGTGCACATCTGTAGTCCCAGCTAACTCTCAAGGCTGAGGAGGAAGGATTGCTTGAAGCCAGGAGGTTGAGGTTGCAGTAAGCCATGATCATGCGCTGCACTCCCGCCTGGGCAACAGAGTGAGAGACTGTCTCAAAAATTTAAAAAATATATATTTTTTAAGCATCAGATAGGCTTGCTCTGCAAAGATCTCAGATCTTTGTAGTAAAAAATACCTAGAATTGTTTGAATTCCAATTGTGACAATTAGTTGTAGGAACCTTAAACAAGTTATTTAAAACCCCAGTCTTAGCTAAAAATGGAATCTGAGGCTGCAAAGATGACAGAAGATCATAATATAAACTGTGTGGTGTACAGTCTAGAACACAGTCTTAGTTTCCCACAATTTATTAAACCCCAAAGAAAGAAAAGATGGGAGAGGAATGCACTTTCCTTTAGCTCCCTTCACAAACTGGTGAATGATGACACCCAATGATGACTACAACATTCTCAAATGAGGGAAATTAAAATGAAGAAGAAAAAAAAAAACTGGCCCTACCAAAAGCTTTCACAACTAGGGACTTAACCTGAAAAACGAGATTTTGTTGTTGTTGTTTGAGATGGAGTTTCGTTCTCATTGCCCAGGCTGGAGTGCAATGGCGTGATCTCAGCTCACTGCAACCTCCACCTCCCGGGTTCAAGCGATTCTCCTGTCTCAGCCTCCTGAGTAGCTAGGATTACAGGTGCCCACCACTACGCCCAGCTAATTTTTGGTATTTTTAGTAGAGATGGGGTTTCACCATGTTGGCCAGGGTGGTCCTGAACTCCTGACCTCAGGTGATCCGCCCGCCTGGGCCTCCCAAAGTGCTGGGATTACAGGCATGAGCCACCGCGCCCGGCTGAGATTTTTTAATAGATAGGATTTTTTAAGAGAATGCAGGACAGGACTAACAAAAAGAAAAAAAGAAATACCCCTCTACTCCACACGAGTTATTAAGAAATTATTTTAGGCAAATGGAAAGGAAAAGTGATCCTTGGAAGGTTTTTCGTAGCTCCAGAAACATTTCTTGTCTAGCATAAAAGCCCTGGCTCTTAAAGGCTGGCAACCTTTAAGATGCAAATGTAAGAGGGTCCACCTAACATGGCGATTCCCACCGTTGTCCTCTTGCTCTTGCCCCAACAGGTACGTAACAGCATGGCTGCCCCCACAAAACCCCACGTGTGTAAAATGTCATGGCACCCTGCATTTGTGTATTAAAGGACTGGGGTGGGAGGGCCAGTTTTCTTGAGGGCTAAATGACATGCCTGGTCAAACCAATCCTCTGAGCCCTATGCAAATAAGACACCACCCCGTCCAGCCATCACATAAAACTGGCTAGTATTGTCAGAATGTGAGGTCTCCTCTTTCAGCTTTAGAGCCCCCCTCCCTCTGTCTGTGTAAGGGGGAGCTTCTTCCTTCTGCCTTCTCCCTTTTTGCCTATTAAACACTCTGCTCCTTAAAACCACTCCACGTGTGTCTGTGTCGTTTTATCTAATTCAACTCAAAACAAAAAACCTGGTGTTCCTCTACTCCTCAAAGCCGTATTGGTAACAAGGCAGTGTCCCAGGTACAAAGCAAGAACAAGGACTCTCAGTATTATTCAGCTAGAATTCTGATATAACTTTAACAAAAACTATACATTAAATGGGGGTCCAGGCAGGTGGCTCACGTCTGTAATCCCAACACTTTGGGAGGCCAAGGCAGGCAGATCACTTGAGGTCAGGAGTTCAAGACCAGCCTGGCCAACATAGTGAAACCCCATCTCTACTAAAAATACAAAAATTAGCCGGCTGTGATGGTGGGAGCCTGTAATCCCAGCTACTCAGGAGGCTGAGACATAAGAATCGCTTGAACCTGGGAGGCGGAGGTTGCAGTGAGCCAAGATTGCACCACTGCACTCCAGCCTGGGCAATAGAGAGACTCAATCTCAATAAATAAATAAATAGAGTATAATAATTCTCTTTTTAACCAAACTTGTAGGTTGGATACTCATCAAGTTTTAATTGGATTCGATTTTATCACACATATTTCCTCTCAAGAGCCTATTTTTTCACTGGATTTATTAAATGTTTTCATTTTTGTCATTAATGATCTATCCCCCCATGAAGGCAAGAACCATAACTACCTTGACTACCACTGTATCTGCAGTGCCATCTCAACTGTATGGAATCTGGTATAAACTTAAATATCTACAAATGAAGAACCTGCTCTCAGACTGAGCAGGAGCTCATCATGCCATCTAGCGGTCTACATGAGTAACAGCTCCGTTAGGTACAGTAACTCTAGAGGGCAGGTATGCGTTCATACAATCACTGCTTTGGAAGAGAAAAATTAAAAGATAATACAGGAAGTAACAAGAATAGGTAAAAGACTAGGATTACTATCACAATTGGTTCCATTTCCTACATCTTCTAGAGAACTATACAATGATTACTAATATCCAGAATAATGGCCATGAGACACTGCCATATTACCAAAAAATGTATCCAATCCTTTGGTTTCCGTGGGCCACATGGGAAGAATTGTCTTGGGCCACACATAAAATACACTAACAATAGCTGATGAGCAGAAAAAAAATTGTAAAAAAAAAAAATCATAATATTTTAAGAAAGTTTATGAATTTGTGTTGGGCCATATTCAAAGCCATCCTGGCATATGGCCCACAGGGCATGGGTTGGACAAGCTTGATTAAAGACATACAACAAAATATTCCATTTGTCAAGCATTCTTGTTAACAAAAAAATTTTTTACCAAACTTCTTTCAGTGACATCTCTTAAGAAATGCTGCTCACTAATATTTTGGAAGTCTATATTAGTAATGAGAAAGTACTGATACTCTCCCGTCATCCATGCAATAATAAACCTGCATTTTTTTTTTTTTTTTGGAGATGGAGTCTCGCTCTGTCACCCAGGCTAGAGCACAGTGGCACGATCTCAGCTCACTGCAACCTCCACCTCCCGGGTTCGAGCGATTCTCCTGCCTCAGCCTCCCGAGTAGCTGGGACTGCAAGCATGCGCCACCACACCTGGCTAATTTTTATATTTTCAGTAAAGACAGGGTTTCATCTTGTTGGCCAGGCTGGTCTTGAACTCCTGACCTCAGGTGATCCACCCGCCTCAGCCTCCGGAAGTACTGATTACAGGCATGAGACACCGCACCCAGCCCAGTATAAACCTGTATTTTACAGCATAAGTAAATAGAACTTACCTGATGTCTAGACCTATCTGGCAAATGTTAAGTTCAGACTATGCTGACTTTTTTGCTGATAGCTGTAATAAAATATATTTTTACTCTAAATAGTTAAATTTGCCTTAAAATGCTAAAATATTTAACTGAACCAAATTTTTGGTTTTGTTCCTTTTTTAAAAACTGTAACTTTAAAATTCTCAAACAACTCTATACTCCAATTTATTTGACTGTACTATTGGTGCAGTGGTCCACAAATATTCTCTAATACATACAGTGACACTGATAATTACTAATACTACTACTAATTTTACCAATACCAGTGTTACTCCACTATTTTCCACATTTCTCACAATACCTTGGGTTGAAGGTGGAGATCAATATAGTAGTTTTATTTTAAAGTAAAATTTAGCACTGTGTTTTCCATCAATCTCGTAAGACACGTGTACACATTCTATCGGTATGCTTATCAGGACTGCCAGGACTAGACTTTGAACAGTAAGAGTCTTGCCTTACTTAAAATGAGAACATTACCGGATTCGATGGCGTCCCTGTAGATTCACTGCTACTGCTTCTTTCACAACATATCTCCCTTATTACACACAGAGCCAGGCTTTCATCAAAGGAAAGGGAAATACTATCAGATTTGTGGCGTTTTCTTTGTCGTTCACCAGATAATTCATCTGAATTTTCTTCTGGATATGTAAGGAAAAAAAATAAATTGCTGTACTGTGATTTAGAAAATTGAGCTGTTTTGAGTACCTATTTGTACAGAAACTTAGTTTCAATAAAATTAGTTCAAAAGTTAACACTGTTTTATTGAATCTGTCCAACTAAGAGTTACAGCAGAACACTGTGTGTATTTATTTATTTGTTTATTTATTTATTTATTTTCTGAGAAGGGGTCTTGCTCTGTCGCCCAGGCTGGAGTACAGAGGCGCAATTTCGGCTCACTGCAACCTCTGCCTCATGGGCTAAAGCGATCCTCCCACCTCAACCTCAGCCTCCCGAGTAGCCGGTACCATAGGAACTCACCATCACACCTCACTAATTTTTGTATTTTTATATAGACAGGGTTTCACCATGTTGCCTAGGCTGAGAATACTATTTTTTAAAAGCTTTCTATTCTTCTTTCAGAACTTTATCTCCATACATCACAATTTAATCCATCTAATAAAGTTTTTATTAACCAAAAAATCTAGGAATTTTTTTTCTGTCAAAACCAAACTTTAAAATATAAGAGCTCATCTGTTTTTTTCCGAAAAGAGCCGAAGTGTTTAATTTACTTATATAGTATTCTTAATGTTTCAATTTCTTCAGTACCCTACATTTTTTCTTTTGAGACGGAGTCACACTCGACCACCCAGGCTAGAGTGCAGTGGTACATTCTCGGAGGCTGGAGTGCAGTGGTACATTCTTGGCTCACTGCAACCTCTGCCTCCCAGGTTCAAGTGATTCTTGTGACTTCAGCTTCCAAGTAGCTGGGATTAAAGGCGCACACCACCATGCCTGGATAATTTTTGTATTTTTGGTAGAGACAGGGTTTCACCATGTTGGCCACACTGTTCTCAAACTCCTGGCCTTAAGTGATCCCCCTGCCTCAGCCTCCCAAAGTGCTGGGATTACAGGCCTAAGCCACTAAGCCCGGCTCTTCAGTACCCTATATTTTAAACAGAAATCAAAACCAGTAAAAATTTTCCATTTTATTTTAAATAATAAATTATCTCTGAATGGGTCAGAATGTTAGACAAATCTGTTAGACATAAATGAGAATCCTACCTTATACTAGACATAAAAATGAATTCCAGGTGGATTAAAGATCTAAATATAAAGAACAAAACCATTCAAGTACCTATAACAAAATATTCTTATAATGCTGGGGTGGAGAAGTATTTCATAATACTGCAAAGCCCTCAATAAAAAGACTATCAAGATTAGACCATGTCAAGGTTTACATGGCAAAATAAAATACCAAACAAAAGTTAAAAGGCAAAGGTCAAATTCGAAGATAATATCTGCAACATATATAATAAAAATTACCCATAGCATACATATTATACAAAGTCCTATCAAATCAAGATAGACTGTATTTTTTTTTAAGGAAACAGGAAAAAGCAAGTCACAGAAGAAATACATATGACTAATAAACATATGAAAAATCTTGAGTCATTTACTTGAGTAATAGAAAAAAAAACTCTTATCTCCTAGGGATCAAAGAAATGCAAAGTGAAATGATATCATTTTTCACCCATGAGAATGACAAAAATTAAAATGAGATAGTATCAAAGATTTGAGAAAGGATTATTATTTTTTTGAGATAAAGTCTCACTCTTGTCCCCCAGGCTGGAGTGTAATGGCACAATCTCGGCTCACTGCAACTCTACCTCCCAGGTTCAAGCAATTCTCCTGCCTCAGCCTCCTGAATAGCTGGGACTACAGGCGCCCACCACTGTGCCCGGCTAATTTTTTTTTTGTATTTTTAGTAGAGACAGGGTTTCACCGTGTTAGCCAGGATGGTCTTGATCTCCTGACCTCACGATCCTCCCTCCTCGGCCTCCCAAGGTGCTGGGATTACAGGCGTGAGCCACTGCACCCAGCCGGGATTTTTATGTTCTATCTAGATCATGAATTCTGCACGTGAGTTCTTAATCATGTTCGTATTCCCTATTTCTAAAAAGGTGATCTTGGCCGGGCTGCAATTATAAATAATGCTGTAATTAATATCTCTACATATAAATCTTTAAATTTTTTATTACATCCTTAGGATAGATTCCTAGAAATGGAGTTACTAGGATAATGTTAAGAACTCTAAGACTTTTTTTTTTTTTTTTTTTTTTTTTGAGATGGAGTCTAACTCTGTACCCCAGGCTAGAGTGCAGTGGTGCGATCTCGGTTCACTGCAACCTCCACCTCCCAGGTTCAAGCGATTCTCCTGCCTCAGCCTCCCAAGTAGCTGGGATTACAGGCACCTGCCACCACACCCGGCTAATTTTTGTATTTTTAATAGAGATGGGGTTTCACCATGTTGGCCAGGTTGGTCTCACACTCCTAACCTCAAGAGATCCACCCGCTTCGGCATTCCAAAGTGCTGGGATTACAGGTATGAGCCACCGCACTAGGCCATCTAAGCTTTTTTATAATCTGAAAAATTTAATCAATTTTTACCCACTTTTACCAATTTACAGACCAACAGTTTATCAGTGCTAATACACAAGTTATTAGCACTGATGAGTAAGGATGAGTAAAAATTTTATTTTTACTAATTTGATAGACCAAAAGGACACCCTTTTGGCATTTTTTACTATCTGTAAAGCTAAAAATCACCAAAATTCACCCTCTCCCCATATTTATTAGTCATTTGTATTTACTGTGAGAAATTTCTGTGAACTGTCTGCCCTTTTTGCTATTTGAAGTTTTAATGTTTTCCTTATTGATTTGGGAAGACCTTTTAAGTAATACAGATATTAACAGTCAAATTTAAAGTGACTATCTTTCAAATATGTTGTATTCTATTTTTCATTTAACTCTTAAACTCATTTGAAATTCATTTTGGCATAAGGTACAGATGTAACTTCACCTTTTCCCCAAGTTAACTACCATTTGTTCTAGTTCCACCTCTGCCCTGGACACCTCTGCCCTTCCTGTCTTCTGCCCGCATGTACAAGATTCTGGTCTGGGTTCATTTATTTAGTTTCACTGATCTGACATTCTCTTTCATCTGAATCATACGGTCTTAGTTACTGTGACTTCCTCAGGCAACAGTCTTCTCCTCTACTAACTGTTCTCAACTATTTTCTCTCTCTTTTTTTTTTAAGACAGTCTCACTGTGTCGCCCAGGCGGAGTGCAGTGGCGTGATCTTGGCTCACTGTAAGATCTGCCTCCCCGGTTCATGCTATTCTCCTGCCTCAGCCTCCCGAGTAGCTGGGACTACAGGCACCCGCCACCATGTCCAGCTAATATTTTGTATTTTTAGTAGAGATGGGGTTTCACCGTGTTAGACAGGATGGTCTCGATCTCCTGACCTCGTGATCCACCCGTCTCGGTCTCCCAAAGTGCTGGGATTACAGGTGTGAGCCACTGCGCCCGGCCCTTATCTCTTCATTTCTAAAATGCTATTTACTTTCTGTTTTAAAACTCATAGGTATGTACTACCATTTATTAAAAACAACAATTTAAAAATTTAACTGTTAAGGTGACGAAGAATAATGGTGAAAATAGAGTTTATACGCCTGCCTCCTATTATCTTTTTTTTTTAGACGAAGTCTCACATGGTTACCCAGGCTGGAGTGCAGTGGCACGATTTCAGCTCACTGTAACTTCCACCTCCCAGGTTGAAGTGATTCTCCTTCCTCAACCTCCTGAGTAGCTGGATTACAAGTGCGCGCCACCAGGCCCAGCTACTTTTTTAATTTTTTTTAGTAGAGATGGGGTTTCACCACATTGGTCAGGCTGGTCTCGAACCCCTGACCTTGTGATCCACCAGCCTCGGCCTCCCAAAGTGCTGGGATTACAGGCGTGAGCCACCACACCCCAGCCACCTCCTACTATCTTAACAGAGAGTTGGCTAACTGTAAACTCCAGTGGGGCACAGTAAACTGTGCCTGCTGTAGTCAGCCAGAAAAATATTGCTAAATAAGCAATTTGTAAATCAAATAAAATCAAGAATGAAAAAAACTCAGAGGTTAATTCATCTCAACCAAAAAAAGGGAACAATTTAATTAAGTCTAAAAGCACTAATTTCATTAGAGAAAGAATATCAAAAAGCTGTGTGAATGCGTCGAATAAATACTCATATATACCTGTCTCACTAATTGCTCTCCTTCTGGATGAGGTAGATGGTCTAGAAACGAAATGTGAAGATGAAGGTTTCTCTTCCTGAAGCTCTTGCACAAGGTCCTAAGCATTTAGGAAAAAAATAAAATACAACAAACTTAACATAACCAGTAAGCTAACTTGTTGTAAATAACCTTTCCAATTTGCAAATAATATTACATTAGAATGAGAAATTTACTTAGATTACCTTTTGATCACGCCCACCTTCAAGGTGACACCTGTTCTCACTCACAGATGTACCTGAGTCTGATGATTCTGAGAGAAAAGAAAAAGAATCAGAAACTTGGTGGCAGGGCGGGGGCACTATTCAGTAGATATGCTATCAGTCTAACACAAACCCTTACGCAATTTAACCTTTCAATAAACATTAAACATGTATTTTCCAGGTGGCACCCTCATACTAAATGTTGCAGATGTAAATAAAATAATTCAACTTTAATGTAGAAGAGTAAAGTATAATCAAGACATTAAAAGACTGCTAGATAAATTAGCAGAGAGACAGGACAGTCATTATTTTGGTAAGGACAGGGAGTGTCTGAGAAACAAAGAATCAGGAAATATTTTGTCGGACAATGTGAAAATAGGGCTAGGAAAGGCCATTCCAGACCAAGAAAATGCCATGTGAAAAAGTATCCAAAAGCAAACTAACAGCTCCTGTTGCAGGACACCACAAGCAGTTCATTATTACCGGAAGGTAGGCAAGTTCAGATTGTAAAGGATCCTGTGTGTCCACCCAAAGCAGGACTCATGCTGTCATTCCCTTATCACTGCATTCTTCCCAGCAGATACTTCAGAATCTTCCCTAATGCGATGCTGCAGCCACTCACCATTAAAAAGGATTTTAGTCCAAGAAATAAAACTGAAATATTATATCCAGAGAGCAATAATGAACCCCTAAATGGTAATTTTAAGCAGAAGAGTGACAAATCACTCTGGCAAAACATAAGAAAAAGAGGGCAGAGGCAGGAAGACCAGTATTAGACAATTGCAATAATACAAACTAAAAGCTATTAAAGCCTAAACTAAGGCATGGAAGACAAATTCCAGAGAAAGTAAATAGGTAAAAACCAACAAGAGCTGGTATTTGATACAGAAGGCAAGGAAGAAAGGAGTTAAGATGATTCCAAGATTCTACCTTGGGTGAATACATGAGTGGTATCATTCACTAAAAGAGAAACTTTAGAAAGATAAACAGATTGAATGGGAAGATAACAAACGGAGGTATTCAGGCACATAGTCTTCATTTGCAGTTGGATATACAGACTTTGAGCTCAAAAGTCAAAGTTTCAGATTTGGGATATACAGACAATCATCATCAAATACCCTTTACTATCCCCTTGGAAACATTTTCATCTTAACAGTGAACTCATGCCTGGACATTAACATTTTGAAATTATGCATTATCATAATTTTCTCTTTAGACTATGGGTAAGGCATTACACTAATTTTCTTAAGTTGTACATAATAGGTTATATTGTCCAGGAATTTTGGATTAGTATAAACAGATGCTACAAAAAAGATGTAATATAAAGGAAGCCCTAGGCCGGGTGGGTGCAGTGGCTCACGCCTGTAATCCCAGCACTTTGGGAGGCCAAGGTGGGTGGATCACCTGAGGTCAGGAGTTTGAGACCAGCCTGGTCAACATGGTGAAACCCTTTCTCTACTAAAAATACAAAAATTAACCGGACGTGGTGGGCAGGCGCCTGTAATCCCACCTACTCGGGAGGCTGAGGAAGGAGAATCACTTAAACCCAGGAAGCGGAGGTTGCAGTGATCCGAGATCGCGCCACTGCACTCTAGCCTGGGTGACAGAGTGGGACTCCATCTCAAAAAAAAAAAAAAAAAAAAAGTGACAAAGTTGAGAACATGGAATAGGCGTTCTGAAGTTAATTCTACTGATATCTAAATCAAACTCAGACTGCAAATAAGTAATTTGTAAGTTTCCATCTCAATAATACAATTTTTCTAGTAACGTGCCAAAGTTTATTTAAACAAATGAAGGAATGAATACATCAGGGATACATACTTCAGAAAACTCAAAATACTACTACAAATACTACGATTGTATATTTAGCTATCATACAATTTCTTAAAGAGCTTTAAAACAATAAAATGCCAAATCATCAGCCTAATAACTACTTTTATTTTGGGATAAAATGGAGATACTTTTCTGGGCTTTAAATCCTAACTTTGGAAGAATAAGTATTCAATTCAACACATTTATTAAATACCATATTAATAAAACACTATAGTCTATGATGCAGAATGCAAACCTGAATAGGACATAGGTAACAAAAATATAAACAAGCATAACAGCCAGACGCAGTGGCTCACGCCTGTAACCCCTACACTTTGGGAGGCTGAAGCGAGAATATCTCTTGAGCTCAGGTCAAGACTAGCCTGGGCATCATAGCAACACCATCTCTACCAAACATACAGAAAAATTAGCCAGGCGTGGTGGAGCACATCTGTAGTCCCAGCAACTTGGGAGGCTGAGGAGGAGGATCATTTGAGCCCTGGAGGTGGAGGATGCAGTGAGCCAAGATCACCACTGCACTTCAAGCAGGGTGACAGAGTGAGAGCCCATCTCAAAAACAAACAAAAAAACCCACAAGTATAACAAAGCAATTTTACGATAAAATCTGAATATGGAATAGAGGAAGTACAAGGGAGTGGTCAATCCATTCTAGGAACTAAACAAGCTCCTGAGAGGTGTTTTTTTTTTTTTTTTTTGTCTTTTTTAAGAGATGAGGTCTTTGCTCTGTCACCCGGACTGGATGGCATGATCACAGTTCACTACAGTCCTGACCTCCCAGGCTCAAAAAATCCTCCTGCCTCAGCCTTCTGAGTAGCTAGGACTACAGGCATGCACCACTATACCAAGCTGATTTTTGTAGTTTTTGCAGAGGTAGGATTTTGCCATACTGCCCAGGCTGGTCTTGAACTCCTAGGCTCAAGTGATCCTCCTGCCTTAGCCTCCTAAAGCGCTGGAATTATAGGCATGAGACATCACACCTGGCCTAACAGCATTTCTTAACTGTAGTTCGAGGATGGGCTTTAGGAGGGGTGTAGTGTATTAGAGACAGCTCTAACCAGCACTCAAAAGCAAACTGTGGGACCGGGTGCAGTGGCTCACACCTGTAATCCCAGCACTTTGGAAGGCCAAGGCAGGCAGATCACGAGGTCAGGAGTTCGAGACCAGCCTGGCCAATACGCTGAAACCCCGTCTCTATTAAAAATAAAAAAATTAGCCAGGCATGGTGGCATATGCCTGTAGTCCCAGCTACTCGGGAGGCTGAAGCAGAAGAATTGCTTGAACCTGGGAGGCAGAGGTTGCAGTGAGCCAAGATCGTGCCACTGCACTCCAGCCTGGGTGACAGAGCAAGATTCCTTCTCCAAAAAAAAAAAAAAAAAGCAAACTGTGTACATCTCTTCCCAACTCCATGTTTGTTTTTAGCCTTCAAATGAGAGTATTATACTATGGAAGTCAGCAAGCACATAAATCAGGGCTTTTCTCATGAAAAGTAGGTTGTAAAACACTTACTGACTTATCCATGTATACATACATGTGCATCTTTCTGGAACAAGAACCCAGTGCTTTTATCAGCTTATTAAAGAGATGTGACCCAAAAATAACCAGTTAAGAACTGGAAGTAGGAACATAAAATTCCACTTCCACAAACTGGTAAACAAAATTTTGTCTATAACCAAAGAAAAAGACCCATCCTTCATCCTTACAGATGGTCCTACCTAGGTAACAATATTATTTCCCAAAGCCTTCCAATACATTTTCAAGGTAGATCACTCCTAAACAGGAGCTTTTGAAATTATAACCTTTCAAAACAAATCCTAACTCTGATATCCCAAGTCTTAAATTGATGTAACAGGATATTTAACTTTACATTAGAACCTCAGTATAATGTGGTTTTAGTTCATATGTACTTCTAATAAATTTATCATACTTTTATTGTAATATTTAATTAAAGCAACTTTTAAAGAGAATCACAATTATAAAACATGTGCACATAAACAAAAATGTCTTTAAAATGTTTTTATGGTATTTATCCATGATGCTCAAAATTAACTTACCCTGCTGATTGACTACTACCAAGTTTCTGTAGATCATGGTATATATTTTCCTTGTAGACAGAAAAAAAAAATAACAAGAGATGTACATTTTAAAATAAAAACTTGTATTAAGCTGGATTTAACCAGACTTTTACATACATACTTAGTATGAACTACTGCACACATTCAAAACCAAATTTATCATTGGTAAGCTTGTAGGCACTTAAAAGCACAATAATTAGTAGCACAATGATTACATACAGCTACTTTGAATAATTACTGAAGTCTCTCTAGCTGAAAGATTTCACACTGCCAATTCCTGAAATGTGCTTTGTTTGGACTTTACCAGAAGACCCCAAAAAAATGAGTATGCAAGCAGGAAGAGGTTGAACATACTTATTTTCAAACAGGAATGTTTTTAGCTCTGTGCTTAGTAGCAAACTGCCAAAAAAAAGCATTGAGTTATGCAAAATCCATTAAATACAAATTGCCAAAAAAAGTATTGAGTTACGCAAAATCCATTAAATAGGAATTTGATTATAATCTTGACTTTCATCAAGCTTCAACTTCCTTTCTTGATCTTAAAACTTATTAACAGAGGCTGGGCACCGTGGCTCACAGACACCTGTAATCCCAGCACTTCGGAAGGCCGAGTCAGGCGGATCACCCGAGGCCTGGAGTTCAAGACCAGCCTGACCAACATGGAGAAACCCCATCTCTACTAAAAATACAAAATTAGCTGGGCGTGGTGGCGCATGCCTGTAATCCCAGCTACTCAGGAGACTGAGGCGGGAGAATCACTTAAACCCAGGAGGCGGAGGTTGCGGTGAGCCAAGATCGTGCCATTGCACTCCAGCCTGGGCAACAAGAGCAAAACTCCGACTCAGGGAAGAAAAAACAAAAAAAACTTATTAACAGTTAAAGCAGTACTCATTCATTCAATAAATACAGACTGAAAACCTACCTTGTACCAGTCACTGGTACTATGTACCAGACACGGGGGAAAACAAAGAATGAAACAGAAACGTATATGCCCTGATGAAGTTTATATCCTAACAGGAGGATAATTCATTTACCCCAGTATTCGTTGATGTCAAAATGGATTTTTCCTTTTGTTTTTAAACTAAGGACTTATGAGAATGTTTGTCACAAAATATTGTTCCTCACTCAATTAAGAGGAAATATGAATCCCAACTATCCTTTTTCACCCTTGGGAATAAGGATACAGCAACCTAAACCCACAATATTTTTAATTCATATCCTTTTCAAGTCAGTAATTTCTCTTATTTCTTATCTCTCAACATTTAGAATTCAAGTCCAAGGAAATCATACTTCCAAACATTATCCAAAGATTCAATATTCAGACCAGGTACAGTGGCTCACGTCTGTAATCCCAGCACTTTGGGAGGCTGAGGCAGGCAGATCACTTGAAGTCAGGAGTTTGAGACTAGCATGGCCAACATGGCAAAACCCCATCTCTACTAAAAATACAAAAAATTAGCTGGTCATAGTAGTGTGCACCTGTAATCCCAGCTACTCAGGAGGCTGAGGCAAGAGAATTGCTTGAACCCAGGAGGCAGAGGTTGCAGCCTGGGCAACAGAGCAAGACTTCATCTCAAAAAAAAAAAAAAAAATAGAAGATTCAATATTCAATAGGTAAAGAAATCACCAATATACCAATATAGTTATTTTTTAAATTTATAAAATTAAACCATATATACCAAGGCCACGTATAAAATGACAACATATATGGATATTAAACAGAAGTGATTCATCAATAAAAAATGATAATTATAGATACATTTATAATATATATTACATATAATTATATGTATATTATAATATATAATATACAAATTATAATATAAATTAAGAAGCTAGATGAAATTAAATATAGTACTATATTCATAACTAGGTTAAAACACACAGTTGCACATAATACACAAATGACTGGTAAAAATACCTTTTGTTAACAAACTATAGTCCTTTTTTTTTCTCTACTTTTCTTAGTTTTCTGTCATCTCCTAATGTTCAATAATAATATATACTATGTTTACAATAACGAGGTTGTTTTAAAGTTATAAAATCCCTTGCTCAGCTGAGGAAGTTATCTTTTTTAATAAAATAAAATCCCATTTAATTATCATCTTTTCAGCTATACTATTGAGCATTAAATACTAGCAGAAGCTAGTTAATTGTTTCAGGCGAACGTATTCATTCCATTTATTAATGTAATGGATGCTAAGGCTCAACATAGATTGCCTGTGGTAAACCAAATGTGACAAAGAATTCCAAATGTAGGCTGGGTGTGGTGGCTCACACCTGTAATCCCAGCACTTTGGGAGGCCACGGCAGGTGGATTACCCAAGGTTAGGAGCTCAAGACCAGCCTGGTCAACATCACGAAACCCTGTCTCTATTAAAAATACAAAAATTAGACAGGCATGGTGGCGGGCATCTGTAATCCCAGCTACTTGGGAAGTCGAGGCAGGAGAATCACTTGAACCCAGGAGACGGAGTTGCAGTGAGCCAAGATCATGCGACTGCACTCCAGCCTGGGCCATAGAGCAAGACTCCCTCTCAAAACAAACAAACAAAAGAATAATTTTAGAAATATATATATAAAAAAAATTTTTTTTTCAGATGCAGTTTTGCTCATTGCCCAGGCTGGTGTGCAATGGCGCCATCTTGGCTCACTGCAACCACAATCTCCACCTACCTGGTTCAAGTGATTCTCCTGCCTCAGCCTCCCGAGTAGCTGGAATTACAGGCATGCGCCACCACACCCAGCTAATTTTGTATTTTTAGTAGAGACGGGGTTTCTCCATGTTGGTCAGGCTGGTCTCCAACTCCCAACCTCAGGTGATCCACCTGCCTCGGCCTCTCAAAGTGCTGGGATTACAGGTGTGAGCCACCACACCAGTCCTATTTCTAGAAATATTACCTGGGTTAAATTCTGCTGGTTAAGTGCCATAATGATAGGTGACAATGAAAATGATCTCCAAAATAACTAAGGCTCAAATTTAAGCCTTTACCACTTGGTGGTATACTGTTTCTGGAAGTGACTGGAATGAAAAGTTATAATATAATAGGTACAGCTAATACTTGAATGCTTTGTACATGCCAAAAACTATGCTTTTTTTATACAACGTCTCTCTTCAAGAGCTTTAACCTCCACATGAAGTATTTAATTATCCCTATTTTATAAATGGGGAAACTGGTTTAAAAAGGTTAATTTACCTAGTCACAAAACTAGTAAATGACTGGGCTAGGTTTCAAACACTGGTTTCTAAGATGCCAGAGCTCAGGTTCTCAAATAATATGCCACAGAGCTAAAAAATTAAGTTTCAGCATGTCTTTAATATGTTTTAACAGCTTTTCTCTGACAAAAGTGAATGAGGGTAGAGGTGAACTGAAATGTTAGCCCAAATGGCTTTTTACAATGGACTAAACTGAAGAATTACCTGTGCTCTTTCACAGAGAAGCTTGGCACGCCAAACAAATCTCCTAGAAGATCATTTGAACAATATACAATATGTTGTTGCTTCTCATCATATAATCGTTTAGTCATAATATACTGGCCAAGATAAAAAAGAACCTGAAATAGAAATATGATTTCTGAGCATTAAAGAAAACTAAATGTTAGTTTTAAATACATTTAATAATATCCTATTTACCTGAACAGGGGTAAACAACCAGGAACCATATCCACAACTATGTAGAACAACAACCATTTTGTACTTAGAAGCTACTTTCGGCTGGGCGCAGTGGCTCACACCTGTAATCCCAGCACTTCGGGAGGCCAAAGCGGATGGATCACGAGGTCAGGAGATAAAGACCATCCTGGTCCCATCTCTACTAAAAATACAAAAATTAGCCGGGCATGGTGGCAGACACCTGTAATCCCAGCTATTAGGAAGGCTGAGGCAGGAGAATTGCTTGAACCCAGGAGGTGGAGGCTGCAGTGAGCCGAGATTGCGCCACTGCACTCCAGCCTAAGCAAGAGTGAGACTTCATCTCAAAAAAAAAAAAAAGCTACTTTTAAGCCTTTTCCATTTAATTTGATGGAAGCAGAAATAACTGCTTCTCTATTTATTTAAGTAAACCTTAAAATGTGAGGTTTTTCTTTCCTTGTAGACTTTAACTCCGCCCAGATACCTAGATACTAACATATTAGGAAGGGAAAAAGGCAGCAAAATAAAAAACTGATAGCCACAAAAAGTTGCAGAAACAAAAATCAACTAAAATATGGCAGTGGTCTGGAGCCACTTAGTAAATAGTCATGAACACTATAAACCCCAATAGCCTCTGAGGTCACCAGAGGAGGAAGACAGAAAAACAATCAATCAATGACAGCTACAAAACAGTTTGAGAGAATTCTGAGAATGAAATAAACCCTCTAAGGTATCAATTTACTCTATATTATGATAAATAATCAAAATAATGACTTTGAACCATTAATAAAAGTTAAATTATATTCCCTGTGCTGCATTAAGACAAGAAGTTGGCAATACATTTTTAAGATATCCAGATATAAACCTATTAACAACTACCTAAATACATACGGCATTTTACAGTTTACAATGTACTTTTGTAAGTATTATCTCATTCTGATATTTCATAGGATTATTATCACTGTATTAGAAATGAAGAAACTGCGTTGGGCACAGTGTCTCACACCTGTAAATCTAGCACTTTAGGAGGCTGAGGTAACAGATCCCTTGAGCCCAGGAGTTCCAGACCAGCCTGGGCAACATAGTGAAACTCCATCTCTACAAAAAAATACAAAAATTAGCCAGGCGTGGTGGTACAAGTCTGTGGTCCTAGCTACTGCAGACGCTGAGGTGGGAGGATCACCTGAGCCCACAAGGTCCAGGCTGCAGTGAGCAGTGATCATGTCACTGCACTCTAGCCTGGGCAAGAGAGTGAGAAACTGTCACAAAAAAAAAAAACAGAAGAAACTGGCCCCAGCTCTTCTGACTCTTAATCCAATGCTCTTTTTACTACCCATACTAGCTTTCACTACCTTCCTGTGTGTCCCAGAACAAAGATCCTATAACTGAGAACTACATCAGACAATACATACACTACTGTTACATAGTTTCGCATAAGCATTCTAAGTCTTTATGATGGCCTTGGCCAATTTTCTCATTTCTATCTACTGCTAAATCCACGCTTTTTTGTTTCCTTAACTGATTATACAATGATAATAAGGTCAATCCTAAATTAGCCCTAAAAATACCATTTAACCTGTCCCTTTCCTACAAACACTGTCTTTGGATTTAACTGGCTAAGCAGGCATCGGCCTTAAAGGAATATTCTTATGTGACTGTGGATTGGACAGACTGCTGTCCAGCAGTGGGAAAGGAAAAAGGAAGAGAACTTAGATTTATTCTACCAAACATCCTTTAAGGAAGTTTCTAAAAGTATAGCTGGAGAGGAAAAAGAAAAATGGAAGCTCTTCCTGCCCCACTATACTGTCGTAAGAAAGAAACGTAAATGTTTTAAGTAATCTGAGTCCCAGAAACTAAATGGGAGAGACAGAGAACAGGCATATTTCAATCACACTGAAATTTTGCTTAAGGTGGCTCAATCTCTCACTGAAAATCATGCTTCTGTGCACAAATTTAAAGGTGGGGAATGCACTAAAATGCTGGATCCATTAAATAGAATATATGGTCATGAATCAGCTCACCTCTATCCCAGAAAGATCAGTATACTGTACTCATGTATCTCTAGTGCAGAAGTTCTTAACCTGGGATCCAGGGATGCCCAAGAAGTCCTTGGATAGAATTCAAGGGGTCCATTAATTTGGATGGGGAAAAAAAATTCTATCTTTATTTTCACAAACTTCTAACTAGAATTTAGCTTTTCCTTCGATTATAAATGTAGGCAACAAATCACAACAGTATTAATACCTGTGATTTCATGACCAACAAAAATCAGAGGTGTTTTCCTATCATACTGTGCTTATGGCAAACATTTCAAAATATGACTTATATTCCTCACTATATCAAAATTATATTTATTGGCCAGGTATGGTGGCTTATGCCTATAATCCCAGCATTTTGGGAGGCCAAGGCAAGTGGATCACCTGAGACTAGGAGTTCAAGACCAGCCTGGCCAACATGGAGAAACCCCATCTCTACTAAAAAGACAAAAAATGAGCCAGGCGTGGTGGCAGGCGCCTATAATCCCAGCTACTTGGGAGGGTGAGGCAGAAGGGCTTGAATCTAGGAGGCGGAGGTTGCAGTGAGCCGAGATCGTGCCACTGCAGTCCAGCTTGGGTGACAGAGCGAGACTCTGTCTCAAAAAACAAAAAAACACTATATTTATTATACCTGCTTCTGAATCTTAGTATTTATTGTGTTAATAACAAAAGCACACATATCACAAACTAGTTTACTATTTTGGTAACCGTATTTTAGTATGTTTCCTTTGTAATTCTATACATTTTATTTCATACATTTAAAAACATGATTCTGAGGAGTCTACCAAAGGGTTCACAGCATAAAATGGTCAAGCACCCCTACAGGGCTTCCATTTATCTGAGTTCCTAGCTGAGAAATGAAACTCGAGTATAATTAGAATTTTCAGCTTTAAAATATAGTCCAAATGACCACAAAACTAAATGTTGCTGCTTAATGAAAAATCCTTCTATATGGCCAATTTTTCCCCATGGTCTTGAAAACTTTTAAGTATGGCTATATGTAACTAGTAAGATACTACTTATCTCTTGATTCAGCTTACCTCTTTCATAGTATAAGTGTCTTTTTGTGCACCAACAGACTTTAATAACTTCAAAAGCAATGGCTTTGGTCTAACCTATAAAGAGAAAAGAACTGCTATTATACTTCCAAAATTATCCCAGAACTATAGGCCCTGCAGCAAACATATCCATCAAGTTCAATAAAGGGGATTTGGAAAAAATGCTGGTGAGGATCTAATTATTATGCAAGTATCATGGAATCATCAAGTATCAGTTGTGATCACAGACAGTATCCAATCCAAAACAGCAAAGATTACTTTTTCCTTCAGCTATTTATATTACCTGCTTACTGCCTTACAACCAACCATAAATTACTGAGATCCAATGAGCTTATTGCAAGCTAACTTAGAGAATCAAAGAGAAATGAATAAATCTTTAGAGTGGGTCCTGTTATCAATCTTCTCTTTCTAAAGATTAGGTTCCTGAAGGCTAGAGAACCTAACTAACCCAAGCTGACAAGGGTAATTAAGAACAGATCAGAGATAACAACCCAGGTCCCTCAATTACAACTCAGCATTTTCTTCCTACTATATCATGCTGCCTCTTACTTAGTCTACATTTCAAATATCTACTTGACAAACATTTATCGAGCTTCTACTATGCACTGGACAGTGGTAGGTACTGCAAAAAAAATTATAAATAAGACATATGACCTGTATTCAAGGAGCCTGCCAACTAGATTAGGGGTCAATTTTTTTCTGTAAAGAGCCAGACTGTAAGTATTTTAAGCTTTTCATACAAATGGTTCTATCTAAGTAAAAAGCATAGCTACTATGTAAACCAACGGGCATGGTTGCATTCCAGTAAAATTTTCTTTACAGAAAGAAAGGAAACTGGCTGGGCGAGGTGGCTCATGCCTATAACCCCAGCACTTTGGGAGACAGTGCTAGAGCTTTGCTTGAGGCTAGGTGTTCAAGACCAGCCTGGGCCACACTGAGAGACTCCACCTCTACAAAAAAATTTAAAAACTAAAACAAAAACAGGTAACAGGCCAAAGTTGACTGACAGGCTAACATTTGCCTGCCCCTTATCTAGAGGTTTTACAAATGGTATTGAGAAAATAATTGCCATGGGGGAGGGGAATGTAATATACTTATACACTTTCTCCCTTCCTTTTGGTTTATCAAAATCTGCAAAACTCAAGTATCTTTACAGCTTGCCACTACCACACAAACTGGTACCTCTGCACCTCTCTTCGATATGCCCCGGTCCTGCGTCTAACTTCAAAATCTGACAGCACCCCCATTGGGGATGCCTTAAAAACAGATTTTTAAAAATTGCCTATTTCCAGCTAATCAATAAAACAAATATTATTTAACAACTGAAAAATTTAAAATACATATAGAATTGAATTATTAATTTTTCTGATCACTTTTTTTTTTAACTGTGCTTACATACGCACTTTACTTTCAGGCTAAAGAATGAACTCTCTCAAAAAAGATTTAAAAATAACCTTTTTTCTCCTGAATGTGTATTGTATGCTATATTAGCTTCAAATTAGATAAAATAATTCGAAGTAAAAATCTGTAATGGAAGCCAGGTGCAGTGGCTCAGGTCTGTAATCCCAGCACTTTGGGAGGCCAAGGCAGGCAGATCACCTGAGGTCAGGAGTTTGAGACCAGCCTGGCCAACACAGCGAAACTCCGTCTCTATTAAATATACAAAAATTACCCAGGTGTGGCCTGGGCGCAGTGGCTCACGCCTTTAATCCCAGCACTTTGGGAGGCCAAGACAGGCAGATCACGAGGTCAGAAGTTCAAGACCAGCCTGGACAACATGGTGAAACCCCATCTCTACTAAAAACACAAAAATTATCCGGGTGTGGAGGTGGGTGTCTGTAATCCCAGCTACTCGGGAGGCTGCGGCAGAACTGCTTGAACCCAGGAGGCGGAGGTTGCAGTGAGCCGAGATCACGCCACTGCACTCCAGCCTGGGCAACAGACCAAGACTCAGTCTCAAAAAAAAAAAAAAAAAAAAATCTGTAACGGAAAGTCATCAGTATATTAGTGACTTAAAAGACATGTATTAATGAGAAAACGGCTATAAAAGATAATAGCATTTGTAATCTTACATTGAAGAACAAGAAGATAAATTACAGGTGAAGATCTAAATATTTGAAAAATTTAAATCTAGAAGAAAATATAGGAATATATTTGCAAGATCTTGGGACAGGAGAGTTCTTCCAAAGCATGATATGAAATTCAAAAGCCAACAAATTTTACTTCATAGAATTGTTCTTAATGGGGAAAAGACAACATAAAATTAAATGCTACATTAGTAAACAACAAAAGTTAAATATACTTGAAACACATAGAGCTACTCCAATTACTAAGAAAAATTTTAAAAAACTAAAAGGAAAATGGACAGATAAGACCAGGCAAATCCCAGAAGAAATAAATGACTTAACAAAACAGAGGCCTGGTGCAGTGATTCACGCCTGTAATCCCAGCACTTTGGGAGGCCCAGGCAGGCGGATCACCTGAAGTTGGGAGTTCGAGACCAGCCTGACCAACATGTAAAAACCCCATCTCTACTAAAAATACAAAATTAGCTGAGCGTGGTGGCGCGTGCCTGTAATCCCAGCTACTCCAGAAGCTGAGGCAGGAAAATCGCTTGAATCCGGGAGGCAGAGGTTGCAGTGAGCTGAGATCTCGCCATTGCACTCCAGCCTGGGCAACAAGAGTGAAACTCTGTCTCAAAAAAAAAAAACAGAAAAGGAAAGGTGCCCAGCCTCACCAAGAAACTAGAGAAAAATGAATTTAAACAATGGCACAGTACCTTTTATCAAAAAAATAGTAATAATAATAAAAGAGGCCGGGTACAGTGACTCACGCCTGTAATCCTAGCATTTTGGGACGCCGAGGCGGGCGGATCACGAGGTCAGGGGATCGAGACCATCCTGGCTAACATGGTGAAACCCTGTCTCTACTAAAAATACAAAAAATTAGCCAGGCGTGGTGGCGGGTGCCTGTAGTCCCAGCTACTCGGGAGGCTGTGGCAGGGGAATGGCGTGAACCCAGGGGAGACAGCTTGCAGTGAGCCGCGATTGCGCCACTGCACTCCAGCCTGGGAGACAGAGCAAGACTCCGCCTCAAAAAAAAATAATAATAATAATAATAATTAAAGATTGGTCATATTCAGTATTGGCAGGAGTGAAACTGTTAGAGCCTTTTGGTGAGCAAGTTACCAGTAGCAATCAAATATGAGTAAAATTGAGAACTCAGGAGTTCTAATTTTATAAAATCTTTCTCTTTTTTTTTTTTTTAGACGGAGTTTCGCTCTTATCGCCCAGGCTGGAGTGAAATGGCACAATCTTGGCTCACTGCAACCTCTGCCTCCTGGGTTCAAGTGATTCTCCTGCCTCAGCCTCCTCAGCAGCTGGGATTATAGGCGTGCGCCACCATGCCCAAGTAATTTTTGTATTTTTAGTAGAGACAGGGTTTCACCATGTTGGCCAGGCTAGTCTCGAACTCCTCATCTCAGGTGATCGGCCTGCCTTGGCCTCCCAAAGTGATGGGATTACAGGGGTGAGCCACCTCGCCCAGCCTATAATTCTATAAAATCTTTCTTACAGAAATAGTCACACGGGATGCATGTACAAAGCAGCACTATCTGTAATACTCAAAAACAGGAGGCAATTTTTAAAAAGCTATCAGTAAAGGCATAAATAATTTTTAAAATGGTATACTCATGCTGTGGAATACTATGCAGCCATTAAAAAGAATTCCGTAGACTTTATTTATTGACAAGGATGCAAGTCACAGAACAACTATAGTTTCATCTTGTTAGTACAACAAACAGGACAATAACATAGATTTAAATTCAAATGTAAATATATGTGGGTATGCACACAAAAAATCTAAAAGGAAACATGGAGCAAAAAGACTGGAATTTTCAGGTTTTACTTTAAAATTTCTCTAATGACAAAAATCTTTAAAACAAGCATGAATAATTTTTGTGACTTTTAGAAACCATTTTTAAAAATTAAATACTGGGAGGTCAAAAAGGAAAAAAAAATCAGTCACGTAACAAACATAACTTCAACCACGCTTAACAATGTAATGGAACTAATTTTTAAAGCAAATGTGGCAAATGGCTAAGAAAATACTGACCAGTTCTTAACAGTTTTTAACTCCACGCAGTTACGCCAGAGGTAGCACACTTTAAGCTATGCACATACAATTTCATTTACAGAGCCATGCTACAATTGAGGTATATAAAATTTAGTTTATCACTTCCTAAAATAAATTATTCTTAAAAGTTACACGAGACAAAAATACTAACCAGGGTCTCTTGTTCCGAAGCTGGAATCTGTGAGGTGGTTACAGCACCATCAGTAGGTACAGACATGTTGGTATTGCACATTTGCCTACAAGAAGGAAAAAAAAGACACGATGAAAACTGGAAATCATGAAACATCTGTGGAAAATACATCATATATAAAGATCATAAAGCACAGTTAAAACTAAAGCTACAAGCAAGTCGGTGCTTACCTGGATCAGTAGAGAAAAAGTGGTGTGCGTCCGTGCCCACAGGTCTACCCTCCAATCGCCACTGAACACAGCTGGGAAAATGCATGGTTTAAATAGCCCCAGCTGGAGACAAGTCAGGACTTAACTCCTTTTACTGCAGTTTCGGAACGTGTCTGAACTTGACCAGCTCAAGAGGAAAAGCTGAGTCAACCTGCCCACTGAACCGGCCCAATCCCGCCCAGACTACGCGCAGCGTTCACACTAGTGACCCGACAGGCACCTGCGATCATCCAGACCCCCCGCGCCGAAGCGGCCCCGCAGCCCCCAGCCCACGTGACCTTTACCCTGGACTCCCGCGAAGACCTCCGAACTACCCCCACCCCCACCGCCGCGCGAGCCGTCCGAAATCCCGCCCTCCTCCCTGGCGGCGACTGCCTAGCCCCAGTCCAACAAAACCTCCGCAAAGCCACGTGCCCCGTACCCCGCGCCCCGAGCCCCCAGCCACGAACCGCACAAAGGCTGCGAGCGGGCAGAGGCTGGGAACCAGCGATGGAGGGGACACCGTCAGAGCCCAGACCCAAAAGTGACTGCTCGCTGCCAGGCCGGTACCTGCTCCTCACCATCCGGGGTTTTCGCGCTTGGAGTTGGGGGTCCCTCGAGACTCCCCAGTTTCCTTCACGGGGCGCGCGGAAGCACGACGCCCTGGGCCTCGGGGACCATTCCACTCAGGGCCAGGGCACTGGGCGCTCGTACGCACTAATCCGGGGAGGGACGGTGCTCCTGGCTGCGAAAGCAGCAGGATCTCGGTCAGAGGGGTCAGGGCCGCCCCTCGGGCTCGGCTTCTTGCTCCATCGTGACACACAGGGCCACACAGGCCCCACAAGCAGCCAAGCTCGCCGCGGTGCCTCGGTGCTCGCCCCCTACCGCCCGAGGGGAGCGCGCGGGTCGTCGCGTCGCATCCGGGCATTTGTGCGCGCGCACACAACCGGCCCCGCTTCCGCCAATTGAGTCCGGGGCTCGGCCGCACCACCTCCCGGATGATTGAGTGGGGGGTGTCGCCCCGCGGGCGCGGCGGGCTCTGAGGCGGGGTGGGGGTCTTGGCCGCGAGCTGAGCGGGTGGGGCTCGGCCCGGCGCGGAGCCAGCCAGGTTTGGCGCTGTCACACTCCTTTAGCCGTTGCGCTATGTTTGTATTTCTTGTGTTTACACTTCTCGCTCGCGGTGGAAACCGCGACAAATATGGATCTCCGTGTCGCTGTTACCAAAAAGAAACCAAAATTAACAGCTGTTTAATATATTAAGCCCACTCCACCAGCCGCTGGAGTTGTACACAAATGAGTTATTTTAAGGCCTGTTTTTAAAAAAGATTAAAAATAGCACTTAAGGCAGGCTTATACACCGGTGCATACAGCTGCTCTGGTTGGAGAAGAAAAACGCTGGTTACCGTTGGTGGGGAGGGGAGCGGTTACTCCGCGCTTTTAAGAATGTTTGGGTTTGGCTGGGCGCGGTGGCTCACGCTTGTAATCCCATCACTTTGGGTAGGCCGAGGCGGGTGGATCACTTGAGGTCAGGAGTTCAAGACCAACCTGGCCAACATGGGAAACGCCGTCTCTACTAAAAACTACAAAAATTAGCCGGGCGTGGTGGCGGTCACCTGTAATCCCAGCTACTCTACTCCGGAGGCTGAGGCAGGACAATCCCGTGAACCCGGGAGGCGGAGGCTGCAGTGAGCCGAGATCATGCCACTGCACTCCAGCCTGGGCGACAGGGCAAGACTCTCAAAAAAAAAAAAAAAAGTTTGGGTTTGTTAATCTACACATTCATTATCATTAAAATATATATTTATATATTATGCACTCATTCTGACTCACCTACTTGCCCACAGAGATGTGGCAAAAACGTTTTTGATGCGGTCTCATAAATTGAGGACATAAAGAATTGAGTTAGCTAAACCCAAAAACACAGCCATTGCAAAGAAGGAACACCTTTCTTCTCTGGCCAGTAAGTGATTAGCTCCTTGTGAACAAGGACCTTTTTTTAATAAAGTTATATCCTTCCCTTCTGCAGCTTTTTTTTAATAAAGTTATATCTTTCCCTTCTCCCGCTTCCCAGCCTACCAGAAAGGAAACTTCCTTAAACATAGTGGTCACTCAGTTGATTTAAGTTGATCGCCAATATTATTAACTTAAGAGATTTAATATGTGGCTTTTAAAAAGATTATCTCATCTTCATCAGATCAAATACAGTGGGGTTTCTAATAGACTCAGTGCTTGACCCTGGATGAAAGAAAATCTCAAGCAGTGAGAAAATGTAAGCATGAAAAGATAAGTGATAGGCTGCGCACGGTGGCTCACGCTTGTAATCCCAGCACTTTGGGAGGCTGAGGTGGGCGGATCACGAGGTTAGGAGTTCGAGACCAGCCTGGCCAAGATGGTGAACCCTTGTCTCTACTAAAAATACAAAAATTAGCCGGGCGCCGTGGCAGGCGCCTGTAATCCTAGCCACTTGGGAGGCTGAGGCAGAAGAATCGCTTGATCCCGGGAGGCGGAGGTTGCAGTGAGCAGAGATCGAGCCACTGCAGTCCAGCCTGGGTGACAGAGCAAGACTCCATCTCAGAAGAAAAAAAAAAAAAGAGATAAGTGATAGAGGTTGATATTTGTTAAATATCAAGTGAACGAATGGGTTTGTGCTATAAAAGTTCAGAGACAGAATTAATTGCTTAGTAAATGCTAGGGGCAGTTCAGAAAGGCCTCAGAGATCACACATATTTTGTGTCTTGAAAGATGGTGAGACTTAAATAAAAGCAGAGAATATTCCAGGCACAAGAAAACTATCAAAAAATACAGAAAGGAAAATATAAGAGGACTGTTTGAGATACAATAAATAAATCTGTTTGACTTGCATGAAAGTCAAGAAGAAGTTTTAAGAACTTGGAGTCTCCTTAAATGCCAAGCAAGGAAATTTGGGCTTTTGACAGAGTAGACATTAGGAGCATAAAAACAGGTGATTTGCTTCAAACTGTATTTTAACAGGACCACCAAGAGTAGATTCAGACTCAGAATAGTCGGGCTAGCTGCCTTCTGGACCGACTTTCCGCCTTCTCATTAGCCTTGTGCTTTGAAAAAATTCTCTTGACAAAATTATTAGAGCAGGAAAAAAAGGCAGAACTGATAAGATTAGTCCTTTTCTAATGGAACCAGAAAAGAAGGATCAGAAATGAAGGCAGAAGGGAGAAGCAGGGGTGGGGGAGAGAAAGAGAGAAGCAAAAAGGATTCACTCAAGAACCTGGTATTCAAAACTACGTGTACCAGCACTACCACAGCAGTATGACTCAGTGTCCACCTAAAGCATGATGATACTGCTTACCAAAAAAAGTCTGGAGGGAATGAAAAGTTGGGTTAGTTTTAAGTAATGTGTCACAGAACAGAATTCAGTGGTAAAAAGCTTAGGCTGGGAACAGAGCTTGAAACAGCAAAGGAATGAGAGGAACGACCAAAAAGCCAAGGACCATATAGTGATGTCTGAAAAATCAGAATCAAGTAATAATATTGAATACTGCAAAAGTCAGAGAAAATGTGGAAATAAGAAAGCAAGCGATCTGGAAAGTGGCGAGTAAGATGGAATATGAGGAGGTCGCTGAGAGCTGAGTGGAGGCAGCAGACAGTGGGGAAATAGACGTCTGGAAAAAAAACTGAAGATCACACAGAAAGAGAGCAGGAAATCCAAATCTCCCAAAGTGCCCATTGTGATTCAGGACGATAGTTTTCCCCCAAGAGCCCCTCCACAGGTCGGCATCCTCAAAAGGCCCACCAGCAACGGTGTGGTCAGCAGCCCCAAGTCCGCTAGCAGGCCCGCCCTTCCAGTCAAGTCCCTGGCACAGTGGGAGGCCGAGTACACCGAGGCCAGGAAGTGGATCCTGGGCAGCACCGGCCCCGAGGAGAAGCAGGAGAAACCCATCCTCGATAGGTCTTCCTCTGATCTTCTTCCCTTCAGGCCAACCAGGATCTCCTAACCCGAAGACAGCAGGCAGCCCAATAATGTGATCAGACAGCCTCTGGGTCCTGATGTGTCACACGGCTTCAAACAGCTCAGATAAATGCAGTCAAGAAGAGATGGCGCGACTGCCGCGTCAGCGCGTCCTGGGTCGTCCGCCAAGGGTTGCGCTGCCGTGGCAGACAGCTGGACTTGAGCAGTGGGAATCTGACTTACTTCCCTGGTGATCCCCGTTGCTCCGCCCACTGTGACCTTGAACCCCATGCACTGTGACCTCCCCCCTTCTCCTCCTCCCCACTGTGATTGGCACTTTGACAAGGACTGTCCCAAGTCAATGGAAAGGGAAAGGGTGGGGGTTAGGAGAAGGTTGGGGGGAACCCACCAATTACTCAGAGTAGAGAGTCAGACAGGGCCAGCAATAGCAGTTTATCATGCTCATTAATTTGGGATTTCAAAACACAAATGGACTCACACCTACCTACCCCCAAGTGCATGTCATCACTTAAAAAGTGAGTTCCATTTGAAAAAAAAGAAAGCAAACTATCTGCTCACTCTAAAAGCAGTTGCTATTGTTTGTGACTTTGCCATTTAAAAAAATACAGACCAGCTGCTGCTGTTTGCTTGCATTCCACAGTTATCTTGTGTCACTTTGCCCTTATGTTGTGCGTACTTGAAGTTTCTCTAGAGGCAAACTGCTTATTTTTAGTAGTGTTGTTCTTGATGCCCAAGAGGTGTTCCAAGAGGTTGAGATACTTTGAGTGTCTTTATATTCTTTGGGACATAAACTCTGCAAACAAGGCTCACACCTGTAATCCCAGCACTGTGGGAGGCCAAGGCTGGAGGATCTATTGAGGCCAAGAGTTTGAGACCAGCCTGAGCAACATGGCGAAACCCTGTCTCTACAAATTGCAAAAAAAATTAGCCAGCCGTGGTAGCACTCACCTATAGTCCTAGCTACTTGGGAGCCAGAGCTGGGAGGATGGCTTGAGCCCAGATAGGTTGTGGTGTGATCCTGCCACTACACTCCAGCCTATGTGACAGAGTGAGACCATGTCTCAAGGAAAAAAAAAAGTCTACAATAGACTTATCTTGACCCAAGGGCCACTTTGTACTTGTATTTATTAGTCATAAGTAATCTTTTGTCTTTCTTTTTTTTTTTTGAGATGGAGTCTCACTCAGTCACCCAGGTTGGAGTACAGTGGCACGATCTCAGCTCACTGCAGCCTCCACCTCCTGGGTTCAAGTGATTCTCCTGCCTCAGCCTCCCGAGTAGCTGGGATTACGACCTTGCGCCACCATATCTGGCTAATTTTTGTATTTTTAGTAGAGACGGGATTTCACCATGTTGGCCAGTCTGGTCTCAAACTCCTGGCCTCAGGTGATCCACCCATCTCAAGCTCCCAAAGTGCTGGGATTACAGGCGTGAGCCACTGTGCCTGGCCACAACTAATCTTTAAAGCATGGTGAAAACTAAACAAGATTTAGCTCAGAAACCGTGTTTAGAATGCTGAGTTTCACAATATTTATGAGACTATCTAAAATTACAGAAGTAGTTCAAATTCCATATGTCTTTCCAAACATCTGGAACTGAGTAGTGTTATTTAAAAAGCAAAATCCGGGCTGGACGCAGTGGCTCATGCCTGTAATCCCAGTACTTTGGGAGGCCAAGACAGGCAGATCACTGAAGGTCAGGAGTTTGAGAACAGCATGTGAAACCCCGTCCCTGCTAAAAATACAAAAATTAGGCAGGCATGGTGGTGCAAGCCTGTAATCTCAGCTGCTCGGGAGGCTGCGGCAGCACAATCGCTTGAACCTGGGAGGCAGATGTTGCAGTAAGCTGAGATCGCGCCACTGCACTCGAGCCTGGGTGGCAGAACAAGACTCTGTCCTGGAAAATAAAAAAGTAAAAAATAGGCCGGGCATGGTGGCTCACTCCTGTAATCCCAGCACTTTGGGAGGGTGAGGCGGGTGGATCACCTGAGGCCAGGAGTTCGAGACCAGCCTGGCCAGCATGGCGAAACCCTGTCTCTACTAAAAATACAAAAAATTAGCTGGGTATGGTGGTACACGCCTGTAATCCCAGCTACTACAGGGGCTGAGGCAGGAGAATTGCTTAAACCTGGGAGGCAGGGATCGTGCCACTGCGCTCCAGCCTGGGAGACAGAGTGAGAGCGAGACTCCATCTCAAAAAATAAATAAATAAATAAAGTAAAAAATAAAAAGCAAAATCCCAGCAAATAGTGAATACAAAGACTTTTTGTTTTTACTTTGAAAATTAATCAACTTTTTGTTTGACTGAAACATGCAGAAACATTCACAGAACAATTAATATTCAACAAAAGAAACCACCTCAAGTTCTGCTCTGAAGAAAAAAAAAAGAAAAAAAGAAACCACTACCCAGAATTCACATTTGTCGTTCCTGCATCAAACATATTTTTTTCATTATTTATTTATTTATTTTTGAAACAGAGTCTTTCTCTGTCGCCCACACTGGAGTGCAGTGAGCCAAGATTGTACCACCATGCCTGGCTAATTTTTAGTATTTTTAGTAGAGATGGGGTTTTACCATGTTGGCCAGGCTGGTCTCAAACTCCCGAACTCAAGCAATCCACCTGCCTTGGCCTCCCAAAATGCTAGGATTACAGGTGTGAGCCATTGAGCCTGGCCTAAATATACTTTTTTAATGAAACATTGCTTAAAAAATTAAAATTTCACTGTTATTCTTTATCCCATTCCCCTCCCTTCTCTTGATAATGATCAATTTGATGCCTGTCCACTAAGTCTGTGTTTTATACATTCACTGTAAATTTATGAATCCATAAACAACACGGACAGTAGGCTGCATACCTATAAGAGGACTTGCTGGGCAATAGAATAGTAAACCTTAGAGTAAGTTTCAATATGTAGCAGGAAAAGTTCTCCTTATCTTTTTCAGTATTGTTTTGGCTCTTCCTGGATGTTAACTTTTAGAACCAGTTTGTCTAATTCACAAAAAGAATCCTCTTGGGATTTTGCTTTTCGTTGCATTGGATTGTTAGACTAATTTGACTTCTTTTCAGTATGAATTCTTCCCAGATAAGAACATGATATATCACTCCATTTTTTAGGTCTCTCTTAACATCCTTTAATAATGCTTTATCGTTTCCTCCTTAAAGCTGTTGTATGTTTGGCTGGCTTTTTTCTGAAGTGCTTTATAAGTTTTATTGCTGTTTTTAAATTATACCTTTTAAAATTTTCTTTTCTTTTTTTTGAGATGGAGTTTCACTCTGTCACCCAGGCTGGAGTGCAGTGGTACGATCTCAGCTCACTGTAAGCTCCGCCTCCCGGGTTCATGCCATTCTCCTGCCTCGGCCTCTGGAGTAGCTGGGACTACAGGCACCTGCCATCACGCCTGGCTAATTTTTTTGTATTTTTAGTAGAGACAGGGTTTCACCATGTTAGCCAGGATGGTCTCGATCTCCTGACCTCATGATCCGCCCACCTCAGCCTCCCAAAGTGCTGGGATTACAGGCGTGAGCCACCATGCCCGGCCCTAAAATTTTATTTTCTATTTGGTTATTGCTGACATATGAAACAATTGCTCATTTTTGTGTTTTGATCTTATAGCCAGCCAGCAATACTGCTTTTTTGTTCTTTCTTTTTTTTTTTTTTTTTGGGACAGAGTCTCACTCTGTCACCCAGACGGGAGTGCAGTGGCACAATCTTGGCTCATTGCAGTGTCTGCCTCCCTGGTTCAAAGGATTCTTCTGCCTTAGCCTCCTGAGTAGCTGGCACTACAGGTGCATGCCACCACACCTGGCTAATTTTTATATTTTTACTAGAGATGGGGTTTTGCCATGTTGGCCAGGCTGGTCTCGAACTCCTGACCTCATGATCCACCCACCTCAGCCTCCCAAAGTGCTGGGATTACAGGCTGCATTTTGTTTTATTATACAGTACTATTAGTTTTTCAGTAGATGCTCTTGGATTTTCTATGTTAATAATATCATTTGCAAAAATCACTAACTTGTCTCTTCCTTAAACCTCTTTTTCATTTTCTTACAACCATTAGAATGAAATAGTAGCAATGATAGTGGGTATCCTCATCTTATTCATGACATTTGTAAAAATGCTTTTAAAATGTGACGTTTGCTGTAAATTTTAGGTAGATGCTCTTTATTACATAAAAGTTTCCTTCTATTCCTGGTTTTTTGAGGTTATAAAAAAGTATGAATGAGTGTTCAGTTTTATACACTGCTTTTTTATGCATCTAGAAATGATCCTGTGGCTTTTCTCCTTTAATCTGTCTATGTGGTGAGATTATATTGATAGATTTCTAATATTGACCTTCCTTGTTTTACTCAGATAAAATTCTACTTAGTTACAATAGATCTCTTTTTTTGGACATTTATGAGCTGAATTTTTAAGAGGAAAAATATTACACAATGATATGGGAGCATAATTGAGTTCCTGCTCTTAGAAGATAACAAATATTTCAGAGATTTTAGTAGGAATATTGCCCTGTTAAGAAAGCTCAATTCTCTAAAGCTAAGTTCAAATAAGGCCCAATTCTTGGCTGGAGACTCTGGTTCCCACAGGGGCAATACAGGCTGAACTGGTTTGATAACTTTTACCATTGAGAGTTTTTTTTTTTTTTTTGAGATGGAGTTTTGCTCTTATTGCCCAGGTTGGAGTGCAATGGCTTGATCTCGGTTCACTGCAACCTCCGCCTCTCAGGTACAAGTGATTCTCCTGTCTCAGCCTCCCAAGCAGCTCAGATTACAGGCATGTGCCACCACACCCAGCTAATTTTTTATATTTAGTAGAGACATGTTTCACCATGTTAGTCAGGCTGGTAGTGAACTCCTGACCTCAGGTGATCCACCCGCCTCAGCCTCCCAAAGTGCTGGGATTATAGGCGTGCGCCACTGCGCCCGGCCACGTTTGAGAGTTTTAAGAAAGGACCAGGAATAACAGAAGTCATCTTTTGGTGGAATGAAGAGTTTATAATCTCCCAGCTGACCTAAATCTGAGATCTGTGATCATATGTTGTCTGAAAGTTACAGAGCCACTCAGCTGGCAGAAGAAAGGTAGTGAAGTTGAACAGCATCCCCACTCTTTGGGGTGGAAAGGTTGCTGGAGTTTCCACCAGATTAAGTGGTTCCTGGAGAAGATGGAAGGAGTATAAGCAGTTCTGCTGGTAACTCCTAAAATGGCCACTACCTGGGTAATAGAACCCTAGAAGCAAAAGACATAGACTATCTATTGGTAGAATGTGCTGGACTAGGGAGAAAGAAGTTGAGCTTCATTCATATACCACTGCTCAACTTCCTACCAGGACCATGCCACGAGTCTTTCTGGAGAAATATCATTTGGACACCTGCCAGATGGAGGTTACTGATGGTCAATTGGTAATAATCAGAGAAACTGGGACAACCAACAGAAAGGGACAGAAATGTTTCCCATCATCTAGTTGAGGTTGTTCATACAATGAACCACAGTTATGTCCTACTAATAAAAGGGCAACTAATTTTGAAGGACAATTATGTATAGAAATGTAATTTTCCTCTCCTTCCTCCTTGCCACCCCAACTGGTATTGGGATGGCAGGAGTCATGTGTGGTTTTCTATGGCTGTGTAACAAATTACCATAAATGTAGTAGCTTAAAGCAACACAAATTTTTGGCTCACAGTCCATATATCAGAAATCCAGGTAGGCTCACCTGGTTCCTCTGCTCCAGGTGTCATAAAGCCTAAATCAAGGTGTGGGCCAGCTTGGGCTCTTAGCTAGAGGATCTAGGGAAGAACCTGCTTTCTAGCTTATTCAAATTGTCAGCCAAATTCAGTTCCTTGCGGTTGTAGGACAGTAGTCCCCTTTTTTCTTGCTAGCAGTGAGGACCACTCTCAGCTCCTGAAGGCTTCCTGCATTCCTTGCCACACACTCCCCTCCATCTTCAAGCCAGCAACAGGGTGTTGAATCGCCCTTGTGCTTCGAACCTAACTTACTCTCCTGCTATCAGCCAGAAAAAAACTCTGACTTTAAAGGCTCATGTGATTTGATGAGGCCAACCCAGATCATCTCCCTTTTGCCATGTAATGTAACAGAATGATGGGAGTAATATCTCCTCATATTCACAGGTTCCTCCCACACTTAAAGGGGAGGGGATCATCCATAGGCAAGGTCACTCGGAGTCATTCTTGGAATTCTGAGTACCACAAGTAATAATTGGGAAGACAGAATGGGATGTGACAAGAAGACCTATGCCCTACATCCCACACCCCCATTTCCATTTCCAGGTCACTAGGGCCACAGGTCCAGCCTGCTCTGGTAAGAGGAGGAAAGCTTTGAACCAAATATTATTTGAAGTTTCAAAATGAAGAAGTCAATATTAATAACTAAAATGAGACTGCTTTAAGAACTAAAAGAACTGGCCGGGTGCGGTGGCTCACACCTGTCATCCCAGCACTTTGGGAGGCTGAGGCAGGTGGATCACGAGGTCAGGAGATCGAGACCATCATGGCTAACATGGTGAAACCCCGTTTCTACTAAAAAAATACAAAAAAAAATAGCCAGGCATGGTAGTGGGCGCCTGTAGTCCCAGCTACTCCGGAGGCTGAGGCAGGAGAATGGCATGAACCCGGGAGGCAGAGCTTGCAGTGAGCCCAGATTGCACCACTGCACTCCAGTCTGGGCGACACAGCGAGATTCCATCTCAAAGGAAAAAAAAAAAAAAAAAAGAACTGCCAAGTGCGGTGGCTCATGCCGGTAATCCTAGCACTTTGAGAGGCCGAGGCGGGCGGATCATCTGAGGTCAGGAGGAGTTCGAGACCAGCCTGGCCAACCTAGTGAAACCCCGTTTCTACTAAAAATACAAAAATTAGCCAGGTGTGGTGGCGGGTGCCTGTTATCCCAGCTACTCGGGAGGCTGAGGCAGGAGAATTGCATGAACCCGGGAGATGGAGGTTGCAGTGAGCCAAGATCGTGCCACTACACTCCAGCCTGGGCGAAAGAGCGAAACTCCGTCTCAAAAAAACAAACAAACTGACTAACTAAAAGAACTGAAAGATTATGGATTCGGATTAGATGTCATTGAGGGAGGCTGCTTCCCAAAGAAAAAGGGTAGTACATGGTACAGTCACCAAAACACATCTGGTTGCAGTAAAACTCCAATAAGGAACCCTTTATATTGATCTTTTTAAATTAGGGCTTTTTTGTGTAGGTTTTAGAGATTGGTCTGTGTTGTTCTTTCCTTATATACTCTTGTCCAGTTTTGAGATCAAGGTTTTAATGGTGTTATAAAATGAGTTGAGTAGCTTTTTCTATTCTCCAAAACAGTTTGTATAAAACTAGAATTATCTGTTCATTGCAGGTTTGATGAAACTAGGCTTGAAGATGTCTTGGTATTAGAGATTTTTGACTACCATTTTTAATTTTTTAAATAATTATTGTTTAGGGCAGGGCACAATGGTTCACGCCTGTAATCCCAGCACTTTGGGAGGCTGAGGCAAGCGGATCACTTGAGGTCAGGAGTTTGAGACCAGCCTGGCCAACAGGGTGAAACCCTGTCTCTATGAACAATTTTTTAAAAAAATTAGCCGCTGGGCCGGGCGCAGTGCCTCACACCTGTAATCCCAGCACTTTGGGAGGCCAAGGCGGGCGGATCACCTGAAGTCAGGAGTTCAAGACCAGCCTGACCAACATGGTAAAACCTCATCTCTACTAAAAATACAAAAATTAGCCAGGCATGGTGGCAGGCGCCCGTAATCCCAGCTACTCAGGATTACAAGCATGAGAATCACTTGAACCCAGGAGGCGGAGGTTGCAGTAAGCAGAGATTGTGCCACTGCACTCCAGCTTGGGCAACAGAGTGAGACTGTCTCAAAATAATAACAATAATAACTATAATAATAATAATAATTATTATTTAGATTTATTTCTCCTGAAGTCAATTTTGTTTATATTTTTCTAGAAAATTATTTATCACAACTTTCTATTTTTTAGATATGATCTTTTGATGTATGTCTCTACTATATCTGTAATTATGTTGTCCTTTTCAATCTTATTATATGTTATTTAATATTAGGGATGTCAGCCAGGCATGGTGGCTTATGCCTGTGATCCCAGCTACTCGGGTGACTGAGGCACGAGAATTGCTTGAACCCAGGAGGCAGAGGTGGCAGTGAGCCGAAATCACACCACTGAATTCCAGCCTGGGTGACAGAGTGAGACTGTGTCTCAAAATAATAATAATAATAATAGGGATGTGTTCTAATAAGCTAGAGTGAGTGGGTGATCATAGTCCTAATGGAGGCCTATTCCCAGCAATATGAAGAGATATTTATGGCCCAAATACAGTCATGCACCACATAACAACGGTTCAGTCAATGTAAACCACATATACGACAGTGGTCCCATAAAATTATAATGGAGCTGAAAATTCCTATCACCTGTTGCCATTGTAGCTGTCTTGATACTGTAACGAAAGGCATTACTCATACATTTGTGGTGACGCTGCTGTAAACAAAACTATTGTGCTGCCAGCTGTATAAAAAAATTGCACATACAGCCGGGCGCAGTGGCTCACACCTGTAATCTCAGCACTTTGGGAGACCGAGGTGGGTGGATCACGATGGTCAGGAGATCAAGACCATCCTGGCTAACACAGTGAAACCCCATCTTTACTAAAAATACAAAAAATTAGCTGGGCATGGTGGCGGGCACCTGTAGTCCCAGCTACTTGGGAGGCTGAGGCAGGAGAATAGTGTAAACCCAGGAGGCGGAGCTTGCAGTGAGCTGAAATCGCGCCACTGCACTCCAGCCTGGGCGACAGAGCGAGACTCCATCTAAAAAAAAATACAATTATGTGCAGTACGCATACTTGATAATGATAATAAGCCACTGTTACCGGCTTATGTATTTACTATACTATTTGTTTTTGTTTTAGCGTGTACTCTTTCTACTTATTTAAAAAAAAAAAAAAGGTATTCCAGAAGAAGGCCTAGATATCATAGGAGATGGCAACTCCATGAGTGGAATTGCCCATGAGGACGTTCCAGTGGGACCAGACGTGGAGATGGAAGACAGTGATACTGGTGATCCTGACCTTGTATAGGCCTAGGTGTGCTTTTGTGTTTTAGTTTTTAACAAAAATGTTTAAAAAGAAAAAAAATAGGCCAGGTGCAGTGGCTCACGCCTGTAATCCAAGCACGTTGGGAGTCCGAGGTGGGTGAATCACCTGAGGTCAGGAGTTCAAGACCAGCCTGGCCAACATGGCGAAACCCCATCTCTACTAAAAAAAATTAGCTGGGCGTAGTGGCACACACCTGTAATCCCAGCTACTTGGGAGGCTGAGGCAGGAGAATTGCTTGAACCCGGGAGGCGGAGGTTGCAGTGAACGGAGATCACGCCAATACACTCTGCCCTGGATGACAGAGCGAGACTCTGTCTTAAAAATAAATAAATAAATAGAAAAAGCTTATAGAATAAAGATATAAAGAAAGAAAATACTTTTGTACAGCTGTACAGTGTGTTCATGTTTTAAGCTAAGTGTTATTACAAAGTTTTTTAAAATTTTTAAAGCTTATAAAGTAAAAAAGTTGGCCGGGCATGGTGGCTCATGCCTGTATTCCTAGCACTTTGGGAGGTGGAGGCAGGCAGATTGCTTGAGTTTAGGAGATCAAGACCAGTCTAGGCAATATGGCAAAACCCCATCTCTACAAAAAATACAAAAATTAGCTGCGTGTGGTGGCATGTGCCTGTAATCCCAGCTACTCAGGAGGCTGAGGTGAGAGGTTGGCTTGGGCCCAGGAGGCAGAGGTTTGCAGTGAGCCAAGATAGCGCCACTGCACTCCATCCAGCCTGGGCAACAGAGCCAGACCCTGTCTCAAGAAAAAAAAAAAAAAAAGTTACAGTAAGCTAAGGCTAATTTATCATTGAAGAAAGAAAAGTGTTTTAAATAAATTTAGTGTAGCCTAAGTGTACAGTGTTTCTAAAGTCTACAGTAGTGTACAGTCATGTCCTAGGCCTTCATATTGATTCACCACTCACTCACTGACTCACCAAGAGCAATTTCCAGTCTGCAGGCTCCATTCATGGTAAGTGCTTTATATAGGTGTGCCATTTTTATCTCTTATACTGCATTTTTGCTGTACCTTTTCTATGTTTAGATATGTTTAAACACACAGATACGTACCGTGGTGTGACAGTTGCCTACAGTATTCAGTACAGTAACATGCTGTACAGATAGTAGCCTAGAACAATAGGCTACACCACATGTTCCAAATGTGTAGGCTCTACCATCTCAGTTTGTGTAAGTACACCTCTATCATGTTCACACAACAATGAAATCACCTAAGCACACATTTCTCAGAACATATTCCTGTTTTAAGTGACACATGACTGTACTTACTTTCCTATCCTCCTTTGCGGTTAGGACAGAGGCTGTTGCCTAGACTTAAAATTGGGAACTAGTGGTATAAAAGCCAAGATCTAGTAGCTCCATTCTTGGGTGGGGTGCCCGAAGGTAGTTGGGAGTCGCAGCATAGCAGGTCAGAGATACTGGAATAGTCCAAGCTGTGGTGCCCAGGGTCCTGCAGAGGTCAGGATGTCCTCACTGGGCTGCTTTGGGGCATGATTTGAGGAAACAGCTGCACCCAGCCTCCCCTGTACCTGCTCATTTTCCAAGCTGCCACTTCAGCCTTTCCAATGGTTCTTTAAGCCAAAATCATTTAAATACATTTCTTCCCTAAAGCATACAAGGTCGGTGTTATGGGTTGAACCGTGAACCCCAAAATTCTTATGTTGAAGTCCTAATCCCTCGTATCTCAGAATGTGACCATATTTAGGTTGTTACAGATGCAATTAAGATGAAGTCATACTGGAGCAGGGTGGGCCCCTAATCCAGTGTGACTGCTGTCCATATAAAAGGGGGAAATTTGGATCCAGAGACACACACAGTGGGAGAACAGTATGTGGGGATTGGAGTTATGTTGCACAAATCAAAGGAAATACCAAAAGCTAGGAGAGCGATCTGAAATAGATCCATCCCTAGAGGCTTCAGAGCAACCATGGCTCTGCCGACATTTTAATTTCAGACCTGGCCTCCAGAACTGGAAATAATAAACTCTGTTGTTCTGAGCCACGTGGTTTACAGCACTTTGTTAGCGCAGCCTTAGCAAACAAATACAGTTGATTTCTGCTACTTACCACTGAGGATCATGGCTGGTATTATTCTGTACCGAGTAAATAATTATGAGACAACCCAGAACTTGGCAAATCTGACAGCTTAGGCAGAGATGGGTGTCTTTAAATGACAGGTCGGCATGGTCTTCAAATTCTCACAAAAGTAGTCCTGCCTTGCAGGCCTGTTGAGCAGTCTTTGGTAGCATTCAAGTCCTCCTCCCAAGGCAAGTTGGAGTGGTTCGATGCTCAGTAGGTTCCTTGAGTGGGTGGGAGAATCGCTGCCCTTGAGCCTGCAGCCTCTTCCTGGCCACTCCCTTTTCCTGGTGGCTGAGGTGTTTGGAACTCTCTGTCCACTACAACTAGCTCAAGATGTCTTGGCTGTTGGTCTTCAAAGTGGTTAAAAAGACACTGCGCCTCCTCCCTGATGAGGATCTGCCTCACAGTCATATGGCTCTTTAATTTTTTCTCCTGTGGCTAGATCTAGAAGGCAACTGCCAACTAACCTCTGGCAGTCCCCAAAACAGGTCACTGTAACACTTGCTTTATAAAAAAAAATGCCATGATAGTCTTTGTTTCTTTATTCTAAGCCAACACTGTCACTTACATAGGTTATGTCAGATGTTTGGGGTCAATCTGTTCCCTAGAACCCAAAGTCAATGGCAGAAAGTTAAGCCAAAGAAGCACAAATGACCCATCTTGCAGTGCATGCCTGGCTGAGGATAGCTCAGGAGCGTACTCATTGGCTGAGAGTCTTAGCAACATAGTACATTTACCCTTATTGGCTGCAGCAAACAGTGCCGCTGCCTTACCAGCTCTAATTGGTCGTGACCATAGGTGGCACTATGAACAAGATTGTAAGAGATTATTATATACAATGTGGGGGTTGCACATTTAACTCACTCCAACTCAGAGAGGCAGATAGAAAAGTAGCACTTTAATTTTGCTTATAAGTATTCCTGAGGCTGTACCTGCAGTGTAATAGGAAAACTAATTAAATGTCCAATATTATTTAGATCTGGTTGGATCTGTTTATTTAATCAGCAATTTAGGCAATGTCTCTTAAGTAGAAATGTCAGTCTTTTTTTTTTAGATTTCCCTGACCCTCTGCTTTTCTAAGTCAGTATCCTAGTATTTTAGCGGGGAGGGATATCCTGGCCATGTGCTGTTCTGTCAATTCTGCTCACATCTGCTGCTTTCCAGCCCCAAGTCTTTTGTCCACCTTTTAACTCTCCATTCTGTTAGCCTCTGATGCTGCAGCCCAGAGGTTCAAGCCCAGTCCCCAGTAATAAAGTCTAATCCTGTTTGGCTTGCTCTGTGAGTCCCTTGGTTTCAGCACCTGCTCACTGCTTAGATTTTTGGGCTCCCTTTTCATTCCTGGTACAAAAATTATCTCTCTCTCTCTCTCTCTTTTTTTTTTTTACTATTTTATTTTATTTATTTTATTTTATTTTATTTAGTTTGTTTTATTTTGTTTCATTTTATTTTATTTTATTTGGATGTAGAGATGGGGTCTCACTACATTGCCCAGGCAGGTCTTAAACTCCTGGGCTCAAGCAATCCTCCCACCTCAACCTCCCAAGTAACTGAGGCCAGGCAGGAGCCACTGCAGCCCACTCCATAGCACATTTATATACAGGAAGTATTAATATATAAAAATGAGAATTAGGCCAGGTGCAGTGGCTTGCACCTGTCATCCCAGCACTTTGGTAGGCTGAGGTGGAAGGATTGCTGGAGCCCAGGAGTTCAAGATCAGCCTGGGCAACATAGGGAGACGCCATCCCTACAAAAATAAAAAAAATTAGCCAGGTGTGGTGGTGCATGTGTGTGGTCCCAGCTACTCAAGAGGCTGAGATGGGAGGATCACTTGAGCCTGGGAGGCCGAGGCTGCAATGAGCTATGACCTCACCACTGTATTCCAGCCTGGGTGAGAGAGCCAGATCCTGTCTCAAAAAAAAACAGGGAGTAGGGCAATTAAATAGTAAGAATTTGATCGTGATTGTCTAGCATAGGAATAATCAATTCACCGGAAAAATACATAAAAATTTCTAGGCCTTTCCATAGCTGGAAAGAAATAGCTTCCTAAATTAGTCCATTCCCTTACCTCTGATTATATGGCCCTTAAAAACTTCCTGCTAACCAGGCCGGGCACAGTGGCTCATGCCTGTAATCCCAGCACTTTGGGAGGCTGAGGTGGGCAGATTACGAGGTCAGGAGTTTGAGACCAGCCTGGCCAACATGGTGAAACCTTATCTCTACTAAAAATACAAAAATTAGCTGGGCGTGGTGGCAGGTGCCTGTAATCCCAGCTACATGGGTGCCTGTAATCTCAGCTACTTGGGAGGCAGAGTCAGGAGAATTGCTTGAAACCGGAAGGTGGAGGTTGTAGTGAGCTGAGATCACACCATTGCACTCCAGCCTGGGCAACAAGAGTGAAACTCTGTCTCAAAAAAAAATAAAAATAAGTAAATAAATAAACTTCCTGCTAACCTATCTAATTTCACAGGTACCTTGATGCAAAGTAGGAGATGCTCATGGAGGGGAAATGCATTGTTCAGGTAGATCCACCTTTCCAAATTAAGGAACTGATATTCCGGTGTATAAATCAGTCTCTTTCATTGTTTTTTTAACATCATTATTATTATTATTAAGACGGAGTCTCAGTCTGTCACCCAGGCTGGAGTGCAGTGGCGCAATCTCATTTCACTGCAACCTCCATCCCCTGGGTTCAAGTGAGTCTCCTGCCTCAGCCTCCCGAGTAGCTGGGATTACAGGCACCTGCCACCACACCTGGCTAATTTTTGTGTTTTTAGTGGATTTCACCATGTTGGCCAGGGTGGTCTCGAACTCCTCAGGTGATCCGCCCACCTTGGCTTCCCAAAATGCTGGGATTACAGATGTGAGCCACTGCACCCAGCCTTTTTAAGAAAATTTTTTGAGACAGAGTCTTGCTGTTGCCCAGGCTGGAGTGCAGTGACACAATCACAGCTCACTGCAGCTTCGACCTACTGGGCTCAAGCAATCCTCCTTCACCAGTCTCCCAAGTAGCTAGGACTGTAGGTAAGTGCCACCACACCTGACTAATATTTAAATTTTTGGTAGAGACAGGATCTCCCTGTGTTGCCCAGCCTGGTCTCAAACTTTTGGGCTCAAGCAGTCCTGCCTCAGCCCCGCAAAGTGCTGAGATTACAGGCGTGCATGCCTGGCCTCTTTAATTGTTTAAACATCTTAACCCATACAGTTTTTTTTTTCTTTTTGAGACAGAGTTTTGTTCTTGTTGCCCAGGCTGGAGTGCAATGGCGTGATCTCGGCTCACTGCAACCTCCGCCTCCTGGGTTGCAATTCTTATGCCTCAGCCTCCTGAGTAGCTAGGAATACAGGCATGCACCACCGCGCCACCCCCCTCCCCCCCGGCTAGTTTTGTATTTTTAGTAGAGATGGGGTTTCTCCACTTTGGTCAGGCTGGTCTTGAACTCCTGACCTCAGGTGATCCGCCTGCCTTGGCCTCCCAAAGTGCTGGGATTATAGGCATAATCCATACAGTTTTCTTAATTTCTAATTCTATGATTCCATCTCCAGGGCTTTCGCATCTGGTCCATAGAAGGTACTTAGTACATTTGTTGAAGGAATAGATGACCAAACCATTACTGTTGTTTCGTTTAAAATTTTAAATGTTATGAATCACAGTCATTTTCTTCCCCATAGGATTACTATGTAAATTATTTGTTTCTGCTGAGGGATATAGGCCAACAGTTTGAAGTAGAGCTAATTATATTCAAGGCAGATTGTAAACATCTCGTTCATTTATTCACTCATTCAATAAAAACTTGCTAAGTGCCTATTAACTTGGATGCTCTGCCCTGGGAAATACAATAATCATAATTTTTAAAATTTTTTTAATTATTATTTTTTTGAGACAGAGTCTTGCTCTGTCACCCAGGCTGGAGTACAGTGATGTGATCTTGGCTGACTGCAAGTTCCACCTCCTGGCTTCACGCCATTCTCCTGCCTCAGCCTCCCGAGTAGCTGGGACCACAGGTGCCCACCACCATGCCCGGCTAATTTTTTGTATTTTTAGTAGAGACGGGTTTTCACCGTGTTAGCCAGGATGGTCTTGATCTCCTGACCTCATGTTCCACTCGTGTCGGCCTCCCAAAGTGCTAGGATTATAGGTGTGAGCCACCGTGCCCAGCCAATAATCATAATTTTTAAAAGAAACTGTCCCAGCTACTCAGGAGGCTGAAGTAGGAGGATCACTTGAGTCAGGGAGTTCGAGGCTGCAGTGAGCCGTGATGGTGCCACTGCACTCCAGCCTCGGTGACAGAGCAAGGCCTTGTTTCAAAAAACAAAACAAAACAAAACAAAAACTATAGTTCCTTATTTTTATTTATTTTTTTTTTTGAGACAGAGTCTCGCTCTGTCACCTAGGCACATGCCACCGCACCTGACTAATTTGTTTTTTTTGTATTTTTAGTAGAGACGGGGTTGCACCATATTGATCAGGCTGGTCTCAAACTCTTGACTTCAGGTGATCCACCCAGTGTGGCCTCCCAAAGTGCTGGGATTACAGGCATTAGCCACCGCGCCCAGCCCAAAAACTATAGTTCTTACAGTGGAAGGTGGAAGGAGTTACAACTGAAAATAGTTAGATGTTCTAAGCAGCATGTTGATAAAGGTGGGGAAACCAAGCTGTGTGTACTTAGAAATGGGAGAAGAGTAGTAATCATTAACTAGAGAGGTCTATTGATCTCTAGGGCCTCACTCATCCAGCAGAGGTTTAGGTGGCAAGCATAAGGTTAAAAATCCCAGGCCTTTCCAGAAGACTGGTGAGTCACACAGACGGGTGGACCAAGAACTGTTGGACATTTAGTTGCTTTCCCATTTTTTTGCTATTATCAATAATGTTGTTTCTCGGCGTGATGGTGCACACCTACTTAGGAGACTGAGGCAAGAGGATTGCTTTAGCCCAGGAGTTGGAGGTTGCAGTGAGCTATACTCGCAACACTGCACTCCAGCCTGGGCAACAGAGCAAGACCCTGTCTCTAAAAATGATAATAATAATGCTGTGATAAACTTCTCTGCACAAAAATCTTTATGCAGGGCTGGACGTGGTGGCTTACACCTGTAATTCCAGTACTTCAGGTGGCTGAGGCCGGAGAATCACTTGAGGCCAAGAGCTCAAGACTAGCCTGGGCAACAAAGAGAGACCTTGTCTTTACAAAAAAATTAAAAAAAAAAAAACTTAGGCAGACTCAGTGTCATAAGCCTGTAGTCTCAGCTACTCAGGAGGCTGAGGTGGGAAGATGGCTTGACCATGGAGGTTTGAGGCTGCAATGAGCTATGATCTTGCCACTGCACTCCAGCCAGGGTGACAGTGAGACCCCATCTACAAAGAAAATCTTTTTGCACATCTTTACTTTCTTAGGATAAACTCCTGAAAGTGGATTTTCTGGGTTACAGGGCATGAGCATTTTTGTGGCTATGCAATTTATGGTCTCATGATGAATGTAAGAGGGTACCTGTTTTCCCATACCCTCGACAGGGCTAAATTTGGGAAAACATGGATTTATAGGTCTCTATGAAAATTAAAATGTTTCCCAATTTTATATGTTTAAAAATTTCATTTAAGAACAATTTCAATCCATTGGAAAGAGCTGTAGAAAAAGGAATTTGTAGTAAAAGGAATTTGCTTTGTGTTGTACTTCAGTGAGTGCTGGGTCTTTTTTTTGTATTAATATTCCCGAGTTGAAGCAGAAGTGTTCATCAATGCTTTAACTTGTGGGCTTAATGGAGAGGTGTGATACAAGGAAAAAGGGGTGGTGGAAAATATTTTTAAAGAAATGTAACAGGCTGGTTGTGATGGCTCACACCTGTAATCCAAGCACTTTGGGAAGCCGAGGCAGGTGGATCACTTAAGGTCAGGAGTTCGAGACCAGCCTGGCCAACATGGTGAAACCCCGTGCCTACTAAAAATACAAAAATTAGCCAGGCATGGTGACACCCGCCTGTAATCCCAGCTACTTGGGAGGCTGGGGCAGAAGAATTGCTTGAACCCGGGAGGAGGAGTTTACAGTGAGCCAAGATCGTGCCACTGCATTACAGTCTGGGTGACAGAGCGAAACTCTGTCTCAAAAAAAAAACAGGAACATGATAAGAAATCAAGGCGAAAAGAACAAACATGGGAAAGGAAAATGATGGGAAAGCAGGTGGGCCCAGACTCCGGCCACCACATGGGCTTTTGCCTGGACTTGCCCATTTTCCTGTGTCATTGCTGTCCCATGTTTTCAGTTCACAAGTTGAGCAACTGCAGCTTCCTTTATCACTAGAAGAGGAAATGAAAGAGCAAGGGTAAAAGTAATTACTGGGGCCAGCACAGAATGTTTTTTGTTTTTTTTTTTGCCCGGCTTGTTTTGTTTTTTTGGAGGGAAAACCCATGTGTTGCAACTTGTTCAATCCCCAGGATTTTAGTCCTCTGACCTTCAGACGTTAGTCATTCCTTCCTCTTAAACAGTTCCCTCCCTAGTTTTTGAACTGGTCTTTGGGTTAAACACAACAGGGCCCTTCTAATCTCTCAGAAAAGTCTGAGAAATAAATTCAAATTCTAATAAGCAGCATTTCTGAATGTTAAAATATGTATGAATTGGCTACATATTTTATATTGTTAGTTCTCTCAGGATCTTTCCTATATAGTGAAATTCACGGAGCTAAAATGTAATGTTAAATACTTACAAGAGGCTTTGGTTATAAAATGACTGAAGAGGAATTTCTCTATAAATAGGTTTAGGTTTAGGAAACCTGCAATAGCAGTGGCTCCACCTAAGGACCAGAAAATGACACAGTCTAACTGTGATGTTTTCAAGCTTAGAGGTGGTCATTCACTTTAAAAGTAAAGCGACATGGTTCTTATTTCTCATCACCTTGCTTAAAAGTGATGCAGATAACTTAAAAAGTGATTTAAAAACATAAATTCAGCACATAAAACACATAATCCATAAAACACAGCACATAAAAGTATGATAGAAAATTATTTAATAATTTTAAAAAGTAAATTGTAGTTACTCTTAAAAGAAGACTAGAGTCTTTGCCACAGTTAAAAAGTAAGTAAGGTTAGGCCAGGCGCGGTGGCTCATACCTGTAATCCCAGCACTTTGGGAGCCCAAGGTGGGTGAATCACGAGGTCAGGAGTTCGAGACCAGCCTGGCCAATATGGTGAAACCTCGTCTCTATTAAAAACACAAAAATTAGCCGGGCGTGGTGGCAGGCGCCTGTAGTCCCAGCTACTCGGGAGGCTGAGGCAAGAGAATCGCTTGAACCTGGGAGGTGGAGGTTGCAGTGAGCCGAGATCGTGCCACTGCACTCCAGCCTGGGTGACAGAGCAAGACTACGTCTCAAAAAATAAACACATAAAAATAAAATAAAAAGTAAGTAAAATTAAAAAGAAAGAAAAGTAAACTAGAGTCCAGACCAAACTAGACCAGAACTTTTCTAGCAAAATTGAAAACAGTTATTTAGCTGAGTGTGGAAAGGTAAATCCTATGCATCATGTCACAAGTACACACATCATTGCCAGGCGGGATGGCTCATGCCTGTAATCCCAGTGCTTTGGGAGGCTGAGACAGGAGGGTTGCTGGAACCCAGGAGGGTGGCTTGAGACTGCAATGAGCTGTGATTGTGCCACTGCACTCCAACCTGGGGGTCAGAGACCCTGTCTCAAAAAATAAAAAACAAAACCCCACAACAACAACAAAAAAGAAGTTCACCATCAACCAGTTTATTGATTTACCACCACTATCCTCTTGGCCAAGTATCAAAATATTTTAAGCATGAATTCGGCTGTGACCCTTAATTCATTAATTAATTCATTTACTTTTAGAGATAGGGTCTCGCTATGTTGGCTAGGTTGGAGTGCAATGTCTATTCGAGGCATGACTGTAGTGCACTACAACTTTGAACTCCTGGGCTGAAGCGATCCTCCTACCTCAGCCTTTCAAGTAGCTGGCACCACAGGCTCACACCATCATACCCAGCAATTCATATATTTAATGAATATTTACTGGCACAGTACAAGGCATTTAAAATATAGCCTGATTAAAACATACATAACCTTTGCCTTTTTTGAGCTTGCAGTGTAGTAAAGGAGAAATACAAGAAGCAAATAAATACATAATTGCAAACTGCGATGAGGCATTAGAAGGAAAAGAACTGAGTTCCTAAAAGAGAGATTAGCAAGGCTGATCTTGCTAGTCTGAAATCTGACTGAGATACCATGAGTAAGGATCACTTGATTACTCAGAGAAGTGCAGCATTTTGGTACAGCTGGTGGTATGTTAATATTTTCTTGTTCATATCTGTGTCCTTGCATAACCTTTTAATATTTGGCCATGCTCTTTGGCCTCTAAATTGAAAGCTCTGTGGTGAAAGGTACTATCTTCCACTTCTTCCTAATTTTCAGAGTATAATACAGGGTGCTGTATGCAGGACTCATGCTCCTGACTGAATAAAAGACTATTTCTTTGAGTCTAATTAGTTGGGAAAGTCCCCTTGGTTAGATTGCTTTGCCTAAGAATTTTGTATTCCTAGCATCTCAGAGTGCCTGACAGCTGGGTGCAGTGGCTCATGCCTGTAATCCCAGCACTTTGGGAGGCTAAGGCGGGCAGATCTTCTGAGGTCAGGAGTTTGAGACCAGCCTGGCCAACATGGTGAAACCCCATCTCTATTGAAAATACAAAAATTAGCTGGGCGTGGTTGTAGGTACCTGTAATCCCAGCTACTTGGGAGGCTGAGACAGGAGAATCACTTGAACCCAGGAGGCGGAGGTAGCAGTGAGCTGAGATCACACCACTGCACTCCAGCCTGAGCGACAGAGTGAGACTCTATCTAAAAAAAAGAAAAGAAAAGAGTGCCTGACATAATCAGTGCTCAATGAAATCTGTGGAATAGTGAATAAAAGACCAAATGGATGATTAATTTTTTCACTATACGGATATACCTATTTTATTTTATTTGAGATGGGGTCTTACTGTGTCAGCCAGGCTGGAATGCAGTGGCACGATCATGGCTCACTGCATCCTTGACCTCCCCAGGCTCAGGTGATCCTCCCACCTCAACCTCCTGCGTAGCTGGGACCACAAGTGCATGCCACCATGCCTGGTTAATTTTTGTATTTTTTGTAGAGACAGGATTTTGCCATGTTGCCCAGGCTGGTCTTGAACTTTTGGGCTCAAGAGACCTTCCCATTTTAGCCTCCCAAAGTGCTGGGATTACAGGTTTGAGCCACTGGGCCCAGCTGATATGCCTGTTTTCGTGTCCAGTTAAATCACTCATTTAATCGTTTATTCAACAGATAATTATTGAACACATACTAAGAACCAGGCATTGTGCCAGTACTGGGGATACAAAGGTAAACAGAAACAGACAAGATCCTGCCCTTGTGGAACTTACACTCTAGTAAGTACTTTAAAGTCAGAGGTAGACTACTGATCAAGCAGATATAGTACCCTTTTTGGTGTCGAGAGAGAAAAGGAATGTGTCCATACCTTAATGCAACCGTATAATTCCCAGAAGTTAGAGCAGGGCTCCTTCATGAGCAGAAGGTACAGTCTGTAATTAGAGCTGAGATGCAGGTGGCTATGCCCTGGACTGGGGTTAGTCTCTTGGGTTTAGTCTCTTAGAAAGCAATGTGGTTTGCAGTTCTGTTGCAATCCAGATGATGGAATGCCTACCATGAAGGAGCAAGCCCGACCTCAAGCGATAGAGACCTTTTGAGCTAAGTTCCGTCCTTCACCCAGTGCCTGTGGATTGGAATGGGTGGAGTGGGTGAGAGCGGGCTGAGAGGAAGCAAAGCCGTGGAGATTCCACAATGTTAAGATTAAAGAGAAGGATCAGCACAAACACCTCAAGAATGTGACGTGGTGGGTAGTCTTATTTTCCTTGTTCTGGAGAAGGTTGCATTTTCCTACCAAAGCTGACAGCTGGGTTCCCTCACCCCTGAGGGTGATTGATGTTTGTTCCTAGAGAGGGAATTACATCCTTCTTGCCTGTCTGTGTAGATCTGACAACAGCCATCATACCCTTGTAACCCCCTTTTTGGACCATAATGGAAGTTAGAAAAGTCACACAATGACCAACCTATACAGAGGAACTTGTCACAGAGTGGACTGTTCATTTCCACAGTTCATTGTTGTTTGTTTGTAACTCAATTAGAATAAGACAGAGGTTCAAAAAGAAGCAATGCATCTATGACTGCTCAAATTGAGAGAGACACTTTTCAGGGGAATTATTCACAAACTCCTTTTCACTGAGCTTATGGCTACTGTTCCTCCCTCAAGTGATAGATTCCAACAAGGTGTCAGAATGGCTTTGATAGCTTCCAGTTCCCCAGACCTAAGGCAAAGAGGGATAAATAAGATCACACACACACACACACACACACTTTTATATGCATTAACAAGGCAGTTTTAATCCATTGAGTGATTTTCTCTAAAAGAGGCTTTAAAGATTATGAGTGTAGGTTCTGTGGCTGCACTGCATTGGTATTCTAGCTCTGACATCAGTTTCTGCATCTGTAAAATGGGTTGTTGCAAGGATTAAACATGTTAATATCATTTTTAATGATAATAACATGGAATCCTCACTGAAGGCAGTTTTTTTGTTCTTTTTGTTTGTTTTTCTGAAATGGAGTCTCGTCCTGTCACCCAGGCTGGAGTGCAGTGGCGCGATCTCAGCTCTCTGCAACCTCCGCCTCCCAGGTTCAAGCAATTCCTCTGCCTCAGCCTTCTGAGTAGCTAGGATTACAGGCATGCACCTCCATGCCCAGCTCATTTTGTATTTTTAGTAGAGATGGAGTTTCACCATGTTGGCCAGGCTGGTCTCAAACTCCTGACCTCAGGTGATCCAACCGCCTCAGCCTCCCGAAGTGCTGGGATTACAGGCGTGAGCCATGGCCCCCAGCCTTGAAGGAGTTTTAAGGGCCATAAAAATACTGCTGTTATCTAGCCTGACTGCTCTCATTCTTGTCTCCCAAATGCCAAGATCATTCCTGCCTCAGACTTTTTTCCTTGCTATGTCATCTTTCCAGAAACTTCTTCCGAGTTTTCTGCATGGCAGACCTAGTTTTTCATTCTTGAGCTTTGGGCTCAGATGTCACTTCCTTAGGGAAGTCTTTCAAAAGCCGCACCCCCCCAGCCCCCCAACCCCTAGTTTATCCATCACATTCCCTTTGTTTATTCTCTTCATGGACCTGATCATACTCTGAAGTCATCTTAGTCACTTCTCTACTTGTTAAGTGTTTGTCTTCTTAAGCTCTATGAGGACAGGGACCTTAAAAGCTTAGGGCAGCCGTTCCCAAAGTGTAGTTCATGGACCCCCAAAAAGGTCTCATGAGGTCAGAGCTCTTATAATAATACTAAGATTTTACTTGCTTTTTGCACTTTTTGGACCTTTGCATGATGGCACAAAAGCAGTGGTAGGTAAAACTGTTGTTACCTTGGCATGAATCAAAGCCGTGGCACTAGCTGTATTAGCAGTCATTGTTCATCAGTATGTACTCAACAGTTTAAAAAGCCAGTTTTTCTTAAAATTCACTGAAGAACGTCCTTGAAGAAGCAGTCACAGTTATTAATTTTATTTAGTCTTGATCCTTGAGTGCACATCTTTTTAGTACTCTGTGTGATACAATGGAAAGCACATATAAGCACTTCTGCACACCAAAGTATATACGTTGGTTATCTCAAGAATAACCTTTCTAGAGATTGAATTCTGTGCTGCAGTACACTGCTTTTCTCATGGGACACCATTTTTTCTTGAAAGAACAACAGTAAACTATGGACAAGAGCATAGAACTGAAGACTTGGATATGAGAATTATCAGCTTAGAAATGATAAAGACAATGTCTAAACTGTGTGCAACACTGTTTTACCCACTGGCGACAGATAAGTTTTTTGCTCTCACAGAGCTACTAAGAGAATAAAGAAAGAGTAGAGGTCAGAATCATGGTTTGTTGAATATTTAAGCTGAGGGGCTTCGAGGAGAAAGGTAGGAATGAAACAACTTTAGAAAACATAGTAATGAGGCCGGGTACGGTGATTCACTCCTATAATCTCAGCACTTTGGGAGGCCGAGGCAGGCAGATTGCCTGAGCTCAGGAGTTCAAGACGAGGCTAGGCAATATGGAGAAACCCCATCTCTACCAAAAAAAATACAAAAAATTAACTTGGCATGATGGCGCATGCCTGTGGTCCCAGCTACTTGGAAGGTTGAGGTGGCAGGATCACTTGAGCCTGGGAGGTAGAGATTGCAGTGAACCGAGATCATGCCACTGCATCCCATTTTGGGCAACAGAGTGAGACCCTGTCTCAAAAAAAGAAAGCAAGGCAAGGCAAGGCAAGACAGGGCAGGGCAGGGCAGGGCAGGGCAGGGCAGGGCAGGGCAAGGCAGGGCAAGGCAGGGCAAGGCAAGGCAAGGCAAGGCAACACATTAATGAAAGAAACATCTCTGTAGCACAGTATTGGTTTATTATTAGCAAAACAGAGTAGTCATGGGATCTCCAAGCTAAAATGTAGAAACAATCCTGTTACAATTGTAGCTACAAAGGTTTTATTCAGCAAACTGATTGTACTTATACAAATAAAGGATCTTGTTTTTTCCCTTTTCGAGAGAATCTTCAGCATGGGAACATTCAGAATTAATTGCCCAGTGCCAGTATGACAGATAGTCCTAATTACAAATACTTTGCCAAATTTACAATGAGAATGATGATTAATTTGTGTCACATAGATTTTTTTATTCATTCCCAAAGTGATTTAAGTTTATATTACAATCACAAATCTTATACTTTCAAAAATAATGCTTTAATAAACTCATCCTGAATTTTTCTTCCCCAAAGACATCCACACCAACCACAGCATAAACAAGACCTTCCCACTTTTCCCCTTACTGCTGTGAGTAGCATTCATTCAGTGTCAGCCCCAGGTCTGCCTCTGTTCCCTGTGAATCAACGCTCTGTCTAAAAGGCAGGCGTTGGAGGAAACAGACCTCCTTGTCATAGACTGAAGGGCAGCAAACTACATTCCCCCCTGGTGGAGAAAATGCTTCAAATCACAAGAGAGGTAAGGCTCTCAGAAAATCATGCAGACATTTTTAAAAATCTTGACTAAAAAGTGTGACTGGCCAGGCACGGTGGCTTATGCCTGTAATCCCAACACTGGGAGGCCAAGGCGGGCAGATCACCTGAGGTCAAGAGTTCGAGACCAGCCTGATCAACATGGAGAAGCCCTGTCTCTACTAAAAATACAAAATTAGCTGGGCACAGTGGTGCATGCCTATAATCCCAGCTACTTGGGTGGCTGAGGCAGGAGAATCGCTTGAACTCAGGAGGTGGAGGTTGCGGTGAGTCCAGATCATGCCATTGCACTCCAGCCTGGGCAACAAGAGTGAAACTCCATCTCCAAAAAAAAAAAAAAAAAAAAAATGTGACTAGGCCAGGCAGGACGGCTCACGCCTGTAATCCCAGCACTTTGAGAGGCCAAGGCGGGCAGATCTCTTGAGCTCAAGGTTTCAAGACCAGACAGGGCAACATGGTGAAACCCCGTCTCTACAAACAAAATATAAAAAAATTAGCCAGGTGTGGTGGTGCATGCCTGTAGTCCCAGCTACTTGGAGGCTGAGGCGGGAGTATCACTTGAGCCTAGGAGGTCGAGGCTGCAGTGAGCCATGTTTGTGCCCCTGCACTCCAGCCTGGTGACAAAGTGAGACCCTGTCTCAAAAAAATACAAAATAAATTAAAAAGTGTGATTTTAGAAATTGTTAAGATTTAAAAATAAAAATTTTGAGCAAATTTAAATAAAAATATAACTGGTCTGGAATAACTAGATATCCTGCATTTTAGAAATAATATTAGAAACTGGGGACAGAGAAGTGGCTTAAAATGTCCCTCTTCATCCCTCCCTCTATGCTTCACAGCATAACCCATATTTATCCACTTATTTTTAATTTAATTTAATTTTACTTTTAGAGGCAGGGTCTCACTTTGTTGCCCAGGCTGGAGTGCAGTGGCACAGTCATGGCTCACTACAACCTCAAACTCCTGGGCTCAGGCAATCCTCTGCCTCATCTTCCCAAGTAGCTGGGACTACAGGTGTCTACCACCATGCCCGGCTAATTTTATAAAATTTTGTATAGAGTCGGGGGTCTTGCTGTGTTGCTCAGGTCTTGAACTCCTGGCCTCAAGTGCACCTCCTGCCTTGGCCTCCCAAAACACTGGGATTACAGATGCAGGCCACTGTACCTGGCCCCCATATTTATTAATCACATTTTATTCATTCATTCATTTAACTTTCCTGTGAAGTTTTGCAAATGGCTTCCTCAATTCCCCCTTGTTAAGCTTTTTTTCCTTCTCAAACCATGCTTATATCCTTTCTGGCTCCAGCCACATATTTTGGGTCAGACAGTCTAGTCCTAGCACTGCACTTTTAATATCACCTGGAGTGACTTCAGAGACTTCTTTGAAGCCACAAGACCATCTGGTTCAATACCAATATTTTGAAATCTAATGACTCACTATTCTAGAACATTCTCAACATTAAGTTTCTTAAAGATGGCTTAAGTACTTTTTAAATTTAAATAAATGTACAGAAAAAAATCTTTTCATTTAAAACCAAATATAGCCACACATGGTAGGGCATACTTATAGTCCCAGTTACTCAGGAGACTGAGGCAGGAGGATTACTTGAGCCGAGGAGTTCAGGGCTGCAGTGCACTATGATTGTGCCTGCAAAAAGCCACTGCACTCCAGCATCGGCCACAGAGAAAGACCTAGTTTTTTGTTTTTGGTTTTGAGACAGAGTCTTGTTCTGTCGCCCAGGCTGGAATGCAGTCTGGAGTGCAGTGGCTCATTGCAACTTCCACCTCCTGGGTTCAAGCGATTCTCCTGCCTCAGCCTCCCGAGTAGCTGGGATTACAGGGGCACACCACCACACCCAGCTAACTTTTGTATTTTTAGTAGAGATGGAGTTTCACCATGTTGGCCAGGCTGGTCTCAAACTCCTGGGCTCAAGTGATTCACCTACCTTGGCCTCCCAAAGTGCTGGGATTACAGGCGTGAGCCACTGCATCCGGCCACAAGACTCAGTTTCTTTTCTTTTTTTTTTTTTGGAGATGGAGTTTTGCTCTTTTGTCCAGGCTGGAGTGAAGAGGTGCGACCATGGCTCACTGCAACCTCTGCCCCCCGGGTTCAAGCAATTCTCCTGCCTCAGCCTCCCAAGTAGCTGGGATTATAGGCACCCAGTACTACGCCCAGCTAATTTTTGTATTTTTAGTAGAGACGAGGTTTCGCCATGTTGGCTAGGCTGGTCTCAAACTCCTGACCTCAGGTGATCCACCCGCTTCGGCCTTGCAAAGTGCTGGGATTACAGGCGTGAGTCACCACGCCTGGCCAGCAAGACCCTGTTTCTAAAAAACAAAATAAAAAATAAATCTTCCAACTATTTATAATATGATCTCTGTTCATCTTTACTGTTATAAACATTCATCAGGTACTTGAAAGGAGTGTGTGTTCTATGCTTGTTGAGTACAGATAACCTATTAGACAAGGTTACTAACTTCCCTGCTGCCTGCTGTATCACCTCTACTAGAAGTATTTAAAATCTCAATTTTCCTTTTAATTTTCATACTGTTTTCTGGGTTGTTCATGATTGCTATGTTTGTGGTGGATTATTCTTTAAAAAAAAAACTTGATCCTATTTATACTTTTTGCCTCAAATTCTATTTTGTCTGCTATTGATATTACTACCCCAAATCCCATACCCCGCCCTTTTTTTTGAGACAGGATCTCACTCTGTCACTCAGGCTGGAGTGCAGTTCACCACCACAGTGGCTCATTGCAGCCTCGACCTCCCTGGGCTTGGGTGATCCTCCCACCTCAGTCTCCCGAGTAGCTGGGATCACAGGCACATACCACCATACCTGGCTAATTTTTGTACTTTTTATAGAGATAGGGTTTCACCATGTTGGCCAGGCTGGTCTCGAACTCCTGATCTCAAGTGATCCGCCCACGTTGGCCTCCCGAAGTGCTGGGATTATAGGCATGAGCCACCACACCCAGCCAGCAGCAAACTGTTTATGGACTGGCACTGGGGCCCAGACCCTACCTTGAGTGGTACTGGTCTAGAGGACTTATTAATTGCATGATCTAGGAGTAGTTCATAAATTCTGTGATGGTCATTCTTTGGGTGAACTCCGTTTCTAGTAGATTCTAGATAAGCAGCATGACTTCCTCTGATTCTCTGACACCTGAGGGTGGGGAAATTCAGACTGTCCCACTTGGGTTGTGCATCTTCACACTGGGGAAGAGGGTGAGGCCAAAGTTGTGTTGGGAGATAAATAATGAAATTCAAGGGCTCCATGGTAACAGCCCTTGTCTTTCCTCTCTGGGGCCACACAGTCCAGTGTGGGGAGAGGAGTGGACAGAAGGAATGTTAGCGTTTCCTTGGCAAAATCTCTTGAGTTTCAGAACAGCAGTGAGATTTTGGAGGTATGAGAGAGTCACAGTTTTGACATCCCTTTGAGGAATGCTATCTGAGTACAAGCAGTGGATGTCCTCATGATGTTATGATTTCAGAAGAATAGCCCTGTGCTTGGCTGAAAAGTTCTGCATTCAATAACTCCATGCCAATAAGCAGCCATTTCCTCCCAGCACACAGTTGCTGACCAATGTCCATGGTGCTATGGTCTTATGGCACTGGGAGGCCTCTGATGCAGCTGGCTCCCACTATGGTCTTAGGAAATTCCTGGAACATTATTAGAGTGAGTTTTTCCTAGATCTGCTTACTGAATACCTGTTGAACTTTCACACTGATGGCCAGTTCCAAGACTTAAGCATGACCTCGCGACCATTGGTGATAGTGCTTTCTTGATCTGCTGACTCAACTTGAAGCAGAACTGGGAGTACTACTAGGAATGAGGGGTGACTAGGGCTGGGGCTGGGGCAAGGGGTTTATTGGGTAACTGAGGATGACCAGTGTCAGAGAGCACAAAGACGATGGTGAAGGGCAGGTAGGCCACCTCCCACTTGGTGGGAAAGTCTGTTCCTGGCTGGAACTGGTTCATTCATTCCAAGCCAGCAACAGCTCCAGGTTTGGACGCCATTTATGAATCTACATGCCACCAGACCAGTCCCTGTCTTCCACACACCCCACTCTCTGGAGTTTGGAAAAATGGCAGGGGTGGGGCTAGCTACTAGTCTTTTTTTTTTTGAGACACAGTTTCATTCTGTCATCCAGGCTGGAGTACAGTGGCATGATCTCAGCTCACTGCAACCTCCGCCTCCCGGGTTCAAGCGATTCTCGTGCCTTAGCTTTCAGAGTAGCTGAGACTACAGGTGCACACTATCACAGCCGGCTAATTTTTCTTTTTTTTTTTTTTGAGACGGAGTCTCACTCTGTCTCCCAGGCTGGAGTGCAGTGATGTGATCTCGGCTCACTGCAACCTACGTCTCCAGGGTTCATGAGTCTCCTGCCTCAGCCTCCTCCTGAGTGAGTAGCTGGGATTACAGGCGCCCGCCACCACGTCCAGCTAATTTTTGCATTTTTAGTAGAGATTGGGTTTCACCATGTTGGCCAGGCTGGTCTCCAACTCCTGACCTCAAGTGATCCGCCTGCCTCGGCCTCCCAAAGCGCTGGGATTACAGGCGTGAGTCACCATGCCTGGCCTTTTTTTTTTTTGTGAGACAGAGTTTTGCTCTTGTCACCCAGGCTGGAGTGTAATGGCGTGATCTTGGCTCACTGAAACCTCTGCCTCCCAGGTTCAAGCGATTCTCCTGCCTCAGCCTCCTGAGCAGCTGGGAGTACAGGCACACGTCACCCTGCCCGGCTAATTTTTGTATTTTTAGTAGAGACAGGGTTTCATCATGTTGGCCAGGCTAGTCTCCAACTCCTGACCTCAAGTGATCCTCCTGCCTTGGCCTCCCAAAGTGCTGGGATTACAGGTGTGAGCTACCAAGTCTGGCCTTTTTTTTTTTTTTTTTTGAGACAGAGTTTCGCTCTTGTCACCCAGGCTGGAGTGTAATGGCGTGATTCCAGCTCACTGCAACCTCTGCCTCTCGGGTTCAAGCCATTCTCCTGCCTCAGCCTCCTGAGCAGCTGGGATTACAGGCACACGCCACCATGCCCGGCTAATTTTTATATTTTTAGTAGAGACGGGGTTTCACCATGTTGGCCAGGCTGGTCTCGAACTCCTGACCTCAGGTGATCCATCTGCCTCAGCCTCCCAAAGTGCTGGGATTACCGGCATGAGCCACCATGCCAGGCCCTATTTTTATTTATTTATTTATTTATTTATTTATTTTTTATTTTTTTGTTTTTCTTTTTTTTTTTTTTTTTTTTTTGTTTTAATTTCTGAAGTATTTATTGATCATTCTTGGGTGTTTCTCGGAGAGGGGGATATGGCAGGGTCATAGGATAATAGTGGAGAGAAGGTCAGGAGATAAACACATGAACAAAGGTCTCTGGTTTTCCTAGGCAGAGGACCCTGCGGCCTTCTGCAGTGTTTGTGCCCCTGAGTACTTGAGATTAGGGAGTGGTGATGACTCTTAAAGAGCATGCTGCCTTCAAGCATCTGTTTAACAAAGCACATCTTGCACCACCCTTAATCCATTTAACCCTGAGTTGACACAGCACATGTTTCAGAGAGCAGGGGGCTGGGGGAAAGGCCATAGATCAACAGCATCCCAAGGCAGAAGAATTTCTCCTAGTCAGAACAAAATGGAGTCTCCTATGCCCACCCCTTTCTACACAGACACAGCAACAATCTGATCTTTCCTTCCTTTCCCCACACTTCCTCCCCTTCTCTTCAACAAAACCGCCATCGTCCTCATGGCCCGCTCCCGATGGTCGCTGTCTCTTCGGAGCTGTTGGGTACACCTCCCAGACAGGGCAGCCGGGCAGAGGCGCTCCTCACCTCCCAGACAGGGCGGCTGGGCAGAGGCGCCCCTCGCTTCCCAGACGGGGCCGCCCGGGCAGAGGCGCTCCTCTCCTCCCAGACGGGGCGGCCGGGCAGAGGCGCTCCTCACTTCCCCGACGGGGCCGCCCGGGCAGAGGCACTCCTCGCTTCCCAGACGGGGCCGCCCGGGCAGAGGCGCTCCTCAGTTCCTCCCAGACCGGGTGGCAGCCGGGCAGAGGCGCTCCTCACCTCCCAGACGGGGCGGCCGGGCAGAGGCGCTCCTCACTTCCCCGACGGGGCGGCCGAGCAGAGGCGCTCCTCACTTCCCAGAGGGGGCGGCCGAGCAGAGGCGCTCCTCACTTCCCAGAGGGGGCGGCCGGGCAGAGGCGCTCCTCACTTCCCAGACGGGGCGTATTTTTATTTTTAACCAGTGCTGTAGTTTGAATATTTGTCTCCTCCAAAACTCTTCTGGAAACATCCCCAATGTGGCAATATTGAGAGATGGCGCCTTTAAGAGGTGATTGGGTCATGAGGGCTCTGCCCAGTGAGACTGGTGGCTTTATAAGAAAAGGAAGAGAGACCTGAGCTATCATGCTCAAGCCCCTCACCATGTGAGGCCCTCCGCCACCTTAGGACTCTGCAGAGAGTTCCCAGAAACAAGAAGTCTCTCACCAGATGTGGCCCCTGTACCTTGGACTTCTCAGCCTCCATTACTGTAAGAAATAAATTCCTTTTCTTTATAAATGACCCAGTTTCAGGTGTTCTGTTCTATGCAACAGAAAATGGACTAAGACAATGAGTACGCTTAGTTGTTGCTTCCTGAGTTCCAAAGTCCAACAGACAGAGCAGGTCCTCCATTCTTGCCCTTTTTTACCCTAAATGCTCATTGGCATTCTTGCAGCTACAAGTAATAATTAAAAGTGGCTAAGCCAGGCTGGCGTGGTTGCTCACGCCTGTAATATCAGCACTTTGGGAGGCTGAGGCAGGAGGATCACTTGAACCCAGGAGTGAGACCAGCCGGGGCAACATAGCAACACCCTGTCTCTAATTATTATTATTTTTTTAAGTGAGTAAGCCAAATAGGGGTTTACTTTTCATCTAGAACAAGAAGCCATGTTGGCCAGGCTGGTCTCAAACTCCTGGGCTCAAGTGATCCACCAACCTCAGCCTCCCAAAATGTTGGGATTATGCGTGAGCCACTGCACCCGGCCACAAGACCCAATTTCTTTTCTTTTCTCTTTTTTTTTTTTAAGAGATAGGGCATCTAACGGCATTGTTTTAGCTGCTCAACACTTTTTTTTTTTTTTTTTTGGCTTGTTTTTGTTTGTTTTGTTTGTTTTTGAGACAGGGTCTCCCTCTGTTGCCCAGCATATAGTGCAGTGGCATGATCATAGCTCACTGCAGCCTCGACCTCCCAGGATCAGGCAATCCTCCTCCTTCAGCTTCCTGAGTAGCTGAGACCACAGGTACACACCAATATACCTAATTTTTTTTTTGAGACGGAGTTTCACTCTTGTTGCCCAGGCTGGAGTGCAATGGCGTGGTCTCAGCTCACTGCAACCTCTGCCTCCCTGGTTCAAGCGATTCTCCTGTCTCAGCCTGCCGAGCAGCTGGGATTACAGGAAGACACCACTACGCCTGGCTAATTTTGTATTTTTAGTAGAGACAGGGTTTCTCCATGTTGGTCAGGCTGGTCTCGAACTCCGGACCTCAGGTGATCCACCCACCTCGGCCTTCCAAAGTGCTGGGATTAGAGGTGTGAACCACCACGCCCGGCCACCTAATTTTTAAGTTATTCACAGAGAACAGGTTTTGCCATGTTGCCCAGGCTGGTCTCAAACTCCTGGGCTCAAATGATCCTCCTCCCTCGGCCTCCCAAAGTGCTGGGGTTACAGGTGTGCCACTGTGCCTGGTCAGCTCACCACTGTCAGATCTGGCTCTCTTCACCTCTCTTTTATAGTCATAAGCTGATTAGCACAATTCTGGACATCCGCAGCTACATTTAAGGCAGGAAGGAGGTGGTAATAGACACTACCAGCCACATCTGTCCCTTTTAATCAGGATACTCTAGAAATCCTCAGCAGACTTTGAATTATGTGCCATTGGTGAGATGTCATATGATCATCCCTCTACAAGGCAACAAGGTAAAAAGAGAATTTAGCATTTCTAGCCTCTAGAGTGGAGATGAACAAAGAATATGAATGGGCGTTTGCTTAGGAAACCAACTGTGCCTTACAACATTTTTGCACTTTTTTCTGTATAATTTTGTGTTAAATCATATAAAAATGCTGATCCTAACAAATATGGTCAATGAGTCACACCATAATTCTCTAAGAACTCCAGTCCAAAAAGGTTAATCTTGCTTTTAAACTCCAGGCGCGGTGTTTCACAGCTGTAATTTTAGCACTTTGGGAGGCAGAAGCAAGAGGATCACTTGAGGCCAGGAGTTGAAGACCAGCCTGGCAACATAGCAAGACCCCGTCTCTACAAAAAATAAAATTACCTGGGTCTGTTGGTGCACACCTGTAGTCCCAGCTACTCAGGAGGCTGAGGTGGGAGAATCACTTGAGCCTAGGAATTCGAGGCTGCAGTGAGCCGTGATTGCACCACTGCACTCCAGCCTGGGTGACAGAGGGAGAACCCATCTCTAAAACAAAACAAAATAAAACTCCAAGCAGAGAAAGACTTGAAGAGACAGATGAGTCTGATGATTCCTAAAGGAAATCCTTTTTGAGATTCCAGGAGATTCCATCTCCTCAACAGAGTAGTTGATTTTGAGCCTCCCACCTCCTGAATTAAGGCTCACCAATCCCTATCCTGCACTGAACTGTAGACTCTTTTTTACTTCCTTATGAAAGTTTATTCTTAAATGTACAACAGACTCCAAGATGACACTTTATTGTAGCTATAGGTGGCAAAAGATGTTATGGCAGAGAATCCAGATGTTTAAATAGGAATGGAGTCAAGGACCGCCCCAAACACAGATAACAAAATTTATTTTTTGCCAGATTTCTTTAATTCCACCTGTGGCTGGTGGCGCTGGTGGCGGGGGGACTTTCACTTTTAGCTCCTCTTTTTGTTTCTGCTTGAACGTCCCATCTTCCTTATCCACCCCCTTGACCTGCTTCTTGAGCTTTCTCAGGGCTTCTTGCCACCTTTGCAGCTGTACATGGCACCTGCCATAGGGCTCTAATTTTAAACTGAGAAATTGAGAAAACAGGAAACTGACTTTTTTTGTGGGGAGAGTAAGACAAACAGGAAAAGGAAAATGAAGACATGTGGTTGATACAGATCGTTGGATTTCAAAAGGAAAAGTCTATGGATAACTGAAAAAAATAAATATTTAGAAATGCATAGTCTTGGCTGGTTAAATAAATATCCATGCTTGTTCTTGTGGCAGAGTAGTTATGAGACATTTTTAGTTAAATGGAAAAATGTGAATTACTATAGTTTGAGTGATATGCTGCTTTCCAAATTAAAAGCAGCATAACAAAAACATTCCCCAAATACTCATGAATAATTCATTAAATTGGCAATAGTTCACCTCCTAATGACTTCATATGAAGTATAAAGTAACTTGGATACATCAGAAGAAATCCTATCTTCTAATATAAGAAAATAATATGATTACATTAAATGCGTCTCATATAAGTTATAAAAATGGTATCTATGAGTAAAGAAATGCTTGTGAACAAAAAAATTGATCTTATAAAGGTCAAACAGGCCGGGCGTGGTGGCTCACACCTGTAATCCCAGCACTTTGGGAGGCTGAGGCGGGCGGATCACCTGAGGTCAGGAGTTCAAGACCAGCCTGGCCAACATGGTGATACCCTGTCTCTACAAAAATACAAAAAATTAGCCGGGCATGATGGTGGGTGCCTGTAATCTCAGCTACTCTGGAGGCAGAGGTGGGAGAATCACTTGAACCCGTGAGGCGGAGGTTGCAGTAAACTGAGATTGAGCCACAGCAACCAAGCTTGGGAGACAGAGGAAACTCTGTCTCAAAAAATAAAAAATAAAAATAAAAATTTAAAAAAAGGTCAAACAAACCAAACCCTTCTGATTAATTTATTCAATCTGCTTTTATTATAAGCAAATGAGAAATTATAATTTTAATCTGAAAAAGCAGAATCAGGGGATTTTGGCACTGGACAGTCCCCTGGAAATTATTTGGATCAAAGCCCTCATTTTATAGGTGAAGAAACTGAGAAGTAAGAGTCGAGCAACTTGCCCAAAGGCTTTGCCAAAGGCTATACCAGTGAATGGCAGAGTCTGGACTGGAAGTCCCCAGTGCTGCTGTCCAGGCTAGACCTGTTCCACTGCATGCTACTAGCTCCCGGGCTGAGACCGGCCTTTTGCTTGGCAGGTTTCTTTCTTTCGAAACTATTAATTATTATATTTTTTGTAGAGACAGGGTTTCGCCATGATGCCCAGGCTGGTCTTGAACTTCTGAGCTCAAGAGATCCACCCGCCTTGGCCTCTCAAAAGTGTTGGGATTACAGGCATAAGCCACAGTGCCCAGCCCATTTTCCTCCTGCCTCTTTGTTCCTTCTCTGTTTCTTTTGCAGCATTATGTTCTATCATCGTATACCAGAGTTCCTCAACTTCAGTTATAGTCTGTTCTTGCTTTATGCTATCTTCTTCAGCAAGCTCATCTTGGTCTGTTTTCCTCCTTATCAGGCATACCCCAGAAACTCCTGTTTTATCTCCACTCCAACTAAACATTTTCCTGAGTTCTGGGCCTCTATAAACTGATTATTTGATTAACATCTTTTTTTTTTTTTTTTTTTTTTTTTCCTGAGATAGAGTCTCTCTCTATCACCCAGGCTGGAGTGCAGTGGTGCAATCTCAGCTCACTGCAGCTTCTGCCTCCCAGATTCAAGCGATTCTCCTGCCTCAGCCTCCTAAGTAGCTGGGATTACAGGCATGCGCCACCACACACAGCTAATTTTTGTATTTTTAGTAGAGACGGGGTTTCACCATGTTGGTCAGGCTGGTCTCGAACTCCGGATCTGAAGTGATCTGCCTGCCTCAGCCTCCCAAAGTGCTGGGATTACAAGCCTGAGCCACCATGCCTGGCCAACATCTTTAATTGGGTATCTCAGTATCAAGAAGGCTCATAATATTCCTCTGCCTCATCCCTCTCCTCAGTCCTCTTCTTGTGTTTCCCAGTTCAGAGAATGGCACCATTCTCTATCAAGCTGTGCAAATCAGACATGTGTGATTTTTTGTTGTTGTTGAGACAGGGACTCACTCTGTCACCCAGGCTAGAGTGCAGTGGTGTGATCATAGCGCACTGAAGCCTCAAACTCCTGGGCTCAGGAGATCCTCCCGCCTCAAGCCTCCTGAGTAGCTGGGACCACAGGCCCACACCACCATGCCCAGCTAATTTTGTATTCTTTGTAGAGATGGGGTTTCATCATGTTGCCCAGGCTGGTCTCGAACTCTTGGACTCAAGCAATCCACCCACCTCGGCCTCCCAAAATGCTGGGATTATAGGCATGAGCCACTGCGCCCAGCTGAAGTGTGATCCTTAACTTCACCCCTTCTCATGCCCTCCATTTCCAATCCATCTCCAGTCCAGTTGATTCCAGCTACTCAATTCTCTTGAATATTTCCACTTATCTCATTCCCCTACCTTTCAAGCTACCACCATCTCTAACTACAGTCATCTCCCAACTAACTGGTCTCCTGGCATCTCTCTGGTTCTCCTCCACTAATTTCAAAACAAAGAAATTTACTGTGACAGTGCTCACAACACTCCCCCTTGCTCTTACTAAAGATGCTTACCATAGCCTCCAGGTACTGTATGGCCTGAGGCCTATCTACCTTTCCAGATGCATGACACACCATATCTCCCCACTCCCAAATTTAGTCTCCAGACTCCATCCTTTTTACAGTTCTTTAAAATCATCACAATTCCTCCAACCACTGGGCATTTGTATGTGCTATTCCCTCTTTCCAGAATGCAATACCCTCCCTCTGCCTAGCTAGCTAACTTCTATATATCTATGACTGCAGCTCAAACTTTCTTCATGGACTCCCTCCACAAGTGCCAAGCCTGGGCCAGATTCTTTTGTTATGTGCTCACAGAACCATGTTCGCTTTAGCATTCATTGAGTTTGCTGTTTAATTATTCTTGTCTTGTTTTTGTTTAATTAGTCCTATCTCTAATACTAGACAAATGTTCCTTAAGATCACAGGAAATACAGGACTGTCTCTACATAAAAACTGTTTTATATCCATAATGCCTAGGATAGTACCTGGCACACAGTATATGCTCAATAAATTTTTGCTGAATGAATGCAGTTATCATTATATTCCTGATATTAGCAGGTATAATCCAGTTTAAGTTTGGCAACAGAAAGACAAAACAGACCACATCTAATGAATCCAGTCTTTCATTATTTATTTATTTATTTTTGAGACACAGTTTTGCTCTTGTTGCCCAGGCTGCAGTGCAATGGCATGATCTTGGCTCACTGAAACCTCAGCCTCCCGAGTTCAAGGGATTCTCCGGCCTCACCCTCCCAAGTAGCTGGGATTACAGGCGTCCACCACCATGCCCAGCTAATTTTTTTGTAGTTTTAGTAGAGATGGGGTTTCACCATGTTGGCCAGGGTGGTCTCAAACTCCTGACCTCAGGTGATCCACCTGCCTCAGCCTCCCAAAGTGTTGGGATTACAGGCGTGAGCCACCGTGCCTGGCCAAGGTCTCCTTTCTTTTAATCAGACTCTCACCTTTGGCCATTCTGCATAGTCATTCACCCAACAGTATTTACTGACGGAGTGCATACAGAGTGCTTGATTAATGTTGCTGCTTTGTTATTATTATTATTATTATTGAGACGGAGTCTCGCTCTGTTGCCCAGGCTGGAGTGCAGTGGCGTGATCTCGGCTCACTGCAACCTCCGCCTCCTGGGTTCAAGCCATTCTCCTGCCTCAGCCTCCCAAGTAGCTGGGACTACAGGCATGCACTGCCACACCTGGCTAATTTTTGTATTTTTAGTAGAGACAGGGTTTTACCATATTGGCCAGGCTGGTCTTGAACTCCTGACCTCAGGTGATTCGCCCACCTCGGCCTCCCAAAGTGCTGGGATTACAGGCGTGAGCCACCGTGCCCAACCTAATGTTTCTGCTTTGAAATACAATTTTAAAAAGTCATTAATAGGTTGAAAACAGCAAGATTTTAAAAGTATTTTAAAAAGTGAAACAAAAGAATGCTTACTTCATTTCACAGAGATAGATTTCTCCTTTATGTTATTATTAAAAGGAGATGGAATTTTGTTTCATTCATTTCTGCTTATTTGGACAGGCCAAATATGAACAGCTGAACACGCCAGCGTTACCATGCATATGTTACACAGATGCCATCCTTCTTCCATCGGCTCTCATATGCAATACAGAAGTAAAAAGAGGTTCTCTTTATTTTTAAAAGGTAAAAACTGAAATTCAGTCACTTAACACAGAATAAACAATAATTACAGTTACACTGGTAACAAAGGACAGCATGTTTTCTTTGAAAGCACTGTATGTGGTTTGTCTCCGTGCTTGGTCCTAGTATCCGGCACATTTTCCCTGGGAGTTTTCTTTTCAGTGGGATGATTATCTTCAGGGCAAAAAAGTTTATCAGACTCAAGTTTTAGCAGTACTTACTTTATTCATTTACATACATGTAACCCCATCCTGTCTTACTCCAGTCTTCTTACTGCATTCCTACTGACACATATATTGTAACACCCTCCCCAAGTTCTATTTACAGTTAAAATTTTCTTTTTTCTTTTTTTGAGACGGAGTTTCACTCTTGTCACCCAGGCTGGTGTGCAATGGCGCAGTCTTGGCTCACTGCAACCTCCGACTCCCAGGTTCAAGTGATTCTCCTGTCTCAGCCTCCCGAGTAGCTGGAATTACAGGCGCCTGCCACCATGCCCAGCTAATTTTTGTATTTTTAGTAGAGACAGTGTTTCGCCATGTTGGCCAGGCTGGTCTCAAACTCCTGACCTCAGGTGATCCACCCACCTTGGCCTCTCAAAGTGCTGGGATTACAGGCGTGAGCTGCTGTGCCCAGCCTACAGTTAAGAATTTCTAAATGGCACAAATTAACTCAGCTGTTCTCAGTGCAGACGTCAAATCCTCACTGTGCTGAAACATTTTCCTCAGCTTTTGGGAAATAATTACAATTTAAACATACACAGAGAATGTTTCTTAGACAAACATAATACTCAAGGCTTATCTGGTAAAAACTAATTGCTCTGTCCTTCTTAGCACAAAAAAAATATATCTTTGTAAAATGAGAAGAACCAAAGAATATTTAAAACAAAGCAGGAAGCCACACGTACTAATTACACAAGAGACTGACTGACAGACTGGAATTCTCCAAAACAGATTTTTAGCGAGGCTTCTCATTTCAGAGTCCAGGAAAAAAAAATCCTAAAAACCCCAAAGGTATATTATATGTGTGTATATATATTTTTATTGTGTTAAAAAACATAAAACATAAAATTTACTGTCTTACCAAAAGGTATATTTTGTGGCTCTTCCCTTTTTTTTTTTCCAAGACAGAGTCCAGTCTGTCGCCCAGGCTGAAGTGCAGTGGCACGATCTTGGCTCACTGCAACCAGCACCTTCTAGGCTCAAGCAGTCCTCCCACCTCAGCCTCCTGAGTAGATGGAGCTACAGGCACGTGCCACTGGGCCCAGCTAATTTTTGTATTTTTTGCAGACAGGGTTTTGCCATGTTGCCTGGGCTGGTCTTTGTTCTCCTAAGAGTTGTTTTGTCCATCAAAGTTGATAAATAACATTTAGAAAATGAATTATTTATTACAAGAGTAATGATATGTCTGAATTTATTATATGAAATTATCAACAACTGCTTTTAATATGCAGATGTCAAGAAGATGAAAAGCAGAAATATATTTTGCAAACATGTGGCACTCCATAAATGGAAATCATGTATTTCCTCTAATATCCCAATTTTTCTGCCTAGTATCTGTATGGCTATTTTGTCCCAACTTGCTGTACAAGAATTTTCCCCAGCCACCTTAGAAAGGTTGGATGTAGTTGACTCCAAGTCTGCAGTTCACTCCAAGTGTTTCAGTACCACAGAAAGCTCTACGGAAGACTCAAATGTACGGGCTAGGCAACAGAAGCAGGGAGGTAAGATTAAGAAATTACTGGCCAGGTGTGGTGGCTCAGGCCTGTAATCCCAGCACTTTGAGAAGCTGAGGCAGACAGATGGCTTGAGCTCAAGAGTTTGAGATCAGCCTGAGCAACATAGCAAAACTCTGTCTCTACAAAAAATATAAAAATCAGCCACGTGTGTTGGTGTGCACCTGTAGTCCCAGCTACTGGGGAGGTTGAGGCAGGAGGATTGCTTGAGCCCAGGAGGTTGAGGCTGCAGTGAGCCATGATTGTGCCACTGCATTCCAGCCTGGTCGACTGTAAGACAAAAAATAAAAAAATAAAAAATTTACCAATATAAAATGCTCAAACAGCTAACAAACATGTTCAATTCCATTTATAGTCTTTTCTTTGAGCCATTTAAACGTAGGGCTTTTTTTTTTTTGAGATGGAGTTTCACTCTTGTTGCCTAGGCTGGAGAGCAATGGCATGAGCTCGGCTCACCGCAACCTCTGCCTCCTGGGTTCAAGCGATTCTCCTACCTCAGCCTCCTGAGTAGCTGGGATTACAGGCATGTGCCACCATGCCTGGCTAATTTTGTATTTTTAGTAGAGACGGGGTTTCTCCATGTTGGTCAGACTGGTCTTGAACTCCCAACCTCAGGTGATCTGTGCACCTCAACCTTCCAAAGTGCTGGGATTGCAGGTGTGAGCCACCGAGATTGGCTGCCATTTTGTTTTTTAACTCCATATAGTTTCTGTAGTTCACTGAAAACTCAAAGAGATGACCTATAAATGTATGAATAATGTATGATTTCTTACATCAATTTTCTACTAGAAAAAAATCATACTTTTAGAATTGGATTTTGTCTTACAGTCATCTTTATTATACGTTATAAATGAGATTTCATTTATATAAATCAGGAAGCTAAACTAAAATAGAAACACTAGATTTAAATTCTGATTTGAATACTCTTATCAAAATAACAAATCTCACACTGGGAAACCATCTATCAGCAAGCAGAGAGCTACTGTGTGTCCTTCCTTAGAAGAGTATGAACACTGAGAAGCCACAGCACATTTGCAGTACAACAACAGCAATTCCTTTGTCATTATCACAGAACTTTAATTTTCATGTACTTTGCTGGGACCAACCAAACCATCCCATATATATATCCATATATATATATCTCCCACATATATATGGGATGGTATATATATACACATGTATATGTGTGTGTGTATATATGTGTATATATTTATGTATACACACACACACACACACATATATATATATGGAGAGAGAGAGAGAGACAGAGTCTTGCTCTGTCGCCCAGGCTGGAGTGCAGTGGTGCGATCTTGGCTCATTGCAACCTCCGCCTCCCAGGCTCAAGTGATTCTCATGTCTCAGCCTCCCGAGTAGCTGGGATTACAGGTGTGCACCGCCACACCAGGCTAACCATCCCATACATTTTATACAATCATTTTTAAAAAGAAGCATGAACCATTTTGGTTTTAGAGAATTAAGTTTTTTTAATAAAGAGACTCTTAAAAAAAAGTCATTATATGAATAAAATTTCCTTTGTGTTAATTCCGACAAATCATTCCATCATTGAATCAGTCACCAATTTTCTTTTTTTTGAAATGGAGCTTCACTCTTGTTGCCCAGGCTGGAGTGCAATGGTACGATCTCAGCTCACTGCAACCTCCGCCTCCCAGGTTCAAGCGATTCTCCTGCCTCAGCCTCCTGAGTAGCTGGGATTACAGGCATGCACCACCACGCCTGGTTAATTTTGTATTATTAGTTGAGACGGGGTTTCTCCATGTTGGTCAGGCTGGTCTCGAACTCCCGACCTCAGGTGATCCGCTGGCCTTGGCCTCCCAAAGTGCTGGGATTACAGGCGTGAGCCACCATGCCTGGCCCAATTTTTTTTTTTTTTTTAATAACTTGCACACTTAACAATATTTTTTATCTTCTTGGGACAACATTCTTTTCTCCACAAAAACCCAATTAAGGGCGTTGTGCCAGTTTACTCTTACTTCCTTCCTGTTCACTGAGCTTAAAGTGGGTATAGGCGAGAATGCCAAATAATGTACAAAAAATGCCAAGGGCCTGATTAATGGACAGTGGATCCTTAAATAAAATGTATCCTCCAAATAAAGTAATGCAGAACTTGAAGTGTCCGAACATGTTATAGCTGAGGTTTTTGGATAAGGATAAAAAGGAATAACAAGATAGATGTTATATTTACACACACACTCACACTGCATAAAACAACCCAAAAGCAGCCCATCCCACGTAAAGAACAATGGGACCAGGCGCGGTGGATCATGCCTGTAATCCCAGCACTTTGGGAAGCTGAGGTGGTGGATCACTTGAGGCTGGGAATTTGAGACCAGCCTGGCCATCATGGTGAAACCCTGTCTCTACAAAAAATACAAAAATTAGCTGGGCGTGGTGGCGCACGCCTTCAATCCCAGCTACTCGGGAGCCTGAGGCACGAGAATCGCTTAAACCCAGGAGGTGGAGGTTGCAGTGAGCCAAGAATGCACAACTGCACTCTAGTCCAGGTGACAGAACAAGACTGTCTAAAAAAGGAAATAATGGGAACTTCTTAGTTTCTTCAGGTAGGTTTTAGCGATTGATTAATCAGAGACACAAGACTGCCTCAACCATTCCTACTGACCTCCGAAAAAGAAAAGGGATACAATATAAAAGGAAAGACATTCAAACAAGGTCCAGGGAAGGTATTTTGTACAGCAATTTATAATTATGTTTTACAGTGGTGTTTCCTTGGGAAATGAAGTGAGATTTATAAGGTACCAAATAGCTAACGAGTTTAGGAGGGAAAAGGGGGAGAGGGAGAGGGAGTAATATTGAGCACCAACTATATACCAAATACCATGCTGGGCGATTTACATGAAATCGTCGAAGTTAGGCATCACGTTTACCTTCACTGCAGGCTCACTCTTCCTATTTACGGTTGTAGAGGCTCAGAGATTTTAAGTTAACATGCCCCAGATTACAGAGCTATTAAGTAGCAGAGTTGGAGTCCAAACATAAATGGGTCTATTTAACTCCAAAGCACATGTTCTAATCCAAAATACTGCCAGTAACATGCCCCTGGATTAAGGTTCCAAATCATTGTTCATTTAAAAAGCAAACTAAACACACACACACACACCATTTAAAAATTACTTGTGGCCAGGTATGGTGGCTCACGCCTCTAATCCTAATCCCAGCACTTTGGGAGGCCAAGGCATGCGGATAACCTGAGGTCAGGAGTTCGAGACCAGCCTGACTAACATGGAGAAACCCCGTCTCTACTAATAATACAAAATTAGCCGGGTGTGGTGGTGCACGCCTGTAATCCCAGCTACTTAGGAGGCTGAGGCAGGAGAATCACTTGAACCCAGGAGGCGGAGGTTGCAGTGAGCTGAGATCACACCATTGCACTCCAGCCTGGGCAACAAGAGCGAAACTCCATCACACAGACACACACACACACACACACACACACAATTACTTATATTTAAATATAATTATTTTTTCTATATAAATGAGTACTTTCTTGTTCTTCAGATGTACGATGTGTGCCTATGTGCTTTTCCTAATTACAACACTAGAAACAGCCACCACTCTATGCCTTAGTTTCCTCACTGTATAAAAGGGGAACAAAATAATACCTCCCAGGGTTATTGTAAGGATTAAGTAAGTTAATATACACAAAGCTTCTAGCATATAGTAAGCACCATATGTGCTAGCTATAATAACATTACCAACAGCAGTACTTATGTATCATAAACACCTGCTTGGTGCTTGACACATTCTCTCAAATACAACCACCCAACATCATAGATCGTACTTCCTCCACTTCATGCATTTCATAAGTGATCAGAGTGAGACCCTGAGAGTTCCCACACTAGTCAGGCCCACAGGGAGTGGCAGAGCTCGGTGTTCACACCTGGACCTGTCTGACCTCCAAGCCCACCTAAGCAGCCTGGAGGTTCCCGCTGGGCAGCAGCAGTGCCTCAGGAGAGCACAGGCCGTGTCACCAGGTGCATGTGGTGGCTTGATCCCATGAAGGTGACTTCTTGAGACACAGAGGATCTTCCCAAGGTTGCTGGCAATAGTCATAATATGTTTTATTTTCAATTATAAGCTATCTTCATGTGCACTGGCTCTAACACTTTAAATTTCTTTATTCCTCAGCTTCTCTTTTAAGTACATTTATACTACAAGGAAGTCAAATTTAAAGAAACTATTTATGAATCCTTTTGTAAAAGCAACAACAAAAGAGCAGTCTACATGTGGTATTTCCAGTTCTGCACTTCACTCCAGGCAGGCTGTCACCCCAACCCTCAGAATGTTCTGGTCAAACCCAGTGCCCTCCACCTAACTCAGTCCCTCAATGCTGACCAGTCTCCTTGAACTTGGCCTGCCAGCGGCATCTGACACAGACACTGACCCTGCCTCCTCCTCCTTACTCTGGTTCTGTGCCACTCTCCTCCTTCCTTCCACCTCTGACTGCTCCTTCTCATCCTCCACCTAGTTTCTCTCATCTCTCCGAATTCCAAATACTGGACTCAAACCCAACACTCAATCTTTGGACTTATTTTCTTCTACTTGTCTGCTTGGTAATCTCAACTAGTCTCACCACTTTAAACCACAGCTTCATACTGCTGACTCCCTGTGATGCCTCCTACTGAGACGTCACCTTTGAACCCTCAGACTTGTTTATCCAAAACTGAGCACCTGGCTGTGCGCAGTGGCTCACACCTGTAATCCCAGCACTTTGGAAGGCTGAGGTGGGAAGAACGCTTGAGCCCAACAGTTCAAGGTTGCAGTGAACCATGATCGCACCACTTCACTCCAGCCTGGGTGACAGAGCAAGACCCTGTCTCAAAAACAACAAAAAAATACTCCCCAAACTGAGCACCTGATCTTCCTCACCAGCCCCAAACCTCCTTCTGGCTATGCTATCTTAGTTGATGGCACCTCCATTCTACCAGGTGCTCAGGTCAAAAACCATGTAAATCAGCCTTGTTTTCTCTTTTTCCACATCCAACTAGGCAGCAAAACCTGTTGGCTCTTCTTAGAAATATATCCAGAATCCAATCACTTCTCACTATATCCACTGCTATTATACTGGTAGCCACTATTACTTCTAAATTAGAATATCGTAGCAGTCTCCTGAGTTTCCTGTGCCTCTTTCAGTCCAGTAGTTCTCAACCATGGGTGATTCTGCTTTGTGGGCAATCTTTGGAGGCATTTTTGGTTGTCACAATTGGGCAAAGGGTATGTATGCTACTGGCATCTGGTGGTAGAGCCCAGGCCTGCTGAAAACATCCTACAGGGATGCACTAACAACCTGCACTAACAACCGTCCAGCCAAAAAAGTCAACAGCCCAGAGGTTGAGAAATCCTTCTTAAGTCTATTCTCAACACAGGAGCTCTGAGTGATTCTATGATTTATTTTATTTTAAAAAACTTTTTGTAGAGACAGGGTCTTACTATGTTGCCCAGACTGGTCTCGAACTCCTGGGCTCAAGGGATCCTCCTGTCTTGGCCTTCCAAAGTGTTGGAATGACAGGTGTGAGCCATTGCGCCCAGCCCACTGAGTGCTTCTATTAGAACGTATGTAAAATCATGTTATTTCTCTGCTCAAAATGCTAATGGCTTCCCATCTTACTCAGTTTAACAGTCCTTACGTAAACACCCTACTCAATTCAGTTCTGTGTTACTTCTCAGTCCACCACATTCCCTCCTTTGCTCAACCTGCTCCAACCACACAGGCTTCCTTGTTTTTTTTAGGGCCTCGCACCTGCTCTTGCCTCTTCCTGGAATGTTCTTTCCTCCTGATCTGCATGGAGCAACCGCATTTCCTTCAGGTCTTTACTCAAATGTTGTCTTCCCACTGAGGCCTTCCTAACTAGCCCTGCCTAGAACTTCAATGCTGTCTATGACATTTCACATTCTCTTCCCTGCTTTATTTTTACTCCTTGGCAGTTAACACTATCCAACACTGTATATAAATATTTAATTGTTTTCTATTTCTAGTCTTCCTCACCAGAATTCAAGCCTGTGAGAGCAAAGACTTTTGTCTATGTGGTTCATTACTGTATCCCCGGTGCCTGGCACATAGTAGATGTTCAGTATATAAATATTTTTATATCAAGGAATGGTTTAGTGGGTATTCAATAAATACTTATTGAATAAATTAATGTTTTAAATCAGAGCACATATTTGGATGCCTTGATTGGGTAGTATGATGTACAAATTTGGGGACTAGACTGCATGGGTTCAAATCTGGACATCCCATTTGTCAGCTTTGTGCCTTAAGTGAGTTGGTTAACCTCTCTGTGCCTCTATTTTTTCTATAAACTAAAATGACAGACTTTACGTCACAGAGCTGCTGTGAGAATTAAATGGACTAATACATACAAAATGTTTCTAACAGTGTCTGACACAAAATAAATATTTGTTAAGTATTGGTTTTCTAAAAAACTTATCGTTGTTGTTTTTTATTGACAGTTGGCAAATATCCTACTTGTTTACTTCCTGGGGAAATTCATTCGTTGCATTTGCCTAAGGGTGGGGGCAGAGTGAAATGTGAAGAGAAACAGGATGACAAGCAGAATGGTATAAATGGACAGTTGAATTTGACCTTTAACATATAACTTCATTTCTATTTTTTCTTTTTTTTTTTGGTAGAGATAGGGTCTCCCTATGTTGCCCAGGCTGGTCTTGAACTCCTGGGCTCAAGCGATCCTCCTGCCTCGGCCTCCCACAGTGTTGGAATTACAGGCGTGAGCTGTGGCATCCGGCCAATGACTTCATTTCTTGACTTGAAATAATATTGAGAAAAACAGGCACACCCATATCCAAATAAGTACAAACACATACTCCATAGCCAGATGCCAGTGGCCTGAAATTATCTTTTGTTATTTGTTAACCATTCCTCTACTTTGTTACTATAAATACCTGAAAACTGTTTGAAAATCCAAACCTCCACCTCACTATTCATTCAAAAAATACTTAATCTCACTGTCTGTAAGAAACGGTACTCTGAGTTAATTTTTGTAAGGGAAAAGGTCAACTATTACATAAGAAAATTCAGAAACATTCATGACACAAAAAGCTAACCCACTTCCTCAGTTCATATTTCTTTCTTTCTTTTTTTTTTTTTTTTTTTTTAAGACAGAGTCTTGCTCTGTTGCCCAGGCTGGAGTACAGTGGCACAATCTTGGCTCACTATAACCTCCAACTCCCCAGTTCAAGCAATTCTTGCACCTCAGCCTCCTGAGTAGCTGGGATTACAGGCGTGCACCACCTTACCCAGCTAATTTATATATTTTTTGTAGAGACGGGGTTTCACCATGTTATCCAGGCTGGTCTTGAACTCCTGGCCTTAAGCGATCCACCTGCCTTGGCCTCCTGAAGTGTTGGGATTACAGGTGTGAGCCACCACACTCGCCCCTTCAGTTCATATTTCTTTAAAATCCTTTAGTGTGTAAAGATACAGTAAAAGGCTAAAAATAACTCTCTCTACTCAATTTAGGCCATGCAATAGTTAGTGTGAGATTCAAATAAGGTAATGAATGTAAAAGTTTTGGAAAATATAAAAGATGATGCATTTGTAAGTTATATGAAAAGGATACGTGACAGGTGAAGTGTTCCCAATGATCCAATAAATTGATAAGTTCACCATGAAAGCTATTACTCCAGATAGCAGCACCATAAGCTACAAATAAACCAAAAGAACCATTAATGCAAAGCACTGCAATCATAATAATCAAGCAAAGATACATTTCATTCAGCATTTTAAAAAATTCAAATATCAACCATTAATAAATAAGATTAGAAAGAGAGGGCTGGGCGTGGTGGCTCACGCCTGTAATCCCAGCACTTTGGGAGGACAAGGCGGGCGGATCATGAGGTCAGGAGATCGAGACCATGGTGAAACCCCGTCTCTACTAAAAATACAAATAATTAGCTGGGCACAGTAGCGGGTGCCTGTAGTCCCAGCTACTTGGGAGGCTGAGGCAGGAGAATGGCATGAACCCGGAAGGCGGAGCTTGCAGTGAGCCAAGAGCGCGCCACTGCACTCCAGCCTGGGCGACAGAGTGAGACTCCATCTCAAAAAAAAAAAAAAAAAAAAAAAAAAGAAAGAGAATTTGGGAGACAGTAAGAATTGCAAGTAAAAAAGCAGAATGAACAGGGTTTAGAAAAAACGTAATTTTTTCCACAAGAATCAACAAAAAAATACTGCAATAACATCCTTTCTGTGATTGTGAATTTCCAGGTTCATTTTTCTTATTAATCTAAAGAAAAAGTATACATATGCATTATTATTATTGTAAATCAGACAATAAAGAAAAGCAAAAAGAATACAAGGAATTCTTACAATCCCAACCACCCACACATTAACATCTTGGCATACATCCTTCGAGATCTTTTTCTTTTCTTTTCTTTTTTTTTTTTTTTTTGAGACGGAGTTTCACTCTGTCACCCAGGCTGGAGTGCAGTGACATGATCTTGGCTCACTGCAACCTCCACCCTCCAGATTCAAATGATTCTCCTTCCTCAGCCTCCTGTGTAGCTGGGACTACAGGTGCCTGCCACCGCGCCCGGCTAATTTTTTGTATTTTTAGTAGAGATGGGTTTCACCATCTTGGCCAGGCTGGTCTTGAACTCCTGACCTCGTGATCCACCCACCTCGGACTCCCAAAGTGCTGGGATTACAGGCGTGAGCCACTGCGCCTGGCCAAGATATTTTTCTATTAAATTGCTCATTCTTATTCTTTTTTTTTTTTTTTTTTTGAGACGGAGTCTCACTCTGTCGCCTAGTCTGGAGTGCAGTGACGCAATCTCGACTCACTGCAACCTCTGCCTCCCAGGTTCAAGTGATTCTTCTGCCTCAGCCTCCCCAATAGCTGGGATTACAGGCCCATGCCACCACACCCAGCTAATTTTTTTTGTATTTTTTGGTAGAGATGGGGTTTCACCATGTTGGCCAGGCTGGTCTCGAACTCCTGACCTCAGGTGATCTGCACCCTTTGGCCTCCCAAAGTGCTGGGATTACAGGCCTGAGCCACTGCACCTGGCCTCACTTTTATTCTTATTTAACTCAATAAGCATTCATTGGATATCTACAAAGTTAGGCCAGGCCTTGTGAGGAACGCAATATGTACAAAGTTCCTGCCCTCAAAGAGCTTAGAAACTACTTGAGGACATAATAAAAGTCATGATGATCACAGCTTACACTTACATAACACTTATTATGCACCAATAATTGTTCTGTTTTACATGTATTCACTCATTTAATTTTCACATACATCCACAAAGTAGTTGTAAAAATATTATTCCTTTTTATAGATAACTTGGCTGGGCACAGGGGGACAAATGGGTTGGACCACTATATACACATACAAAGTTCTGTTCAAATCTATCCCATAATTTTATCCAAAAAGTTATAGAATCATTTTGTTTCTGAGTTTAGATAAAATAATATTCATGATCTAAACTATTAAGAAGTTTAAGTTCCAAAGAAAACATGTCATATTTGAAGATGCTTTTTGTCCTGTGTGGGGTTTTGTTATTTTGTTTTATTTTTTTGTAAAGACAGGCTTTTACCATGTTGCCCAGGCTGTTCTCAAACACCTGGGCTCAAGTGATCCTCCCACCTTGGCCTCCCAAAGTGTTGGGATTATAGGCATGAGCCACTGTGCCCAGCCCCATGTAAGTTTTATCAGTTTTAAAATCAGTGCAGTCTTAAAAAGGCCAGAGGAATTAGATTTGTATCCTACTTAGGTAAATACAGTAATACCTCATTTAATTTACAATAGTGAGGTCTATTAAATAGCCAACATAGAGAAATTTGCTTAGAGATTTTGAGTTTCTAGAAATATATCTCAAATATATCATTGCTAATTTTATTGAGTTCACAGAATGCTACGTACCTATGTCTTGATACTTGGCACATCATTAAAAACACAATTACTCTACTTTGTTAGGGTCTTTGTTACGGACTTTGAAGAATATAAAGAAGTTAGTTCCATGTTGAAGAGGAGTGGTAAGAGTGGGCATCCTTGTCTTGTTCCAGTTCTGAGGGAATGCTTTCAACTTTCCCCCATTCAGTATTATGTTGGCTGAGGGTTTGTCATAGACGGCTCTTATTAAATTAAGGTATGTCCTTTGTATGCCGATTTTGCTGAGGGTTTTAATCATAAAGCGATGCTGAATTTTGTCAAATGCTCTTTCTGCATCTATTGAGATGATCATGCGATTATTTATTTATTTATTTGGAGTCTCGCTCTGTCGCCCAGGCTGGAGTGCAGTGGCACGATCTCGGCTCACTGCAAGCTCCGCCTCGTGGGTTCACGCCATTCTCCCGCCTCAGCCTCCCGAGTAGCTGGGACTACAGGCGCCCATCACCATGCCCAGCTAATTTTGTTTTTGTATTTTTAGTAGAGACAGGGTTTCACCGTGTTAGCCAGGATGGTCTCGGCTAGTCTCGATCTCCTGACCTTGTGATCCGCCCGCCTCGGCCTCCCAAAGTGCTGGGATTACAGGGATTACAGGAGCCACCGCGCCATGTGATTTTTGTTTTTAATTCTGTTTACATAGTTTATCACATTTATTGACTTTTGTATGTTAAACCATCCCCACATCCCTGGTATGAAACCCACTTGATCATGGTGGATTATCTTTTTGATACATCGTTGGATTCAGTTAGCTAGTATTTTCTTAGGGATTTTAGCATCTATGTTCATCAAGGATATTGGTCTTTAGTTTTCTTTTTTGGTTGTGTCCTTTCCTGGTTTTGGTATTAGGGTAATGCTGGCTTCATATGGAAAAAAAAAAAAGGCAGTTGACACAATGCTCTACTTTGAGTCAAGGATGCCTCCTAGGGACATTAAGGAATGAAGATGACTTTCCCTCACACTAAATGGCCTCAGCCTGCTGTGGTCTTGGTTTCTTTGCCTTTTTTTTTTTTTTTTTAATGGCTTTTCTGCTGCTGTCCTCATTTTAAAACCTGTTAGAAGGCTACCAAAAAAATCCTCTCTCCTTGTAGTATAAGGTCTCTAGGCTGCAATGGTTTGAAACCAGATAACCAGGATGGCTAGGACTTTTGCAAAGTGGAAATATTATCTGATAGATGGTCCAATGACCTCTACTTTAGAAAAAAAGTGTATATGGTAAAATATATAAATTTGAAACAACTACTGGTCTACTTAGGGGAAGCAGAGCGGAGCACTGGAGAACACAGACTTTGGACCCAGAAGGCATGTATCCAAATTGTGGCTCTGCTTATTAGCTGTGGGATTGCAAGCCAGTTACTAACTCTCTATCTCTCGGTTTCCTTATCAGTAAAAATAATAACAATGGTAATATAGTTTGGATGTTTGTTCCCTCCAACTGTCATGCTGAAATTTGATCACCAATGTTGGAAGTGTGGCCTAGTAGAAGGTGTGTGGGTTATGGGGCTGGATCCCTCATGAATGGCTTGGTGCCCTCCCCAGGGTAATGGGTGAGTTCTTGCTCTATTAGTTCTCATGAGAGCTAGCTGTTTAAAAGAGACTGGCATTTCCTCCCCTCTCTCTCTTGCTCCCTGTCTCGCCATGTGACATGCCTGCTCCCCCTTCACCTTCCACCATGACTGTAAGCTTCCTGAGGCTCTCACTAGAAGTAGATGCCAGCACTAATGCTTCTTGTACTGTCTGCAGAACCGTAAGTCAAAATAAACCTCTTTTCTTTATAAATTACTCAGTCTCAGGTATTCTTTTATAACATCATAAAATGGACTAATACAAATAGTATAGCATCAACCTAATAAAGTTATGAAGATTAAATAAGTTAATATTTACGTAGTGCTTTGAATAGTGCTGGGAACAGACTAAGGGCTATATAGGTGCTTGACAAATTCATGCGACCAACAAAAAAGATATTCCCACTGACTGTGTTCCAAGAGTTGTGGGAACTCTTGTGGGAAGCAGGAATTCCTGATAAGTAAGGTGTTATGGACTGAATGTTTGTGTCCCCCCAAAATTTCTATGTTGAAATCCTCACCCACAAGGTGATGGTATTGGGTGGTGGGGCCTTTGGGAGGTGACTATGGCATAAGGGTAGAGCCTTCATGAATGGGATTAGTCCCTATGATAAGAAGAGATACAAGAGAGCTTGCTTCTCCTCTTCCTTGTTGTCAGATGAGGATATGGCAAAAAGACTGCCATCTATAAAGCAGGAAAAGAGCCTTCACCAAGAACCCAACCATACCGGCAGCCTGATCTCAGACTTCCAGACTTCAGAACTGTGAGAAATGAGTTATTTGTTGTTTAAGCCACCCAGTCCATTGTAGTTTTGTTATAGCAGCCTGAACTGACTAAGACATAGGAGGATTATACATTCTAACTTAAAATGTCCCCAAAGCATTAGTCCCAGCTGCTTGGGAGGCTGAGGTTGGGGGGATCACTTGAGCTCAGGAGCTTGAGGCCAGCCTGGGCAACATAGCCAGACCCTGTCTCTAAAAAATAAAAGTCCCCAAAATACGTATGCCCTTAATTTGCCAATTCCACTCCTGGGACTCATTTCCATAGGAAAAAAAGTTATCAGTACATGAGAACACATGATGTACAAGGATGTTTATCACAATATTGTTCGTAGTGGTAAAGAACTGGGAAAAAAGTGAATATGCAGAGGGGCTATTACATAGACACTGGCTGGGCGTGGCGGCTCACGCCTGTAATCCCAGCACTTTGGGAGGCCGAGGTGGGTGGATCACTTGAGGTCAGGAGGTCAAGACCAGCCTGGCCAACATGGTGAAACCCCGTCTCTACCAAAAATACAAAAAAATTAGCCAGGCGTGGTGGCGCACACCTGTAATTCCAGCTACTCGGGAGGCTGAGGCACAAGAATCACTTGAACCCAGGAGGTGGAGGTTGCAGTGAACAGAGATCACGCCACTGCACTACAGCCTGGGTGACAGTGAGACTCTGTCTCAAAACAAAACAAAACAAAATAACAACAAAACAGACCCTGAAAAGAATGCTTTGGAGAGATTTTTAGGAGATATTATTAAGTCAGGAAAGCAAGATACAGAAAAGCATATGTAATAGGATTCCACTTTTGTCAAACAAACAGATGTGGCCGGACACGGTGGCTCATGCCTGTAATCCCAGCACTTTGGGAGGCCGAGGCGAGTGGATCACGAGGTCAAGAGATTGAGACCATCCTGGCCAAGATGGTGAAACCCCGTCTCTACTAAAAACACAAAAATTAGCTGGGCATGGTGGTGTGCGCCTGTAGTCCCAGCTAGGGTCTGAGGCAGGAGAACCGCTTGAACCCAGGAGGTGGAGTTTGCAGTGAGCCAAGAATTGCACCACGCACTCCAGCCTGGGCGACAGAGTGAGACTCCTTCTCAAAAAAAAAAAAAGAAAAGAAATAGATGTTTAATTGGTGTGTGTGTGTGTGTGTTTATATGGATATATACGGCATGGAGAAAAATATGGAAGAACAAGCACTTAGAAAGTTAACATGACTTCAAGGAGCACGAATTAGGGGGTAATGGAATGTGGAAGAGTGTGTGGCTAGGAAGGCTGGGGAAGAGGAATCTGCAATAAAAACAGCATCTATGATATCATTCCATATCTAAAATTATACACACATGCATATGTACCTATGTGTTTATAAAAAAGAGATCCATGAAATGATCCTCACCGAAATGGTAAAGGTAATTACCTTAGTGTGATAGGGTTCCAGGGGCCCTTCACTTTCTTTTGTTGTTGTTGTTTTGGTTTGGTTTTTTTTTTTTTGAGACAGGGTCTCACTCTGTTGCCCAGGCTGAAATGCAGTGGTGCTATCTTGGCTCACTGCAGCCTTGACCTCCTGGGCTCAAGTGATCCTCCCACCCCAGCCTCCCAAGTAGCTGGGACTGCAGGCATGTGCCACCATGCCTGGCTAATTTTTTGATTTTTTTTTTTTTTTTTTTTCTGAAACAGAGTCTTGCTCTATGGCCCAGGCTGGAGTGCAGTGGCACAATCTTGGCTCATTGCAACCTCCACCTCCCAGGTTCAAGCAAATCTCGTGCCTCAGCTTCTTGAGTAGCTGGGATTACAGGGAGCATGCCATCACACCCAGCTAATTCTGTTGTTGTTGTTGTTTTTTTTTTTTTGAGACAGAGGTGTGATCTCAGCTCACTACACCCTCCGCCTCACGGGTTCAAGTGATTTTCGTGCCTCAGCCTCCTTGAGTAGCTGGGATTATAGGTGTGTGCCACCACGCCTGGCTAATTTTTGTATTTTTAGTAGAGACGGGGTTTTGCCATGTTGGCCAGGCTGGTCTTGAACTCCTGACCTCAGGTGATTTGCCTGCCTTGGTCTCCCAAAGTGCTGGGATTACAGGCATGAGCCACCGCACCCAGCCTCAGCTAATTTTTTTGTATTTTTAATAGAGACGGTTTCGCCATGTTGGCCAGGCTGGTCTTTAACTCCTGAGCTCAAGTGATCCACCCACCTAAGCCTCCCAAAGTCCCAGGATTACAGGCATGAGCCACCACACCCTGCCCATTTTTAAATTTTTTGTAGAGATGAGGTCTTCCTATGTTGCCCAGGCTGGTCTAAAACTCCTGGGCTCAAATGATCTGCCCACCTTATCCTCCCAAAGTGCTGGGATTACAGGAGTGAGCCACTGTGCCTGGCCCCTTCACTTTCTTTATATTTTTATGTATGTTCAAAATCGATATAGTGATTATAAAGCTATGTTTTCATTGTAAAAAAATTTAACTTAATCTAAATGTCCAAATTATTTGTGGGCTCTAGCTTGACATGGTCAGAACAGTAACCAGGCATCGGAAGACATTAATTGTAGTTCTGCTTTTGCCACTGAGTAGCTGCCTCACTCTAGGCAAGTCCCTTCACCTTTGTGTGCCTCAATTTCTTCATCTGAAAAAGAATCCTTACCTTACCTCCTTATATGGTGATTATGACGATAAATGTGAGAATGGATCAGACATAGTGCTCTGAAAACTAAAAATTACATTAATAATGGAGGAGTTACTATTATACTGTTTCTTAGATATCAAAACAATTAGAACTTACCAAAGCAGAAACTGACCAGGGACCAAATATTCCTCCTTCTCCAAACACTGGCTCAAAGAAGGGCACAGCGACCAGCAACATGGCAGATGACATCGGAGCCTGGTAGTACAGCAGCTGCATTGAGTTCACTTGTAATTCATGCTGTTTGGCTCCTACCCACTGAAAATTAGGAGATAAAACATGTCTGGCACAAAAGAAATAGTATCACATAATCAAAGATGCGACAACTAGAGTCACAAAGATGGGAATGTGGGGTATAGACTAGGGGAAGATAAAATGTCTAATTATTCTACAAGAGTTCAAAGACCAGTAAGCTATATGAATGCCCTTTAAGCACCATGGATGAAAATAGCTCTATAAATTTAATTTCTGATAATCTAGCTTCTTCTTAATTCTTAGAAGGAGGAGAAAAGTCCTCTATTTCCTTCTACCTGATCCTAGTAAATAGGGAAAAATAAATGCATATAAGGGCCTACAAGGATAAAAGATCTTGGGAAAATAAGGGAGAAATGGAAATTCAGGTGATTAGGAATACAGATGCAGTGTTGGACTTCATTTCTTTCTAAAAATGGCAAAATTTTAAAAATGGAAGACAGGGGCCAGGAGCAGTGGCTGACACCTGTAATCCCAGTACTTTGGGAGGCCAAGGCAGGCAGATAACCTGAGGTCAGGAGTTCGAGACCAGCCTGGCCAACATGGTGAAACCCTATCTCTACTAAAAATACAATTAGCTGGGCGTGGTGGTACGTGCCTGTGGTCCCAGCTACTCGGGAGGCTGAGTAGGAGAATCACCTGAACCAAGGGGGCGGAGGTTGCAATGAGCCGAGATCGCGCCACTGCACTCCAGCCTCGGTGATAGAGCGAGACTCTGTCTAAAAAAAAAAAACGAAGACAGAGGTTGGGGGGACACGATGACAATGGGGCATGGGGGCAGGTTAGAGATGGCTGCCAATGTGTGTGGCTTGAAAAGGTATGTGGTCTTGTCAGTTGCTTTGGAAAACCCAATCAATGGTAGAAGAAATTTTCCTCTCTCTGGATGACTTTTCTGTGGATACTATTCCTCATCCCCCACCAATACACCTAGATACACTGGATAATCACTAACCCTAAAATACCATACCATTCAGTAGAAACAACATCTCAAGACCTCAAATCCCATTTGTCCACAAAATGCTTCACAAATATAACTGAAAAAGAGGCTTTGAAGAAGCTTTAACAGGACTGTTTGGATCAGATCTGGCAAGAACAGCTAGGCTTTTGAATGACTTCTACATACTTCTTGTTCCTGTAGGTCTGGGTATCTTGTTACATAAACTCTAAGTCTATAGAAATTCATCAAGACAAAAATAGAAGAGCAGGGAATTTGAACCATACTCCTGCCAGCTTTAACTAAGAGTCCTCTGTGAATATGAAGGACAAAGAACTGATTCTTCTGCTGCCTGCTCCTCGGGGCACAGCAGCAAGCAAAAACGGATACAGAGGGTGTGTGCTCACCCCCTTTTCCTTTTGCAGCCTCTCCAGGCAGCCGCATGTCTTCACCACAGGACTGCCTGGAACAGCACGGGCTCTCAGGCCTCCACTGTCCCTCAATGCAGCATAGCCTGGCTCCTGCTGCCACCCCTCTAATGTTCTCCTAAGGGCACTATGACCTCCATGGCCATGTCCAGACTCCCTGTGGCCCTTCCTGCGAGCCCTCTTTGCAGAACCTGCAAGTTTTGCTTGGAAGAACTACCCTCTGGTTTGTACTCCTCCCTCACTGCCTCCTGCACTTAAGAGTTTTTAAGGCAGATGCCAGCCTTCCTCTTTCATCGCTCTGACTGATGTCTTTTACTATTTGCTGAGATCTACTGCTCTTCCCTCATCGCTTGAGCATCCTTAACCTTATATTGGCCACAGTCTCCTGGCCATCTCTACTTATATAATCTGCAGGAACTTGTTTAAAATCAACTGGTGCCTTTCTTCTACAAATGGGCTCCTTTTGTGTGGTTCCAATAATTGATGATATAATCTCCCTTAGGGATCAGAGCCTTACTTTCCTCACTCTCACATTCAGTCAGGTTCTCCTATGTTCCCCAAAACGCCCCTGGAGTGCCTTTTAACCTTTCCCTGTCCATTCCCACTGCCCTAGCTCAGGCCCTTCCTGCCTGTCCCGTGAAGTACGGGTAGGTTCCTGACTGCTCTGCCTTTCACCCTTCCTTCCCTCTTACCCACCCTTCACTGCCATCAGTTACTTTTCTAAAGACAGGGGAATGATCAAGTCAGTCCCTGTCTGAACTTCTCTCCTGGTGCGTGCTCAATAAAGATACACTTCCTTAGCATGGCTTCATGACCCTGACATCTGGTCTCACCCACTCCTCAGCCTTGTCTTCTCACAATGCACCTACAGCCTAGCCTCACCAAACAAATCAAGTTCTCCAAAAATGCTCCAGACTTTCACACGCACTGCAAGGAAAAGACCAGCTGTCCTTCCCTGCTGAGCTCATTTCTGTGTGCCCTTCAGTTTAAATTGTTAACTTTTCCATAAAGTCTTACCTCACCGCCCCTCTTTTAGAGCTGCCACTTCCTCCTTGGTGTTCCTCAGAATTTTCCTCCTACCTTGGGGTACATATGCTACTGTGAACAGCTGTCTCCTTGTGTTTCTAAACTGCTGGACTGTAGCTGCTTTTCATCTTTGTATCCTCAAGGGTGAACATAATGCAGAAAAGATGTCTGCTGAATGAATGAATGAGTCAACCATCTTTCTACAACTCAAGCTAATAGCTGGTCACTTGTCTTTTAACTCCTTTTAATGTCTCCAGCAGTATAAGAGAAACAACATAGAAATTATCCCAAGATACTGTGGGCAGATACAACTTTATTTAATAGGAATGTTTTGGGAATGTACCGATTTTGTAATAGTACCTTTACCATTTACTGATACGAAACTGTCCATTGATCTACAATCATTCCTTGGTCAATCTCATTTCAAATATCTACCTTAGGGATATAGAATCCTTTGATTCTAATCTATAGCAATTTTGAGACTTGTGTGAACAAAAATGGTCATAGTGACAGAGATGGTGAGTACTCTGAATCCATTATGTATAAGGAGTACAATTTCTTGCTCTGTTTAATAAATTGCCGATACTCGGCAAAAACAAGTGCATTTAATAAGAAAGATGAATAGGAATGTTCACTAGCCTCTTCTTTTATTTAAACTGCTTCTCTGCCACTAGAAAATGTATTTCACTGTAGAATATTTTCAAACACTGTCTCTGACATGATCACTCCTAGAATGTTTAAGATGCCAGGGCTCTATTACTGAACTCCTAAAATTTCGAACAAGAATGCCTTAGTTTAATAACCAGTGGATGTTTGTGAAAAAAGTAAAATTGGTTACACATTTTGGCTTTGATTCCCCATGCAGGCACACCCAGAATTTCCAGACCAAGGTTTTCAGTATAGAGAGAATACCGTTTCACTGTCCCCTACAGCAAGTTATTTTTTCTCCACTAAATAAGAATCAAAAACCATACTTGTTAGGATTTTATGGTAATGAAGTAAGTGAATCCATGAACATATTTTTAATGAATATCTGCTATAGGCAAGGCACTGTGCTTGCACAAATGGAAAAATATTCATTAATATAAATTACTCTATTATATTAATAATATTATAATAATCTATATTAGACAAGTTATTAAAAGCCAATAAACAAGTTGTAACAGAAGTATAATTTTTGAGGCAAAAACATCTAAAAATCTGAAATTTTTCATTACTGTTCAGATTTCTGGAAGTATACTCACTCCTTCACAACAATGTTAAAAGTAAAAAGTAAACAGAAAACATAACAAACTTAGGAAGTAAAAAGTCTTACTAGGTATTTTGTAAAGATTTCCCAGAAAATAACTTCACCCCAAGCTGAGACTGTTAAGCATGGATATTATACACTTACAAACAGGTAGGTATTTGGTGAGCATCACACACCCAAGTTTCTCTGTCTCCTTTCTTCTCTTCACCTTGAGTCAGACAACTTATGCAATTACGCTTTCTTCCCAACAGTCTATTGTCTCTATACTGTATTTTCTAAACCTTGGAATACAGCTTCAAAATTTATGAAATCTGCTAAAAAGGCACATAAAGAAAAAAAAATTACCAACCACTTGATAAAGGGATGTAACTAAAACACCAAGAGCAGCAAACACCATTCCAAGGAAATTAAACTTCACATCGTAATAAGAATTTAGGATTACACCTAAAGTTATAGGAATCTGTAACGAAAAAGAGGTAAATGTTGTTCAGATTAAATTCAAGAGACAAAAATTTAGTATTCCTTTCACAACGTCTTACAAGGCTAATGATAAACACATAACTGGGAAACAATGAACCTGTATAAATGTTTTCTTTTTTGACTTGGGAAAACTGGTTGTTAATCCTATTTCCTAAACGTGAAATATGACAAATCTATATTGATATTCACATTTAATTCCATTTTAAATTTGTGGTAAATATATTGCACTTTGCAAGAAAATACCACATGAATACAAAGGTGAGTTAATGGATCCCCAAACTAGTGTCTAAACAGCATAAGCATAAATATAAAACAATAAAAGCATAAAGACCTTAAATATAAGGCCGGGCACGATGGCTCACGCCTGTAACCCCAGCGCTTTCGGAGGCCAACGCGGGCAGATCACCTGAGCTCAGAGTTCGAGACCAGCCTGACTAACATGGAGAAACCCCGTCTCTACTAAAAATACAAAATTAGCCGGGCGTGGTGGCGCATGCCTGTAATCCCAGCTACTCGGGAGGCTGAGGCAGGAGAATCGCTTAAACCCGGGAGGTGGAGGTTGCGGTGAGCCGAGATCGTGCCATTGCACTCCAGCCTGGGCAACAAGAGTGAAATTCCGTCTCAAAAAGAAAAAAAGAAGAAAAAGACCTTAAATATAATAAGTGACTAAGTGCTAAAATTGAGTCCACCTCCTTTTATTTAAAGATGCAGACAGCTCTGCAGTATGGTGCTGCAGACGTTTTGAGACCTACTTTATGCTAAATCTTTTTACGTTTTATCATACATGATTTGATTCCCCTGGGGGAGAAAGGCTGTTTTTCAGTTTGAGCTTTTGCAGATATTCTGATAACACTGGACTGTACCACCCAATACAGCTTTTTTTCTTATCGATCACAGCATTTAACGATTTCCATCAAATGGCAGCTACTAAAACTCACACAAGCCCACTCTTCTGGGTTGACAAGATGGCCTTTTCCCCCTCCCCAAAATAAGCCTAAAAGTTCACATGCCCACAGATGACTCATTTGTGGATTTCAAGATGAAGGGAAAGACCAGTGTGCGTTCGAATTTCCCGGGGCCAGAGCAGGAGGTGGGTCGGGAGAGCGGCGCCTTGGGAAGCTGAAGCTACTCACCAGCGTGAGCTGGATTCTGGTGGAGAAGGTTTTCTGGTAGCAGAAGGTCTGGATGGCTATGATCACCGGCGTGGTCATGGCCTTGGCCAGCTGATAGGTGCCTATGGTGTTGTTCTGCAGAGAAAGGTTAGTGAAGACCACAAAGCCACAGAAGCTGAGGGCCAGGAGGAGGAGCCTGGAGGGCGGCAGACTTTTGGGGGCAAAGATGTCCAGCTTCTGGCAGATATACAAGCCCAGCCAGGTGACCACGAAGTGCACCAGGGTCAGGCTCATGTTGGGGAAGCCGTGATGCACATAAATCCATTTGTTGAGGAACACAATGCAAATGGACACCAGCAGGTTGAACAGGAGCCCGGCGACGATTCGCCCGTGGCCCCGCACTCGGTCCACCAGCAATGCCATGATCCCCGAGAAGCTGGGGCCGTCTAGCCTCCAAAGGGGCGCCCGGCTTGTCTCCGGCTGTGCTTCTCCTCCAACGCCGCGTCCTCGCAGACGCCGACCTCACCGTCTGACCCAGAAGTGGCATGCACAGATCAACCCCGGGCGAGTAGCACTCTTAACAGAGGACACACGCCCCGCCGCCGCCCTGCAAGCCAGCTAGGACACGGCAGCACGTCCCACGCCCCGCGCATCTCCGCCCGCAGCCACGTGACTCGGGGCTCCCGTGCTTCCGCCCCCGAGCCGCGGGCTGAACGGCCGCTACCCTGCGCAGGCGCGCTGAGCCTTGGGCGCGCGACGCTTGTGTCTTTGGGTCCTATCCTCTGGGTCCACGACCCCTTGGTCACCTAACGCCTCCTGACTGCACCAATCTAGGACCCCTTTCTTGATGTTTGTTTCCTGTGTGTCATTGACCCGATTTGCTAGACAGCTTCTCTCTGGCTGTGCAGACACTGTTAGCCAATTTTACGTATTAAATGCTGAGCAAATTTAGCCCTCGCCAGAGAGGGGAAAGAACTTATTGAAAGCATGTTTTTAGTTTTTATTTTTGGAAAAAGACATTCAGAATTTACTTTCCAACAGACAGCATCATCGGGTATAACTACAAGGGTTTCTCCTTAGATCATACATTCACAAAGCATTATTAGCTCAACAGTGAGAAAATGTGTTCTCTAAAGATGTCCCCTTGACAACGTAAACAAGTGCTATTGTGTTCACTTACAACTCGAGAAAAAAACGCACAACCTGGCAAAACTGTATATATATACAGCTGTCTCTAGGGGTGCATATAAATATATATATATGTATATATATATGTTTCGGATCAGGTCAGGTGCAATGACTAAGAGATACAACTTTGAGTAACAGTCTTGATCGACATTGCAGTAAGGTCCTTCACACAGAAGTCAGGTTCTTCCTTTCTCCTTCCTCCTTAAGTCGATAAAGAAAGATTATATATTGTAGATATTACAGGTACAAAAGGGGATTTTTAAAAAAGGAATCACAAAAACATCTTGAATGTTCAGCTGTTCCTGCCAATATGTCAATTCTTAGTTTTAAGACAGAGTCTAGGATTAACTCAGCAGTCATAAAATTAAAGAGAGAGACTGTGGTACAAAAAATTTAAAATAAATGAGGAAGTAGGGCATGGTGGCGTGGGCCTGTAGTCCCAGCTATTTGAGAGACTGACATGGGAGGATTGCTTGAGCCCAGGAGGTTGAAGCCAGGCTGGGCAACATAGTGAGACCCCCATCTCTAAATTAAATAAATAAATGAGGTAGGGAAATTAAAACTTTCATACCCAGGACATGCCTGTTCCAACTTTGTAGCCTTCATGCAATACTCAAGGAAGAAGTCTTCATAATTCCTTGGCATAAGTCACACCAATAAAAGTTTTTAAAAATTAGTATGTGAACCTGTGATAGGAAACACACCCTTCCCTGAGTTTCTCCTCTAGAATGAAAACCCAGTTCTTCAAGAGTAGGCACTGAGGAACTAAATTAAGTTGCCTGAAATTTCCCACTCAGGTGCCCACCACTTCTGGTGTTCAGGAAGACAGAGGCATTTGGGAATTGTGAGGAGCACATTGGCACTCTTGGGGCTCCAACTGAACTGTATTTAAATAAGCAGCAACACACACATTGACTCCCTAAGGACTCAAAGGAGTCCAGTTGGCCGGGTGCAGTGGCTCATGCCTGTAATCCCAGCACTTTGAGAGATTGAGGCGAGTGGATCACTTGAGGTCAAGAGTTTGAGACCAGCCTGGCCAACGTGGCAAAAGCCCGTCTCTACTAAAAATACAAAAATTAGCCAGGCGTGGTGGCAGGCGCCTGTAATCCCAGCTACTAGGGAGGCTAAGGCAGGAGAATCACTTGAACCCAGGAGACAGAGGTTTGCAGTGAGATATCATGCCACTGCACTCCGGCCTGGGAGACAGAGCAAGACCCTGTCTCAAAAATAAATAAATAAATAAATAAAAATTAAAAACAAGTCCATTTGAGGGCATCCTAATTAAGAGTCTAAGGTTGAAGGAATTTTGTAATTCCACAATCTTAGTGAGTTTCTGTGTTGTGTTTTTTAAAGGACATTCAAAAAACAAGGCACAACAAAAGATGAATACAGAGTGGGGGGCATGCAAAACAAGTTCCTAAATAGATGACAGACCTTGTCCATTTACCCACATACGGTTACGATGGAAGCATACAATATTCCTCCTCCTCATTTAGGCTAAGTAGTTCTCCACTGTTGTTCAACAAATAGGTAACAGTCTTTGGAAATAGTCACCCTAGGTTGTACAAAGTTTCTATATATATAGTTTGTTACAAGTAACAAAACTACTTTTAAGACTCACTTATTTCCCCTCCCCACCCCAAATCTAGTCTGTATTTGTTTTGGTATGAATTTTTTGTTTTTATTTTTTGCAAAGCAGCATAGCAATAATCATGATTACAGGACTGCATGAGCTGTAAAAATCATTTGCATATTAGTAAGAATAAAGAAAACAGGAAGACAAGATGAATTCTTTAGAGAAACAACAACAGAAAAAGCACATAATGTAGAGCTGATCAAATTCTGATCCCATCTCAGGCTTCCCAAGCCAGCTGTCTCTAGGGGTGGCATCTATAAATACATATTCAAGAAATTCCTTAGATGATTAGCAAGTTTGGGGAATTACTGTTTTCTATTAGAATCACATTCTTTTAGTTGTCTCCTGTTTATAAGCCCTACACTCTAGCCTATTTGGTGTATTTGTTGGTTCATAATAATGCCCAGCATTTATTATTTCTTGCTCATACTGATTTCTTAATCTATAGAACCTCATCCCTCTTGTGTCACTCTTTGCCTTTGCAAATTCAGTGCATTACTCAAACCCCAACCCAATACTACTTCCTGAGAGTCTTTTCAGCTGGAGATAGGTTCTTTCTGCTCAGACAACTTGTAATTCTTTTTTTTTTTGGAGACAGTGTCTCGCTCTGTCCCCAAGGCTGGAGTGCAGTGGCGTGATCTTGGCTCACTGCAACCTCTGCCTCCCAGGTTCAAGAGATTCTCATGCCTCAGCCTCCCCTGAGTAGCTGGGATTACAGGCGCCTGCCACCATGCCCGGCTAATTTTTGTATTTTTTTTAGTAGAGACGGGGTTTCACCATGTTGGCCAGGCTGGTCTCAAACTCCTGACGACAAGTAATCTGTCTGCCTCGGCCTCCCAAAGTCCTGGGGTTACAGATGTGAGCCACTGCACTCAGCCACTACTTGTATTTTTAAATGACACTTTTTAAATGTACTTATGGTATTTCCCCTATTAGAAGAGCTGGATCTGTAATCTCCAATATATTCAGTGCTTACTGTGTGCCAGGTACTACGCTAAGTCTTTATATGCTCTTATTTTGATAGGAAGTTTGCTAAATGAAAGTTAAACTAGAAATGTGTTCAAAATAACTAAAACAATAATAGCATATTATGTTAGAAAACATTCTTGTTATAGTCATCTTCTTAATTTTAATATTCAAAAATACTAAATTTTATGATAAATAATTACGTACCTGGCTTAAAAATAAATCTACTTTCTATCATCTATATGATTTTAAAATATCAGAATGCTTATGATTACAGAAAAAACTAGAATAGAAAATTTAATTTTCTTATTACATGACAAAGAGACAATCCTGGAATTTGTAAAAACAGAAAATTTTAATTTTTATATAGTTTTATTAATAAGCATACAGAGAAACGCCGATATACCTACATGTTCAAAGTGTCACGATAATATTCTGAAAAGTACAAAATTCAAATGTCTAAATTTTACATGGTAATGCAAAAGAAAAAATTACTAATAACAAGTATATTTTATTAAAAACTTCATTTATCATGAAAATTAGTGAGATTACAAAAATTAAACTATAACTGAATTTCGTACCCTAATGGGTCAAGTCCCTGGTCTAGGAGCATTAGAGAGGACTCTCTTAGCTTCTGCAGCAACTTCCTTAGCTCTTCCTTAGAAAATACCTGATTTTTAAAAAGAAAAATAAGAATGAGAACAAAGACAAGTAGACAAGTATGAACTTAGTTACCTAATCAATCTGATTAGCTTCATATAAGAAGAAATTCCTCTTTAAGATTTATGTAGCCAGAGGCTAGTAAATTAGAGAGGTTCAGGAATTTCAAGGCGAATTCTCAGAGTCAGTCTATATATTTCTAACTGCTTACAAATATGTACACATTTTGGGAAAAAAGTACAAACATTAAAACATTAAAACTGGACTATTACTTTAAGAAAATCCAAGAACAATTACAAATGTAAACACATCTTCACAAAATTAATATTACTACAAAGCATATCAAATCATTAAAATTTAAAACTACAATGCTCTAGAACTTACCAGGTACAGTTTGTGGCGCTCAGAAGATACCATATCTGCTAACTGTAGGCATTCCTGATACTGACCAGTACTGTGCAATATTGTATGAAGCAGAAAACACAACATTGGCAGACAAAGCTTTCTCAGTAAGACCATTTGATGTGTTCTTTCATGGTCTTCTTCAGCATCCTACAAACAGACATCAATAAATCATTTTAACAATTTAAGCTAAAGATCCTTACAAAAAGAAAAGCCAGGTACTGAATCAAACCCAGAATGTAATTGGTAGACAAGATTTAACAGCAAAAAAGTATGAAGATGAACACAGCAGACTACAGAGAGGTTAGAGGTATGACAGTGAAAATAATATGCTTCTGCATTTGTATTTCTAATAAACTTACTATGTCCTGAATAAAAACATGCATAAAAAGAATGAGTTAGAAACTGAATATCATTAGAGCAAAAATCAGAACAGAAAACAATCACCACTCCCATGGATGTTTACACATATAAATAAAGATAGCTCTAAGGAGGCCTGAGAGGACACAGTAGACTGACAGCAATGACTGTTGCTGGGAAAAAAACGATGTGGGGAGGGGCACACTGGGAGGGTCAACTTCATTGCAGACTACTTTGCTTATAAACAAGGAAAATGGAATTTATAATTTCCTTATATAATTTTTAAAAACAGAAAAACAGAACCTATAGATTTGAATAATACAATTAATGAGTCAGAACAGATATATGAGGAAAACAAGCAGAAAAAACAATTGGCATTCCTTTATACATACATGGATCTTTCTTAAAATCGATGTGAACAGTAAAAGTACAGAAAAAAGAGTAAACCTCTTATGCCCACTACATTTACTTACAACAAATTTGAAAATTAAAATAATTAAAAAGTAACCAACCACATAATTTCTTTTTTTTTTCCTTTTCTTTTTTAACCTTTTTCTTCTTTTCTGAGACAGCGTCCCACTCTGTTGCCCAGTCTGGAATACAGTGGTGCAATCATGGCTCTCTGAAGCCTTGATCTCCGGGCTCAAGCGATCCTCCTACCTCAGCCTCCCAAGTAGCTAAGAACCACAGGCATGTGCCACCATGCCCGGCTAATTTTTTTATTAAAAAATAATAATAATTTTATTATTTGTAGAGATGAGGTCTCCCTATGTTGCCCAAGCTAGTATCGAACTCTTGGGCTCAAGTGATCCTCCTGCCTCAGCCTCCCAAAGTGCTGGGATTGCAGAAATGACACACTACAATTTCTGAAATAATCTTAAAAATAGGAAGGAAATCAATAGCACTAATAGTGTAGAAAAAAAAAAAACAGGACAAGCTAAAATAATAACTGCTCCTTTGAAAAGCCTAATGGAATATCTAAAAATATCTTCATGTGAGAGGCTATATTAAATTGCTAAAACATTTTTCAAATGGACATGTAAGTGGAGGGGTTAATCAACAACAAAGTATAATCTGGTAATTATACCAAGGAGTAATTGTACTAATTTGGGCTAATTTAGGTCAGGTTTCCAAACACAGGAAAAATTACTATCAATATTTTGGTCTTGTTTGAAGCATAAATACATAAAAGCAAATATTAAAGTGCTTCTTTACAAGGGAAGCACCTTTATTTCTTTTCTCAAATAGATACTTGCTACCTTCAGAGGTGGATTTAAAATGCTTCAAGGTTTTACTTGTAATTCTTATTAGTGATCCCAACCTAGAACCCAGTAAGAGTAAGAGGACTGCTTCTTTCTGGACCTTTCCATTTGTGCTCCAATGTAGTCTTTCTATGTTAAAGAGGCCGGGTGCCCCTGGCTTCTGACTCCTTGTTGCCTGAAAAGCAGCAGGTTACTTTCTTATCCCACAGGATGGACCCAGACTTGCTTTTCCTAAATCCTGTTGCTGCCATAATATCAGTGTGCTGCAGGCAATCTGTTCTGCTAATTATAATGAATTCCGATACTAGCGGGTGGGCTGCCAGCAACTATCCAGGGTAATGGCTGACAGACCCAGCAAATTGCTACAAGGAAAAGCAAATAAACAGCTCTGCTACAACTGAAGACATTTTTCTCATCTGAATGAACAAAAGCTTTGAAATAGCCCGTAAATATGTAAAACAGACGGATTATTTCCACTAGGGATATTTCCACTTTTTTTTTTTTTTTTGAGACGGAGTCTCGCTTTGTCGCTCAGGCTGGAGTGCAGTGGCGCGATCTCGGCTCACTGCAAGCTCCGCCTCCCAGGTTCACGCGATTCTCCTGCCTCAGCCTCCCGAGTAGCTGGGACTACAGGTGCCCGCCACCACGCCCAGCTAATTTTTTGTATTTTTAGTAGAGACGGGGTTTTACTGTGTTAGCCAGGATGGTCTCGATCTCCTGACCTCGTGATCCACCCACCTCAGCCTCCCAAAGTGCTGGGATTACAGGCATGAGCCACCGCGCCCCCCCATGTAGTGCCTTACATGTGAGAAAAACTCATTACCTAATATGTGTTGATAGCAAGAGTTGATTGGTACTGATATTACAGCTATTCCTAATCTGAAGACAGTACATTCACCTCAGGAATGCAGTATCATTCATTTACCAAGTACCACTGAAAGCCTCCCATGTGCTCAGCATTATTTTAAGTGCCAGAGTCAAAGAAATAAAAGAAAACAAGGTTACTCCCTTCATGAAGGTTATAGTCTAATGAGGGTAGACATACAAAAAGCAAATAAATTAATATGTTTTATATCAGATTGTGCTAAGTGCTATGAAGAAAACTAATGTAGGATATGGAGATTAAAAGGGACAGGTGTGTGTGTGTGTGTGTGTATACACATGCATACATGCTATTTTAAATAGGGTGGTTGGGTTGAGGAGAGGTTCTTGAAAGAGAGAACATTTGAGCAGCTGCTGAAAGAAGTACAAAGTCATCCATGCACATATCTTGGCGAAGGAGCATTCTAGGCAGAGGGGAACCAATGAAGAGGCCCAGAAGGCTAGGATACAGTGACGGGAGAGCAGTAGGACACAAGATTAGGGGGTTAGTTTAAAAAAAAAGAACAAAACAAAAGTATGTATACTCTTGTACATCAAGAAAAGAAACACAGATTTTATTCCCAGTGCAATAAGAAGGCAACAGAAAGTTCTGGGTTAGAGAGTCGCATGTATTTTATTCCGAAAGGGTCACTAGTCCATCTGTATAAGGAACGATTGTATAAAGAACAGTGAGAAGCCAGGGAAGACGTAGAGGCTTGGACTAGAATGTGCTAGAGGCAGAGGTAGTGAAAGATGACCTACCTGCTCCATTCTCTCTACCATCCCTCTGTGCCACCAGCCCCAACACTAAGGGGCCTATTCCAGTTATTTAAAAACTTGAGGGGTAGCTATACGAAAACAGCACATAATGCTAGGGCTATTGTGTCAGCCGTGCCTTGTACAAGGGTGGCTGGCCAAACAAGTCAGTGGGGCTGAAATCTAGCCTGTGTTCTGTCTTACATGTCGTGTGCACTTGCCATGGAACCTATCTATGTAAGGGAAGGGAATTCCAATTTTTTTTTTTTTGAGATGGGAGTCTCCCTCTGTTGCCCAGGCTGGAGTGCACTGGCGCAATCTCGGCTCACTGAAACCTCCACCTCCCTGGGTTCAATCGATTCTCCTGCCTCCACCTCCCTAGTAGCTGGGATTATAGGCGCGAACCACCACACCCGGCTAATTTTTTGTATTTGTATTTTTTTTTTTTTTGAGACAGAGTCTCGCTCTGTTGCCAGGCTGGAGTGCAGTGGCGTGATCTCGGCTCACTGCAACCTCCGCCTCCCAGGTTCAGGTGATTCTTCTGCCTCAGCCTCCCAAGTAGCTGAGACTACAGGCACATGCCACCATGCCTGGCTAGTTTTCTGTAATTTTAGTAGAGACACGGTTTCACCATATTGGCCAGGATGATCTTCATCTCCTGATCTTGTGATCCACCAGCCTTGGCCTCCCAAAGTGCTGGGATTCAGGCGTGAGCCACCATGCCTGGCCAATTTTTTGTATTTTTAGTAGAGACGGAGTTTCACCATATTGGCCAGGCTGGTCTCAAATTCCTGGCCTCATGTGATCTGCCCTCCTTGGCCTCCCAAAAGTGCTGGGATTATAGGGATAAGCCACCATTCCCAGCTAGAATTACAATTTTCTAATTCACATACAAGTGACAAGTGTTAGCAGGGGCCTTGAACAGTGCCCTACGTCATTGACTATGTAAGAGTATTAGGCTCAACAAAGGTGATTAAAATGTTATTAATCATTTAACTGTTCAAGAAATCTCTTTTCTGGATTAGTTTTAAAGAAATAATTGAGACTAAATATTGATTTTAAAATCCCTGATGAAACAAAATGGTGTATCATTCATTGCCTTCCATCTCAACTCCATTTTTTTTTTTTTTGAGACAGGGTCTCACTCTGTCACCTAGGCTGAAGTGCAGTGGCACGATCTCGGCTCACTGCAACCTCTGCCTCCTGGGTTCAGGCCATTCTCCTGCCTCACTAGTAGCTGGGACTACAGGCATGCACCACCACACTGGGCTAATTTTTTTGTATTTTTAGTAGAAACGGGGTTTCACCATGTTGTCCAGGCTGGTCTCAAGCTCCTGACCTCAGGTGATCCATCCACCTCAGCCTCTTAAAGTGCTAGGAGTACAGGCGTGAGCCACCACGCTTGGCCTCAACTCCAATTTTATGAGACCCCCAGACTATTTTGTGGCTCTCACTACCTAATCTACTTAATTAATAATTAGAATAGCAAAGATGTATGTATAAATAAAGCATTGAAGTCTTTTCAAAATTTAAGTGACACTTAATTAGCATTTTACAACATTAAAATTTTATCTTCAAGAGAATCAGCATGAATCAGATGAGAAAGGTTTTGCCAGAGGAACCTGCGGAAGGTTTAAAACGAGTCAAAGGAGTTCTATTATGAACGTTAGGATAAAAAGTGGAGACTTGGCTGGGTGCAGTGGCTCACGCCTGTAATCCCAGGCACTTTGGGAGGCCAAGGCAGGTGGGTCACCTGAGGTCAGGAGTTCGAGACCAGCCTGGCCAACATGGTGAGATCCCATCTCTACTAAAAATACAAAAATTAGCTGGGCGTGGTGGTGGATGCCTGTAATCCCAGCTACTTGGGAGGCTGAGGCAAGAGGATCTGGGAGGCGAGCCAAGATTGTGCCATTGCACTCCAGCCTGGGCAGCAAGAGCAAAACTCTTTCTCAAAAAAAAAAAAAAGGTGGCAACACATTGACTCATGCCTCTAATCCCAGCACTTTGGGAGGCCAAGGTGGGAGGACAGCTTGAGGCTAGAAGTTCAAGACCAGCTTGGGCAACACAGCAAAATCCTGTGTCAAAAAAAAAAAAAAAAAAGCCAGGCATGGTGGTGTGTGCTTGTTGTCCTAGCTACTGGGGAGGCTGAGGCAGAAGGACTGCTTGAGCCCAGAAGTTTGAGGCTGCAGTGAGCTATGATCAAGCCACTGTCCTCCAGCCTGGGTGATAGAGCAAGACCTTGTCTCTAAAACAAAAAAAGAAAAAATAAAGTGGAGACATTTAAGATAATTACTCCATCAGTAATAGTGGCAAATAGGGGCTCAAATTTAGTTTGCTGTCCTGCCTGTATTCATTTTCCTCCTTCTGGTCAGAGAAGACAGGCTAAAAAAAAATGCAGTAGCTAAAATTAAAGAAAAAGTACTAAATAGATGAGGGTATGAAGAATGGCAAAAGGAAAGATACCAAAAACCACTTATTGTTTTCTTTGTTCAAAATAACACATTGAATATCCAAGAAGCCAGCATTTCCAGCTCTCAGCTCATCAGGTCTACAGAGGATAAACCAAGCTACTCACTGTTTCTGTCATGCACCAGGGTCAAGCTGCAATATCTTTCTCTTATATGACTATTATCTCAGTATCCTTCCTTTCTCCCATCTCAGCTCATCCAAATTCTACCAGTATGTTCAAGATTCAGTCAAATGCTATACATTTCAAGTATACGTTCCAGTTCCCTTTCAGGTGGAAACAATCTTTTCTTTTCCTGGACTCAGAAAATACTTAACCTGTGCCTTTCTTATGGCACTTAATACTTCTGTAACTGGTTCTCAACACAGGCTATATATTATATTAAAGCACTCCAGGTGATTAAAAAAAACAAAAATAAACCCCAGCCCTACCTCAGACCAATTACACCAGAATCTCTGGGAGTTGAACCCTGTAGTATTTTTAAAAAGTTTGCCAGGTCATTAAAATGGACAGCCCAGAGGTGAAAGCCCCTACCTTAGCTATGCCTTACTGATACTACTCGAGTTATCTTTATATCTGTAAATGGAGTGACATACATGTATAATTAAATTTTTAGGTCCATAATTTTTTAAAAATTAGATTTTTGTATCCTGTGTGAACATAGTAAATGTGAACTAATAGTTTATCCAAGAATCAAATATTCCCATTCCCTAGGTAGTATTTTCAGTTTAGCTTAAAACATGGGATTTAGCTATATCTACAATTATGTAAAATCTGTAGATGCTCCCATTTAGAGACAGAACATTTAAAAAAAAGAACATGGTGAGTGTTTTGGTTTTTGGCTATAAACAATGCACACAGCTTACCTCTCTAACATCCACCATCCACCCTCCATCAACAAACAACAAGACGTTATACATTTTCTCCTTCACATCAGCAGTTAGGGCATCCAAATGCCCTTTCCAAATACCAAAATCCATCTGCAAAACAAACACAAGGCAGACATATAATGGATAAAACCCAATAAATAATGTATTTGGAAAATACAGACAGGAACATACATATAGAACATCATTCTAAAGAGTTGACGTTTCAGTCTGCCAAGTACAAAAATAAGTATCAACAGACTGCAGTTAAGTAAAACGCTAAAATGTTAACTTTGTAAATGAACGCTCATGTCACCTGAAGGCATTTTTCATGTTTGGTTAATTAACTACAGAAAAGTAACTAAACAGATGCATCTTCCAAAGCAGGACATTAACAGGAAGATTACCCGTTATGATCGAAAGATAGTTGCTGAAGAAACGATCTCTTTAAATATACAACATACATTTATAAGATGCAGTAGGCACATCCCAGATCCATATTTAACTTACTTCATATTTCTTTTCTTTGTGTTCATGAGCCACTTTCTCAGTAAAAGTTGGTTGAGGTATCAAAGTAGGTTTTTGTGGAACTGAATTCATATGCTTAAACCACTCATTAAAGGTTTCATGGGCTTCCTAAAATGTAAAATAAAAAAACCAAAATATAAAATAACAAAAGTTTTCACTTTTATTGTTTCACCAACATTTTTAACATTTGATTCTTAGAAATAATTTTGCAGCATCAAGAAATAAAACTGTTCAATATATATTTTTTTGCCTCCAAAAATTCATATCATGAATAAATGTTTTGTCAAGTGACAAACAAGGTATATATATTGTGTTTTCTGGCATATTCTCCAATCTGAGCACCCTGATCATATATGTATCTTGACATTCATTGCTCTGTAACATATGCATGTGTATATGTCTTCTTAACTAGACTATTAGTTTTTAGAGGGCAAGGATAGGGTGCTATCCACAGATTTGGCCCTACTACCTAACCCACTGTAATTACATAATTATTTATTGAATAAAATTTTTTTTTTGTTTTTGAGACAGGACCTTGCTTTGTCACCCAGGCTGGAGTGCATGATCTAATGAAGACAAGGCATGATCTCCGCTCACTGCAGCCTCAACTCCCTGGGCTCATGCGATCCTCCCACCTGAGCCTCTCAAGTAGCTGGGACTACAAGTACATGCTACCATGCCTGGCTAATTTTGTTATTTTTTTGTAGAGATGCAGGGGTCTCACTGTGTTGCTCAGGCCAGTCTTGAACTCCCAGGCTCAAGTGATCCTTCTGCCTTGGCATCCCGAAGTGTTGGGATTATAGGCGTGAGTCACCGCATCTGGCCTTGAATGAATTTTGAATGAGTATGCTGCTATTTTAGTCATAACAAACCTAGAGCATCTTGCTTTTTCTCAGTTATTGAAAAAAGCAGAAATTTAAAGCTGAGACATGCATCACAAAATCTTAAGAAAACATAATTTCCAGACATCATAGACACTATCTACCATGTGAGATGATCTTGGTTGGTTAGCATTGATTAGAGAATCATGCTAATGAAGATAAGGTCATGAAGTCAATCCCCTTGTGGATGAGTCAGCACTATAGTCACAAGAGAGGTAAGATGAACCAACACTACTTCTAGAAAAAAGTTCAAATTCTGAGAGTGAATCTGAAAAATCATCATGAAGATAGGCACATCTGTGGCTTTCTTTACAGTCTCACCAAATAAGCTCTGATGCACAAATGTTCTCGGATAGCATTATCATCTTCAGCAGGAAGTGGACTTTCCATTCCTTGTTCCTCCCACTGATTATAGATTTCTGCTATAGAATCCTGAGGAATTTTCACAAATACTTCTTTTGCAGCTTCGTGCTTTTTTGATGCTGTGAAAAAAGATACACAATTTTGAATGCCTATGGACTTCTCTGTAATGGTTTCTAAAGGAATCAAATCACTGGTTTACCAATTTTACAGTGACCTGTAACTATTTCAGGGCCCAAGGTGTAAAGGTCTTGGTGATCTTTGTACCTGATAGACTGGCTTTTTCCTATCTCAATGTGATACTATCACAAAAGGATACATCAAATGCAGTTACTTTTACATACTTCTAATGTCTTAAAGCAATTCATTTTTCAAAGTCGGATAGCCTTGAGATTATTTGCAAAATTGATTAGGACAATGAAAATTCACCATTAAAATATATTTTGTTTCATAATACCAGGTTTGATAGATAAAGAGTGGCTGGTTTTCTCCTCCCTATGGAAGGATCAAAAACAAAAAACAACCCCCCTGCCCCAAATTCAAAAATACACGAATTTGAACAAAAATGTTTTAAAAAAGAATAAAAAGTCTGGGTGTGGTGGTTCACACCTATAATCCCAGCACTTCAGGAGGCCGAGGTGGGAGGATTGCTTCAGGCCAGGAGTTCGAGACCCGCCTAGGCAACATAGTGAGACCCCATCTCTAGAAAAAATTTTTTAAAAATTAGGTGGGTGTGGTGGTGGGTGCCTGTAGTCCCAGCTACTTGGGAGGCTGAGGTAGGAAGAAGAATGGAGCCCAGGAGTTTGAAGATGCATAAAAATATATCATACCCAAGAATTTTCTCATAATTGCATTGCCTTGTTTCAGTGCTTCTGCCCTCTGCGCTGGGTCAAATACCAACCAGTCAATTACATCAATTTTTAAACGATCCTCCTATTTATTAAAGGGGAAAAAAAGAAAAAGGAACATCAGGGTTTTTTTTTTTTTAAAGATATTCTACAAATTAGTAGAATTAACTTACACCTGTACTTCCAGTAAACATCATTTTCTCTCAAGTTATAGAAAATTATGAAAGCATCTAACTTTCCTTAGTGTATTTTCATATTTAATAGCTCTTTATTAAATTATAGAAAATACTGCTGGGCATGCTGGCTCACACCCGTAATCCCAGCACTTTGGGAGGCCCAGGTGAGAGGATCTCTTGAGCTCATGAGTTCAAGACCAGCCTGGACAACATGGCAAAACCCCTTCTCTACAAAGAATACAAAAAATTAGCCGGGCATGGTGGCATATGCCTGTAATCCCAGCTACTCAGGAGACTGAGGGAGGGTGGCTTGAGCCTAGAAGGCGAAGGTTGCAGTGAGCAGAGATAGCGCCACTGCACTCCAGCCTTGGTAACAGAGCTAGACCTTGTTGTCTCAAGAAAATAAAAATAAAAATAAATTATGGAAAAAACTTACTGGATTATTAATATGGAATTATATATTGTATGCCTCACCAACTTAACCATGTGATTCCTTTAAATGCTACTCTAAAATAGTTTTCTTAGATATAACTTTCTATTCCTTTCTGAAAATATGAGTAAGCAATATACATAAGTTAATGATTAATCAAGTATTTAAAATAACCTGATGAGCAACAAGCCAAAGCTGGAATTTTTTTCTATTAAAGAAGCTCCTTTAACATACTACTATAAGTAATCCTTTACATAAGACTTTAAATTTAAAAGGTCTGGGCTGACAAAGAAACATTCTTAAAAAAGAATAATAGAACTTCTTTTTATGAAGGGAGAAGTTCACCAAGGAATAACATAAAAGATTATTAGAAGTTATACAAACCTCTGCCCCCCTATCCCAAATTACCTCAGTAGTGCCAGTATCTAGGGCTGGGGCCAGGTCATGATGACTAAATTCACCATTATCTTTCTTTCGAATATTCTCAACTACAGTTTTTGTTATTGTTGCAACATCCAAATCTAAATAATTTTTTGAAGCGACAAAAAACAAAGATTAATCATTGATACTAATATTCTCTAAATAGTCATAATGATTCAGTAAATTTTGAACAGTAATTCCTCAAAAATAAAATATGTAAGATATGAAAGATATTTATATAAAAGAAAATGCCAGAATTAAAAGATATTTTACATATGAGTTACAGCATAAGCAACTTTAGTCCTAAAACAGAAATTCCCTGAAAATTTTATTCCTTTTTTCCCCTCAACAGAAATAAGATTTAAAACTATAAGGACAAATGTTACTACAGCCAAAATGAATATTTGCCTAGAAAGGCCAAAAGACAAAGTTTTCAACCATTTTTACCTGCTTCTTTAGCCAACTCCAGGCAATGGTGGCGCTGTTCAAATTCTGTAACACTTTCCAAAAATAATGCATACTGGGCAACAGCTAGGTCTTGAGGCAAATGACAGGTATAAAATGCTATAAGATTTGTATGCTTCTCTCTTATTAAAAGCTAAAAAATAGAAAAAGATCAAAGTATGTCAATAATAAAATAAAAAGTATACTTCAAAATTTCAAATGTATTCAGGAGAGGTTCATACAGATGTGGATTTGTGTTGCTAAACAGAATAATTTTATTTTATATTTATTTATTTGTTTGAGACAGGGTCTCACTCTGTCACCCAGGCTGGGGTATAGTGGCATAATCATGGCTCACTGCAACGTGTCTCCTGGGCTCAGGTGATCCTCCCACCTCAACCTCCCGAGTAGGTGGGACTACAGGCACATGCCACTATGCCCTGCTAATTTTTTGTATTTTTTTTTTTAGTAGAGATGGCTTTTCACTATGCTGCCCAGACTGGTCTCAAACTCCTGGGCTCAAGTGATCTGCCCACCTTGGCCTCCTAAAGTGCTGGGATTACAGGCATGGGCCCCTATGTCCAGCCCAGAATAATTTTAAATTCCAAAAAGTGAGTACAGTTGGCTCTTAAACTGCACAGGTTTGAACCATGGATTTTTTTCGATAAATATATTGGAAAATTGGCTGGGTATGGCAGCTTGTGCCTGTAATTCCAGTACCTTGGGAGGCTGAGGCAGAAGTATCACTTGAGACCAGGCCTGGTAGCTCTTGCCTGTAATCCCAGCAATTTGGGAGGCTCAGGCAGGCGGATCACCTAAGGCCAGGAGTTCAAGACCAGCCTGGCCAACAAGACAAAACCCTGTCTCTATTAAAAATACAAAAATTAGCCAGGCGTGGTGGCGCATGCCTGTAATCTCAGCTACTTGGGAGGCTAAGGCAGGAGAATCACCTGAACCTGGGAGGCGGGTTGCAGTGAGCTGAGATCATTCCACTGCACTCCACATTCCAGCCTGAGTGACAGTGAGACTCTCTCTCAAAAAAAAAAAAAAAAAGTATCACCTGAGGCCAGGAGTTTGAGATTAGCCTGGCCAACAAGTGAGACCCAGTCTGTACAAAAAAAAATAAAAAATAAGTTTGCTGGCCATGGTGGCATGTGTCTATAATACCAGCTACTTGAGAGGTTGAGGGGAGAAGACTGTTTGAGCCCAGGAGTCTGAGGGTTACAATGGGCTATGATCTAACCAGTGAACTCTAGCCTGAGTGACAGAACAATATCCTATCTCTAAATAAATAAACATTAATTTAAATATATATATATATGAGAACATTTTTTGGAGATTTGTGACAATTTGAAAAATATTCACGCTTGAAACCAAGAGGCGGAGGGTACAGTGAGCTGAGATTGCGCCATTGCACTCCAGCCTTGGCGAGAAAGTGAGACTCCGTCTCAAAAAAAAAAAAAAGACTCACAAACAAATTAACATCCTAGAAATACTGAGTAAATTAAGAAAAAGCTAGGTAGGCTGGTGGCTCACACCTGTAATCCTAGCACTTTGGAAGGCCAAGGCTGCCAGATCACCTGAGGTCAGGAATTTGAGACCAGCCTGGCCAATGTGGTGAAACCCTGTCTCTACTAAAAATACAAAATTAGCCAGGGGTGGTGGTGTATGCCTGTAATACCAACTACTTGGGAGGCTGAGGCCAGAGAATCGCTTCACCCCGGTGAGGCAGAGGTTGCAGTGGCAGTGAGCCAAGATCATGCCACTACACTCCAGCCTGGGCATCAAAGTGAGACACCATCTCAAAAAAAAAAAAAAAAAAAAAAAAAGTTATGTCATAAATCCATTATATGTAGATTCCGGTCTATTTTATCACTTACTACTATAAAATATATATGAATCTATTATAAAAAGTTAAAATTTATCAAAACGTACACACATTTACAGACCATACATTGTGGTCTAGAGAAATGTAAACAAGCATACAGATGCAGTATTAAATCATAACTGCATACAACTAACTGTAGTAGATACTATACTACTGTAATAACTTTATAGCCACTTCCTGCCACTACTGGGGTGAGCTGAAGTGCTGTGAGTATCCATTTAAAATGCCGTGTGATGCTAATTATCTCTGAAGAGCCGTTGGTCTCTTCAGTTGCATACTGCAATAAAAAGTAATCTTTCCCAGGTCTCGTGTTTTTTTAATGCAATACTATAAACCCTTACTAACACCATAGGAGCCATGCAAAGTGCCAGTAGTGATACTGGAAGTTCTCCCAAGAAGCAGAGAAAAGTCATGAGATTACAAGAAAAAGGTGAATTGCTTGATATACTGTAGATTGAGATCTGTAACTGTGGTTGTCCATTTCAAACAGACAATTCATCTTGTAAACAGACAACATAAACTTACAGTATTAACAGGTACAGTATAGTACTATAAATGTAGTTTCTCTTCCTTATGATTTTTATTATTTATTCTTTTTTTTTAACTTTTAAAAGTTATTTATTAATTTTTAAACTTAAAAAAAAAAAAAGACAGGTCCAGGCCAGGTGTGGTGGTTCACGCCTGTAATCCCAGCTCTTTGGGAGACTGAGGGGGGTGGATCATGAAGTCAGGCGTTCAAGATCAGTCTGGCCAACATAGTGAAACCCCATCTCTACTAAAAATACAAACAATTAGCCAGGCACCTTTAATCCCAGCTACTCGGGAGGCTGAGGCAGGAGAACCACTTGAACCTGGGTGGCGGAGGCTGCAGTGAGCTGAGATGGTGCCACTGCACTCCAGCCCGGGTGACAGTGCAAGACTCCGTCTAAAAAAAAAAAAAAAAAAAAAAAAGACAGGTTTTCGCTGTTTCCTAGGCTAGTCTTGAACTCCTGGGCTCAAGCAATCCACCCACCTCTGCTTCCCAAAGTGCTGGGATTACAGGTGCAAGCCACCACGCCCGGCCTGACTGGTTTTTTTTTTTTTTTTTTTTGAGACGGTCTCATTCTGTCAGCCAGCTGGAGGGCAGTGGCAAGATCATAGCTCACTGCAACCTCCAACTCCTGGGCTCACTCAATCTTCCTGCCTCAGCCTCCCGAGTGGCTGGGTTTACAGATATGAACCACTGTGCCCGGCTAATTTAAAAACATTTTTTGTAGTAGAGAGAAAGGTCTCCCTATGTTACCCAGACTGATCTCAAACGTCTGGACTCAAGCAGTCCTCTCGCCTCTGCCTTCCAAAGTGTTGGGATTACAGGTATGAGCCACCTCGATGAGCCCCTTATGATTTTCTTAGTAATGTTTTCTTTTCTCTAACTTACATTATCGTAAGAATACAGTACAGTTGAGCTTTGAACAACATGGGATTGAACTGTGCAGGTCCTCTTCTGCACAAATTTTTTTCAACTCAACTTAGAAAATACAGTATTATCTGGATGTGAAATCTGCAAATATGGAAGGCCGATTTTTCGTATATGCAGGTTCTGCAGGGCCAACTGTGGGACATGAGTATACACAGATTTTGTTATATGTGGGGGTCCTGGAGCCAATCCCCCAAGTATACTAAGGGATGACTGTATATAATACATGTAATATACAAAATGTGTTAATTGTGTGTTTATGTTATTGGTATGATTTCTGGTCAGCAGTAGGGTATCAGTAGTTAGGTTTTTGGGGAGTCAAAAGTTACAGCGAATTTTTGATTGTGTGGGGCGGTGGGGGTTGTTTTCCTAATCCCTGCATTATTCAAAGGTCAACTGTGCTGATAATTAAAAGATCTCTTATGGATTCTGATGCTTTCTTACCATTGAGAATTAAAATAGCATCATTCTGAGTTTTGTTTTCGTTAAAATAGTAAAAAACAATCAGGTTGTAGGTTCTCAAAGTTTACCTGTATGTATGTCTTTAAAACTTCAATAGAAACTTCCTCCTTCATAGGAAAAAAAGACATAATTATAAATACACTGCTTATATGAAAGTAATAAAATTTTTGATATAAATTCCATTATTAAATAATAATTGTAATGTTTACCACTGAGCAGTAACTATACACCAAGCTAAGTGCTTACCAAAGTTCATCTACTGCCTGATTTAACCTTACCATAACTCTTTTTGGGTAGTTACTATTATTGTTCACATTTTACAAAGGATGAAATTAAGACCAAGGGAAGTTTTATTTACCCAGAGTTACACAGATAGAAGCTGCTGAATAAGGGTATATACTCAGGACTCTTACTCCAAAGCCCAAGCTTTCAACTACTGTATCATTCACTTTCTACATGTACTCTGACCAAAATGTTATCTTCTTTTTTAGGAAAAAAGCAACAAAACAACAACCAACAAAGTTTTAAAATCTCACATAGCACTCACTTTGTTTAGTTAGCTTAGCTGGTTGATTTAAAGCTGGGTACAGACAAGGATAAAGTTATGAATTTATTAAAAACCAGTTAACCAACAGCATTCTGTGGCCACAGACTAGAACCCTAAAGGGCCACTCTCAGTGAGTTATCATTGAGTGACTGACTATACAAGACTATATGGAAGACTTTTGGTTCCTTATCACCATTTCTAGAAAACAATAACAAAAAAAGTAGTGTTTTCTTGACAATAGGTATATAGCATCAACATTACAGAGAAGAAGAAATCGTTCATTTTTATATACCTTGGTCTGTAGTCCCAGAGTACGGAAAAACAAAATAAGGTGAGTCATAAAGCGAAGGAGGTGTCCAGGTAGATTGTTTCTGCTTTTGGAAAGCCATTTGCTAAACTCATCCATCAAACCTACAAGCCATCAAAGTGAAGATTCAACAATAGGAATAAAATCAAAAGAAAAAAATAAACATTACCAAGAACATTTACTTCACTCCTATAGTGCTTTCAAGTCACTGTCTCATAATTAATAGCCATGATATAACTCTATACCCTCTTTGAAACAGAGTTTGGGTTCAACCCAAACTTTATTTTATAAAAACCAAATGAAAGGTCACCTCTGACATAAAGTAAATAGTTGCATTCAAATAGGTTAATATTTATCAAGATTAAAAGATATGGTAAGTCATATGCATTGTTTGGATAACTTTAAAAAATCACTATAAGACAATGAAGAACTCATAAAGAGTAAAATAAAACTGGCTGGTTGTAGTCGCTCATGCCTGCAATCCCATGTCTATAACATATAGCACTTTGGGAGGCCAAGGAGGGAAGATCACCTGACGTCAGGAGTTGGAGACCAGCCTGGCCAAAATAGCGAAACCCCGTCTCTACTAAAAATACAAAAATTAGCCAGGTGTAGCAGTGCGCACCTGTAATCCCAGCTACTCAGGAGGCTGAGACTGAAGGATCTTGTGAACCCAGGAGACGGAGGTTGCAGTGAGCTGAGACTGAGCCACTGCACTCCAGTCTGGGTGACAGGGTGAGACTTTGTCTCAAAAAAAATAAAACAAAACAAAAAAAACACAAAGTAAAATAAAACCATATCTTACCATCAATGTCTCCCAGGATAAGAAACTTTTGAACTATATGATAATGTTCTTGATTCTCTTCCAGAACTCTCTGAAAAAAAAGTTTTTAATTTTCCATAAATCTTCTAGCGGTCATTCTGTAGTATATATTCATTGTTAAACTAAAAATGTTAAACTTTTGAAGGAACATATAGAAAGAAAAAGCTGGAAATGAAGGGCCTCAGAAAGATCAAAACAAAATAAAACATGGAAAGGATACTGCCTTTGGAATATACTCACAGCTTACAAATCCAGAACTGAAAAGCATCTTTGAAAGTAGAGACCTATGTTATAACAATTTAATCTCTCAATGGTATTAAACTTTTATTCTTATATTTTATTCCTATTTACCTTGGCACTACACATGGTGGACCAGAAAGGAAGAACTCATGTGACCTAAGCAAAATAAACTATTAAGATTTCTTTCAACATGAGCAGCAGTACATGAAAGCATTCTTTGAGTATACTCTTCTGTACATGGCACCAAGGGTGAAAAAAAAACAAAATAGTGATCAGGTACAGAGTAGAGAAAACCTTTTCTAATTTATTTGCAGCTTGATTTTTTGAAGAATATAGTTCATTTTTTGTTGTCAAACATATTTTAATTTTTATTTAGTTGGCTGTCTAAATTTTCTTTCAGCATTTATTCATTTTTACATTCAAACCTTTGCTCTATCTGGAATTTATTTTAGTTACATGGCATGAAGTAGGATCTAGCTTTGTTTTCTTCTGGATGGAAAGCCAATTATGCCAGCACCATTTATTTAAATAAACCATCCCTTTCCCTCTGAAACTAAAGGTCACCTCTGACATCTGTTAAGTTCTCATATATACTTGGATCTAATTTGGACTTTGTATTCCACTCATCTATTTATTTTCACGTCAGTTCTATACTGTTTTGTTGTATCTTCATTTAAGTGTTATTATTGAGTAACGCAAGTACCCTCTAACTGCTTTTTTTGCTTTGAGTGTGGTTTTGTTTGTTTGTTTGTTTTTGAGACAGAGTCTCACTTTGTTGCCCAGGCTGGAGTGCAGTGGTACAATCACGGCTCACTGCAGCCTCCACCTCCCTGGGCTCAGGTGATCCTCCCACCTCAGCCTCCTGAGAAGCTGGGACTACAGGAGCATGCCACCACACCTGGCTAATTTTTAAGATTCTATAGTTTTTTAAATGAAGGGCTTGAAACCCTGGATTAATTTTTTATTCCTAGATCTCTTTAGTTTTGGTCACTCGTTTAAATGGAACTTTTGGGGAGGGGGTACTAAATCCTTTTCTAAATAGTTATAGCAAGTACAGAAAGACTTGACTTTTAAAAAAAACGTCTTGTATCTGGCTACTTTAACAAATTCTCTTATTAATTCTAGTAACTTACTGAGCTTTAAGTTTCTAGACTAATATTTTTATCATATATAAATGTTCTTCCCTTTCTAGTATTTATATCTGTTCCTTAATTTTCTTGTTTTATTTCATTAGCTAGAATATCCAAAATAATAGACTGGTAATAAACTCTTGACAGAAAAAGCATTAATTTCCTTACTATATCAAGTGCTCCTATATAATAATAAGAAAAATATAAAACCCCACAGAAAAATAGCTAAAAGATATGAACAAAAAATTCACAAATGGTCAATAAACATAAGGAAACATGCTCAGCCTTATGAATAGACAAGAAAATGTGAGTAGAACAGCAAGTTCCTATTTCCCATCTACTCTGATGGATTGGCAAAACATAAAAAGTGTGACATTTGAGGCTGGTGAGAAATTCAATAAATTACTTGTGGAAGTATGAATTAACTGCCACAACCAGGTAATAAATTATTTTTCCATTTCAATTTTTTCTGAGACGGAGTTTCGCTCTTGTTGCTCAGGCTAGAGTGCAACATTGTGATCTTGGCTCACTGCAACCTCTACCTCCTGGGTTCAAGTGATTCTCCTGCCTCAGCCTCCCAAGTAGCTGGGATTACAGGCATGCAGCATCCATTTCAAAATGTTTCTTTACCTACCTACCTACCTACCTATTTAATTTTTCTTTTTTCTTTGAGACAGGGCCTTGCTCTGTTGCCCAGGCTGGGGTGCAGTAGTACAATCACAGCTCACTGAAGTCACGATCCTCCCACTTCAGCCTCTGGAGGAGCTGGGACTACAAGTGGGTGCACCACCATACCCAGCTAATTTTTTTTTAGAGACGAAGTTTTGCTATGCTGCCCAGGCTGGTCTAAATTCCTGGCCTCAAGTGATCCTCCCATCTTGGCCTCCCAAGTGCTGGGATTACAGATGTGAGCCACCATACCTGGCCTTTTTATTTATTTTTATTGTATATATTTTTAAGGTATACAACCTGATGTCTTCAGAGAATTCATTCAGAAACACTGTATGTATGTATATACAATGTATAAAGCATATACTTATTTATACTCCTTAACCTGGTAACCCTGCTTTCAGGAAACTTATCCCAAAGAAACAGAAGGACTAGTAGCTAAGTACACACACATGTAACTTCATTACAGCACTAGAAATAACCTAAATATTACCCAAAGGGGAATGATTAAAATAAATCATACATTATTCTAAAGGACATTATGTATTTATTAAAAAGAATAAGGTTAAGTGAAAATGAATAAACTAACTTGGAGATTATCATTAAATGAAAAAAATCAAGCTGTAGAGTAATATATGTAGTACAATGTGAAAAACACAAAAATCAAAATTCTAAATTGGAATATCTACATTATTTACACATATTTGTGAGATCATGGAGAGAAATATAGAAGGATACATATCAGTATGTTTTATCATCTCAGGGGAATAACCATAAAAGGGTAGAAATTACTATAAAGGCTTTATTTATACATTCTTAAATTATTTTATTGTTACAAGTACATACAATATTACTACAGTTGTTTAAGCATTTTTAAAAGAATATAATTTTTAGAAAATATTAGATTTTAAGATCTAGGAAAATAAAGTCTTAATAATTTTCCATAATGTGTTTTAAATTTTAAAAAAGGAATAAATATAGCTTACGTGCATATACTTAGATGAAATTAATCCGAAACAAAAAACTAAAAATGATGTATCATTTATGTAATTAAGTTTCTTCCTTTCAAAGAATGATTCTTATTTTAATAGGTGAGAAAAAGAAGGGAGAAAGTTCCACCTTTTTCCTTTCAGCTACAGTGCACAACAGAATAACACTGTTTCCTATTCCAGATACTTAACATATTCCTATTAACATTTACCTTTTTATCAGTAGCTTGAAGTTCCTCAAAAACCTTTTCTAAGGTCCAGCTTCAAAAGAAACAACGGGAAAAGAATAATGTTAATAATATGAAAAAGGGCTGTAAAATGAAACATCAAAGAGCATGCTACAAATCACCATGACTCAAAACAATCCAACAAACTCACTTTGCTTCCAGATATTCTCTAGGGAGTTCTTCAGTTTCATCCAGAGTTGCTACTGACGTCTGGATCTCCTGTTCTACCAGACTGTCCACCATCACCCGGAAGTAGGCCCAAACTGTGTCTTCCCAGGTGTCACAGACAGGCAGCAGCTTTTTCCCCATTACAAAACAGAAACATATAGACATATTCAACAGAAAAGAAAGGAAAAGCAATTACATCCAATGATACTGACTATAAAATCACTTTATAATGATATAAAACACGGCAGATTTTAAAAAAATTATGCCAAATAACCTTTCCCCCGCCAACTACATCTTCTAAGATGTTTGAACTGTTCAGATTTTTTCATACTGTTAACAACAACATCAGTTTTCCAGGCTGATATGACATTTCAACTGATTAGTATAGTATCCCTAAAGATAGCTATAATATGTAGGGAGTAGTGGGTTGTGAGAAAACATGCATATGTAAGACATCCCAAGGACTCACTGTGCCTTTCTGGCACATTTCTGCATACAGCTATGTATTTTAAGTCATCAATAAATGTGTGTTGGAGTTAAATTTGCAATTCTTAGTTAAAAACTGAAATCTGATTTCATTCATTAAAATACTATGCATGTTATGGGATACATCAAATTAAGCAGAACAAGTCACTATCTGATTCATGATTATCTCTATCATTGCTACACTTAAGTATGTATATACTTAAGTATACAAACTTAAGTTTATATTTGTTATATACAATTGTTAGAATATTTTATGTATTTAATTTTGCTCCACAGAAAAAATTTAAACATTAAAACAGATTGCATACCTGCTTAAGATTCCCACTTAAAGCTGCATAAATCGCTCTCTCGTATCTATTAAAAAGCTCCTAAAACACAATGAATATAAACAAGTTTGAAATATTGTTTTTCTTAGTATGTCAATTTTCCTTATAATGTGGAGTCTTGCAATCTCTTCTAGACTGAACCTATTCACTTGATAGTTTTTAAACTTCAGTGAAAGATCTAGTGGGGTAATAACAAGGAAGAACTTCAGTGTGATGAAATAATAAATGCTGAAATCTAGAGGAAAAAGTAAAACATTTAAATGCCAAATATTGGGTGAAAGCAGATCCAACTCTAGTGGATGCTCTGAATATTTAAAATCAAATTTTATTTTATTTATTAATTTTTTTTTTTTTTTTTTGAGACAGTCTCGCTCTGTCACCCAGGCTGGAGTGCAGTGGCGCGATCTTGGCTCACTGCAAGCTCCGCCTCCCGGGTTCATGCCATTCTCCTGCCTCAGCCTCCTGAGTAGCTGGGATTACAGGCGCCCGCCACTACGCCCGGCTAATTTTTTTGTATTTTTAGTAGAGAAGGGGTTTCACCGTGTTAGCCAGGATGTCTCGATCTCCTGACCTCGTGATCCGCCCGCCTCGGCCTCCCAAAGTGCTGGGATTACAGGCGTGAGCCACCGTGCTCGGCCTTTAAAATCAAATTTTATTCCAGATACAATCTATATAGTTATTTACTCCTAGAATGTTTCTCAATACCTGACATTCTCTGATACTGACCTGATACTCTCTGATACTGACCTATGTACAACATCAAAACAAGGAATGCATTAGTTTGCATCTAATTCCTATGTAGAACTAACTAATTCCCCATTTTACTTTTGGGATTCTATTAATGGTATTTCCAGTTTTCTTATCATCCAAACAAGAGACTTCAGAGACTCTTACTGCATAACCGAGTCCACCTCTGCCTTCTGTGTCTAATCACCGGTCCTGACCAGTGTCTCTTCCTTCCTTTCCATTACCATCAATACTATCCTAGGAAAGACCGTTATGACTTAGTGTCCAAATAATTCTGACAGGCTCCTAATTACTTTCTCAGGCTTTTGTCAATCTAATTTTAATTATATTTTTTCTACTGCCATGCTGATCTTCTTAAAAACACTTCTGCCATGTGCCCTAAAGCTTTTACCACCCTGACATCCAATTCCACAAGCAAACTTTAGGCCTTTTTCAAGGTAAAGTACCATATTTATTGTAGTATTTATGTGTTTTTTAAACTGTTTGACAGATGTAAAACTGTGCTACCATTTTTATTAACTTTTTATCATTTTATGTATCACTAATGAAGTTTTTGAGTATTCTTCTCTTAACTCCATTTTCCTGTAAGTCCTGTGGGGTTTTTGCACAATGTTGCACATTGTGATGACTTTGAATACCTATGTCGTGTTACAACAGAACTAACTGTATTTCCTTTATGAGCATTCTACTCCAACCTGGTAGACCCACCTTACTTTGAGTTTCCCAATCTATGTATCCCACCTAGAATTCCTTCCTCTTGTTTTTCATTCTCAACAACGCAAATCCTACTAAGTTTTAAAAGTTCAATTCAATTCTTTCCTCAGGGAAGCCAGCTTTAAGCTTTAGCCCAGTACTTTTTCTCTAAATTCATTTGGTACCTCCTTTACATTTCTGCCTTATATCGGTGTTTAATTCTTAGTACACAGTGTTTTAATAATTCTGATAAGTAGTTAAGCCTATTCCTCAATTTAATTGGAAATTCTCTGAAAACCAGTTTTACACTACTTTCAATGTTTCACAGCCCCTGAATAGGCTTTCAATTAACTGGAGTTAAAAACAGTATCACTGAATATTTTATTTATCTTACATCTTCTGCCATTCTCCAGCAACTTATTTTCCAAATGCGTCTATATGGATTCCCTTCAACAGGTTCTAATTCTGTTCCTATAAAACAGTAAAAGAAAATTTCTGGTTTAAAATGAGACCTTATTACAATCCTTTCTAAAAAGAGAAGCTATAGTTCACAAAGATTGGCATTTAGAGCGAAATGCCTTTGTCCTCAACTGTCAGAATAAAATCTACTAAAATACCTCCATTAACATTAGGGTCATGGTACAGTTTCCAGCCTTCAAGTGTTGCAGCTCTCCATGCTTGACCACAGCGTTTACAGAGTCGTTGTGCCTTAGGAAACAAGAAAGAGCAGTCAGTCCAATAACCAGGGTGCTTTATAGTAAAGTATAACCAATATATGACAAGCTTAGATAACTTATGGAACAAATGTTCCATCCATCCCATTACAAGGGATGGATGTAGGCAGTTAATAATGGAATTCTGGCTGGGTGTGGTGCTCACGCCTGTAATCCCAACACTTTGGGAGGCCAAGGCGAGTGCATCACCTGAGGTCAGGAGTTCCAGATCAGCCTGGCCAACATGGTGAAATCCCATCTCTACTAAAAACAGAAAAACTAGCCAGGCGCAGTGGCAGGCACCTGTAATCCCAGCTACTCGGGAGGCTGAGGCAGGAGCATCGCTTGAACCCAGGAGGCAGAGGTTGCAGTGAGCCGAAATTGCGCCACTGCCCTCCAGCCTGGATGACAGAGTGAGACCGTCTCAAAAAATAAATAAATACATACATACATACATACATACATAATGGCATTCTATTTTTAAAACATATGCATGTCTTTCTGTGGCCTCTGCCTTTTTCTTTCTTTTTAAAATTTTTTTGTAGAGACAGAGTCTCATTATATTGCCCAGGCTGGTCTCAAACTTCTGGACTGAAGGGATCCCCCCGCCTCAGCCTCCCAACGTGTTGGGATTACAGGTGTGAGCCACCATACCTGGCCCTCTTTTTATTTCTACAAAATCCCTTTTCTGTTTGACTTTAGGCTTAACAATAGGTTCCCACGGCACCCACTGGCATTTAATTCTGCTAGAAACAAATGGGGTTAAAGAGGTTGACGACCTCTGATTTATGAAAAACTATTACAAAAACAGTCTCTAAAGACAAGGCTGTTACTGCTCATTTACTCCACTGATGATATTGCATGTTCAACTTGACCAATAGATCAGTAAGTCAATGTGTTTATATACCAGTAAGGTAAATACATGTTTTTGTTCCATCATCCCTTTAGGGAATCACCTTTTCCCCATTCTTAGCTCCTATGTTTTGGATAGGCCTGATCCCATTCCAGAAATCTAAGGTTAGGGATGTGAGCTAACAAGATTCACCGCCAGGACTCTTGCTGGAGATACTGGGAAAGAAAATATACTCCTTTTACTGAGATTGCTAGCTGGCAAGAGGATGTAAGCTTGGAGCTTCTCGTATCCATCTCTGATACAACATGGGGAGTAGCTTTCTGGGAATGAAGGCACAGAGAGGAGGGTTGAGCTATGGGTCTTGGAAACAGACAGTATCCTAGTGATATCTTTGGAGTTCCTGGATCCTGCTGAAAGCCAGATATACCTTCTATACTTCCCACTTCCATGAGCCAATCAATTCTCCTCTTGTAAGCATAAAGTAACTTAGGTTGGGTTTCTATCACTTGAACCCAGAAAGCCTGATTGATACAACTAGTTAAAGAATATCATACCCCTAACATCATTCTGAACTTACAGCCTTTAAAATCTATGAGAGCTATGTAGGAATTAACATGGAAAACTGTTTTGATATGGTATCTTAAAAAGGCAGGATAAAAACTCAATATAGAATATTGAAAACATTATGCTAAGTGAAATAAGATAGTCACAAAAGCACATTGTATGATTCCACCTATACATCACAGAGACAGTAAGTAGATTAGAGGTTACAGGGGCTGAGGGAAGAAGAGAATGAGGCATTACTGCATATAATGGTTACGGTTTGTATTTGGGTTGATGAAAAAGTTTTAGAAACAGACAGTGGTGATGGTTTCCCAATACTGTTAATGTAATGAATGCCATGAACTGCACACTTAAATGATTAAAATGGCACATTTTGTTATATAATAATATATAATATATTATACAATTCACAGAATGAATAATGTAATACACCAAAACCATTGAATGGTGTCACTTGAAATGGGTGAATTATATGGTATGTAAATTTTATCTCAAATTACTATTAAAAAAGAGGGAAAAAACTTGAATGTATAGTATGACTGCAACTATCTTAAAAAGGAAGACAAAAGAAAAAGGGCTATAAGTAAATACAAAACACTCACTATCTGGTTTTATAAAGCTAGTGAGACCTTGAGAATTTCTATTTTTTGAGCCTTCAATAATGTGATTGTATTTTTGTTTTTTAAAATAAATCCCATGGCCGCGTGTGGTGGCTCACACCTGTAATCCTAGCACTTTGGGAGGCTGAGGTAGGTGGATTGCCTGAGCTCAGGAGTTTGAGACCAGCCTGGGCAACACGGTGAAACCCCGTCTTTATTAAAATGCAAAAAATTAGCCGGGCGTGGAGGTGTGTGCCTGTAGTCCAAGCTACTTGGGAGGCTGAGGCAGGAGAATTGCTTGAACCTGAGAGGTGGAGGTTGCAATGAGCCAAGATCACGCCACTGCACTCCAGCCTGGGCGACAGAGCAAGACTCCGTCTCTACAAAAACTAAATAAATAAATAAAATAAATCCCTTGTTTACCATAGTAATTTCTAGTATCTTGCACATTATCTAGCAGAGTGGCTGGGACTTATATATTTTCTGAATAAACAAGTACATGGTATCAACTTCTTTTTTAATTTAAAATATTTTAATAATAGAGACAGGGTCTTGCTATGGTGCCCAGGCTGGTCTCAAACTCCTGGTATCAAGTGATCCTCCTGCCTTGGTCTCCCAAAAATGCTGAAATTACAGGCATGAGTCACTGTGCCTGGCCAACTTCTTTTCTTAATAAAAAACATAAGAATGATGCTTAGTAAACCAAGATTTATTACTGTAAGAAATTATTACTGTAAGAAATTACATAAGAAATTAATATATGCTTATGGTTGATAACATAGAAGAGAACAAAGAACACTTTGAACTGACATAGAATCTGTCTAAAGACCATTGCAAAAAGTACTGTAAACAAAGTACAACATAATACTGAAGCCAAACTCCTACACATCACACTATCTCACCTAAAGAGCCATCTGGTAAACTGTCCAATTAGATACTTATCATTCTACATATAAGATATTAACTATCACCCACATTTTTAAAAGGTAAGGTTAAAAGGAAGAAGTTTGAGGGCCACTGTAGCCTTCAAGTGCCTAAACAGTATCACCTAGAATTAGGGTTAGGTTTATTCTAAACTCTGAACAATCAGAATTAGAAATAATGAAGATTGGGTCAGGTGCAGTGGCTAATGCCTACAATCCCAGCACTTTGGGAGGCCAACGCAGGAAGATCACTTGAGCCCAGGTGTTCATGATCAGCCTGGACAACATAGTAAGACTTCGTCTGTACAAAAAATAAAAAAGTTAGTTGGGCATAGTGGCATGTACCTGTAGTCCCAGTTACTCAGGAGACTGAGGCAGGGCTTGAGCCTGGGAGGTAAGGACTGCAGTGGGCCGCGATTATATCACTGCATTCCAGCCTAGGCGACAGTGAGATCCCATCTCAAAAAAAAAAAAAAAAAAAAAAAAAAGAAAGAAAGAAAGAAAAAGAAAAAAAATAAATGAATGGAGATTGGGCCAGGTGCAGTGTCTCATGCCTGTAATCCCAGCACTTTTTAAGGCCAAGGCAGGAGGATCACTTAAGGCCAGAAGTTCGAGATTAGGCTGGGCAACATGGCAAGACACTGTCTCAAAAAAAACAAAAACAAAAACAAAAATCTCAAATGGAACAAAAAAATAAATAATGCGGATATACCTAGAGTATGCAGTACAATATGGGGAAGAAAAGTATGACTTGTTATAAATAATTTTCTATTAATTAGAGTTGTACAAACTAGATTACATTGTTTTCTCAAGTTACATGTGCCTTATCACCAGAAATGTTCGCACAGGAAGTTAGATCTAGAAATACCATGAATGGAATTACTGCATTAGAAGGCATACTAGGCAGCCACAAAAATCTCTTCCAACTCAAAGAGTCTATGACTTTTTGAAATTAGACAAGAAGGGTACACATGACTGACCTCTTCTGTCATTCCAGCACGGATTAGAGTGAAGAGATATTTGAGTAATCTAACTTCATCTTCTCTATCCAGATCATCAAGGGGCATTTTCTGTCTTATGGGAGCATCAGGGTCCTGTAAGAAGAAAAAAAAAGTCATCATCAATCATAAATCCTTTGTACTTACATACATTTTACACATCATCAAGAGATGATAAACCTATCCTGAGTTTATATACAAATAAATTCATTTTTTCTTTTTTCTTTTCCAAGACAGAGTCTTGTTCTGTCGCCCAGGCTGGAGTGCAGTGGCGCGATCTCAGCACACCACAACCTCCACCTCCTCTGTTCAAGCAATTCTTCTGCCTTAGCCTCCCGAGCAGCTGGGATTATAGGTGCACGCCACCACGCCCAGCTAATTTTTGTATCTTTAGTAGAGACAGGGTTTCACCACGTTGGTCAGGTTGGTCTCGAACTCCTGACCTCATGATCCACCCACCTTGGCCACCCAAAGTGCTGGGATTACAGGCGTGAACCACTGCGCCTGGCTGAAATAAATTGTTTCAATTTAATTAAGTAACAAAGGGAATGAAGCTGTCACAAGATTACAAGTGTTCCAAATAGCCACACAGTCATCTGCTTCCCTACTTAAAACATACTCAGTTGGCCCACAAAGGGCATGCCTCAGTCAGGCAAGGCAGAAATACTACTAGCCTATCCCAGCCCAGGTAACACTAGAAGATGACTTGAGTTTCACTCTGTCATAGCAGCTACATGGTCAAGTCTAAATAGAATTAGACCTAGATGGAAGAAGAACACAAAGCAAAAACCTTCTGTTCTGTGACTACAAAGTGCTTACCTGGTACTTTTTGAGAACATATGGAAAGAGGGCCTATTAAGACCTATTTTGGGATTAATGCCATATAAAACACACCAATGCCTAATAAAAAAAATTTAAACAGATTTCTAATAAATAAGTACAAATCTCCCAAAACAGTTATTTATACCTACCTTTTTTTCATGTGCTTCTAAGCATTTAGGATAATATATTGTTCTCACTTTAGCAGCAAAGAGCACACATGATCTACATGATGGATTTCCAATGGAAAACAATTTTAATGTGACTCAAGAAAGGAAGTAATTCTTACTCCACATGTTACTTAGTGTATGGTAATATGAACATCAATTCAGAAAATGGAATACATAATAGATCAATTCACTACTTTCATAAATATTTTGCAAACATATAATTCAATTTTGGAACATGGTCTCTTTCTGGCAAAAGGAAATCACCACTTTCCAGCTGGTAAGATTAAATGATTTTCAGCTGTTGCCTGCTACAATGTAATTTAGCTATAATCAATTTTAAGCTGTTAAGAGTAGTTTCCAAACAATTTTCTTTTTCTTTTTCCCAAACAATTTTCATCAAAAACCACTTTGTTACTAAACGGAATTCTAGAAGTTTTTTTCAATTGTTACTTATTTCTCTCTTTTCACTATAAACATTTCACGTGCCCTACCTGTCATAAAGCTTCATTCCTTTGTTTCTAGAATAATTCAGCTTCAGTTCTTTTCAAATCCACTGTTATTCCTACTACTCATATCCTAGAATAACCGTTCTAACCTCAAACCAATAAGGCTTTAGTTTTTTTTCACTTGCTTTCAACATAAAAGAGCTTTCATAGGTCAGTCACTACCTTATATAGGCAGAGTCAAATCTTAAGATAAGACCAAAAATAATTTGTTTTTAATGCTGTCAAGTATACTTTCCACAACTTATTACTTACAATTCAAAGGTCATGGATATGTTTCAATATATTCCATCAGATTCCAATGCAACTTAGTTGTTTTAGAGTAAAATGTTAGTGTGTGCAAACCTTTAGAAGAGCAAAACAAAGATCCACGAGAAAAAATTCTCAGCCTGAAAAAAAAAATCAGTTAACTTTGAAGGCAACTTTCATTTCAAAGAACATTTACCAATTCAGTGACAAGCGGACGAACACTTCCAATGTAAGAAGTCAGCTGCCGTTGTTTTAAGGTATGTAGAGTATTTTCCCTGAAAGAAATAATAAGTACCAAATTTTTTAAAGGGGTAATTTTAATAGATCTATTTTTAAAAAATCAAATCAAGTCAAAGGAAGAAAGACAGACTACAATCCCAGAAAAAACATGCAAAAATCCTTAATACAGAAGTACATTTTAGTTCAGATGACTAATGATGTTGAGGGCTTTTTCATGTCCTTATTGGCCATTCATCTATCTGGTTTTGTGAATTATCAGTTGAAATTTTTGCCATTTTTGCTAGGATTATCTTTTTACTATTGAGTTATAGTTCTTTATGAACTACACATCCCAGTCTGTGGCTTGCTCCCATTTATTTTCTTAACGGTGGTTTTTTTTTTTTTTTTTTGGAGACAGGGTCTCGCTCTGTCACCAAGGCTAAAGTGCAGTGACACAATCATGACTCACTGCAGCCTCGACCTCCCAGGCTCAAGTGAACCTCCCATTTCAGTCTCCTGAGTAGCTGGGACTACAGACACATGCCACCATGCCCTGCTAACATTTTAATATTTTTGTAGACATGGGGTCTCACTATGTTCCCCTGGCTGGTCTTGAACTCCCGGCCTCAAGTAATCCTTCCGCCTCAGCCTCCCAAAGTGCTAGGATTACAGGTGTGAGCCACCACGTCTGGCCAATGGTGTTTTTCTAATGATACATTTTTAATTTTGATAAAGTCAAACCAATTTTTTTCCCTGATTATTGCTTTCTATGAGCTAAGATACATCTATCTATTCTCAAGTTACTAGGATATCTTCCTATGCTTTTCTTTAAAAGCTTTATGGTTTTTAGCTTCTACATTTAGGACTATGACACATCTTGAATTAATTGTTGGGTATGGAGTGAGGGAGCCGTCAAGGTTAATCTTCTTTCTCATAGATATCATTTTTCTGCAGTTTGTAAAAAAGGAATTCCATTCCCTGCTGGATTGCTTTGATGTCCTTGTTGAAAACCAAATGACCATATCAGTGTGAATCTGTTGTGGGGCTCTCTGTTCTGTTCCGCTGATCAGCAAAAAAAGATTAACTCTTTAAAAATTGTAAAAACCCAACAGGGCATTTTAACTAAAAAACAAACAAACAAACAAACAAAAACTTATTTTCTGAAAATGAAAACTTCCTTTCAGAAAAAAATCACATCCAATTAAGATTTAATTTTTAACAAATGCTTAGTAGCAGTAATTTCCTAGCTAAGCAGAGAAAATATATAATTGACTTACAGACTTTGTACACACGTTACTGAATTCAAAGGCAATCTGGCAATCTGACCTTTTTTTTTTGAGATGGAGTTTTGCTCTTTTTACCCAGGCTGGAGTGCAATGGCATGATCTTGGCTCACTGGTGCCCGCCACCACGCCTGGCTAATTTTTGTATTTTTAGTAGAGATGCGGTTTCACCATGTTGGCCAGACTGCTCTTGAACTCCTGATCTCAGGTGATCCACCTGCCTTGGCCTCCCAAAGTGCTAGGATTACTGGCATGAGTCACTGTGCCTGGCCACAATCTGACCTTTTAAAAATCTTTTGCAAGTCTTAAACCGTGCCCGGCCACAATCTGACCTTTTAAAAATTTTTTGCAAGTCTTAAAATAAACTGTCCCTTTAACTTAGGGGAGCTTTCTGGTTTCAAGGGCCTATAATAATTTAGAAATACTGAAGAGTGTAAGCAAAAGCAAGACAAAACAAAATAAACCCACACAAGTAGCTGAAAACAGGACAGAAGTGTCTTCTTGACAATCAGAAGATAATCTTCTGATATGATCAATAATCTTATTAAGAAAAAAGCAGGCAGGTGATTGTTTGAAAACATAAATTGGACCATGTCATTCTTCTCTTCTCAAGGTTTCCCATCACGTTTAGAATAAAGTCCAGAATAGTTACATTGGCCTGTCTGTAAAAGCCCTGTATCTGGCTTCCTCCAATTTGTTTTCTACCATTCTTTTCCTTGCTGTGTTCCCACTGGCTTCTTTGTGCAAACACTTTACGTTCTCTGGGTCATTACAGTTCGTTTTCCTGCTCAGAATAGTTATCCCCCAGATTTTTGCATGGCTGGCTGCCTTTATTTTATAAAAGTCTCTTACTACCTTAGAAAAGCCTTCTCTGGCCACCTCTTCAATTTAAAGTAGGACTCCCTGTCCTATCTATCCATTAATTCTAATCCTTTTTTTTGAGACGGAGTCTCGCTCTGTCACCCAGGCTGGAGTGCAGTGGTGCGATCTCGGCTCACTGCAAGCTCTGCCTCCCAGGTTCAAGCTCCTGTCACATCAGTATTTAAATACAGAATTCAGGATCTCCTACTTTAAAAACAATCTCCCTTCTGAGTCACTTTTATTTTATTTATTTATTTATTTTTTGAGACAGGGTCTCACTCTGTCACCCAGGCTAGAGTGCAGTGGCGCAATCTTGGCTCACTGCAACCTCTGCCTCCTGGGTTCAAGCGATTCTCCTGCCTCAGCCTCCCAAGTAGCTGGGACTACAGGCACCCACCATCACGCCCGGCTAATTTTTTGTATTTTTAGTAGAGACAGGTTTCACCGCATTAGCCAGGATGGTCTCGATCTCCTGACTTCGTGATCCACCCGCCTCAGCCTCCCAAAGTGCTGGGATTACAGGTGTGAGCCACAGTGCCGAGCCTCTAATTCATTTTTTTCCCCAAAGCTCGGAATACCCAACAGAATATACATACGTCTCTTGGTATCCATAGGGGATTGGTTCTGGGACCCTACTCAGATACCAAAATCCAAGGATGCTCAGATCCTTTACATAAAATGTTGTATTATTTGTATATAATCTACGCATGTTTTCCCATATACTTTATATCATCTTGATTACTTAAAATACCTAATACAATGTAAATGTTATGCAAATAACTGTTATACTATATTTTTAAATTTGTATTACTTTTTTTATCTTGTTATTTTTATTGTTTTATTCCAATTATTTCTTTTCTGTTTTTTGTTTTTTTTTTTAAGATGGCCTTCTCTGTTGCCCAGGCTGGAGTGCAATGGTGTGAACTCGGCTCACTGCAACCTCCGCCTCCTGGATTTAAGCGATTATCCTGCCTCAGCCTCCCAAGTAGCTGGGATTACAGGTGTGTGTCACCAGACCCGGCTAATTTTTGTATTTTTAGCAGAGACAGGGTTTTAACATGTTGGTCAGGCTGGTCTTGAACTCCTGACCTCGTGATCCACCCGCCTTGGCCTCCCAAAGTGCTGGGATTACAGGCATGAGCCACCACACCCGGCTTGTTTTATTCCAGTTATTTCTGATCTGCAGTTTGTTCAATCCATGGATGCGAAACCCACAAATTCAGAGGGCCAACTGTGTATTTGCAAATTAGCTATCTAACTCTCTTAAACAATTATAAATTCCATAAAGGCAAAGCCTTTACTTGTTTTGCTCACACACTGAACAAAGTAGTGTGAACAAAGTAAAAACTGAATAATACTTATTGAAAGATGAATGAACAATATCAACATTGAGTGACCTTAAGAATTAAAGTTTGGTAACTTACCAATATACTGATTTTGCATAAAACTCAATATTATCAGAAAATTCTCCAATTTCATCTTTGGCAATACTCTCTAACCAATCTACCACCAGCTAAGAAAGAAAGAAAAAAATAAATTAGTGTTAACTACCAAATCTATTCGTGTTTTATTTGTAGTGGCACTACTACCCTTAATTCAAACAGTTACAGAATTTTTTTTTTTTTTTTGAGACAGAGTCTCACTCTGTCGCCCAGGCTGGAGTGCAGTGGCATAATCTTGGCTCACTGCAAGCTCTGCCTCCTGGGTTCACGTCATTCTCCTGCCTCAGCCTCCCGAGTAGCTGGGACTACAGGTGCCCACCACCACACCCGGCTAATTTTTTTTGTATTTTTAGTAGAGACTGGGTTTCACTGTTAGCCAGGATGGTCTCGATTTCCTGACCTCGTGATCTGCCCGCCTCAGCCTCCCAAAGTGCTGGGATTACAGGCGTAAAGTTTCTGATTTTAAAAATATCAAGTAACAATTTTTCCAAACACTATTTTTACTTTTTTAAGATAAATAAATATTATAGCAAAAGAATAAAATTTTCTATAGGAATAATCGTTTTTAACAGGCTATTCCTGAAAATACTAGGGCTATTACTTAAAAATCAAAGAATAAGGTTTCTAATTCCTTTTAATTGCAAATAAAAAGATCAAGTAGAAAAAAAATTCAGAAAAAAGTTTTAAGTTAAAAAAAACTTCAGTACTTTGCATGTCATTAACCTTTTCTCCATGTTTCATAAAAAAAATTTTAAAATTCTAGTCATACCTGACTTTGTCGAACAAGTGAATCCCTCTGAAATAACGCTTCCACAACAGTTTTTTCACTGGCATTAAGAGCCTATTATGAAAAATATTTAAAGGATAAACAGAACGAAAAGAAGATGCTGTAAGAAATATTATTTTAACAGAAAGATAAAAAGCCAGTATGAAACAAGTACAGTTAATCAGCTATACATAAACATTTTACCACATAGTAAATCTGCATATTCATCATTGAAAAGTATCTATTGTGTAAATTCCAAACTGCTACATCAATTGTAGCTGCTCTTACCTGGTATTTTGATTCTTTACACTTGAAATTTAAAATTCCATTTTCCCAGAGATGGTGTTTTGGGGAAAAATAAACACAAAATAAAACAAACAAAAAACTTTAATAGGCCAGGCATGGTGGCTCACACCTGTAATCCCAGCACTTTGGGAGGCCGAGGCAGGCAGATCACTTGAGGTCAGGAGTTCAAGACCAGTCTGGCCAAAATGGTAAATCCCCCTCTCTACTAAAAATACAAAAATTAGCTGGGCGTGGTGACGCAAGCCTGTAATCCCAGCTACTCAGAGGCTAAGGCACAAGAATCACTTGAACCCAGGAGGCAGAGGTTGCAGTGAGCTGAGATCACGCCACTGCACTCCAGCCTGGGTGACAGAGCGAGACTCCACCCCAAAATTTAAAAAAAAAACTGTAATACAGGGCTGAATACAGCCATGTTACATGTTAGAAACTAAACATTTAAAAACTTTAAAATCCTTTATAGTCTATACAGAAGTTGATAAGTAATAAAAGCTAAGAGCAATCCAAGGCTCTTACAACTGACTTTAAAAGACAATTTAATGCAAATATTAGCAAGTAATACTACGCAGTATATTAAAAGGATAATATATTGTGACCAGTTCAAGAATGGGTCAAATTAATTAATTAATCCATTTTATCCATGGGTTAAAGGAGAAAAGCTACATGGACTTCTTGACAGGTACCAGAATATTTCATAAAAATATCTTCATAAATTTTACCTTGCCATTTTGATTTAAAAAATATATATATCTTCATAAATTAGAAGTAGACTAACTGAAACCTCTAGCAAACATAGTCGTCCCTTGGTATCCATGGGGGATTGGTTCCAGGACCCCTCGTGGATACCAAAATCTGTGGATGTTCAAGGCCCTCATATAAAATGTTGTAGTATATTTTATTTAATTATTTATTTTTTTTTTGAGACAGAGTCTTACTCTGTCACCCAGGCTGGAGTGCAGTGGACCTGATCTCAGCTCATTGCAACCTCTGCCTCCTGGGCTCAAGTGATTCTCATGCCTCAGCCTCCTAAGAAGAAGGGAGGTGCCTGCCACCACACCTGGGTAATTTTTGTATTTTTAGTAGAGACGGGTTTCACCATGTTGGCCAGGCTGATTTCAAATACCTAGCCTCAAGCAGTCTACCTGCCTCGGCCTCCCAAAGTGCTGGGATTGCAGGCGTGAGTCACCTCATCCAGCCAAAATGCTGTAGTATATTTTAAATCATCTCTACTGGACCTGGCTGTGATAAAAAAATAATGAACAACAAAATCATCTCTAGATTATGTATAATATCTAATATAATGTAAATGCTACATATGTAAATAGTTGTTATATCACTTAGGGATTAAAAACATGTGCACATATTCAGTATAAACCCAATGATCTTTTATTTGAGACAGGGTCTCGCTCTGTCACCCAGGCTGGAGTGCAGTAGCACAATTATAGCTCACTACATTCTTGACCTCCTGGGCACAAGCGATCCTCCCATCTCAGCCTCACATGTAGATGGGACTAGGCATGCACCACCATGCCCGGCTAAGTTTGTCACTTTTTGCAGAGACTGGGTCTTGCTATCTTGCCCAGGCTGCTCTTGAACTCTGGGCTAAATTGAGCCTTCCACCTTGGCCTCCCAAAGTGCTGGGATTACCGGCATGAGCCTCCACACCTGGACCATTTTTTTTTTTTCTTTTTTGACAGTTGGCAGAGCTAGCTGAGGTTTTATTTTGGAAAAAAAAAAAATTGAATTGTTTTGTAGCTGTAGGCATGGGCAAGGGGGGTACCCCAGGCAGTAAACTCCCCGCTATGGGTGGGCAGAGGGCTAGGGCTGAGCCTCAGGTGGCTCTCCTGTTCCCTGTGCTCCTCAGGACAGCAGCCTCTCTGGGGCAGCCGCAGAAGGGGTAGGCCGCTGTCACAGCTGTTCACTTGGTCAGTACATCAGATGACTGGACACCAGCTTTCTGTCGTGGGTCTCGATCTTCACAATCACAGCCCTGGTGGAGCTGGTGCAGCTGAAGGAACTGGAGCCCACACCAGAGCCAAAGCTGGAGCCCAGGCTGTAGCTGAGGCCAGGGCTTGTGAGGCCCCCGTAGGCCGAGCTCAGACCACCTGCATAGCCACTGGTGGTCTTTGTATGGATACTCATGTTCTGCATCGCAGACTCCAGCTGGCTCTCCTCCTCCTCCAGCAGCTTCCTTTAAGTGGTGATCTTGATGTCCAAGGCCAGCTTGAAGTTCATCAGCTCCTGGTACTCCCACAGCTGCCGTGTCATGTCCTGCTTGGCCCGCCCGCCTCCAGCTTGGACAGCTTGGTGTTGGCATCCTTAACTGCCAGCTCCCTGTGCTGCTCAGCATCTGCGATGGCGGCCTCCAGGGAAGCCCTCTGGCCTTTGAGGCCCTCAATCTCATCCTGGAGCCGACTGATGTTCCCGTTCATCTTGGAGAGCTCAGTCTTTGTGCGCCACCGGTCATCCTATGCTTCCAAGCCAGCGTCTGCAGCTCCTCATATTTGACCTCATGCTCTCAGCCTCAGCCTGGTTGTGGTTGGCGATCTCCTCGTACTGCGCCTTGACCTCAGCGATGATGCTGTCCATGTCCAGGGAGCGACTGTTGTCAATGGACAGCACCAGATGTGTCTGAGATCTGGGACTACAGCTCCCAGATCTCCTCTTCATACAGTTGCCTGAGGAAGTTGATCTCTTCAGTAAGCCCTTCCAGGTGAGACTCCAGCTCTACCTTGTTCTTGTAAGCTTCATCCACATCCTTCTTGATGAGGACAAATTCATTCTCCATCTCTGTATGCTTTTTGATCTCATCCTCGTACTTGTTCTTGAAATCCTCCACCAGCCCCTCCATGTTATCAAGCTCCACCTCCAGCTTCAGCTTCTCTTGGCCCAGAGTGTACAGCTGCCAGCAGAAGGTTGTTGATGTAGCTCTCGAACACGTTATCCGTGTTGCTGTGAGCCATTTTCTGCCGCTGCAGGGGCCCCCACTTGGTCTCCAGCATCTTGTTCTGCTGCTCCAGGAACCGTACCTTGTCAATGAAGGAGGCAAACTTGTTGTTGAGGGTCTTGATCTGCTCCTTCACCTGGGTGCACACAGCTTGGATGTTGGGGTCCACCTCCAGGTTAAGGGGGTTCAGCAGGCTCTGGTTGACCGTGACTGCGGTGATGCCTCCTATACCACTGGCCCCGCCAAAGTCTCCACCCAGGCTACCCCGGAAGCTGCTGCTGCCCATTTGGGAGAAGCTCGAGGAGCTGATGCAGGCACTGGGCCCACATATGTAGGAACGGCTACTGAAGGCCCTGCGGCCAGAGTTGGACACCTTGAAGGAATTCTGGGTCACTCTGATGGACATGGTGGAGGCAGAAGTGAAGGCAGGCAGGCTGAGCTAGGCGGAGATTCGAGGAGCAGAGAAGCTGCTTCTTGGTGATTCTTTTTTTTTTCTTTTAAAGAATACTTTTGATCTGCGGTTGGTTAAATTCATGGATGTGGAACCCACATATAAGGAATTTCGGCTGACTATACTTAACTGTAAAGTGAGATACTCCCTTTAAAATCCAGAAGATGAGGAGTAAGAGTTCATTATTATTCAACTTTACTTTGAAAATTCTAACTAACATAATAAAACCAGGAAAAGAATTAAGTTAGCAATAAGTATGGAAAAATAGTCAAAGTCTTCACTACTTGTAGATAACAGAAATGCCTGGAAAACCAGAGGAAACCTATTAAAACTAGTAAGTGGGCTCAATAAATAGCCAAATATGACAGTCTTCCTAGATGTGCATTTGGAATGAAGTATTTGTGGGATAAACAAATTAAAAGATTGGAAAGATATTAAAAAATATTTTAAGTGAAAAAGTAGCCTTGGAGTTTGAGACCAGCCTGGGCAACATAGTAAGACGCTCCATCTCTATAAAATATAAAAAAGAAATTAGCCAGGCATGGTGGTACACACCTGTAGTCCTCGCTACTTGGGAGGCTGAGGCAGAAGGCTCACTTGAGCCCAAGAGTTCGAGGCTGCAGTGAACTATGATCATGCCACTGCACTCTGGCCTGGGAGACAAAGTGAGACCATGTCCCCGCCGTGCTGGCCACCCCCAAAAAAAGAAAAAGAAACAAAAGAAAAAAAAAAGCAGTCTAACAGATACACATAAAATATTTATTATAAATATACATTATCTCCTTTTTTAACTATATATACTTGCTTCAAATATGAATTACTTTTGGGTGAGGCACGGTGGCTCACGTCTGTAATCTCAGCACTTTGGGAGGCCAAAACAGGTGGATCACTTGAAGCTAGGAGTTCAAGACCAGCCTGGACAACATGGTTAAAACCCTGTCTCTACTAAAAGTACAAAAATTAGCTGGGTATGGTGGTGCATGCCTGTAATCCCAGGTACTAGGGAGGCTGAGGCATGAGAATTGCTTGAACCCGGGAGGTGGAGGTTGGAGTGAGCTGAGATCACGCCACCGCACTCCAGCCTGGGCAATAGAGCAAGACCCTATCTCTTAAAAAAAAAAAAGAATTACTTTTAAAAACAGAAAATATAAAGAAGTTAAACCCCAAAAAGGCATCTGATCTTGGTGGTTTAACAGGCATATATGTGTACATATTTTTTCAAAACAGATATAGCTGGTTTATTTTGGAAACAAGTCTCATCCAGAAATGTTATTTGCTGCATTTAAAAAATATCTGAGGCTATTTGCATGTTTCTTCCCCAAACCCTCAATCCAGCCAAGTCCAGTTTTACCACCCAAGGTCCTTTCAGGATCCCAGGCCTGGAGGCTGTAGAAGACAGCATTGAATCCTAAGGGCAAAAGAATGGTGTTTACCTGTCCAGACTTTCTCTCACACACATATATATGTATGAAGAAAAACATTCACTGCATTTTTTTTTTATTTTTTAGAAACGGGATCTCACTCTGTTGCCCAGGCTAGAGCGCAGTAGTATGATCATAGCTCACTGTAGCCTTGAACTCCTGGGCTCAAGTGATCCTCTGGCCTTAGCCTGACAAGTTGCTGGGACCACAGGCATGTGCCTCTACACCAAACTATTTACTGCATTATTAATGGCTACAGCAAAAATACCAGTAACAACCTAAATATGTCCAGCTGAATGTCTCAAAAAATTACAGTACATTTATACTCTGACATACTATGAAAAAATATGGTAAAAACCTACATGAATTTTAAAAAATCTAAGAAATATTAATTTTAAAACTCTCAGTATAAGCCGGGCACAGTGGCTCACACCTGTAATCCCAGCACTGTGGGAGGCTGAGGTGGGCGGATCACAAGGTCAGGAGATCGAGACCAGCCTGGTCAATATGGTAAAACCCCATCTCTACTAAAAACACAAAAATTAGCCAGGCATGGTGCCACAAGCCTGTAGTCCCAGCTACTCGGGAGGCTGAGGCAGAAGAATCACTTGAACCCAGGAGGCAGAGGTTGCAGTGAGCCATGATCGCGCCCCTGCACTCCAGCCTGGGTAACAGAGTGAAACTTCATTTCAAAAAAAAAAAAAAAACTCTCAGTATAATGTATAAATGAAATCATATTATATGTTAAAAAACAAATGTGTGTGTGTATACAAGTATGTGAGTGTATGTTTATATATATGTATGTATCTATAAAGATGCATAGAAAAATGTCTGGTAGGATACATACTAAAACTGTTACACTAAATAGTCAGTGGGATAAAAAGGGACTTTTACCTAATTTAACTCTCTAATATAAATCAATATGATTATTTTATGAGATTGAACCTTTTATTTACTTGTAAAATTTTTAAAATGAAGAAACTCAAGATGGAAGGCTGAAAATAAAATCCTGGCTGGGCGCAGTGGCTCATGCCTGTAATCCCACCACTTTGGGAGGCCAAGGTGGGTGGATCACCTGAGGTCAGGAGTTCGAGACCAGCTTGGCCAACATGATGAAACCCCGTTTTCTATTAAAAATACAAAAAATTAGCTGGGCGTGGTGGGGCACGCCTGTAATCCCAGCTACTCAGGAAGCTGAGGCAGGAGAATCACTTGAACCCGGGAGGCGGAGGGTGCAGTGAGCCGAGATCACGCCATTGCCCTCCAGCCTGGGGCAACAAGAGCGAAACTCCTTCTCCAAAAAAAAAAAAAATCCTATTAGTAACATTTTAATTTGTATGTATTTATAAAGGAAAAAATTAATATAAAACTTACAGTAACTGCAAATACACTTTCCTCTTCTAATACAGACTGTATTCTGTCTCTGGGGAAAAATAAGACAACATAAAAAAGCCTTATTTCACACGAATATAATGAACTCACCACTGAGCATCTGAGAGAAGGAAAATTTGGCTAACTTCTTTTTAAAAATTTTTTATTATTTATTTTTTCAAATATGTATATCTGTATTTTTGTAAACAAAAATGGGACAACAGGCCGGGCACACTGGCTCATACCTGTAATCCCAGCACTTTGGGAGGCTGAGACAGGCAGATCACTTGAGGTCAGGAGTTTAAGACCAGCCTGGCCAACAACAGAGTGAAACCCCGTCTCTACTAAAAATTAAAAAATTAGGCAGGGCACGGTGGGTCACGCTTGTAATCTCAGCACTTTGGGAGGCTGAGGTGGGTGGATCACCTGAGGTCGGGTGTTCGAGACCAGCCTGGCCAACATAGTGAAACCCTGTCTCTACTAAAAACATAAAAATTAGGCCAGGTACGGTGGCTCACGCCTATAATCCCAGCACTTTGGGAGGCCGAGGTGGGTGGATCACCTGAGGTCAGGAGTTTGAGACCAGCATGGCCAACATGGCAAAACCCTGTCTCTACTAAAAATATAAAAATTAGCCGAGCGTGTTGGCATGCGCCTGTAATCCCAGCTACTCGGGAGGCTGAGACAGGAGAATTGCTTAAACCTGGGAGGTGGAGGTTGCAGTGAGCCAAAGTCACACCACTGCATTCCAGCCTGGGCAACAGAGCGAGACTCCATCTCAAAAATAAAAATAAAATAAAAATACAAAAATTAGCTAGGCATGGTGGCCAGCATCTGTAATACCAGCTACTCAGGAGACTGAGGCAGGAGAATCGCTTGAACCTCAGAGGCGGAGGTTGCAGTGAGCCAAGGTTGTGCCACTGCACTCAACCTGAGCAACAGAGTGAGACTCTTTTTCAAAAACAAAACAAATGGCAGAGGGGACATCATTTATATATTAATATGAAATCCAGTTTTCATATAACAATATGTCATGAATATGTTTCCATGTCAATGAATATACACAAATGGTAATTTATTTATTTATTTACATTATTATTTTTTTTGAGATGGAGTCTCACTCTGTCACCCAGGCTGGAGTGCAGTAGCACAATCTCGGCTCGCAACCTCTGCCTCCGAGGTTCAAGTGATTCTCCTGCCTCAGCCTCCCAAGTAGCTGGGATTATAGGTGCCCACCACCACGCCTGGCTAATTTTTTTATTTTTAGTAGAGACAGCGTTCTACTATGTTGGCTAGGCTGGTTTTGAAGTCCTGACCTCAAGTGATCCACCCACCTTGGCCTCCCAAAGTGCTGGGATTGCAGGCATGAGCCACTGCGCCCAGCCTACAAGTGCTAATTTAAAATGGCTGCAAGTATTCTGGTTCTAACAGAGCTGCTGTAATTCATTTAACCAATTCCTTAGTAGTAGTTTTTAATTTTTTGAGATTTAAAAGTTTTATTCATATGTGGTTGTATATATTTCTCATTATTTTCTTAGGTTAAATTTCTAGGCATAAAATTCCTAGATTCAAGGATATGTACGTGGTATAATCTTTGCCTTCTGGAAAATTTGGTTAACTTCTTTCAAACTTCCATATTACATGAAGTCTAACTTTCAGCTCTTTTCTTAATTTAGCCTAAGTATTGCACTATTTTTAGTACTTTCCTTAAGTCTTTACACACATCCAATTTTGGTAACTACCAGCTTTATGATCTGATATCTTCCTCTTCCCTCTTGACTCACTCTTGACAACTAAGGTATTCGAAATGATAAGCATCAAAAATAGCAAAACCTATTTCCAAGCACGACCTACCCTAACTTTTAAATTAATTTGCCTATTGGTTTATTACCTTGTGTTTATTTCACTTATGAATTCTAGACACCATTACCTATACAAAGAAGCCAGCAGCCTCCACGTGACCATCTCCTGTTGAAGAAGCCAGAGCATACTGGCTGTTTTTGAAAATTTTTGAAGTCCAGGTGTTGCTCGACTCACTATTTTACTCAGTATATTCACCTGAATAAAAAACACAGATGTAAAGAGGTTAATTTTCTACAATTTTGAGTCACTGTTAAGTTTGTATTTGAACAGAGTGCTAAAATAATTGTATTTAATAAGTATATATTATAAAATTGCCTCCTCTATTTTGTCTTTTTAAATTAAATGTAATGTAATGTAATGTTCCCACTAGAAATGGATCTAATTTGGAACAAGGTGTGTTTATCTGAGTATATATATAAGTCTAACATACTCTTGATTTCAGATCCAACAGTGGCAGTGATGGATATATTTTTTTCTCCCTGTATATCTACCCAGAGGATAAGTGAAATCAAACCTATACCTGGAAAAATCATAACATAAGCCAACATTTTAGCAATTAAAATTTAAAAAGTTATCTTAAAATTATGTTTGAAAAATTTATATCAGGTAACTAATCAAGAAAGATATTTTCCGAAGATTGGCACCAAAAACATTATCATTTCTAAACAAAACATCACCAAAGTCCTTCCTCATTCCAAAATAGTGGTCTTAAACCTTTTCAGAGGCTGGGCGCAGTGACTCACGCTTGTAATCCCAGCACTTTGGGAGGCCAAGGCAGGTGGATTGCTTGAGGTCAGGAGTTTGAGACCAGCCCGGCCAACATGGTGAAACCCCATCTCTACTAAAAATATAAAAAATTAGCCAGGCATGGTGGTGTGTGCCTGTAATCCCAGCTACTCAGGAGGCTAAGGCAGGAGAATCACTTGAACCCAGGAGGCAGAGGTTGCAGTGAGCAGGGATCCTGCCACTGTACTCAAGCCAGGGCGACAGAGTGAGACTCTGTCTGGGGAGAAAAAAACAAAAACAAAAACAAAAACAAAAAAACCTTTTCAGGACTGAGGCACATGTGAAAATCTAATAAAAGGCATAAATGGTCCCCCTAGAAACATACACACAATTGTTTATCAGGAGGTTTAACGACCCAGGGTAAAGAAAATCTTTCTCAAAGGTTACTAACAGTACCTCATTATCTTGTCAAGATGAATTAAGGAACAAGATTGCTCTCATTCAGAACACCACAATGGGTTTTCCCACCCCTTAATAAGTATTCACAAAGTAATGTTACTACTGTCTTAAGACTAGTACTTCATAAAAGTGTTATCTGTACTTCATTCATTACATTCTCAGTTGGAATCCTGACTCCAGTGATTCAGTAAGTGTTATTTAATGAAGCTACTGCATTTATAATAGAACAATTCAGAGGTCAATAATTGAAACAATAAATGATAAAAAGTTGTCTATTACTATTATTTCAATTATTACTGAATGCAGTATTTTCTTGAAGTCTTTTCCTCTTTCTAAAAATAGACTTCTTTAGTGTAGATTTTATTTTATTTTATTATTTTATTTTGTTTTGTTTTGTTTTGTTTTGAGACAGAGGAGTTTCACTCTGTTGCCTAGGCTGGAGTACAGTGGCAGAATCTCAGCTCACTGCAACCTCCGCCTCCTGGGTTCAAGCGATTCTCCCACCTCAGCCTCCTGAGTAGCTGGGATTACAGGTGCCCACCACCACACTCGACGAATTTTTTTGTATTTTTAGTACAGATGAGGTTTCATCATATTGGCCAGGCTGGTGTTGAACTCCTGACCTAAGGTAATCTACCTGTCTCGGCCTCCCAAAGTGCTGAGATTACAGGTGTGAGCCACTGTGCCTGGCCTAGCTTTAAATTCACAGCAAAATGGGGCAGAAAGCAGAATACCCAAATATCTCTTCCCCAACACAATCCCAGCCTCCCTCACCATCAGTATCTAATACTAGAATGGTATATCTGTTACAACTGAGGAACATATATTGACACATCATTATCCCCCAAAGTCCATAGTTTACATTAGGATTCATTCTTGGTGGTGTACATTCCATGAATTATGACAAATGTATACTGACATGTGTCCCCCATTATAGCATAAAGAGTAGTTTCACTGCCTTAAAAATCCTGTGTTCTACCTATTCATTGCTCCCTCCCAACTAACTCCTGGCAACCGATGATCTTGTCACTGTTTCCAAGTTTTGCCTTTTCCAGAATGTCATATAGTTGTAATCATATAATATGTAGCCTTTTCAAATTGGCTTCTTTCACTTAGCAATATGCATTTAAGGTTCCTCCATGTTTTTTCATGGCTTGATAGCCAGTTTCCTTTCAGCACTGAATAATGTTTCACTGCTCAGATGTACCAGTTTATTCATTTGCCCACTGAAGGATATCTTGGTTGCTTTCAAGTTGTTATGAATAAAACTGTAATAAACGTCTGTGTAGGTTTTTGTGTACACACAGTTTTCAACTCACCTGGGTAAATATCAAGGAATGACTTTGCTGGATCATATGACAATAGTATGTTTAGTTTTGTATGAAACTGCAGACTGTCTTCCAAAGTAGCTATAGTTGTTTGCATTTCCACCGGCAATGAATGATAATTCCTGTTGCTCCACATCCTCTCCAGCATTTGTTGGTGTCTTTTGGATCTTCATCATTCTATTTCTTTTTTTGTTTGTTTTCGCAGAGATGGGGTTTTGCTATGCTGCCCAGGCTGGTCTTGAACTCCTAGCCTCAAGTGATCCTCCTGCCTCAGCCTCCCAAAGTGTTGGGATTACTGGCAGGAGCCACAGCACTGGCCTGGATCTTCATCATTCTAATAGGTATGTTGTAGTATCTCATTATTTTAATTTGCAATTCTCTAATGACATATGATGTGAAGCATCTTTTCTTTTTTTTTTTTTTTGAGACAGAGTCTCACTCTATCACCCGGGCTGGAGTGCAGTGGCTCAATCTTGGTTCACTACAAATTCCGCCTCCCAGGTTCAAGCGATTCTCCTGCCTCAGGCTCCTGAGTAGCTGGGATTACAGGTGCCCGCCACCACACCTGGCTAATTTTGTATTTTAGTAGAGACAGGGTTTCACAATGTTGGCCAGGCTGGTCTCGAACTCCTGACCTGCAGTGATCCGCCCACCTTGGCCTCCCAAAGTGCTAGGATTACAGGCATGAGTCACTGCGTCTGGCCAAAGCATTTTTCATATGCTTATTTGCCATCTGTATATCTTCTTTGGTGAGGTGCCTGTTCCCAAGTTTTGTTCATTTTTTAACTAGATTGTTCATTTTCTCATTGTTGAGGTTTATTTTGTTTAAGTTCCAGGATAAATGTGCAGGATGTGCAGGTTTGTTACACACATAAACGTGTGTCATGGTGGTTTGCTGTACCTGTCAACCCATCAACTAGGTACTAAACCCAGCATACATTAGCCATTCTTCCTGATGCTCTCCCTCCCCCCACCCCCACTTCTTATCGTTGAGTTCTAAATATTCCTCGTATATTTTAGATTTTCATTGAGACAGGGTCTACTCTGTCACCCTGGCTGGAGTGCAGTGGTGTGATCATGGCTCACTGTAGCCTCAAACTCTGCGGCTCATGCAATCCTCCCACCTGAGCCTCCCAAGTAGCTAGAACCACAGGTGCATAGCACCACGCTTGGCAAATGTATTTCTTGTAGAGACAAGGCCTTCCCATGTTGCCCAGGCTGGTCTTGAACTGCTGGGTTCAAGTGATCCTTCTGCTTTGGCCTCCCAAAGCGTTGGGATTACAGGTGTGAGCCATTGCATCTGGCTGGATTTTCCTTTTACAAAGCAGCAGAATCCTTTTTTCTCCCAAAGAAATTTTATATGGGCCCTCAATATGTAAAATGCAGGGATGCTCTAGTTGACTTTCCCTCCATTCCTGCCACTGTTCCCCTAAGACATCTCCCCTAAACACTATGAAAATTAGGTTAATGCTGTTTATAAAAACTAAAAATACTGAAGTTTGACTAACAACGGAGTGAAATTAGCTTACCTGACTACCACAGATGTTTTCATACTCTTCCACAAGATCAAAAACTGTACTCAAAGAGTGCTTCAGAAAAGACTGCAGGAAATCAGAAAACATACTCATGGATGCTAGAACACATCAAAAAAAAAAGGAATAAAGAAAAGTTCAGTGACATACTTCTAGGTAATTCTGTTTGTTTGAAAATGTATTTATTTGTTTATTTATTTTTTGAGATGGAGTTTCACTCTTGTTGTCCAGGGTGGAGTGCAATGGCATGGTCTCAGCTCACTGCAACCTCCACCTCCCAGGTTCAAGTGATCCTCCTGCCTCAGCCTCCCAACTAGGTGGGATTACAGGCATGCACCACCATGCCCAGCTAATTTTTGTATTTTTAGTAGAGATGGGGTTTCACCATATCGGCCAGGCTGGTCTCAAACTCCTGACCTCAGGTGATCTGCCCGCCTCAGCCTCCCAAAGTGCTGGCATTACAGGCATGAGCCACTGCACCCAGCCTGTTTGAAAATTTAAATGGCTACAAGTCTTTTATAAATTCACCGCTATATTAAAAAAAAAAAAAATTTTTTTTTTTTTTTGAGACAGAGTCTCGCTCTGTCACCCAGGCTGGAGTGCAGTGGCACAATCTCAGCTCACTGCAACCTCCACCTCCCAGGTTCAAGCAGTTCTCCTGCCTCAGCCTCCCAAGTAACTGGGACTACAGGCGCGTGCCACCATGCCCAGCCAACTTGTATTTTTAGTAGAGACGAGGTTTCACTGTGTTAGCCAGGATGGTCTTGATTTCCTGACCTCGTGATCCGCCCATCTTGGCTGTCCAAAGTGCTGGGATTACAGGCGTGAGCCACCGCACCCGGCCTTAAAATTTTTTTTAATTGGCAAGATACATATAATATAAAATTTATCTTAATCATTTTTCTTTTTTTTTTTTTTAAGAGAGGGGGATCTTGCTCTGTCACCTAGGCTGGAGTACAGTGGTGCAATCATGGCTCACTATAGCCTCAAACTCCTAGGTTCAAGTGATCCTCCCACCTCAGCCTCCCCAGTAGCTGGGACTATAGGTATATACCAGCCACCATGCCCATCTAATTTTTTATTAGTCTGTAGAGACAGGGTCTTGCTAACTCCTGTCTCAGCATCCCAAAGTGGTAGGATTAAAGGCATGAGCCACTATCCCTGGCTTAATCATTTTTAAGTATACAGTTCAGTGTCAGTAAGTACATTCACATTGTTGTGCTACCATCACCACTATGTATCCACAGAACTATTTTCATCTTGTAATACTGAAACTCTGTACTTAATAAACATTAACTCCCTACTCCCCACTTATCCCAGCCCCTGACAACCATCTATCTACCTTCTGTCCCTACATGTGTTGACTATTCTAAATATCTCATGTAAGTGGAACCATAGAGTATTGCCCTTTTGTGACGGGTTTATTTCACTTAGCATAATGTTCTCAAGGTTCATCCATGTTGTAGCATGTGTCAGAATGTCCTTCATTTTTGGCTGAATAATATTCCATTGTATGTATAGATCACATTTTGTTTCCCCCATTCATCTATCAACAGGTACTTGGCTTGCTTCTACCTTTTGGCTACTATGAATCATGCTATGAACATGCATATACAAATATCTCTTTGAGACTCTGCTCTCCAATCTTTTGGATATATACCCAGAGGCAGGTTCGCTGGATTATATGGTAATTCTATTTTTAATTTTTTGAGGAACTGCCATACTGTTTTCCATAGCAGCTGTACTATTTTACATTCCAACCAATAGTGCACAAGGATTTGAATTTCTCCACATTGTTGTCAATACTTGTTATTTTCTGGGTTTTTGTTGTTGTTGTTGTTGGTTGGTTTGTTTTTTAGTAGCCACACTAATGGGTGTAAGGCAGTATCTCGTAACTCATTGTAGTTCTGATTTGGATTTTCCTAATGATTAGTGACATTTGAGTATATTTTCATGTGCTTACCGGTCATTTGTGAAACTTCTTTAGAAAAGTGGCTACCCTATTTCTTTCTTTCTTTCTTTTTTGAGACGAAGTTTCGCTCTTGTTGCCCAGGCTGGAGGTGCAATGGCGTGATCTCGGCTCACCGCAACCTCTGCCTCCCTGGCTCAAGCGAGTCTCCTGCCTCAGTCTCCCGAGTAGCTGCGATTACAGGCATTTGCCACCATGCCCGGCTAATTTTGTATTTTTAGTAGAGACAGGGTTTCTCCATGTTGGTCAGGCTGGTCTCGAACTCCCAACCTCAGGTGATCCACCCGCCTCAGCCTCCCAAATTGCTGGGATTACAGGCATCAGCCACTGCGTCCAGCCTCTGTCTATTCTATTTCTTTGCCCATTTTTAAACTGCGTTGATTTTTTTGTTGAGTTGTAGCAGTTTTTATACATTTTGGATATTAACCCCTAATGAGATATATGATTTGCAAATATTTTCTCTCATTCTGTGGGTTGCCTTTTCACTTTGCTGATTGTATTCTTTCATGCACAAAAGTTTAAAATTTTGATGTAGCCCAATTTACCTATTTTTACTTTTGATATCTAAAGGTCTTTTAAGATCTCAAAGATATACTAGTTATTTTATAAACAATTACTTAAGAAATTGAGCCAGATTTAAAAATATCTGAATTATATTTTAAGCACACCATTACAAAGTAGTGGAGAAAGTTATAATACATACTAAATGGCATGTTCCACTCTGCGAAAATACAGGCACTTGGCCTAAGTAGAAAGTATTTTGAGTCACTTAATACGAGTACCTATTTTTGACAGATACTACAAGAAAGTAGTAGTTACCAAAGTGTTAAGAGCCGGGCTCTAGAGCTAAACTGCTTAGTTTCAAATCCTGGTACCACTACTTCCTAGCCAGGTGGTTTGAGGTAAGTTACTTAACCACTTTGAGCAGTAGTTTCCTTTTCTCTAAAATGGGAATAATTATTGTAACCATTTAATGGACCACCATAAGGATTACATGAGTTAATGCTTGTACAGTGGTCATAACACTATCTGAAAAAAAAAACAGTATTAGGGTCCAGGAGAAAACAAAACACATCAACAATGTTAGATTAAGAACTAAACCTAAAGAAAGAGATGCTCTTTCAACAGCACAAATAAGAAAAAATTACAATATGAGACTTGTCTAATAACATAACAGGCTGCTATTTACATTAAGAGATAAAATGGCAAGATGCTGCTCAGATTGAGAACGAAGGTGAGGTTCTCAACCTTCTAGTGATACTGTATCAAATACCGTAGACATAACCACAACTAATTAGCTTAAGGAAAAATATATTATAGACAGAAGACCACATGAAGACACAGGAGGAAGACAGTCATCTGTAAGCCAAGAGAAGAGGCTTCAGAGAAAACCAACCCTGCCAAGACCTTTACCTCAGACATCTAGCCTCCAGAATTGTGAGAAAATAAATTTATGTCGTTGCCTATAATCCCAGCACTTTGAGAGGCTGAGGTGGTAGGATCACTTGTGTCCAGAAGTTTGAGACCAGCCTGGGCTGGTCTTTGTAGACCCTGTCTCTACAAAGAAATAAAAAATTAGGCTGGGCATGGTGGCTTACGCCTGTAATCTCAGCACTTTGGGAGGCTGATGAGGACGGATCACTTGAGGTCAGGAATTCGAGATCAGCCTGGCCAATATGGTGAAACCTCTCTCTACTAAAAATACAAAAATTAGCCAGGCGTGGTGGCAGGCACCTGTAATCTCAGCTACTTGGGAGACTGAGGCAGGAGAATCACTTGAATACAGCAGGTAGAGGTTGCAGTGAGCCGAGATTGCACCACTGCACTCCAGTCTGGGCAACAGAGTGAGACTCCATCTAAAAAAAAAAATTAATAAATAAAAAATCAGTTGGCGGCCAGGCGCAGTGGCTCACACCTGTAATCCCAGCACTATGGAAGGCCAAAGCGGGTGGATCGCCCATGGTCAGGAGTTTGAGACCAGCCTGGCCAACATGGCAAAACCCCATTTCTACTAAAAATACAAAAATTAGCTGGGTGTGGTAGCACATGCCTATAATCCCAGCTACTCAGGAGACTGAGCCAGGAGAATCACTTAAACCTGGCAGGCGGAGGTTGCGGTGAACCAAGATCCCATCACTCCACTCCAGTCTGGGTGACAAAGCGAGACTCCATCTCAAAAAAAAAAAAAAAAAAAAAAAAAATTAGCTGGGCATAGTGGTACATGCCTGCAGTCCCAGCTACTCAGGAGGCTGAGGCTGCAGAATTGCTTAAGCCTGGAAGGTTAAGGCTGCAGTGAGCCATGATTGTGCCACTGCATTTAGCCTGGGTGACAGAGTGATTTTTTTTTAGACGGAGTCTCGCTCTGTAGCCCAGGCTGGAGTGCGATGGCGTGATCTCAGCTCACTGCAAACTCCGCCTCCCAGGTTCAAGCGATTCTCCTGCCTCAGCCTCTCAAGTAGCTGGGATTACAAGTGTGCGCCACCATACCCAACTAATTTTTGTATTTTTAGTAGAGACGAGGTTTCACCGTGTTGGCTAGGCTGGTCTTGAACTCCTGACCTCGTGATCTGCCCGCCTCGGCCTCTCAAAGTGCTAGGATTATAGGCATGAGCCACCATGCCCGGCAACAGAGTGAGATTCTTGTCTTGAAAAACACACACACACACACAAATCTGTTGTTTAAGGCTGCACAGTATTCCATGGTGTATATGTGCCACATTTTCTTAATCTGGTCTATCATTGTTGGACATTTGGGTTGGTTCCAAGTCTTTGCTATTGGGAAAAGTGCCGCAATAAACATACGTGTGCATGTGTCTTTATAGCAGCATGATTCATACTCCTTTGGGTATATACCCAGTAATGGGATGGCTGGGTCAAATGGTATTTCTAGTTCTAGATCCCTGAGGAATCGCCACAGTGACTTCCACAATGGTTGAACTAGTTTACAGTCCCACCAACAGTGTAAAAGTGTTCCTATTTCTCCACATCCTCTCTAGCACCTGTTGTTTCCTAACTTTTTAATGATTGCCATTCTAACTGGTGTGAGATGGTATCTCATGGTGCACATGTACCCTAAAACTTAAAGTATAAAAAAAAAAAAAATCTGTTGTTTAAGCTACTCTCTCAAGAAAAAAAAAAGAAAGAAAAGAAAAACATAATGACGTTCAGAAACAGGAAGAAATGGTTTCCTTCATCTTAGTAAAGTGAAAAGCTACTTGTCACAAAGCTCAATGCCATTTTACCAGCTTCTCCAGGATCATCCTCACGTAACATAACAGCACTGATAGTTACATCTTCTGTTATACTGTGGGGCTCTGTGTTTGTGAAGAGCCCGGAACGCTGTGATGAAAATGCAGCTGCCCAGTTACTGTCATCCAGATTAGTAACCTTAAAAAAAAACAAAAAATAAAAATACAGAAAAGTGATAGAGTTATTGTCACTGAGTGGATACTTTAAAAACAAATAAGGTTTCTGAAAATTATATGTATGTATGCGTCTTTTTTTTTCCCCTTCTTGAGATAAGGTCTGGATCTGTTGCCCAGGCTGGAGTTCAGTGGCATGATCATGGCTCAATGCCACCTTTGCCTCTCAAGCTCAAGCCATCTTCCCACTTCAGCCTCCCAAGTAGCTGGGACTACAGGCATGTGCTACCACGCCTGGCTAATTTTTGTATTTTTAGTAGGGATGGGGTTTCACCATGTTGGCCAGGCTGGTCTCAAACTCCTGGCCTCATGTGATCCACCTGCCTCAGCCTCCCAAAATGCTGGGATTACAGATGTGAGCCACCGTGCCCGGCTACTATAGTGTATTTTTAATACTTAGGTGAAGTCATTCTGCATCACAGCTTACATAACATTTCTTTTGCTATTTTCAATACTGTTCCATAGTGATTCCTAAAGAGTATCTCATCTACTTTTTCCAATTTTCTCTTTTATCCCCTTTAATACATTTTATCTCTTCCTTAAGATATTCTTCATCTGTTAACCTCTGATTCCTACTCTTGTATGCTTCAAAACAGGGATCAGATTTTATAGCCATCAGCAACCAACCACAGCATGTATTTCTTCTGGTCAGCAAACTGACAGATTAAAACATCTTATTTGCATCTAAAGGTTGCTGGTGTCACAGTTTCCATCTGTGATATCAGATGCGTAAGGTTTTCAGTTTTTTTACTGTCTAATTATTTCAATCCGTGTAATCTAAAGTTACTGTTATGATGATTCTGACACAATATTTGTTAAAAGGCTTTTACATCAAATATCCTATTTTTATAAAAAGGGAGAAGTTCTTTTTTCTCTTTTTTTTTTCTTTTGCAATCACAGGTCACTGCAACCTCTGCCTCCTGGGTTCAAGCAATTCTCACACCTCAGCCTCCCGAGTAGCTGGGATTACAGGTATAAGCCACCACTGCCCGCTAATTTTTTTATTGTTAGTAGAGACAGGGTTTCGTCATGCTAGGCAGGCTAGTCTCAAACTCCTGACCTCTGGGAGGCCAAGGTGGGAGAATCACTTGAGGTCAAGAGTTCAGGGAGTGCTGAGATTACAGATGTGAGCCACCACACTCGACCCAAAAGGAGTTCTTAGCCCTATTTTTCTACATACCATGGAGAGATTTCCGAAGAACCCTGAAGACTGCGTAAGTCGGGGCGACCTCCCTCCTGTTCCAAGAATGCAGGAAATATCTGGCTGCCTTAGTAAGCTTCGGCTTGTTGGGGTAACTATAAACAAAAGGTTGGTAGAAAGAACCTAAAGTGTGTGAGCATTCATTATCAAAACAAAGTAAGCAAACAAACAATGAAGAATAAATTTTTCAGTTTTCCATTATTTAGACTCTAACCAAATAAATACTTTAAATGTTAACATTTCCATGATACAAGCATTTAACTTATTTTTCTAAATTTGAGCTGTAGGTACTACTGAGCCTAACAGGAAACATTTTAATGCAATTACAGATGCTTTCATTATAGCATAACTGAGCAGTTAAAGACACTAATCAGTCAATGGATTCTTCATATTTTAATTTTATAAGGCAAACCGAGGCAGTGCATTGTAGTGGGCATAAACTTTGGAGTAAACAGATCATTGTTTGAATCCCAGTTCCATTATTCACATACTTTTTTTTTTCTGTCGCAGAACAAAAAAAGAGTATGTAAATAATGGAACTGGGACTTTTTTTTTTTGCTGTGTCGCCCAGGCTGGAGTACAGTGGCACAATCTCAGCTCACTGCAACCTCCGCCTCCCGGGTTCAAGCAATTCTCCTGCCTCACCCTCCTGAGTAGCTGGGATTACAGGCATGTGCCACCACGCCAGCTAATTTTTGTATTTTTAGTAGAGACAGGGTTTCGCCATGTTGGCCAAGCTAGTCTTGAACTCCTGGCCTTAGGTGATCCGCCCACCTTCGCCTCCCAAAGTGTTGAGATTATAGGCATGGGCCACTGCATCCAGCCTACTTAACATACTTATTGCCTATATTAGTTAACTTCTCTAAGTCTCGCTTTCAGTTTTGGTAAAACAGGGCTAACAATACCCATGTCATAGTTACCATGTGTTTATGTAAAGTACAGTACCTTGTACATGGCAAGAGTTCAAACAAATAATAACTGCAATCATTATTATTAATGCTTATTGATATTGTAACCAAATACTATACTTATGTTACAATAAATGTTAGTTGCTATTATAATTACATTATTAAATGCTTTAAAAGCAAAAAATCTTACAAGGCTGTCGAAATGAGCTAGGAGTTCGAGGGATAACCTGGTTTCTTGGTGTAGTATTACCAAAATTTTCATCTTGAGATGCCTGAACTGTACAATAAGTTAAGAAAAGTTTTCCATGTAGAAAAGAGATCATTAAAATGAGAATTAACCATCTTTTTACTATACAAATTATGTGAATACATTTTTCAAGAACAAGCTATTTTAGGGCTACCATTTTTCAACGCAAAGGGTAAATAACTCATTGCTTCTGCCATTTAAATTATCAGATGTCAGTCTTAGATAACTACACACTGAACTAAATGTTTTTAGTCAGTTTTCAAATAACAAAAAGAAATCTAGTCTCAGCAGAAGCTGTCAGCAGTAAGAAATATCTTTATTTTTAGGGAAATACGATCTCATTAAATTTTTGCATTATATTTACCAAATGACAGCTCTGTGGAGTGAAAAAAAATTTCTACAGGATTTTATTATAGCTACCATTTACTACTCTTATAAAAAGAAAATTCTACAACACTGATTCCAAACATGTTACAATTTTTATAATGATGCTTAAATCGCAAAGGATACTTAAAACTCTTTTCTGAGCACTCTGTTTCCGTGCAGTCCGTGTCACCTCTGCCTCCCGGATTACAGGGGATGATATATCTCCAAAGCCACTCCTAAAGTAGTATAATCAAGCTTATATAAGTGAAACGAGAATATAGCATTTATAAAGAATTTTATCATCACAGCTGGAGTAAAGGACCCTGAGTAAGTTAAGGTATAGTCATCCTAGTAGCCAAGTCTTAGATCTTTTGCTGAGAATGCACTCCTGGCTCCAAATCCTGCTTATTCTTCAAAGCCTTACTCAAATCTTACCTGCACAAAGACTTCTCTGACTTTCTAGTGCTCACTATGTTATTTTCTCCTAAGGAATTATTTCAACACTTGGAATCTATATTATAACATTGTTTTAGATAATTGCTTCATAAAAGTGAATCTTATTTCCCTTGTTGGATTGAGGAGTTACCTAACTGCAGGAATTCTCTCTTAAAAGATTTTCTGCAGTCTCCAAAATGCTTTAAACCATGGGTACTATTAAAAAACAAACAACAACAACGACGACAAACAGAGCTTGCAACAACAACAACAAACAGAGCTTGTGAGATAGAAGGGTAAGTAAAAGAATTGTGGTAAATTGGAGCAAAATGACCCTTCAAGTTATTTCAACCCAGGAGGTCTCCTGTCCCATCACAACACTCCCTGTCAGTTTCACTCAAAGGTCTAGAAACTAAATTGTGTGGACTAAAAGGCCTGTGTTTAAGACAAGAATCTAATATGCTTTTCCTCCACTTAAAACCTTCAGATATTCCTTCAGCAGGAAAGTATGGAAAACAACCACATAGAAACAATTTTAAACGTTTAACAATTAAAATTAAAAACAAAAAAAAAAACCCTTCAGATAGCTCTCCCTGGTCTATAGAAGTATAAATTTCCTAAAATGATATTTACAATGTGACCCCAGTTTAGGGGTTCAGTCTTCTATTCAGCCACAAACATCACTTTAAACGTATACTGCATGTGACCACTGAGCTACATGTACTTTTTTTTCATATCCTAGCACCTTTGAATATGTTTCTTTTACAAAGACCTACATTTGCCCCCTTGAGCACCTGGTCAACTACTACTTACTCCTCAAAGAGCCTCAGGTAGGCTGGAGACACACAGATGCAGGTTGGCAATTTGGTTCTTGTATTTATTAGCTTCCAAACTTTCAGCAAGTTCCTTAACCTCTTTTAGTCTCAGTGTTATATATGAAAAAAGGATAACAGTACCTATCCTCATAGGATTTTTCTTGTTCTGAAGATTAAATAAACTAATAATATATATTCAAAGCCTTTAACAATGGCAGTCACATAGGAAGTACTCAATGTTTGGAGTACGAATAATGTACTATTATTATTCAAAGACCAGCTAGAAAGTTACCTTCTTTGAGGGGTCTCCCTGATAGTTACAGTGACAAGGAGACTTAATCGCCCCCAAACACTTACCACTTTACACTGCTTGGTTGTCTCCACTACACAACTAATTCCCCGAGGGGAAGGATCTTGAATAACTGATCTTTGTTGCAGGAGGCTAGCACAGTACCCAGATCATAGAGGGAACTCAGAATCTGATGGTGGCACTTGTAATCAGAAAGTCTGGGCTGCGATCCCAGTATCTTCACTGACTGGCTTTGTGATCTCAGGCTGGTCACTTAGCATTTCGAACGCCGGGCTACCTACCCCGCCCACCCCAGGAGCGAACAGTGTTGCTGCCCCAAAGCGCCGAATAGATCGCAGAACGTAGTGGGAATGTAAGGGACCATTATGATCTGTACCCCACCCCGACGCACGCCAAGCGGCCTTTTCCCCATTTGTGGCCAAATTTCCCGGCATGGGGAAGGAGTCTTAGGGGAAGCACCCGGGACCTCCTTGGCTTCTTCTGGGAGTCTAGTTTCACCTATTTTGTTTCGCCAACAGGCGAGACGGGCAAGACTTCGGGCTTAGCTGCCACCATCAGAACTGACCTGTCCATGGCTAAAGCCTTTTCCACACAGAACCAACGTTGACTCCAGTTTAGCTACCTCGTTTTAGCCTTCCCGCTCTCCGGAAGCAAGCCCTTCGACCCGGAAGTGTCTCTCCCTAAAACAGCCCCACAGAAAAGGGTTAGGGGAGAAGAAACAATGTTCCCATCTAGCGCATGCGCGACTTCAGCCTACAGGTGCAGGCCCGGTGGGCGCAGGCGCAAAAGTTTGCCAATGTGTGCGTGGTTGCGTTTAACCCAGATGCCTTGCGGCAGCTGTGCCTCACCAACGTCTGTGGGCGTGGAACAGGCCCTGGGTTCTCCTACTGGGAAAAATGAAGTATGTCGATAGTCTGGAAAAATGTGAAGTCATTTCCTGGTATTCTCTGTCAGAAAGCGCCTGTTCTTGGAATTCAGATGCGTGGGCTCTGCCCCACACCTCGGGGATCTCTATCTCTCTTCCTACACTCAGTCCTTTGTTCTGTAGCCCCCTGCAGTTTTTGAAACTATTTTCCATAACTGCTATTTGTTCTTTACTTGGTATTCTTTCCTATTAAGGAGAAAAAGTTCACCTGTATTAAAAAGTAGAAAGGCAAGCGTAAAATATGATGGTATTGCCCTCTATTTCAAAGTGCCGTCTAGGCAAAAAGTGGTATATTTTGGTCTTGAAGGAGTCAGTCACATTTTTGTTTTGGTTTTGTTTTTTCCAGTTTGAAAGTAGTGACTGGCTATTAACTGACCAGATTACAAAAATAATGTTAGATGCTTCAGTTTATCCGTTTAATAAGCCTGTTGATATGGTCTTTTCTGTTGCTGGCATTTATACCTTTTATTAACACAAAATAGGTAGTCCTTCATTCTCCCTCGTGGAGAAGATAATTTGAAGGATCACAGGAACTTGAGTTTTTCAACAGCATAGATCTGATGAATCAGATTCTCCAGTCAGATGATGTCATATTTATCAAGAAATCTAGCAATCAAAGAGTTATCTGTTAAGGTAATTTGTTTATTGATTTTGCCATAACCAGTTTGTAGATCAGTTCATTCACTGATTTCAGGTTCAGGTACTCTATGCTATATGTGGTTCCACAATCCTCAGCATGTTAACTGAAGCCTTGTTGAGTTTAACAAAGGTGCCGTTGAAGATCTGGGGAAAGTGAAAAAGGTGCGACAGACTTTTGGGCTCACACCATTGACACATTTGATTCTTAAGGCAAGTGACAATTTGGGTTTCACAGGTATATAGAAATTGCCAGCTTTTCTTGCCATATATTCCTTGTGACAGTGCTGAGCTTTTTTTTTTTCTTATTGCTTCCTTTTTCTTGGACTTGATTTTTTAAATTATGTTTCCTTTCTTCCTTCCTTCTTTCCTTCCTTCCTTCTTTCTTTGGTGTTTTTTTTTTTGTTTTTTTGTTTTTTTGAGACAGGATCTTGTTCTATTGTCCTGGCACAGTCACGGCTCACTGCAGCCTTGACCTCCTGGGCTCCAGCAATCCTCCTACCTCAGCCTCCCTAGTACCCGAGGTTGCTGGGACCACAGGCACGCACCACCATGCCTGACCTCCTCTCCTCCCCCGTTTTTTAAAAATATTTTGGAGAAACGGGGTCTTATGTTGTTGCCCAGGCTGGTCTCAAACTCTTGGGCTCAAGCCATCCTCTTACCTGGGCCTCCCAAAGTGCTGGGATTACAGGGGTTAGCCACCACATCTGACAGTGCTTAGCTTTCTCATAGATGTAGCTTTCTCCTTGCTTTTCTTTTTATTTTTTTTGAGATGGAGTCTCATTCCATTGCCCAGGCTGGAGTGCAGTGGTGCCATCTCGGCTCACTGCAACCTCTGCCTCCTGGGTTCAAGCGATTCTCCTGCCTCAGCCTCCTGAGTAGCTGGGATTACAGGTGCCTGCCACCACACCAGGCTAATTTTTGTGTATTTAGTAGAGATGGGGTTTCACCATGTTGTCCAGGCTGGTCTTGAACTCCTGACCTCGAGTGATTCACCTGCTTCAGCCTCCCAAAGTGCTGGGATTACAGGTGTGAGCCACTGCACCTGGCCTCCTTTCTTTTCAAAGCATTTTATGGGCAAACTTCTTTCTCAGGCACTTGACCTTTAGCTCCGTGAAATTCCTTCATGTGTTTTATTTTTATTTTTTTGAGACAGAGTCTTGCCCTTTTGTCCAGGCTGGAGTGCAGGGATGCAGTCTTGGCTCACTGCAACCTCTGCCTCCCCGGTTCAAGCGATTCTCGTACATCAGCCTCCCAAGTAGCTGGGATTACAGGCGCGCACCACCATGCCCGGCTAATTTTTGTATTTTTAGTAGAGATGGGGTTTCACCATGCTGGCCAGGCTGGTCTCAAACTCCTGACCTCATGATCCACCCACCTTGGCCTCCCAAAGTGCTGGGATTACAGGCGTGAACCACAGCGCCCAGCCTTCCCTCACATTTTTAAAGGGTTTCTGGCACAGCAGGAATCTTCTTTTTCTTGTCTTCAATACCCTGTATGGTTTCAGCTGGGAAAGAGGAAATCAGTGGAAGTTTTGCCTTAGGCATTTATGTTCTGCTGTAATTCTGGGAAGCATAGTTCCCCGGAAGGCCTCTTCATACTTTATTATCCGCTCTCAGACAACATAGCATTTTGATAAAAACATTGCTTTAGGCTCCATCTAGGCTCAACCCCCCTGCACCTGCAGATTCCTCATCTGTAGAATGGAGAAAATAATACCTTTGTCAGGGGGTGTTGTGAGGATTAAACAAGATGTCATAGGGAGTCCCTGTCTCTAAAATAAATTTTAAAAATTAGCCAGGTGTGGTGACACGTGCCTGTGGTCCCAGCTACTTGGGAGGCTGAGGCAGGAGGATCACTTGATCCTGGCAGGCCGAGGCTGCAATGAGCTATGATCGTGCCACTGCACTCCAGCCTGGGTGACAAAGTGAGACCGTGTCTCAAAAAAACAAAACAAACAAAAAAAAAAACAGAGAGAGACATCAACTGTACACTGTACATAGCAGGTCATTGAAATGTTACTTTTCTCCTTTAATAACCTTTCTGAAGAATTATGCCCTGGCATGGTCTCATTCTCCCAACTCCTAATTTTCCTGTACAAAAGTTCACTTTTTCTTATGGAAAGTGAAATGTAGTCCTAATGATTTTTGTCAGTGCTGGGGCAAGTTTATTCAAAGTGTGATCTGTGGTTCATGTTCTTGCTCTGTGTCCCTCAGCAATTGAATTCCAATGAGTTTTATTCATGTAATATACTTGAAGTGTACTTGAGGTGATTGACCATGAAGCACACAATAAAAAAGAAGAGCAGTTTGGGGCAAAAAAATTAGCCCTGTGTTCAGTTCATATGCAAAGATGGAAAACTTTTTGGAAAGTGCACTGGGTTTCACTTTTGACACATTTAATTAGTAGGCATGAACACCATAGCAACCCTGCCAAAATTTCAAAACATATTCATTTCATTACCTTAAAAGGATGTGGAATAAATTTCTTATGTGGTGTATATTGTATACATGGTAGCTTTATGTTTAGTATTCTTGGTTGCAATGACAGAAATTGACTATGATTAACTTAAACAAAAGGAAATTTACTGGAAGCACATCCGGAGCTCTTGGAATTGTTAAGAAACTGGAGGAAAGGTCTGGGAAGGCACAGCTCCTCAGGAGCTGAAGGCCAGAAAGTGTCTTTCCCAAAGACACTCAAATTCCAACTGTTTGCTCCAGAGCATCCTTCAACCTCCCTTATCCCCAACAGCTGAGGCATCAAATATCATTATTTGTACCCCCACCGCCCCACCCCAATTTTTTTTTTTTTTTTGAAACAGGTTCTTTGGGCCGGGTGCAGTGGCTCATGCCTGTAATCCCAGCACTTTGGGAGGCTGAGGCGGGCGACTCACGAGGTCAGCAGTTCGAGACCATCCTGGCCAACATGGTGAAACCCCATCTCTACTAAAAATATAAACATTAGCCAGGCATGGTGACGGACCCCTGTAATCCCAGCTACTCTGGAGGCTGAGGCAAGAGAATCACTTGAACCCAGGAGGCGGAGGTTGCAGTGAGCCGAGACCGCACCATTGCACTCCAGCCTGGGCGAGAGAGCAACACTCCATCTCAAAAAAAAAAAAAAAAGAAAAGAAAAAAGAAACAGGCTCTTTGGATCACTCAGGCTGGAGTTCAGTGGTGCAATCTTGGGTCACTATAGCCTCAATCTTCTGGGCTCAAACAATCCTCCCACCTCAGCCTCCTGAGTACCTGGGACTACAGACTCGCACTACCACACCTAGCTAATTGCTAATTTTTTTAATTTATGTTTTTGTAGAAATGGAGTCTCACTATGTTGTTCAGGCTTATCTGGGACTTCTGGGCTCAAGTGATCCTCCTGCTTCGACCTCCCAAAGTCCTAGGATAATAAGCCACCTTGCTCACCCCCTCCCTACTTTTTATTTTGAAAATTTTCAAACCTACAGAAAAGCTTATATAAAAATAGTACAGTAAGGCTGGCCGCGGTGGCTCACTCCTGTAATCCCAGCACTTTGGAAGGCCAAGGTGGGCGGATCACCTGAGATCAGGAGTTTGAGACCAGCCTGGCCAACATGGTAAAACCCTGCCTCTAATAAAAATACAAAAGAAAGTTAGCCAGGCATGGTGGCGAGTGCCTGTAATCCCAGCTACTTGGGAGGCTGAAGCAGGAAAATCACTTGAACCTGGGAGGCAGAGGTTGCAGTGAGCCAAGATCACGCCACTGCACTCCAGCCTGGGCAACAGAGCGAGACTTGGTCTAAAAAAAAAAAAAAAAAAAAAAAAAAAAGTACAGTAGACCTCAACATACAATATTTCACCACAATTACTGTCTTTTTGTTTTTTTGTTTTTGGCTGAACCATATGAAAGTTAGCTGTGGTTATGATACTTCACCCCTAAATTTTTCAGCATGTATCTTCTGTTAAATAAAATTGATGTGAGGAGCATTGCTTTGGACTGAGCTCATGCCAAATCCATGTAATCAAACTGTACTTTTAAACAGTGCCTGGGCTGGGCATGGTGGCTCACGCCTGTAATCCCAGCACTTTGGGAGGCTGAGGCAGGTGGATCATGAGGTCAGGAGTTCAAGACCATCCTGGCTAGCACGGTGAAACCCCGTCTCTACTAAAAATACAAAAAATTAGCTGGGCGTGGTGGCGGGCACCTGTAGTCCCAGCTACTCGGGAGGCTGAGGCAGGAGAATGGCGTGAACCCAGGAGGCGGAGCTTGCAGTGAGCAGAAATCGCGCCACTGCACTCCAGCCTGGGCGACAGAGCGAGACTCTGTCTAAAAAAAAAAAAAAAATGGTGCCTGTAGTCTCAGCTACTCTGAAGGTTGAGACAGGAGGATTGCTTGAGCCCATCCAGCCTGGGCAACACAGTTAAAGATGCCATCAGAGGTTGGGCGCGGTGGCTCACACCTGTAATCCCAGCACTTTGGGAGGCCGAGGCAGGCAAATCACGAAGTCAGGAGTTCGAGACCAGCCTGGCCACATGGTGAAACCGCATCTCTACTAAAGATACAAAAAATTAGCCATGCGTGGTGCATGCACCTGTAATTCCAGCTACTCGGGAGGCTGAGGCAGGAGAATCACTTGAACCTGGGAGGCGGAGGTTACAGTAGGCTGAGATTGCACCATTGCACTCCAGCCTGGTCGACAGGGCAAGACTCCGTTTCAAAAAAAAAAAAAAAAAGAAAGAAAAGAAAAAGAAAAAACACACACACACACACATACACACACACACACATAAAAATGGGCCAGTTTTCCAAAAAACAGGAGATTCACAGCAACTAACCAGAAGAAGCTCAGTCTACCTGAGCCACTAAGGTCTGTTTTGACCTCGTGTGAAAGTAGCTTTGAAAGGATCAACCTGTTTTTTCTTCCTTATTTCAGCTTTCTTCAGCCCATTTCTTTTCTTTTTTTTGGGACGGTCTTGCTCTGTCACCCAGGCTGGAGTACAGTGGTGTGATCTTGGCTCACTGCAACCTCTGCCTCCTGGGTTCAAATGATTCCCCTGCCTCAGCCTCCCGAGTAGCTGGGCTACAGGCACATGCCACCACACTCAGCTAATTTTTTACTTTTAGCAGAGACAGGGTTTCACCATGTTGGCCAGGCTGGTCTCAAACTCCTGACCTCATGAGCCGCCCAACTTGGCTCCCAAAGTGCTGGGATTACAGGCGTGAGCCACCATGCCCTGCCTCTTCAGCTCTTTCATGTCTATAAAGCACACCTCCTCTGCTCAACTCTATTTGGTAGATGGGATGCTGCCTGATTCATGAATCTCTAGTAAAAGCCAATTAAATCTTTAAAATTTGATTTGTTGAAGCTTTTTTTATTTGACACTCCTAAAACAAGGACAAGACATTCTCCTACCTAGTCACAGCAAATCAAACACTCAGAACAATTAATAGTGACAGAATGCCACAACTAATGTATGCAAATTTCCCCCATTGTCCCAATAATGTCCTTTATAACTGCCCCTCTCCAATATAGGATCGAATATTGGATTATGCATTTGTCATGTCTTTTTATTCTACTTTAACTTAGAATAGTACCCCAGACTTTTTTTTTTCTTTTAGTCATTTGGATTTCTGATTGTTTCCTCATTATAACTTTTTTTTTTTTTTGAGACAATGTCTTGCGTTGTCACCCAGGCTGAAGTGCAGTGGTGTGAACATGGCTCACTGAAGCTCAAGCGATCCTCTTGCTTCAGCCCCTGAAGTAGCTGGGACTACAGGTGTGCACCACCATGCCTGGCTAATTTTTTTGTTTGTTTGTTTTTAAGTTAGGGTTTTGCCATGTCACCCAGGCAGGTCTTGAACTCCTGAGCTCAAGCGATCCACCTGTCTGCCTTGGCCTCCCAAAGTGCTGGGATTACAGGCGTGAGCCACTGCGCCCAGCCGATAAACACTTTAAAATACATTGAGGGGAAAGCAGAGTGCAGGAATACTACATAGATGTTACTAAGTATTTCTTAATCACATTGGATAGTATATGAGGTTTCTTTGTCTCAGTTTCAAAATCTGCTGAACTGTCCTTTCCCCAGACCCCCTCCAAAAGAAAGCATCCTTTCACCTGATGCCCCTTTCTAGCTGCTGGTTTTTCTCTCATTCCCTTCTCAACCAAACATCTGTTTTGCTAAATTGTAAATAGCCAGTAGTGGTTTTCTTACTATAAATCCAGTATAAGTATCTCTTACAAAAAGAGAATAGACATAAACAAAAGGAAAAAATTAAGAATCCTATGATTCCATTAACTATAGCTGACTACAATTCCACGAAATACCCTCATCAAGAATTACCCAGCTAAGTCCAGTTAACCCACAGAACCAAGAGAGTGAATAATATATTGATTTATGCCACTACATTTTGTGGTAGCTTTTTATGTAGCAACAGAAAACTGTAACAGATGGAATTATATTGTAAAACTGTTCTACAATCTTCTTATTCACTTAACGTGAACATCTTTTCATTTCAGAATTGTCTACATCATTCATAATTTACCAAAACAATTTGAAAGAGTCATATTTCCTTTTTGTCTCCATTTACATTTACAAGGTGACCTAATGCTGTCTAACTTCAACCTTCACTGGTAAATGAAAACTAACTAACTAACTAACTAACTAACATTTTCTCTGCCAGAAAAAGTTTATTTTTCATTTCTCAACATCTCTGGAATATTTGACACCATTCACCACTCTCTTCCTTAGTACCCCCATGCCATTTGGTGTCATGATTTTGTTAGTGGGTTTCTCCTAGTCCACTCTGGCTTCTCTTGGCTAGTCTTCTCTATGAGCTCTATAAATCTGCCTTTACCTTAAACATTAATTAGTCTTTTCCAGAGTTCAGACCCAAGCCCGTCTTCTTCAGTTCTGCGTTATTTTCAGGCTTCAAACTACTGACAGTTTCCTAATAAATTTCCAATCTATATTCTAGCCCATATCTCAATTTTATATTCCAGACTCATGCATCTGGTGGCTTACTAGACACATTCACTTTGAAGATATAAGGTACCTGAAACTTAACATGTTCTAACTCTAAACATGAACTCAATAGACCTGCCCCTCCCTCACTCCTCACCAAAACAACAATACAACAACAACCCTACTTCTCCTCGTATATTTTTTTTTTTAGTCTTGGCAAGTGGCCATATCCAGTTTGCCAAAAATTTGGAATTTAATCTCAGTAGGACTAAAGTTCCACAAGGGCAGAGATATTTATCTTTGTTTGGTGCTGTATCTCTCTGTTTGTCAGTTGAATTATTCTTCTCTCATCCCCTGCATCTACTTTGTCACCAAATCTCAAATATGTCTTCCCATTTCCATTGCTACCTTCTTCATTTCCAGTCCCAACTCATCATCTCTTCACTGTTCTAAGGTAGGTCCTCCAACCGAATTCCATCCTTTATACTGCTAAGAGGATGATCTTCTAAATATGCAAATCTGATTGTCACCTTTCAGTTTCTTCCCAGTCTCAATTTTAACTTCAAACTACTACACTCAGCCTTCAGGACGTGATTTACCTGTTATTATCTCTACCTCAAATTCTATATTCCAGCTATATTCAACTACAGTTCCCCAAACATTCTACAGCCATTTGGCATATTTTCTCTGCTCCTACTAAGTAGAAGCAGAAGAGGAATAAACCAAGACCATGTCATAGACTGCTATGCAGTCATTAAAAGGAAGTTTAGAGAGCATTTGTAATAACTTGGAAATGTTTATGTTTTACTTTAAATGAGGGAAGCAGACTGCCATATTATATATATCAGTATGCTCAGAAACAATGTAAAATGTATAAAACAATACTGAACAAAAATTATACCAAAGTTCACAGTGATCATCTTAGGTAAGACTTTGGCTATGCCTTGTTTTGTTTTGTTTTTTGAGACAGGGTCTTGTTCTGTTGTCCATGCTGGAGTGCAGTGGCACAATCATGACTCACGGCAGCATTGACCTCCTGGGCTCAAGTGATCCTTCCACCTCAGTCCCCCAAATAGCTAGGACTACAGGTATACACCACAATGCCTGGCTAATTTAAAAAAAAAAAAAAGCCTGTGTGTGTGTGTGTGTGTGTGTGTGTGTGTGTGTGTGTGTGTAGACAGAGTCTCACTATGTTGCCAAGGCTGGCTGGTCTCCTGACTCAAGTGATCCTCCTGCCTCAGCCTCCCAAAGTGCTGGGATTGCAGGAGTGAGCCCCTGCACCCGGCCCACTATGCGTTGCTTTATTTAAAGCAATATATTTTCATAGCAAGATCCAATTGAAATTCAAATAAATATTTTAATAAGTTCATTAAGAATTCCAGTGAGTCAGATGTGTATCTAGTGATTTAAGTTATAGCAGGTGCTTAAATACTTTTGCTATGTTCAAAAGATAGTGGAAAATCTTGAATACAGTTGTAGGATACACAGAAGCTTATATAAAACAAAATTAAGTATTTAGACTATTAACAGCTTGTTCAGATATAAGATGGTGTGATTTTTTTCATTTTAATGTTTGGGGAATTTTCCTCTTTGGGCACAAAACATTGAAAACATGCTATTATAACTTAGTAATATTCTTTTTATCTAGAGTAATAGAATTGGCTGGGCCTAGTGGCTCACACCTGTAATCCCAGCACTTTGGGAGGCCGAGGTGGGAAGATCAGTTGAGCTCAGAAGTTTGAGACCAGCCTGGCCATCATGGTGAATCCCCGTCTCTACTAAAAATATAAAAAATTAGGTGGGTGTGGTGGTGCATGTCTATAATCCCAGCTACTCAGGAGACTGAGGCAGGAGAATCGCTTGAACCTTGGAGGCGGAGGTTGCAGTGAACCGAGATCGCGCCACTGCACTCCAGCCTCGGCGACAGAGCGAGACCCTGTCTCAAAAACAAACAAAAACAAAACAAATGAACTCTCTCTCTCTCTATATATATATGTACATATATATATTCTTACTTAAAATCTATTACTAGTAAAACTTACATTTTGCAAATTGATGTTAGTGCACGGTCGGCAATGTTTTAGTCTTTTTTTTTTTCCTCCCTGGATGTTGACCAGCTCTTTTAATTTACTTTAAAAAAATTGTGATAATGTGTACATAAAATTTACCATTATAACCATCTTTTAAGTTTGTAGTTCATTGACATTAAATACATTCACATTGTTATGCAGGGCGATGTTTTATTCTTTTAAAAAAAAACAAACTTGAAGGCCTTGTGCCTGAACAATCCCCTCCGCTCCCCTCCCTGTCCCCTGTTCTTTTTCTGAGGTGGAGTTTTGCTCTTGTTGCCCAGGCTGGAGTGCAATGGTGCAATCTCAGCTCACTGCAACCTCCGCCTCCCAGGTTCAAGCGATTCTCCTACCACAGTCTCCCAAGTAGCTGGGATTACAGGCATGCGCTACCATGCCTGGCTGATTTTGTATTTTTAGTAGAGACGGGGTTTCTCCATGTTGGTCAGGCTGGTCTTGAACTCCTGACCACAGGTGATCCTCCCACCTCGGCCTCCCAAAGTGCTGGGATTATAGGCATAAGCCACCATGCCTGGCTGGGTTTCTTTCTTTTGCTTTCTTTTCTTTTTTCTTTCTTCAATGTTTTATTCTTTAAAAAAAAAAACAAAAACTTGAGGGCCTTGTGCCTGAACAAGGCTCTTTTCTTTTCTTTTTCCTTCCTTCCTCCTTCCTTTCTTCCTTCCTCTCTCTCCCTTCCAACCTTCCTTCCTTCCTTCCTTCCTTCCTTCCCTCCTTCCTTACCTCTTTCCTTCTCCCCTCCCCTCCCCTTCCTCAGGATCTCACTGTGTCACTCAGGCTGGAGTGCAGTGTCGCAAACATGGCTCACGGTAGCCTCGACTCCTCCTGGGCTCAAACGATCCTCCCACCTCAACCTCCCAAGTAGCTGGGACTACAGGTGCACACCACTATGCCCAGCTAATTTTTGTATTTTTTTGTAGATGCTGGGTTTCACTTTGTTCCCCAGGCTGGTCTCGAAATCCTGAGCTCGTCTCAAATTCCTGAGCTCAAGCAAGCTGCCTGCCTTAGCCTCCCAAAGTGCTGGGATTACAGGCATGAATGAGCCACCGTGCCCCGCCCAATGTTTTATTCTTTTTTTTTTTTTGAGACGGAGTTTTGCTCTTGTTGCTCAGGCTGGAGTGCAGTGGCGTGATCTTGGCTCACTGCAACCTCTGCCTCTCAGGTTCAAGCAATTCTCCTGCCTCAGCCTCCTAAGTACCTGGGATTACAGGCATGCGCCACCACACCAGGCTAGTTTTTTTTTTTTTTTTTTTTTTTTAGTAGAGATGGGGTTTCACCATGTTGGCCAGGTTGGTCTCGAACTCCTGACTTCAGGTAATCCACTCGCCTCGGCCTCCCAAAGTGCTGGGATTACAGGCATGAGCCACTGCACCCAGCACCAATGTTTTATTCTTAAATAAATGTATTTGCTTTAAAAATTATATATAGTATATATTATATATATTATATATAGTATATATGTATAATATATAATACATATATGTATTATATATAATATATAATTATATATAATACATACATATAATATATATGTATTATATATATAACAATATAAAATACATATAATATATGTGTTATATATATTATATATATAATACATATATAATACATATATATGTATGTATATATAATTTTTCTTTTTTTTTTTGAGATAGAGTCTCGCTCTGTCGCCCAGGCTGGAGTGCAATGGCACCATCTCAGCTCACTGCAACCTCTGCCTCCCAGGTTCAAGCAATTCTCCTACCTCAGCCTCCTGAGGAGCTGGGATTACAGGCACGTGCCACCATGCCAGCTAATTTTATATTTTTAGTAGAGACGGGAATTTACCATGTTGGCTAGGCTGGTCTCGAACTGCTGACCTCATGATCCGCCACCTCAGTCTCCCAAAATGCTGGGATTACAGGCGTGAGCACTGCGCTCAACCTATATATATATTTTTGAGATGGAGTTTCGCTCTCGTTTCCCAGGCTGGAGTGCAATGGTGTAATCTTGGCTCACTGCAACCTCCACCTCCTGGGTTCAAGTGATTTTCCTGCGTCAGTCTCCCAAGTAGCTGGGATTACAGGCACACGCCACCATGCCCGGCTAATTTTTGTATTTTTTAGTAGAGACGGGGTTTCACCATGATGGCCAGGTTTGTCTCGAACTTCTGACCTCAGGTGATCCACCCGCCTCAGCCTCCCAAAGTGCTGGTATTACAGGCATGAGCCACCACACCCAACCATATATGTATCTTTAAAATGATTTATTTAGTTTGGCTTCCTCTTAAAAAACACCAGATTTTTGTTTGTATATAATAGCAGTGATATTACAAAGCAGTTAAATATCGGCAATGCGAAGCAAAACAGTGCTTTGAATGTATTTTAGGAGGAAACTGCAAAATATATACGTTTGGTTCAGATAGACCAGGTAGCACAAAAGATAGAAGAAACTGTTAAATTTCAAAAAGTTCATGAGTCAGGGGAGGAAAAAAGTATTTGAGCCTGGAATGTGTAAGTTGTGTATGCCCTCAAAAACTCAGGTGTGCTATTTGAACTTCATGTATAGGAGAAAAGCTAATGGAAGGATTCAACAAGACAGATACGATTCTAGGAAAGGATGTGGTTGTGGTGATTATAGCAGGAAGCCATTGATTAAGTACATTATGTCTTTTCAGATATGGTTTTTCTTGGGGTGGGGAAGTGTCTGCTTTGAAGAAAAATGCATTACTTTAAGGTCAAACAGAGTCAGAGTTTAAATGTGGAGCCTGGTTGGTACTTGTTAAATTGCGTGTCTTCCCAGTTAAGCAGTGTGATGTAGTGGGTAGGATCATTGTCAGTTAACTTTTGGTGAGTTATTTCACCTCTTTACACTTCAGTTTTCTCTTCTGTAAAATTGAGAGAATAAGAATATTATTCTGAAAAATTTGCCCTGGGAACTAAATAATATTTATATAGCAGTAGAGATGTCATGCAGAACAAAAAGACTCCTTGAATTGAATTCTGGGTCCCCTACTTACTCTGTGGAACCTTAGACAAATTATCTTTCTATGCCTTTGTAATTTTATGACAGAAATAATAGTACCTACCTCATAGATTTATTGTGAGGATTAAATTAGTTAACATACATAAATTGCTTAGGACAGGATTGGCATAGTTGGCATATAATAACAACTCAGTAAACATTGGTTAATATTATAATGCACAACATATAATAAATATTCAATAAGTGTTTGCTATTTTATTCAACTTCAAGAAGGCAGGGACCATATCTATTTTATTCACATTCACCTATTGACACTTAGTAAGTGCTCAATAAATTTTTTTTGAATGAGAAGGTCATTTTCAATCAATACACTTGCATACAATTTCTCAAAAATGACTCTAACAAGATTAATTTTAAAAATTAATCAGATTATTTTTTCATTTTCATTATATCACATATAGATATTTCACAGTAGTCTCTACCACTTCAAATGATGTCTCTATCATCATAATCTTGTGGTATTTAGAAACAGGAAGAATCCTTGAACAATTTATTTTTTATAGCTTCTTTTCTTAATTCTTTCAAACTGTGTTCAATTTGAAGAGGAAAATAGAATGGAGAAGTATAAAACTTTCTAATTTCAAATTACTCATATTACTGAATTGTGATTTAAATGCTGACATCTGGGAGATTTTTAACATAAAATCATAAATAACATTACTGCTTCTTAGAATTCTAATGCTAAGAGTTAGTTTTCATTGTGGCTTATGCTTATGTCTTAAGTAAGTTTTCCTTGTGGCTTATGCTTCTAATGTCTTAAGCATAGAGTAGCTAGTGAGATTTTTGAGGTAGTGGTGAATTTGCTGACAAAAAGTTTGCCAGACAAATAAATCAATTGCAATGACTCTTCTTCATAGACGTTTCAAGCCTCATCAGTAATGGATATGATCTTGGGGCAACTGAAAAACTAAAATCATTATCCTCTGTTGATATAGGACATTATTCAGCTAAACCACAAAACTATTATTGCAACTTATGCATTTTGCTTTCCTGGTTTCATGTACTTCTATGCTTGGCATAGAAATCCTGTAAATCCAACACACATCCACGTTTCTGAAGAGTGATTTATTAGGGCCCTTGGGAGAGCATTGTTTTGCTGTTTTCTCTAATTAGAACAATTTATACTCTATTTATATTTTATTATGCAAAGAATGTAGCTGGCATGAACCTTAACCCAAAAATTTGAGCAGACAAGAAAAGTCACATTAAAATTTTTCTCTTTTGCAGTTGTAGTTCTGACTGAGCCCTCATTCTGCCTGATTTGATGGATTGAGGGCAGGAAATTCAACCTCACACATCACAGGGGCTGTCTTCTCTTCTCTAGGGCTTGCACAAACACTGGGGGGAAGGAGGCGTGGCTTCTGTGCTGCTAAGACACAGGAAAAGGCTTTTAGCTTTCAGTAGATTCTATCTACCTAATGCAGGTCATTGTCCAGGCCTCAGTGTTTGTCTGAAGATGGAAGGCATGTGCTATTCACATCCTGAATTAAGTAGAAGAGGGTGGGGGTGAGGCGGGGTGGGCCTGAAAATACAGAGAAAGCAAACAGACATCTTTATCTGAATAAATAACTTTTTGAAAACAATGTAACAAATAATTAAAAATTTGAACGGATAATCAGTTACCATATATATATATATATATATATCTGTGTCTATGAGTGAATATCTTCTAATTAGAGGGTCTATGATAATGTATCTTTAAGAAGATGCATCATGCATCTATAATCCTATGAATCTGCTCTTTAAAAACAACAGAATATTCAAGGTGTCTTTAATTTTTTTTTTGAGACAGGGTCTTGCTCTGTTGCCCAGGCTGGATGGAGTACAGTGGCATGATCATGGCTCACTGCAGCTTTCATCTCCTGGGCTCAGCCTCCTGAGTGACTGGAACCACAGGCATGTGCCCCCATATCCAGCTAATTTTTAAATTTTTTGTAGAGCTAGAGCCTCCCTATGTTGCCCAGGCTGGTCTTGAACTCCTAGGCTCAAGTGATCCTCTTGCCTCAGCCTCCCAAAGCACTGGGATTATAGGCATGAGCCACCACACCTAGCCAAGGTGTTATTTTAACAATGGAAAATGTAGTATATTTAGTTCATAAATCAAGAGCATAAACTGACTTAAAATATTTCAAGTATATTTTGAGCTACAAACATATTGGCATATAAGAGCAAACTATGCGGCTTTTATAAATGGAAGTGCGTTGAAAAGCATAAAATGATGGAATACATATTGGCAATGCAATATAATGTTAAGAAAAAGTTGCGTCTATCATGAACATTGCCCTTGAAACTTGTTTGGAAGCTGAATCTGCTGCAAAAAGGGCATTTGGGAAATTTGTGCTTCAAAATCCATCCTGCCTACCTATTTGCAATTTTAAATGATCGAGTTTAATTTTTAGGAAACCCAACATCCTAGAGAAGTCTTTCTGCTTCTTTGTCCTTCACAAGATCAACTGAAGTTCTCTAGCTGTGTAAAAAGGCTGAATTTCAGGTAATGAAAGAAAGTTAAACCGCTTTGGTTTTTTAAATTATTTTCTTGTTTAAATATAAGGTTTAAGTATAATGACAATTATTCTTAAATTTCTAAAATTAATTTTACTCAAAGATAGCATTAACAATGTTAAGGAAAAGGAAATAATAATACAGTCATCCATGATACTGTTGCCAGCACAATAATTTTTATTAATGCATATTATCCTCCCATGTATTTTACATTCATATTTTACATATAATGATGACATTCATATAGCGTTTTTTTTTGTATTCCAGAAAATGTTATTTACTTGTTACTGACAATGTCTCTTCTAGACGAGTCATCCTGTTTTTTCTCCCACTGTTTTACTTTTGCTTTTCTTTTTCCACCTACTCAGATCCTTCACTTCCTCACCCCTACTCCTATATCACCATGTCAGGTAATGCATATTAACAACTTGGTAAATATCCTTCAGTTGCTTTCTTCATCTCCTTTCCCAGGTGCCCACATGCATCCCTCACATACATCCTTCTTGGTATTCTGTTTTGTTCACTTTGCACAGGAATCCTTCTAAGTCAACCTTTAAACATCAAACTCATTTTTAAATGAATGCATAATGTTCTATATTATGCATGAATCATAATGTATTCAACTATTCTATTGATGGGCATACACTCTGTTTCTCCTCTAGAGTGTGGCAATAAATAATTTTGTGCATATATCCTTTCATTTCCTTGGTGTAGATATCAGTAGTAGAATTGAGGTCAAATATGCATATTTAATTTGAACAGATATCAGCTCTACAATGCACATTTCCATCGGCAATAAATGATTCATTTCTTGCCCTTTACCTCTCTTCTGGGACTGTAGTGTTCTCTGCAGTTTTCGTCCATGTGTTGGGCTCGTTGGTACTTCGATTCGTATTTCTCTGGCTACGGTTAGAGCATCTTTTTATGTTGATGGGCCATTTGGATTTGTTCTTATCTAAACTGCCTAGTTATATATCTTTCAACCATTTATCTTTTGAATAGTTTATCTTTTTTTTTTTTTTTTTTGAGACGGAGTATCACTCTCGTTGCCCAGGCTGGAGTGTAATGGCACCATCTTGGCTCACCGCAACTTTCGCCTCCTAGGTTCAAGCGATTCTCCTGCCTCAGCCTCCTGAGTGGCTAGGATTACAGGCATGCACCATCACCACACCCAGCTAATTTTGTATTTTTAGTAGAGATGGGGTTTCTCCATGTTGGCCAGGCTAGTCTCAAACTCCTGACCTCAGGTGATCCACCCGCCTCAGCCTCCCAAAGTGTTGGTATTACAGGCGTGATCCACCGTGCCTGGCCGTGAATAGTTTAATCTTTTATCTGTGCTATACTTTCCCAAATTTGACTTTGCAATATATTTTGCCAAATTTTAAATTTATATATACAGTCTGTGACTTATGGTTTTACTTATAATTTTTCAGCTTTGTGATGGATTTATCAGGGTATTAAATGCATTTTTGACTTACATTTTTGACTTCTGATGGGCTTATTGGGACATAACCCCATTGTAAGCTAAGAAGCATCTGTGTGTACATACACACACTTATTATTTACTTGAAATATATATCTTAAATATAGCTTCATTTTTAAAAATTGGCTAAGAGGTCTACCCTATCTCTAGATTTCCAGTCTCTTAGATTTTCTTCTAAGACTTCTATTGTTTTACTTTATAGCTTGAAAAAATTTTAATATATCTGGAAAGTGCTTTTTGCATGATATAGGGGTTGAACTTTTATTGTCTTTAGATGGATAGTTAGTTGTGCTAGCATTTTACTGATATTATTTTCTATTGAAATATATTTTTGTTGGCCGGGCATGGTGGCTCACACCTGTAATCCCAGTACTTTGGGAGGCTGAGGTGGGCAGATGACCTGAGGTTGGGAGTTCGCAACTAGCCTGACCAACATGGAGAAACCCCATCTCTACTAAAAGTACAAAATTAGCCCAGGCGTGGTGGTGCATGCCTGTAATCCCAGCTACTCGGGAGGCTGAGGCAGGAGAATCACTTGAACCTGGGAGGTGGAGGTTGTGGTGAGCCAAGATCGTGCCATTACACTCCAGTTTGGGCAACAAGAGTGAAACTGTCTCAAAAAAAAAAAAAAAAAAAAAAAGAAAGAAAAAGAAATATATTTTTGTCACGTATACACTTGTCATAATCTAGTTCTGGACTCAGTTCTACTCTACTGATTAATCATTGTCATTTGTTCTTTCACTTGAACTTTAAGATCATTTTACTTAATTTCTTTTCTTTTTTCTTTTTCTTGAGATAGAGATTTGCTCTGTCACCCAGGCTGGAGTGCAGTGGTACAATCTCAGCTACTGCACCCTCTGCCTCCTGGGTTCAAGTGATTCTCCTGCCTCAGCCTCTAGAGTAGCTGGGATTACAGGCACCTGCCACCATGCCTGGCTAATTTTTGTATTTTTATTAGAGACAGGGTTTCACCATATTGAACTCCTGATTTCAGGTGATCCACTCGCCTCAGCCTCCCAAAGTGCTGGGATTACAGGCGTGAGCCACTGTGTCCGGCCCATTTTGCTTAATTTCAATTTCAAAACCTCACCCAAGTCTGGCACGGTGGCTCATGCCTATAATCCACTTTGGGAGGCCAAGGTAGGACACTTGCTTGAGCCCAGGAGTTTGAGACCAACATCCAGTCTATTAAAAAAACAAAAACAAAAACAAAACCTCACCCAGTTGAAATTTAAATTGTAATCATTATACATTAACGTGCTAATTTGGGGGAATTGATATTTTTATGATATTATCTTCCCATTCAGTGTATTTGTTCAGATCTTGATTTATGTCCTTCAATAAGAGTTTATAATAGTTCTTTCTTAGCCTTATACCTTAAGGCATTTAGTTTTTATCTGTCCTGTTTACTATCATATCAACTTGTAGGTATTTTTCATAAATACAAAGAAAAGCTATTGATTTTTGGCATGCTTATCTTATATCCAGCCAAGTTCCTGAATACTTCTAATAGATTTTTTTGAGCTTTCAAGGTATTCACTTATAATACAAGCAAAAATAATTTTATTTTCCAGTGTCTATATTTAACATTTCATTCTTTTGATATAATGCATTCATTAGCTCTATTAGGAGACTCAGCCTCTATTTCATAGCATTGCTGTGAGGGTTGAACAACACATGTAAAGTGCTTAGAGCAATGGTGGCACATTTTAGGATGTCCAAGAAATAACTAGTATTATTATTTCCCAACTATCAGAGCTTATCAGATCTTTAATCTAGAAATGTCACTTTCAAGCAGTATCAAGCCAAATAACTGAATAAGAAAGCTATCGTTTGCTGGTTTTTCTTATTCTTTCATCATTCCCCATTTTAAATGAATTTGGGGAGCCTACCTGACAGCTTTCTTAAACTTCTATTTGTGATTCATAGGACGGCAGAAAAGAAGAGCCGAGACAGTCTGTGCAGGGATGATTTCAGATTGTTAACGTTATTTCTCTTTGGAAAAGAAGTTAATGTCAAACTAGATTTAAGGTTAGACATTAAATCTGTTTTGGTTTAACTCATGAAGAGTTTATTTTGTGCAGGTCAGGGAGACCTGGTCACAAAAAATCTTTTGCTTACTAGAATTTGTAACTTTTCTTTTTCAAAGTGAGATAAAGCAGTTGAGCCAATTGTGACAAATTCCACTTGCTCCTCTGAGTGAGTTTTAGTAGTAACTGGGCTAAGAAAAAAACCTCTTCCTTATTATAATAGTCTTAGGGAGATCAACACTGTGCAACTGGCTCCTCTGACACAGTATGGAGGTAGGTAGTGGCACTGTAAAATGTCTTAACTTGCCAGGACTAACCTGGTTGGCATTCTGTATCCATCCTGTTTGGATGACATCCTGAGACCTGTCCTCTTTACTCTCCCTTGAACAAAAGCCTTGACAGGGGGCCTAGGGCAACCAAGTCATTAATTCTGCATATGTCATTAACTACATCCTGCCAAGGAGAGAATGCCCTGACCATGAGAATATCCTGTACTGGTTCAGAGTGGAAGGATGGGGGAGGGGTAGTGGACGCCACTTCTTTCTTTGGTGACATCCTCTGTGAAAGCATTGGTGGAATAAAATTAGTGGTATGATAGTGGCCAATGATGTCCTCTTATTTCTGAAAAATTAAGAGGTAGCTGTTAGCTGTTTGCTAAATAGTAATTACCAGATAGTTCAGCTTCTGCAAGGAGCCCAAGATGTATTTCAGGAAGTATTATTGCTTTTTATTCTAAGAAAATAGACTATACATCTCCCGTTGAAATCCTGTATGATCCAAGGCATGAAGTCATGCTTTACTAAAGTTGGAAAATGCAAAGAAATGAGTAAGTGAAGTGAGAACTTTTTCCACAACAGCTCTTATAGAGAATGACTGAATCGACTTCTGGGAACTGTAAGTTTGTATCTTAAACATGTAAAGCACACAAATGGTTACAATTTCTTTATACCATTACTTGAAATAATAAATGGATAAAAAGGCTATCTGGAGAACCCCAAATTCATTTTTGAGAAGTGATTACAGAGACAGGAAACCCAACCCTAATGCTGAATGTACTAACACATATAAAAACCCCAAAACCCATTGGGTTGAATTAATCTCTAACTTCCTCAAATGTTCAATGTACTTCATTCCAACCAGATGAGTTTTTATCATTTAATTCTGTGCCTGTCCATTCCTCCCATTTCTTTTTTTCATGTACCTCTAGATATGACGCTCCTCCCATTCCTTAAAAAACAAAAACAAAATAACCAAGCAGTAAATAAAACATTGAATTCAGTGCAGAAGCAAAATCTTACAAACACCACCATTTGGTCTCAGAAACACTAATTTTCTCTCATATGAATCACATATGTCTGATTAAAGGTGGGACGGGTGAGATGAAGAGAAAACCCTCTGGATATGTCTGAAAATGAAAAACAAAGAAAAGAAGTTTGTTATATTACTATTAGATCTAAGTAAAAGGGGGGAAGTTTCTGTCACAAGTAGAAGGTAATTCTGTGGGATGACAATGGTTAACAATATTCCATACCCAGTATGTTGCTTCTGGAATTGTAGAACTAGTCCATACTAAACCTCTGATGGACTCTTTAAAAGTCTCACCTAATCCCAGACTTCCCTCAGAATCCTTGTAGAGTAGCTTAATTCTGGGGCTTTCCTAGGTGCTCAGGATCTCTCTAGCGAGACCTGAGGGTCTGCTGATTCAATTCAGAATGTTTTGCGTTATCCTGGAGCAGACCCATACTAGTCTTGGTACTGAAAAATTGTTAAAATGTTTTGGTAGGTTGTTAATGGCTCCCAAAGACATGTCCACATCCCAACCCCCAAACTTCTGTTAACTTTATTTGAAAAAAGTGTCTTTGCAGATGTGATTAAGCATTTTGAGATGAGATTATCCTGAAGTATGTGGGTAAGCCCTAAATGTCAAAACAATTGTCCTTATAAGAGAAAGATTATAGAGAGGAGGAGATACAAAGATGGAGGCACATGTGATGTGGCATAATGCCATGGAACAGGTTCTCTTCGAGAGCCTCTAGGAGTACATCCTAACACTTTGATTTTGGACTTTGACCTTCAGAACTGTGAAAGAGTACATTTCTGTTGCTTTAAGCCACGAAATTTGTGATAGTTTGTTACAGCAGCCCTAGGAAACTAATATATACTTTTAAACTAGGACACTAATTTTGTTTTAGAAAACAATAGAAATAGATCAACATACGAGAATCCAATTAAAAAGAAGAATTTTCTCCTTAATATTTTGGGTAAAGCACCAAAATACCACTTGTGAAAATTGAGAGAAAATAAAGTTTACATTACTGGGGAAGTAGAGAAATACTGCAAAGGCATATATTTGAAAGACAACTTGCTGGGCGCAGTGGCTCATGCCTGTAATCCCAGCACTTTGGGAGGCTGAGGCAGGTGGATCACGAGGTCAGGAGTTCAAGACCAGCCTGGCCAAGATGGTGAAACCCTGTCTCTACTAAAAATAGAAAAATTAGCAGGGCGTGGTGGCAGGTGCCTGTAATCCCAGCTGCTCGGGAGGCTGAGGCAGAGAATTGCTTGTACCTGGGAGGTGGAGGTTGCAGTGAGCCGAGATCGCGCCACTGCACACCAGCCTGGGTGACAGAGCGAGACTCCGTCTCAAAAAAAAAAAAAAAAAAAAAAAAAAAAAAAAAAAAAAAAAGATGTCCTGTTACAGCTGAATTTAAATATAAGTTTGCCAATACTGGCTCTGAAACAGACTTTATAGTTGCTGCAGATATACATAGACCTGGTACTAATTAGAAGATGGTATTTCCAAAAACTATCCCATCATCTCCTTACATTTGTAGCAAATTCACCAGCAAGTATATACAGAGAGAGAAAAATAATGAAGCATTTTAGAGCACAAAATTACTGCTGGTCTATAGCATACTAGAAGAGGAACAATAGTATTTTGCTCTTTGCCATAAAAGATGCTGTATTCTCAATTGCTGCTTAGCTATTTGCCTTGTTCTCTGCCCATGTCTTTGTAATAGCAATCCTTTGTACTCCAACCCTTCTCCCCATCCCAAGCCTGTTTAGGCCAGGCTTTCCTTTTTATTACTATTTTTAACCCCACGTAATTCTTATGAAAATAATTTCATTCACACTCATGGTTTCAGTTGCCTCCGATGTCAGTAACTCCAAGGTCCAACCATTCAAATCTGACTGCACAGAAAACACATGTTCAAAGGTAGCTGACAAGCTGGCTGTGTTAATTCTGACTCTACCATTACCCCTCTCTGGGTTATCTTTCACACAGCTGGCAAATCTGTGGCTTTAGTTACGTAACATTTACTATTAGTCTCATTTAGAACAGTAGAGGACTCCCCATAACTACCTGCTGTACCATACCCATCCGATTCTATTCCATTTCCAGTAGGGGAAGATACTTTTTTCAAGTGACAGGGTCTCCCTATGTTATCCATGCTGGCCTCAAACCACTGGAGCTCAAGAATTCCTCCTGCCTCAGCCTCCCAAGCAGCTGGGATTACAGGCAAGCACCACCACACGCACTTATTTTTTTCTGCCAGCCACATAGTTTTTCATCATTGGTTGATTTGCTCAGGAAATCTGACATTGACCTGTTAATAGTCAACTAGATGTAATAGTTGGGAATATAAATCAAACAGTCCATATATTTTACAAACTACAATTTTTTATTACGGGTCACTTGCTTTAGTATGGATAATGGAAGAAGAATCACCTATGGTTAGACAAGTTATTAGATCTGATAGTTTGACTGGTCTTTCCCATCATTGACTTGTTAAACACCTTGCCAGCAGAAACTGGATTTTTCTTCTTTTTCTTTTTTTTGCAGAGTTTCACTCTGTTGCCCATGCTGGAGTGCAGTGGTGCAATCTCAGCTCACTGCAACCTTGGCCTCCCAGGTTCAAGTGATTCTCCTGCCTCAGCCTCCTGAGTAGCTGGGATTACAGGCACACACCACCGTGCCCGTCTAATTTTTGTATTTTTAGTAGAGACGGGGTTTCACCATGTTGGCGAGGCTTGTCTCCAACTCCTGGCTTCCAGTGATCCACTCATCTCGGCCTCCCGAAGCACTGAGATTACAAGTGTGAGCCACCATGCCCAGCCAGACTGGATTATATCATTTACTCCTTCCTACTCCCCTCTGCTCCAAACCTACTGCACTGCACATTAGAGTTTGACAGTAATAGAATTTCCTGTTCTGAAATTAGTGCTCACAGGGGACTTAACTACCAGACATAAATAGAAATTTGAATGGGTAATAATGACAGATGACAAAAACATTAGAGGCTTTTGATCTCTGCCTATTTAAAAACTGAAACCTGACTTAAGTGAATATATTATTCACATAAAAATCCTGTAATATATGTGTGTGCTGTTTTGTTTAGTTTTCAGGAAAAAACCCTGCATTTTGACCCAAATGCTAAATTTGGATAATTGTCTCATTTATGTGGGTCTGTAAGGAAAGTCAGGTTAAACTAGGTTCACAGTAAAACAACATAGTAAAAACTGTCTTCGTACCCTTTTGGAGAAATCAGAAAAATTAGATTACCTATGAATAAAAAAATTTATATATATGAAAAATGACAGCTCACTTTTCTAAAATCATTACAATTTTCTCTTAGAAAGTTGGAAAGCTCTTAGAAAGTTTAACAGACTGTTACCAATAGAGCTTTGTTCATTTGCTGTGTTTTCTCCCCATGTGGGCAGAAAATCCCTGCTGTACCTCTGATATTGTAAACAGCGCCTGAAACACGGTAGACAATACTGAATGCATTTATTGATTCTTAGATAAAAAAGTCAGGTAGATATGCCTAATTTTGGATAAAGCCTGTAATTCCTAAGGTCAGTAACCTACAGGCCACCAACAGGGATGTTTTAAGAAGCAAGTTTAAAATGTGTGTAACATGGAATACTTTTTTTAAAAAAATGGCAGCTTTTAGAATACAGACCTATTTAGCAATAAGCACTTTACTTTTCAAAGATAAACTAATGTCAAGCCTATGGAATTAGTTGATTAATCTATTTAGTAGTCTTGTTTCAACAGTATCCCAACACAGACTCATCCATTTTCCTCCAAATAGTTAAGGAAACATACATAAAGTTTAGTTCTGTTCTCAATCTACCTCTCTTCTCTCATGTATTCTTGAAATATCAAATATATTGATTAGGCTGGGTGTGGTGGCTCACACCTGTAATCCCGGCACTTTGGGAGGCTGACGCAGGCGGATCACCTGGGTCGGGAGTTCGAAACCAGCCTAGCCAAGATGAAGAAACCTTGTCTCTACCAAAAAATACAAAATTAGCCAGGCATGGTGGTGCATGCTTGTAATCCCAGCTATTCGAGAGGCTGAGGCAGAAGAATTGCTTGAACCTGGGAGGCAGAGGTTGGGGTGAGCCAAGATCACACCACTGCACTCCAGCCTGGGCAACAAGAGCGAAACTCAGTCTCAAAAAAAAAGAAAAGAAAAAAAAAAAAGAAAATTCAAATGTATTGATGCACTGTAACAAATAGAACAGACTTATTTATCTTTTTTTTTTTTCTAAGACAGGGTCTCACTCTATTGCTATTGTGGGAGTGCAGTGGCGCGAAGAGTTCACTGTATCCTTGATCTCCTGGGATCAAGCAATCCTCCTGAATAGCTGGCACTACAGGTACGGACGTGCACCACCATGCCCACCTAATTAAAAAAAGATTTTTTTTGTAGAGATGGGGTCTATGTTGCCCAGGCTGTCAGATTTGTTTGAAAAAAAATTTTAGTCTTACAAATCACAATGTTAAGGCTCACTGACAGATTATGAGACAAGCCTGCAAACACTTTTAAGGCTTCTAAGGTAATAGTAAGAGTATTAATTGTAAAACACTATAACTCCCTTTTACATTTCCAAGATTTAAGAAGAGATACAATAGATGGAGATTAAATTCAATGAAAACACAGATTAAGAGTTTAACTCAAAGAAAAGTTGTAGTGATGAGTTTCGATTCTAAGTTTGCTGTCCCACAACTAAAGATGGAATGATTTAAAAAAAACAGCAAAACTTCATTTTATAAATGGAATTTAAAAAATTTCTATTTGTAATGCCCACATATGGTAAAGATGAGCTATTTACATTTAAGAAACAACTGAATCAACAAGAAAGTCAATACAGGGTTTTTACACTTTTTAGAAAAATGTAAGTGAAAGACCACTCTGATTTTCTCCTAAAACTCAAGTTTCTTCAAGTATCCTCGGGGACGTGAAAAGGAATTCACGCCTTTTCTGACTCAATTATTTTAGTCTTTTCCCATTAAGCACCAGAAAAGTCAATCTACATGAGTTGTGCTCCCAAACTGCAGTTACTGTTTTGTATAGGAGAAAATGGTGCTTTTTGCTAAACCACAGCCTTATTCCTACCAGCATTAAAAAAAAAATTATATATATAGTATTAATATATATACAGACCTCCACTGTACTATATATGTACTCTATATATGTACTATCTATCTATCTATCTATCGACCTAGAGGATAGCACTGGCATTCATTTCACTCTCCTATGAAGCAGATATTATCATTCTCAGTTTACAGATGAGGAAACCAAGGCATACAGTAGAAACTGGAAGAGCTGTGATCAAAAACCCGGGAAGTCTGGCTCCAAACTTCATATTCTTATTCACTATATCATAAACCATCCATCTTGTAACCCTAACACTCATCTGTAACTAATGTGTTGTTTCCCACCAGAGCAGTAGTTCTTCACCAGGGTGATTTTGCCCTCCAAGTTCACCTCCCTCGTCCCCCAACAATCCAACTGGGGAACATCTGGCAATGTCTGGAAACATTTTTGGTTGTCACAACTTGGAGGCTGGGGTGGTGTTACTGGCATCTAGTGGGCAGATATTAAAATTCCTATAATGCACAGGAGAGTCACCAGAATACATTATCAAACATAAAACATCGATAGTGCTGAGGCTGAGAAACTCTTCAATAGAATATAAATTCTAGGAGGGCAGCATTTTATAGCTGATCTTGGTTGCTGCTACATCCTTAGGCCTAGAACGATTTTTATACTTAAGTACTTAATTTGTCCAATGAATGAATATTTAGCTGTTTTGAGCCTAGAACTGGGCCTGGTACATAGCTGGTAGGCAGCAAACATTTATTAAAAGTAATTACTGAATTAATGGCAGTATCAATGGATGTAACAGGACATGGTAAATTGAAGTAATTTTAGTGTTTCACAGTCCCAGTTTTTTGGGCTTAATTTTTTTCCCAAATGATTATAAATAAAACCAGTTCTGCCAAAACAAGTCCCTTTTGTAAAGAATCAGACTTTTTTCTTAACATGAAAGCCTTTAAAAATGTATCATTCAAACAGCATGTATTTAGGGGATTAGCAGATACCCCTCTATTAGATATTATCACTAATTAATTGCTCCAGTAGCTGGCAAATACTTTCAAAAAGTTTTGTGTTAATAAGAGCTTTACAATTTTCAAAAACATTTTTAAAATAATTCTGTAAGAATTCAGTTCTTACAGAATTATAGCACATTTAAGAAAAATATCGATTCTCTAGAAGTGCTTAATCCACATCACTCAAAGATTTTTATAACCACAATATTCTAACTTCAATCCTATATTTTAAAAAATCCATAGTGTAACATCCATCAAAGTATGTTAAATCGTTCCTCTTTTACCTACCTCATCAAAGAGCTACTTGAACACTACCCAAAGGCATTTGTTCATAAGTAATACTGCTTGATTTACAAAATTATTTCTCAAGGAAAAGTTCAAAAGATGGTTACGCGGATATTCAAACAATACCAGAAAACTCACTACTTCCTTATTCCTGTAATTAATGAGTCTGGCTTGCCCAGATGTTAAATTATGAAACCACGCTGTGTAAAACGCACCTATTACAATTAAAACCAGGGTAAACCCGTATTTATTTACTAGCACTGTTAAAACATTACACAAAACACATTCAAGTGGCAAGTAATTATAATGCAAGCCCTTGCATGGCAATCCAAATTTATTGAACTACTGATGCTAAGTTATACAAAATTGCACCACTTTAATTAAGGCTTTTAGTTTACATTTGGCCACCTCAAAGTAGTTGTAACATTAGGTTGGTCAATTTAAATACTGTGGCTCCCTGTTGGATAGACACACAATCTTTACATCCAAACATTAATGCATACAAAGCAACAAGGCATTGTTAAATAAAACAGCAATAGTTACTGCAAATTAGGCCTTGTGACCAATTACATATGATTAAAATTACTTCCCACATTCACATCCACAGTACTCGTCCACCATTTAACATCTCAACCAAAACGTTACACATGTGAAACAATCACTAACAGGCAAAAATACTAAACCTGTATATTTGGTATTGCAAATACACTTATGCATGAGCAAGCAAGGGATTCACAGTGAGAATCTACAGCTGCAGAAGCCTGAAAATGATTTACAAAAATTGTTAAATCATTAAAAAATTGTTTGAAAATATACACTTCTTGTTGTAGACCCCCACTGTACACATGACTATAAACATTGTTCCCTATGTAAACAAAAAAAGGAAACATATAATAAGAGATTTGAAAAGTCTGGACATTTCCTTCCCAACAGATATTAAAGGCAACGTCTTTAATCTAAGACATTATACTGAAAGGACTATCATATTTTAAAGACAAGATCACTGTCTCCACAGGTTTTTTAAAAATTAAAAAAACTATATAGCTGTGTTAATCAAAGCGCTTATTTTGTACAATAATAATGACCTTGAATTTCTTAAAAAAAATTACAATAAGCTACAAGTATCAAAGAAGCGAAGTTATCTGGAGTAGTCTATATAGGAGCTCTTTGGACTTTCTTTTATTATGCTAAAATAGTGGTGCTTTTAGGATTTACATTATTGTACTCTCCAATACAAAGTATGGGGCATGTTAAAGTATACAGTACACCATTTTCATACATGTACAACATTGGTGGATGAAGAATGTCTCTTAGCAGTAATACTGGATGTAGCCTCTGGTTTTACCAGCTGCATACTCTAGGACTATTATATAAGTAAAAATCTCTCTTGTGATACTGGAAAGTGATTAGAATGTGCAAACTGATATAGTAGCTTTCATCCGCCTCTTAAAGGGTACCACCACAGGAAAGTCCATTTAAGATGTTGGTAGGTTTAACAAAGTTGGAATGCTGGCACTGTTGAATTGGGCAACAGTTCTTCAGACCTGTCAAAAGGAAAAAAGTTAATTAAAAACATGGGCTAGAAAAAGTAAAGACCCAAAAGGAAACAGTTAAGGAAACAGTCTTAAAAGTGTTAGAAATGAATATAATCTAGGCTCTTGTTCTAGGCATTACATTAGTGGCAACACACCACAATTCATGGCAGACCTTTTCATCTTTTCATTCCAAAAAGATGAAGTCTATTCTGCTGCCCTCTTGAAAGTCAGTTAAATGAAAATCTTAGGAACAGAAAGGGAAAGTACCTTTGTGCAAATTTTTGTGCATTACCTTCCAAGGATTAAAAAGGAAAAAAATCACATTAAAATTGTTAGTCAAGTCAACCTTATTAGAATTAGGATTTAAAAGTCAGATAGCAATATTAACAAAATAGGTGATCCTGTGTTTACACAATCATAATGTACTCCTAGAATTAGATCATAAGTACAGAATGCACATCTAACCAATGTTTCTAGTATCAGATAATCAAGTTCTTCCTCACTCTTTCAATAAGAGTGGCTAAAAAGCTCGTTCAGAGAAGCAGACAAATAGAATTTATTTCATGATGGTGTTTTACAGATTTACAATCACATTATATACTTCCTAATTCCATATTTAAACATTCTATTAAGACTGATGTCAGAAAAAGGTGGTATTATACTAAAATCACATGTAATTAAAGTTTTTTAAAAAGTAAACTTAGAACTGTTAAATATGTACTTTGAATAATTTTCTGCATATATGCCTTGGCTAAAAAAATGTTTCCTATTATATTTTCCTGGTGATCAGACTTGTTACAAGCTCCAGAAGAGTTGTTAATATATATGTGGCTGCTGAAATAATTTTCACAAATGCCTAGAACTTTAGGTCCTCATTCTGAGTCTGAATGAGGTCTGCAATCAAGTTTTCTAAATCCTAGCAGACTGTTGCAAATTAAAAAGGACAGATGGAAGTGTGTGAGCTCAAGCACATGTGTGCTGCTAAGAATGGGCATGTGGTCAGGAACTATAGGATATCAGAATGAGAGGATATACTACTAAACAGAAAGCCCTAGATGGAAGGCAGGAATAAAAACTCTGAAAAGATGCAGAATCAAAGTGCTATGGCAGCATTGAGTCAATTAACATAGGAAGAAATAAGAGTCAGCAATGTCAAAGGTTCTTAAGAATAAACAGTTTAACAATTAACAGTTCAATGACAGCTGAAGAGGAAATCATTATCATTGGCAAACAACAGCAGCTAATAGTTGAGTGTTAACTATGTGCCAGGTACCGATGCGAGATCCGTGCAGCAAACCCCATGGTACACCTTTACCTATGTAACAAACCTGCACATCCTGCACATGTACCCTGGAATTTAAAAGTTGAAGGAAAAAAAAAAGTGACTGGCACATGATGAACATGTCGGGGGGGGGGGGGGGGGCGGCGGTGTGTGGGTGTGTGTGTATGTGTTTTAAATTAGGGACGGGGTTGGCTGGGAGCGGTGGCTCATGCCTGTAATCCCAGCACTTTGGGAGGCCGAGGTGGGCAGATCACGAGGTCAAGAGATCAAGACCATCCTGGCCAACAATGGTGAAACACCATCTCTACTAAAAATACAAAAAAACTAACGGGGCGTGGTGGCAAGCGCCTGTAATCCCAGCTACTAGGGAGGCTGAGGCAGGAGAATTGCTTGAACCCAGGAGGCAGAGGTTGCAGTGAGCTAAGATCGCACCACTGCACTCCAGCATGGCGACAGAGCAAGATTCATCTCAAAAATAAATAAATACATATAAATAAATAAATTAGGGACGGGGTCTAGCTATGTCACCCAAACGGATCTTCAACTCCTTGCCTCTAGCAATCCTGCCTCAGCCTCCCAAAGTTCTAGGAATATAGGCATGAACCAGTGTACCTGGCCATGTTAGGGGTTTTTATTAGCAACACTACCCTGTATTTATCTTAATACAGAATGTATCATGTTTTGCGATTAACTTTCTCTTTCAGTATACCTGAATTAGCTTAAAGTAATTAAGAGTCAAGGAGAGAAGGTTGGTCTTGTTCAACACTGTATTGCCAGCACCAACCAGTATACTGAATGAACTTATTTAGAATATTCACTTAGTTGGGTGTGGTGGCTCATGCCTGTAATCCCAGCACTTTGGGAGGCCAAGGCGGGTGGATCACTTGAAGTCAGGAGTTCAAGACTAGCCTGGCCAACTTGGTGAAACCCCATCTCTACTAAAAATACAAAAATTAGCCGGGCATGATGGCATGTGCCTGTGATCCCAGCTACTCGGGAGGCTGAGGCAGAAGCATTGCTTGAACCTGGGAGGCGGAGGTTGCAGGGAGCTGATATTGCGCCACTGCACTCCAGCCTGGGTGACAGAGTGAAACTCCATCTCAAAAAAAGAATACTTACGTGAAATACTTTACTCATGATGATAAGTAAATAATTAATTAATAAGATAGCATACTAACTCATGGATATCTTATAAAAACAAACCATTTATTTTTCAGAACCAACAAAAAGAATTCTGTACTTGCTTTCATGACAGAATGCCCTTAATAAGGTTGAGTGATTAAAAGTTAAGAGGAAAGATAAGTGAACATACCTGGCTCAGAGCTACAATGCATTTAGTATATTAAAGCAGCTGACATGATGACTTTTTGCGAGCCTTCCCAGGCACTGGAGTTTTTCTGTTAATTTGCCGCACTAGGTCATAAAAGATCTGCAAATACAATAATTTGTTTTAATTTACAGGAGGAACACCTCCCCCCGCCCCCAATGAAAAAAGTAAATCGAAAAAAACAGGAATCTCCATAGATATAAATTAATCCCCAGAATTGTTCAGCTAAGGAATGACAATAAAATCAGGTGTTATAACTGCCAAACTCAAATTTTTGGGGAGTGTTAATATTGTGCTCCTTAAAATACTTAGTTGAAGGAGCTGCAGAGATCTTAACTTAGTTCAATTAGAACATTTACCATCACACGAAGAAAAAATCCTTTTAAAAACTATAAGTTTTTGCTCTACAACACGACTTGGAGCCTTTCAAAAACCATGCATACCTTTCGGAATTTTAGTCTCTATTTTTTATATAACATCCTTCATATACCTTAAGTCTTAATCTGTCTTCCCTATCCCTGTATTTTCTGTCCAGTCTTCCTTTTTCATGGTAAATATCAATGTACAAGTATTTAATAGAGACTGAATTAGTATTGTTGTTTATTTACTACATAGATACATTTGACATAAGAGGTTTTTTTTTTTTTTTTTTGCCTGTAACATCAACATATTACTCTGAGTACATATTAACTTGGGGTTAAGACATTTTCCATTCATCTTCAATGTGGTACTTCAAATGAAGACCCATTGTAAGTATATTTGACCATACCTCATTAACATTTATTTTTGATTTTGCAGAAGATTCTAAGAATGCACAGTTGTTCCATTGTCTTGCTAGATTTTGACCTTGTTCCTTCCCTACAACTCTTTCATCTTCCAAATCACACTTATTACCAACAAGAATCATTGGAACCTAAAAATACATTTGTGAGAATAAAAATAAATAAGTAAATATGCTATATGAATTCAAATCAAAAGAATTCTAACAGTCAAATCTAAGAATTACTTTTCATATAATGCCACAGAAAAATATTAAATAATATATAATAAAATGTACAGCCTTAACAATTTAATCTGTAACATAAACGTAGGTATTAACTTTGATGTCAATTATCTCCACTGCCTTCTCTTTTCATGGAGATGTCAAACGATAACGCCAAAGGGAAGAAAAGAGAGAAAGAAAACTCTCATATGTTAAGTAAAATGAACACAACCTAGTCAATGTAGACATAAATAAGGCACTTTTACATAAAATTTTGAGAAAACAAGCTATGACCCTGTTATGAGAGATGGGGGGAAAAAACCTTAAAATTTTATCATAATGGACTTTAATTATAGTAAGCAAAACATATAAACTTTTTAAAAGGAAGTATGAAAGGGTGTTACTGTGAAAATCCAATATATTTCAGCATTTTAAAATGTTTCTCTAAAGGGTGTGAATCAACTTCAAGTTTTCTGGTTTCCTGACGTGCATTTATTAAACTCAGCATTCTCAGTTGCACAACACGAAAAGGAGAAATTTGGAAGGCCCCCAAAATAGAATTTTTAGTTTCTCATAGTCTTGTATTAAAAAAGTCAATCAAGGCCAGGCACAGTGGCTCACACCTGTAATCCCAGCACTTTGGGAGGCCGAGGTGGGTGGATCACCTGAGGTCAGGAGTTGGAGACCAGCCTGGCCAACATGGTGAAACCCTGTTTCTACTAAAAACACAAAAATTAGCTGGGTGTGGTGGCACACGTCTGTAATCCCAGCTACTTGGGAGGCTGACACAGGAGAATTGCTTGAACTTGGGAGGCAGAGGTTGCAGTAAGCTGAGACTGTGCCATTGCACTCCAGCCTGGGCAACAGGGTGAGACTCGGTCACCAAAAAAAAAAAAAAAAAAAAAAAAAAAAAAAAAAAAAAAAGCCAATCAAACTTAATTTACTAAAAATCAAGCCACTTAATTAAATGGATTACAAATTAAAAAATGTTCCCTGAGGTTGCTGTAATTATGTAGGGTCCCCCCAAATTCCCTTGTTTCAGAAGTCCAGAAAATAAAAGCATTTACCCATGGGTGTCTCCCAGCTCTCACAATATTTGCTAAAATTAAACTGCAGTACAATGAGCCTTATTTATGTATTTATTTTGAGACAAGGTCTCACTATGTCACCCTGGTTGGAGTGCAGTGATGTGATCTCAGCTCACTGCCAACCTCCACCTCCCAGGCTTAAGCGATCCTCCCACCTCAGCCTCCCAAATAGCTGAGACCACAGGCACGCGCCACCATATTGGCTAATTTTTTTTTTTTTTTTTTTTTGAATTTCTGGTAATGGCAGGGTTTTGCTGTGTTGCCCAGGGAGGTCTTGAACTCCTGAGCTCAGGGGATCTACCCGCCTTGGCCTCCCAAAGTGCTGGGATTAGAGGTGTAAGCCACCATGCCCAGCGTGGTTCTTACAGTACGCAGATCAGCATCACCAACACCACCTCAAAACTTGTTAGAAATGCAAATTCCTGGGTCCTACTGCTGACCTACTGAATCAGAAGCTCTGCGATCTCAGCCCAGCAATCTATGTTTTAACTGGTCCTACAGGTGATTCTGATGCAAAATCAATTTTGAGAACCACTGCTATATTTAGTGTGATGAAGAATTAAACTCCATTATGGTAGACTCTGAAGGGGCACCTAAATTAATGTTAGAATCTAATGTATTTGTTGCCTTTCTTTAAAAATTACTATTATTGGCTGGGCACAGTGGCTCACGCCTGTAATCCCAGCACTTTGGGAGGCCGAGGCGGGTGGATTACCTGAGGTCAGGAGATCGAGACCATCCTGGCCAACATGGTGAAACCCCGTCTCTACTAAAAATACAAAAATTAGCCAGGTACTGTGGCACGCGCCTTAGTCCCAGCTACTCGGGAGGCTAGGGCAGGAGAATTGCTTGAACCCAGTAAGGTGGATGTTGCAGTGAGCCGAGACCATGCCACTGCACTCCAGCCTGGTGACAGAGTGAGACTCTGTCTCAAAAAATAAAAATTAAAAAAAAAAAAAAAAAAAAAGGCCGGGGGCAGTAGATCACGCCTGAATCCCAGCACTTTGGGAGGCCGAGGCAGGCGGATCACAAGGTCAGATCATCGAGACCATCCTGGCTAACATGGTGAAACCCTGTCTCTACTAAAAATACAAAAAATTAGCCGGGCATGGTGGCAGGTGCCTGTAGTCCCAGCTACGCGGGAGGCTGAGGCAGGAGAATGGCGTGAACCCGGGAGGTAGAGCTATCGCGCCACAGCACTCCAGCCTGGGTGACAGTGCAAGACTCCATCTCAAAGAAAAAAAAAAAAAAAAAGGAAGGGTGTAACATTTAATTTTCACAGGATAATGGCAAAGGAGGAAATTTCTCACTTTCCACATGATACATATTTGAAAACATGTATGGGTATTTTTGCCTTTCAAGGAAAAAGTTTAAAAAAACCGACACCCCCCTCCCCACCAAAATACACGAGCTTTAAAATGAATTTAAATTTAGACTTAAACAATTATAATCAGGGTTTTGAAATAAAATATATTTATTAGGAAGTCAGCTTACATCATCAGTGTCTTTAACTCGAAGAATCTGTTCTCTCAGGTCTTGTAAATCGTTAAATGTGGACTGTGCTGTGATGGAATAAACTAATGCAAATCCTTGTCCATTTTTCATGTATAAATCCCTCATTGCTGTAAATTGCTCCTACAATACAAAGAAAGGAACGTTAAAAAAACAAGAATGTTTTGACAGTTATTTTTACAATTTTCACAGTCTATAATTATAGCTCAATGAAGAATACTGTAGTATTATGTAACTTTGTTAAAATTATAATCTATGACAAGATACTATTTGAAAAATTAGCATTTTAGTTTCTTTTTTTTTTTTGAGACGGAGTCTTGCTCTGTCTGTCACCAGGCTGAAGTGCAGTGGCGCGATCTCAGCTCACTGCAACCTCTGCCTGCCGGACTCAAGTGATTCCCCTGCCTTAGCCTCCCGAGTAGCTGGGACTACAGGCGCACACCACCATGCCCGGCTAATTTTTTTCTTGTATTTCGGTAGAGACGGGCTTTCACCATGTTAGCCAGGATGGTCTCCATCTCCTGACCTTGTGATCTGCCCGTCTCGGCCTCCCAAAGTGCTGGGATTACAGGCGTGAACTACCACGCCCAGCTGGAAATAGGTTTCCTATTTAAAAATAATACACCAAAGTCGATTTAAATACAAAAAATATACTCAAGTGGAACAGAGATATCCTGTCCCCAAAAGTTACTAAAGGCAGCTTTTAAAATATATCATAATGTATAAAGCACCCCAACTGTATCTGCCAAGTTAATCCATATAGCTATGACTCAAATGCTGTAGTTCTGTAGGGCTCCATCAGCATCATCTAGACCATCCCATTTTCCCACACTACTTTGTCTTCGCTAGACTGTGAGCATTCGAAGGTAACAACACAGTGCCTGACATGTATCAGGTATTCAAACATTAGCTGAATGAATACCATACACCAAGAACAAATCTTCCCTTCATCTTCACATACCTACAAATTTAGTTTGTCTATAAATACATTGAAGGAGAACAGATACCAATCAAAATATTTCTTTTTCTTTTGAAATGGAGTCTCACTCTGTCACCCAAGCTGGAGTGCAGTGGTGTGTTATCAGCTCACTGCAACCTCTACCTCCAGGGTTCAAGCGATTCTCCTGCCTCAGCCTCCCAAGTAGCTGGGACTACAGATGCCTGCCACTGCACCTGGCTAATTTTTGTATTTTAATAGAGACGGGTTTCACCATGTTAGCCAGGCTGGTGTTGAACTCCTGACCTCAGGTGATCCACCCACTTTGGCCTCCCAAAGGGCTGGGATTACAAGGCGTGAGCCATCATACCCAGCTCAATCAAAATACTCACACAGCTGCTGAGGAAATGAATGTATGCCTGTATTATTTGAAATATGGTAATATATTGTTTTAAAAGTACCAGTGAGACTGAAAATTTTTCTTCTAACATATTTTCTAAACTTTTCAATAACTGACCCACTGCAATTACAAAAAGTGCAATATACTTCCTCCGCCTCCCGGGTTTCAAGCTATTCTCCTGCCTCAGCCTCCCAAGTAACTGGGATTACAGGTGTGTAACACCAAGCCTGGCTAAATTTTTTTATATTTTTAGTAGAGATGGGGTTTCACTGTGTTGGCCAGGCTGGCCTTGAACTCCTCACCTTAAGTGATCCACCCACCTTGGCCTCCCAAAGTGCTAGGATTACAGGCGTGAGCCACTGCGCCTGGCCAATATAAAATTAAGGATTCAACGGAACAACAAAAAAAAAAGATTTAAAGTTTAGCAACTAGTACTCTTATTTTTTTTTTTTTTTTGAGACAGTCTTGCGCTGTCACCCAGGCTGGAGTGCAGTGGCACAGTCTCCACAGTCTTGGCTCACTGCAACCTCTGCCTCCTGGGTTCAAGAAATTCTCCTGCCTCAGCTTCCTGAGTAGCTGGGATTACAGGCTCCCCCCACCATACCTGGCTAATTTTTGTATTTTTAGTAGAGATGGAGTTTCACTATGTTGGCCAGGCTGGTCTTGAGCTCCTGACCTCAAGTGATCCGGCAACCTTGACCTCCCAAAGTGCTGGGAACAGAGGTGGGAGCCACTACAACCGGCTGCAAGCAGTACTTTTAAATAAGCTTAACTAATATTTGTCTATAGAGTACTAGCATTTATGAAGTCAATACTGTACAAACAGTGCATATACTTTGGTATTTAGTTTTACCTACCGTTCCTGCAGTATCCAAGATTTCAAGCATACACTGTTGTGCATCTACTTCAACTTGCTGGTAGAAAAATTAAAATACATGTTCATTTTTTAAATGTACATAAAACTACCTTAATATACACAAAAAAGCTAATGTATCAAAAATAAGACACACAGATTATAACAACTTTACAGACTAGTATCAAGCAATACTTCAACAAAGCAGGAGGAAAAATAGCTAAGTAATCAAGATTCAAAGACCCCCAAATTGTAATCAAGTTCAAAAGCCATGTGTTCTCAAGTCAACACAGGGAAACCTACACAATCCAGTCTCAATATGGATCTCTCAGCACTTAATTCTAGAGAAAAAATAGTTTCAAAATAGCTCAAATAAATAAACAAAACCATCAATAGTTCCAACAGTATCATAAGTAATTCTGTCTAAATTCTCCCATGATACTTTAGATATACCTTATTTCTCTAGGTAACTATATGCCCTCACCATACTGGAACAAGATTTCTTGTATTAAGGAAGCAGTGCCACAGCTATTAAATAAATTACACATATATCCCTGTTACCCCTTTCCATCTAATATCTCCTAGGGAAAAATAGGTATTTAGAATTAGATGTAGAAAGAAAAGAGTAATACTGTCTCACAGCTGGGGTGCAAAATTTTCCAGTTTTTTTCGGTAGACTGTGCACATGGAGGGAGGAACGGAAACACAGTATTTGTACAATAGCGGGGCCAGGTTGGCTGCTTCATAAAGGTTGGGAAATACGTCTTTCCCTACTAAGTTAAAAATGTCTACACATTGTTTTATTGTCACATGCTGTTAGTGGACACAGGAATTCACCTTTCTACAGGCTGAGCATCCCTAATCTAAAAATCCAAAACTTGCAATGTTCCAAATCGAAAACTTTTTGAGCCATGTGTGGAACATCATGCTACAAGTGGAAAATTCCACACATGAGCTCATGTGACCAGTCAGTCAAAATGCAGCCAAAACTTTGTTTCATGTATAAGAATATTAAAAATATTATATAAGATTATGTGTATGAGGTGTATATGAAACCATGAATTGTTTAGATGTGGGTCCCATTCTATTTCATTATGTATATACAAATATTCTAAAATCAGAAAATAATCTGAAATCTGAAACACTTCTGGTCCCAGGTATTTCGGATAAGGGATATTCAACCTGTATTGTGAGTGGTGGCACTTTCTCAAGAGGTTAGTAAGTAGAAAGCTTAGGAAGACTTGTGTCCACCTATTTCTAGGCTAAAAAGAAGGGAGCTTGAGAGTAATCAGTCTTGCTAGGTAGGGGACTGGAAGTAACATGGGGCTACTACTTGAAATGAATGGTCTGCTTTAAAGTTTGTGTGTCAAATTACAAAAAATTCTGTGAATATGTGAGAGTATGGGTGTTTATGATCCTCTTAAACTGGTAAATATGCAATGCCAGAAAGTAAGTGTAAACTTTTCCCACTAATTTTGTAAATTAACTCTGCCTCCATCCTACTTTGTATAAAACATTCAATAATTATAAAGCTAAAATAAGTATTTATATTAAAATCAAAAGCAAAAGGCCTTCCAAAGTAATATATACCTTTCTATAAGAATCTTCTATCGTAGGATCATATTTTTCTACAAAAATTCCTTGAACAAATTGTACAGTCTGAAAAAAAAAATTAAGAAACCATTATACTTCTAAAGAAAAGAGTACATTCAATCTTTAAATTGTAAACTGATTTCACACAGGGAGTTACACCATCAATGAAAAAAACCACAGCCAATACTACATTCGAATGTGTACATTTGGTAAGAAAATTACCTCAGGAAGCTGTTTTTTTATTTTTAAATAAATAATCACTATGCTCCTTATTGGGTAATTCTAAATTTAGAGATCATATATTAAAAAATTTTTAATGTCTCTTGTTTCAGTCCTTTGTTATTTTTCTTTGAGACAGAGTCTTGCTCTGTCTCCCAGGCTGAAGTGCAGTGACGTAATTTTGGCTCACTGCAACCTCTGCCTCCCGGCTTCAGGCCATTCTCCCACATCAGCCTCCCGAGTAGCTGGGATTACAGGCATGCACCACCACACCTGGCTAATTTTTGTATTTTTAGTAGAGACGGGGTTTCACTATATTAGCCAGGCTGCTCTTGAACTCCTGACCTCAGGTGATCCGCCTGCCTCAGCCTCCCAAAGTGCTGGGATTACAGGCGTGAGCCATCGTGCCGGCGTTGTTTCAGTCTTAAGAGCTTAAATTTGATTTTTAAATTAGAAACTGACTAATTGTTATGTATACACACATAAATGCAGGATCAACTGACCTCCCCATCACTTTGGATACAAATGAAAAAGCAGTTCATTTTACGTTCTATGTACTTCTCAGTTTGTTCCAAGCATGACAATTCTCAGCTAGGTGGCCTTTCTAAGTGGCCAAGATGGTTTATCTTATGAGTGAGACAGAAGGTCAATCTATTTGCTTGTGAGGCTTTGCTAAGCTTTGAACTATTCATCAAATTATTTTCCCTATGTTTTTCTCCTTTCCCAACCCTCATTACCGAGTTATGTCTTCATTCTTGCTATACCATTCCTTGATGCAGAAAACATGCCGTTAAAAAATGTAAAACTGGACAGTCAAAGGTAATATTTGAAGACTTTTTATAAGCTTTGATATTTTCTAACATAAAATGTATAGGGTAAGACTATTCGTAAGAAAGAGCAAGCCAGGCATGGTGATTTATGCCTGTAATTCCAGCACTTTGGGAGGCAAAGGTGGATTACTTGAGGCCAGGAGTTTAAGACCAGCCTGAGCAATATAGCAAGACACCATCTCTACAAAAATTTTAAAAATTAGCTTGGCATGGTGGCACGTGCCTGTAGTCCCAAGCATTCAGGAGGCTGAGATCACTTGAGCCCTAGCCTGGGCAACAGAGTAAGACCCTGTTTCAAAAAAAAAATAAAAATAAAAAGACCAAAATTTATTCCTATCTGGCTCTGAAATGCGAATGCAAAAAGACATGTATTTGTATGCTCTCAATCTCTGTGCTTAGCTCAAATGGTATTCCAGCATAACTCGTGTCATTCTGGAGTCAATGTTCCAGAAAGAATATGATCCACCCAGATAAAAGTTGAGTAAAATTACAAGAAAAATATTATATTGCTTCTAAAGTCATTAAGGGATTTTATCTTAACAAAGACAAATCATCAAAACCTAAAACTCAACAGAAAAAGAACATCTTGGAGTGAAAGGCTTAGGTAAAGTAAGAATGACTTACCAAAGCAGACTTTCCAACGCCTCCTGAGCCAAGAACGACTAGCTTATACTCACGCATGATGCAAGCTTGTCAAAACCTAGTACCTTATTAAAGGAGAAAAAAAAAAAAAAAAAGAATTCTAAGTAGAGTTGTGTATTCCTGTGCTTTTCACAGAAATAAAACATTCAGGAAAATAGATTTATTTAAAATCATTACTATACAACCCTAATAGGGAGCACCCTATAAGCAGATTTATTAAAAGATGCTCAGAGGTAGAAGAAAACTACAGAATTACAGACATGACTTTGAGTCAGATCCAGGATAGAGCACAGGTCTGAAAAGAAATCCAACCTATCACCTGTTTTGTTACATCAAGTTTTACTCAAACACACCCATATACACTCATTTGTGTATTGTCTGTGGTTTCTTCTGCGCTATAACAGCAAAGTAGTTACAACAGAACCTAAATATTTACGTATCTGGCCAAGCCCTGGCATACATAAATGGTAAATATAATATGTTGGTAGAGGAAGCAGAAGACCAAATATTTGTTCCTAAAGTGGGGGACGTACAGACAACCTGAAAATGGTCTCGAATCAGAGACAGAACTGAAGAATATGAGTTCCCAGACTGAAAACGTCTACTTAGAATGTTTAGTATGATGAAATAGTAGAAATAAAAACAAAATATATCCAGAAAGAAACAATCCATACCAAGGCTTATCATTATAAAATTTCAGTATACGAACAATAGACAGAAGGTCTTAAAGGATTCCAGGGTGGGGGCATTACATGAGAATAACAGGCTCCTACATTCCTAGAAAAAAACTAAAGGGTCAGTAAAGTGGTACAAAAGTAGCCACCAGAACAGGTTTTAAAACTTCTAATCAAGAAATGACAGTTTTTTGGGTCATGGTTAACAAAGCTACTATAACTGATTTAAATTATTTTAATCAACTAATAACAATTTGCCTCAGAGGATATGCTTCTACAAACTAACCAATTAATGAGGGTTCCTTACTTCTGAAACTCAGGCAATCAAAAATGGCCTGTTAAAGAGACACATCCCAAAGCTAACCAATCAACAACTGTCTCACTTGAGTGACAGTGCTTCTATAGCTAACATTAACCTGCTCCTGTCTTTGAAAGTCTGCCAACCATTGAACTTCCTAATTCCCCAAAATCCTGTAAGACCAGCAGTCTAGCAAGGTTGGGGAAATTAAAAAAAAAAAAAAAGGAAAAAAAAGAGCAGTGTATCTGACCAGGATAGCTTAGGTAATCAAGAACTCAGCCAGATGTGGTGGCTCATGTCTGTAATCCCAGCACTTTGGGAGGCTGAGGTGGGTGGATCACTTGAAATCAGGAGCTCAAGACCAGCCTGGCCAACATGGCAAAACCCTTTTTCTTTTTTTGGGGGGTGGGGTGGGGTGGGGGCAGGGACGGGGCTTCACCATGTTGGCCAGGATGGTTGCGATCTCTTGATCTCATGATCCACCTGCCTCGGCCTCCCAAAGTGCTGGGATTACAGGCGTGAGCCACCACACCCGGCTTCAAAACCCTGTTTCTACAAAAAAAAGACAAAAATTAGCTGGGTGTGGTGGTACACGCCTGTAATCACAGCTACTCGCAAAGCCGAGGCATGAGAATCACTTGAACCTGGGAGGTGGAGGTTGCAGTGAGCCGAGATCATGCCACTGGGGTCCAGCCTGGGCAACACAGTGAGATTCTGTCTCAAAAAGATTCAATAGGATACAAAATAAAAATTGATTTAAGGAAATTTTCAAAAGTATTCTGGCACAGACCCAACAGCTAAGGTAAAGAGATGGCCTTTCTTTTTGTATATGGGTTCAGGTCTGAAATAGGAAACTTAAAACGGAAAATTGGTAATCTGAAAAAATCTACAATGGTTGAGATTTTCAGAGTCTTACAAACAAACTAGAAAAAACTAATTAAAAAGGTCTTTGTTTTCGAAATGAAAGCCCACAGATGAGGCTACTTGTACAAACAGAGCCACAGGAGGAACTGATGTTGCATGTTCACTAACAAATGGAAGTACAATAACCCCAAATCTGTTCAATATTGCTGCTCCAAGGGAAATGCATCCAATTCTCCACCCTTCCTCCACTGGGGGTGAGAGTGGGACTGACTGCATATAGTCACAGGAAACCTTTTAGGGGTGATGGAAGTGTTCTAAAAACTGGTTGTAGTGGGCCGGGCACAGTGGCCCACACCTGTAATCCCAGCACTTTGGGAGGCTGAGGCAGGCGGATCACGAGGTCAGGAGTTCAGCCTGGCCAATATGGTGAAACCCTGTCTCTACTAAAAGTACAAACATTAGCTGGGCGTGGTGGCGGGCACCTGTAATCCCAGCTACTCGGGAGGCTAAGGCAGGAGAATTGCGTGAACCCGAGAAGTGGAGGGTGCAGTAAGCCAAGATCGCACCACTGCACTCCAGCCCGGGTGAGAGTGCAAGACTCCATCTCAAAAAAAAAACAAAAAACAAAAAACAAAAAAACACCACCACCAAAAACTGGTTGTAGTGATGGTTGCCTAACTATATATATTCACTAAAACCTCCAAACATAACACAACTGACCGAAACAACATAAAAACTACAATTTTAAAATACTGAATATAAAAACTATACATTTATCAGAGGTGATTTTCTAAGAGACGTATGCCTTTCTTATTTCACAAAGGTGGCTGAGTTGGATGTGGGAGTTATACTTCTTAGTGAGGTGATTGGGACTCTTTTTCCCAGCTGCTTCATTTATCCATGAATGAGCATTATTTGTTGCTAGAATGAGTCAGGTTCATCCATATTATTGTATCTATCAGTAACTTGCTCCTTTCATTTATTACTATTGATTAAAACATACCATATGAATACATGATATTTTCTTTACCCAGTCACACCAGCTGATTTCCAGTTTGGGGATATTATCAGGGTATTTTTGTTACCTTAAAGAGGAAAACAAAACAAAAAACCCCAACAGTACAATAGTCAAGATCTGAATCAGTATTTTTCAAATCTGTGCTTTCTACTACACCAGCATTGAAAAGACTGAAATAACAAACAGATTTTTATTGCAAATGCCAACTCCGACTCACTGGCAACAGCCATTATCCTGTTTTTAGGATGGTGTGGTTGCATCCAGTTTTGCAGAAAAGACAACTCTGTTCAATAAGCAACATAATTGGCTTGTGGTGCCGGTAGGGACTGGGAAAGAGTTGTAGCACCTGTATCTGTATAGTGTATTTGTGATCTTTAGGCATAACCTTTCTGTTCAAGTGTTCTTTTCCTGAAGTCCTTAGCTCAGGTTAAGAATGAGCACTTTGAAATATGTCAATTCCCTAAAATTTCATGCACAATTAAAAATGGGAATAGTTACATCAGATTTTCAAAGACATTTGTGACAACTATTTGAGACACTGAGACTAATTGTTCTCTTTCACAGAACCCCATGGGGGGACAATTTTGACAGCACAGTATAGTGGCTAATGGTACCTAAGTTTCAAATCGTGGTTTTCTATAATCTTGGGCAAGTCATGAAACCTTTCAGAGCCTCACTTTCCTTCCAGGTAAAATTAAGATAGTAACAGCTACATGAAAAGGTTGTGAGATGGATTACAAAGAATGTGTAAACTCCATGAGGATAGGGATTTTTTTTTGTTTTACTCACTGCCATATTCCCAGAACCAGAAACTGTGCCTGAAATATGTGATCAATAAATTAAAGAAAGAATTAACAAGGAAAGAAATGTAGTAATTCTTCAGAGTCACTGACACAACACCTTTCACATACTCGTCAACAAAAGATAAATTTCAGGCCAGGCGTGGTGGCTCACGCCTGTAATCCCAGTACTTTGGGAGGCCGAGGCGGTTGGATCACTGGACATCAGAAGTTCAAGACCAGCCTGGCCAACATGGCAAAGCCTCTACTAAAAATACAAAATTAGCCGGGTGTGGTGGCACATGCCTGTAATCCTACTTACTCGGAAGGCTGAGGCAGGAGAACTGCTTGAACCCAGGAGGTGGAGGTTGCAGTGAGCCCAGATCGCACCACTGCACTCCAGCCTGGGCGACAGAGCAAGACTCCATCTCAAAAAAAAAAAAAGAAAAAAAGTAACTTAAAGTAAGAGTAATGGCAATGGTTTGAGCTGCCACTCAGTACACTAAAGAGAACTGCTATTCCTTCAGTTGAGAATCACTGCTCGACTTTTTTTTTTTTTTTGAGACGGAGTCTTGCTCTGTCACCCAGGCTGAAGTGCAGTGGCGCGGCGATCTCGACTCACTGCAACCTCCGCCTCCCGGGTTCATGCCATTCTCCTGCCTCAGCCTCCTGAGTAGCTGAGACTACAGGCGCCCGCCATCACGCCCAGCTAATTTTTTGTATTTTTTTAGTAGAGACGGGGTTTCACCATGTTAGCCAGATTGGTCTCAATCTCCTGACCTTGTGATCCGCCCGCCTTGGCCTCCCAAAGTGCTGGGATTACAGGCATGAGCCACTGCGCCCGGCCCACTGTTCCACTCTTTAATCTACTAGCTCAAAAACATGTAAGAACCCTTCATGTCAATATAAAAAAGCAAAAAGCTGTGCATACATCAGTATTTTGAATCATTTAAAAATGTTCAGAGATAATGACTGGGAAATAGCCCTCTTTTAAGTATTTAAAAAACACATTACTAAACAAAAATCCTGTAATACTGGCATTGTCTCTGACCGCTAATATTAATCACAGAAGTCTTAATGAAATCTATTGTACCTCAAGTTATGCAGACTGTAATTTTGACAGCCTAGGAGGAATCTCATTATTACATTACCTCAAGGGTACGGAAAAAATCTTGAGATTATAATAGAAAATGAATTTCAATTCCCTGGAATAAAAAAAAGAAAAAAAAATACATGACAAGGTGGTGGGATAGGGAATTGTTTTTCTTTTCCTTTTGCTTATTTTTTTTCCTGACAGTTCTATTGTTAATAAATAGAAAAAAATTATAAAACAAATGAAACAAAAACTGAAGTTAACAGAGGAATTGTGAAGTTGTTCTATAACTACCCCAATATTATCATAAGAATGCTGATAATTACTGGCATTTTTAAGAAGTAGACTTTAGAAAACTCAAAAATACCAAGTTTAGCCACTCAACTTATAGAGTAACTATAAAATATTGATGTTGGAAAAGTATTGGATTAATAAACTATTGGTGAGGGTACCTTTTAAAAGAAACAGATACGCATAAAAGAATCAATTAAAGTTTAATTCTATTCTTTAAGTCTTAATTACTTCTCAGAAAACACTTCTCAAAAAGGACTAAGAGATGCTTAACTACTGAAAATTACAACATTAAATATATTTTAAGTGCTTTATAGAAAAAGGAATACTCAATGTAAATACTGACATTTTAAATACCTATCTTATATCAATGCAAAATTTACAATTAGCAACCAAAAATTTATCTAGAATGAAAAGATAAATACGGTAGGTAGCAAAGGACTTAAGTTAGTACTTTAACTGGTGTGCCACAAGTAAATGATTATATTCTGAGAAGCTTGCTCATTTTTAACTACTTGTACATCAGTAGAAAATAAGGATTAAGTCAAAAAGAGGATAGGAAGTAATACTAGAATACCTGATATTATAAATTATTAAGAGTTCTGACTATTAGAAGGTATTACTGCCATGTACTACCATTTAAAGTGAAGAGATTTTGGAAGAAAAACAAAAACTATAATCAACAGAAAAATAAACTCCGAAAGAAATTTTAGAATGAACAACCTTCAAGAAGTTAAAGGCAGCTGCAGTGGACCGTGGGCAGCCAGGGTCGGTGAAGAATCCCAAGATGGCTGGGCGAAAACTTGCTCTAAAAACCACTGACTGAGTAGCTTTTGCAGAGATCATACCCCAGAACCAAAAGGCCATTGCTAGTTCCCTGAAATCCTGGAATGAGACCCTCACCTCCAGGTTGGCTGCTTTACCTGAGAATCCACCAGCTATCGACTGGGCTTACTACAAGGCCAATGTGGCCAAGGCCGGTTTGGTGATGACTTTAAGAAGAAGTTTAGTGCCCTGAAGGTTCCTGTGCCAGAGGATAAATATACTGCGCAGGTGGATGCCGAAGAAAAAGAAGATGTGAAATCTTGTGCTGAGTGGGTGTCTCTCTCAAAGGCCAGGATTGTAGAATGAGAAACAGATGGAGAAGATGAAGAACTTAATTTCATTTGATCATATGACCACTGAGGACTTGAATGAAACTTTCCCAGAAACCAAATTAGACAAGAAAAAGTATCCCTATTGGCCTCACCAACTAACTGAGAATTTATAAAATTGAGTCCAGGAGGAAGCTCTGGCCCTTGTATTACACATTCTTGACATTAAAAATAATAATTATACAGTAGACCAATAGCACCGTAATTTTAGGCACAGTAAATTAGCCAATATCTCTCATTGCTAACTCAGTTTCATTTAACTTCGTGTTGCCTTTAACAACTTTTTTTTTTATATCATTCTCGCTTGAATTTCCAGTATAAGTGATGAGATTTTGTTCATTTACAAGTGCTCTCTTTATGGTACTCTTTGTAAACAATAGCATTTATTTGTAAAAACTGGATGCAGTTTGAAACTATCTGTACAGTTAAGAATTGCTAGTTAACAATAATATGCCTATGTATGAGTTAATCTGCAAATGTAGTACATTTGTATTCATCTTTAGTCTATGAATCAACCAATTATACCAACTAATGAGGGACTCCTGGATCTTCATTTTACTCAATCTGTTAAACAGAAGACTGTAGCATATATGCGAAATGAACTTAATGTTATCAACACTGCAACTATACGATACTTCATCAGCAAAAAGGTGCAATTTCTACATCATGTAGGCACATACACAATTATAAACTTTATGCATGATTCACATTGCCTCTCCAACACAATCTAGATTACAGATGAAGAAAATCAATTAAATTTCTAAAGAAAGCTATCAAAATACTAAAAATTCCACTACTGTTCAAAGTATTTTCTACACTGTTTTAATTTTTTTTTTACCTTTGATTCAGAGGAACTGTGGAATGCACTGATTTTTTCAAATGCATAAATATTTCTTCTATTTATCTTTGAATATATTTTTTGGGTAGTTTTTAATATTAGGTCATTTACATTTAAAGATTCCTAATTTGAGTTCCTTATATAATCACCTAAAATTTGCGTGACTACAGCTAACCTGATTGATGAAAGTAACTGACAGCTTTTACACTTGGCTATTTACTTCTTGCAAAATACCTACTACCTTACTCATTTGTTTAAAAGTAGTTTATTATTACGTCTACAACTTTTATCCATTTACTCTACAGACTGGAGTTTTATTTGCGTTGGTTCTTTTTTATCAATTTAAAAAGCTGTTTAATTCTAGTTTCAGAGCAAACCACAGCAAAGACATGGAAAGACAAGAAAAGAAAACCTCCTTTGGCATCGTCGAGAGTCCGGTTTCAGTGGCTGCTTCGTAACTGTTTGAAATGAAAGTGGAAGAAGGGGGTGGTGGCTCATGCCTAAAATGCCAGCACTCTGGGAGACAGAGACAAGCAGACTGCTTTAACTCAGGAGGAGTTCAAGACCAGCCTGGGCAACATGGTGAAACCCCATCTCTACAAAAAATATGAAAATTAAGCCAAGTGTAGTGGCACACACCTGTAGTCCCAGCTACTCGAGAGGCTGAGGTGGGAGCATCACCTGAGCCCAGGAGGTCGAGGCTGCAGTGAGCCATGTTTGTGCCACTGCACTCTAGCCTGGGTGACAAGTGAGACCCTGTCTCAAAAAAAAAAGAAAGAAAAACAATCATATTCTACATTAAGTTCAGTAAATTTATCTAAGATAATTATTTCATTAACCGGAAATTATTAACTAGTATTTTCACAAAACAATAATGAATGCTATAATAATTCTGAGTTAACAGAAAATCCTGAAGACATGAATCAAACAAAATAAAAACTGGTCTTATGGGGTAGCTTTTTTTTTTTGGTCTAAATGTGTTCACTATATTACACATCAAAATGCAAATAACTGATTTAATTATCCAACATTCTGGACTGCCTATAACATTCTTCCTAAGATTCAACTGTAGATATTACTGATCCAAATTATGAACAAGAGTTATTCTAAAAAATCACTAAGGAAACTAAAAAGCATAACAAAATGATAAATTCATGTATTAAAAAGAAAATTCTTGTTTATTTGGTGCTGAGATTTATTGAGGACATACTCCATCATCCCAAGAACTGTGCTGGTCAGAAACGAAAATCTAAGAAATGACACCTTCCATTAACACTACTATAATACAGCAATCAATTATTTGACATCAATAAATATATACTGAGTACCTAATATATGTTAGGCACTATTCTAGGCAGTGGGAATATAAAGCAGTGAACGAAAGACCCTGTCCTCAGAATTTATAATCTGGAGTGAAGGGTATAGAGGGGGAAACAAAGTCAATATAAAGTGTCAGATGTGATAAACAGTATGGAGGAAAAAAAAGGAGATAAGAATGGATGGTTTTATATGGGGTGGTTATGAAGGACTTCTATTAAGGTGAAATTACTATATAGCTCAGTACACAGAGAGTCCTGTCAATGGATTGATATTAAATTTTGTTTTTAACAAAAGACTACCATTAGGCTTTGTCCTGTTAAGCATTTAAAAAATCATCTTTGGGCCGGGCACGGTGGCTCATGCCTGTAATCCCAGCACTCTGGGAGGCTGAGGTGGGTGGATCACAAGGTCAGGAGATGGAGACCATCCTGACCAACATGGTGAAACCCCGTCTCTACTAAAAATACAAAAATTAGCCGGGTGTGGTGGTGCATGCCTGTAATCCCAGCTACTCGGGAGGCTGAGGCAGGAGAATCGCTTGAACCCAGGAGGCAGAGGCTGCAGTGAGCCGAGATTGTGCCACTGCACTCCAGCCTGGCAACAGAGCAGGACTCAGTCTCCAAAAAAAAAAAAAAAAAAAAAAATCTTTGGTGGGGTGACATGCTAATTAGTTTGTGGCTGAAGTTAAATCTGGATTTGGGAGTCAAGAGATTTATCCAGCCCCTTCCTCTGTAAAAAGGGGCATAAATGGGATTTCTGGAGAAGTCTAAATGTAGTTGGTCTTATGAGGTGCTGTTTTTCAATATGTACAAAATGCCCTTTGGTGAGTTCCCGTGCCAGCTCTTTACAGGAGGACATGTATCTCTTTTCCTCAGCTGTGTAGCAAAAACAACACAGATCAGGACAGCATATTTCAAGATGCAGTTCTTAGGAGGTTAGTGTCAAGGAAATGTCTCTGAAGCATTCTTGCACTAACTCAGCCCACAGTGACCATTCTCCTTCATGACAAGTTATACCAAATACTTTAGGACTTGATTATGTATTACCTTGTACTATTTTCTAAGGAGACAACAAGCTGTAGAAAGTAACACTAACTTTGAATTTAAGAAGCTCTATTTAAAAAGTTGTATATCTTGAGATAAATCACTGAATTCTTGGTTTCCAGATTCCTTGTCTACAAAAAGATGGAATGAGGGAAGCGGGAAATACTGAACACTCAGATGCCTTACATCAGCCAGGTAACCATGTAAACGTCTGAAGCAGTTAAGGTCTTATTAGGTAATAACATAGACTGTGGTCAAGTAGGGAGTGAATGCTTTACAGGTAAACTCATTTGAATTCTAAAAATTATGAATATTGTATAAACCAACAAAATCAATTTGAGAGATAAGAGATCTGAACCCTGGTCCAGCAGTTTTTGACTTCTCGACTAGATCCCTAAAGTCCCTTTCAATTATAAAATGTTTTGTTACAATAATGTTACATGTACCAGACTTTGAAGAATTAAACATAAATGGAATTTTAAAAGCATCTTAGGTTGGGCGTGGTGACTCATGTCTGTAATCCCAGCACTTTGCGGGGCTGAGGCGGGCAGATCACTTGAAGTCAGGAATTCGACACTAGCTGGCCAACATAGTGAAACCCTGTCTATACTAAAAAATACAAAAATTAGTCGGGCATGGTGGTGCACGCCTGTAATCCCAGGTGCTCAGGAGGCTGAAGCAGGAGAATCATTTGAACCTGGAAGGCCGAGGCTGCAGTGAGCCAAGATCGCGCCACTGCACTCCAGCCTAGGCATACAGAGTGAGACTCTGTCTCAAAAAAAAAAAAAAAAGTTAGATTCCTTAATTACTATAAAAAATATAAATTGCACTGGTAATAAAATTTAATGATAATCTAAATATTATTTCTCTAACTTCATAATGGTGGTTTGATATTATAGATATTTTGGAGTCATTATCTTTCAAAAACAATACACATTTTAAAAAGGAGTGAAAATAAACGTAAGACAACATCCTTACTCTTAAGGTATGCACAACTGGGAAAATCCATTAAGACTAGTGGGCACTCAACCAGGACAAGATGCAACCACATTTTCTTCTACCTTCTCGCATGCTAGTCCAAGATGCTTTATGCAATAAAAGCCATATAACTAAAAATTAGGGCACGGACATGACATCCTCTCTCAGGAAACACACTTCTCTTCAAATAATACCACAAATAAAGAGACTAACTGTATAAGAGATTATACAAATTGGTTACAGAGATTAAGAATGCGAAGTAAAATATAAAAAGAAGTTAAAAACAAGTGAATACCAAGGAAAAAATCTATATACCAAATATACAAAAAATGTGGACTAGTGAGCCCAGTGACACCAGACTGTACTATAAAACATTAAAGCCAACAACCGATTACCTTTAAAGACTGCTTTAATCCTATCCAGGATAAAACACAGTTGAACAATGGAATTTTAAAAACTTTAAATTTGTATTAATCCAGTTAGCAAAATTTGCATCCAAGGTTACCTTAAAAACTTTGAATCCAAAATTATCTTGAAAAGCAAACAATTAACTCATTAAAAAAAGGACCCATATTTAAATAATATAAAGCAATTCTACATTTTAAGATGAAACCAAATAACTGACATTTTAAGAGACTTCCTGAACTGAGTGAGGCTAGTTCATAATTGGTAAATAAAGAAATCCTGGGGCTGGTTTGAGGCCCAAACTCGGTTTTTCCTTATACACTTAAAAGTAAATACTATATCATCTTTGGAGCTCAGGGTGATAAAACATGAAATCTGGAAATAAGGAGACCAAAACTAGCTACGTAATTTACCAGGGGGTGGTCATTTATTTCTAGGCTGGCATCTTTTTTTTTTTTTTTTTTTTTTGAGACGGAGTTTTACTCTTGTCGCCCAGACTGGAGTGCAGTGGTGTGATCTCAGCTCACTGCAATCTCAGCCTCCCTGGTTCAACTGATTCTCCTCTCTCAGCCTCCCGAGCAGCTGGGATTACAGGTGCGTGCCCCCACACCTGGCTTAATTTTTATTTTTAGTAGAGGTGGGGTTTCACCATGATGGCCAGGCTTATCTTGAACTCCTGACCTCAGGTGATCCACCCGCCTGGGCCTCCCAAAGTGCTGGGATTACAGGCGTGAGCCACTGCACCCGGCCTCTAGGCTGGTGTCTTAATCTGTGAAATATGGACAATAATACTGACTGTACCGAGTTGATGGACAGATTAAATAAGAATGTACACTGTTTATTAAAGATTTACATGTTAGTTATTACCATCATCAAGCAGCTGCAGGGTAGTCCTTATTTTGGTATCCACTATTTGGTCTATAAATGTTTGCTGAATAAAGACTAATAATTCATTTCCAGCAAATGACAGAAGTATATAGACTTTAAAAAGAAGAATAGTAAGTTATCTTTTTATAGGTAAATTGCCATTTAAGTTCACATCAATTATTGACAGATGCCATGAATCTCAACTGAAGATGAACTACACAAATCTTGGCATTAAAAAAAGTAGGGACAGGCCGGGTGTGGTGGCTCATGCCTGGAATCTCAGCACATTGGGAGGTTGAGGTGGGTGGATCACCTGAGGTCAGGAGTTCGAGATGAGCCTGGCCAACATGGTGAAACCCCATTTCTACTAAAAATACAAAAATTAGCTGGGCATGATGGTGCACACCTGTAAGCCCAGCTACTCCGGAGGCTGAGGCAGGAGAATTGCTTGAACGGTGACTCTGCCTCAAAAAAAAAAAAAAAGTAGGGATAGGTGTGGTGGCTCACACCTACCTGTACAATCCCAGCATTTTGGGAGGCTGAGGTGGGAAGACTGCTCGAGACTATTCTGGACAACACCGCAAAACCACACTTCTACAAAAAATTTATAAAGTAGCTGGGTGTGGTGGTACGTGCCTAGAGTCCCAGCTGCTCAAAAGAATGAGGTGGGAGGATCACTTAAGCCCACGAATTGGAGGTTACAGTGAGCTATGATTGCATTACTGCACTCTAGCATAGGTGATGCAAGACCTTGTTTCTAAAACAAACAAACAAAAAAACAGTTCTTAAACTTGCCTTCTAGGAATCACAGTCCAGTAGAAATGCCCTGCAGCAGAAACTCTAGTGTTAAAACCAACTTCTGGGTTCCAGAGACAACTGCTCTTAACTTTGTAACCTGATTTATTTCTTAAATCTCATTAATAAATAAAAAAGTAGCTTATAAGAATCAAATCCTTGAAAAGCAATAAGCAACATTTAAAAAGCATAATTTCTGTCCCTTAAAATATGCCAAAAAAATAGCTGAGTGTCATGGTTCATGCCTGTAATCCCAGGACTTTGGGAGGCCAAGGCAGGCGGATCACTTGTGGTCAGGAGTTTGAGACCAGCCTGGCCAACATGGTGAAGCCCTGTCTCTACTAAAAATACAAAAAAAAAAAAAAAAAAAAAAATATATATATATATATACCCGAATGTGGTGGCGGGCGCTTGTAGTCCCAGCTACTCAGGAAGCTGAGGCAGGAGAGTCGCTTGAACCCGGGAGGCGGAATTTGCAGTAAGTAGAGATTTTGCCACTGCACTCAAGCCTGGGCTACAGAGCAAGACTTGGTAACAAAAAAAAAAATCTCTGCATGGGTATAACCAAAATGGAAATTTTGCAAAAGCAGTTCTCCAATCTCAAGTTGTTTAGCTACTACACTCACCCCCCAACCCCAGTTTGAAATTCTGTGATCTTAAATTATAAAAAGAGGCCTAAGTAGGCCAGGCACGCTGGCTCACGCCTGTAATCCCAGCACTTTGGGAGGCCGAGGCGGGTGGATTGCTTGAGGTCAGGAGTTCGAGACCAGCCTGGCCAATATGGTGAAACCCCGTCTCTACCAAAATACAAAAACTGGCTAGGTGAGGTGGCAGGCGCCTGTAATCCCAGCTATCAGGGAGGCTAAGGCAGGAGAATTGCTTGTACCCAGGAGGTGGAGGTTGCAGTGAGCCGAGATCGCACCACTGCACTCCAGCCTGGGTGACAGAGTGACTGTCTCAAAAAAAGAGGCCTTAAATACTGGTTCCTGAAGTCAGGTAACATTACTTCTCTCACTGCACTTTCTGGAAGAGCAGATACTTGATTTCTCCTTTCCACCTCCAACTCCAAAAGTAATACTTTAACAGTTAAAGAGGATAACTGTGTCCTTTTCTCATTCCCAAATAAAATCAACTAATTCAACTGTCAGAAGGACCTGTTATGAATCTGTTTAACACAATGACAGACTTTAAAAATTCTTTTTGAAGGAAAAAATAAGGGGTCCAAACACTACCTCTCCTACCCTCTTTTAAAAATAAAACTTCTAACAAAGAACTATAAAATAAATAGAAAGCTGCTAAAATGAAGACTGCTTATCATATTTACTTTGAGTTGTCTGCCTCTCTCATCATGAGGACACATGGAAAATGTTTCCAATCTTATTCGTTATGCCAAGAAAGATCTCCTGTGAACAAGATTTCTAAATCTAGAAAGTGCAAAATTCGTAGATTATCAAACTGTGTATAGCATTTTTTCTATTCTGATTATATTTATAATACCTCAAGAAAGAAAAAATTCCCTTGCCCTTTTCACGGATTAATACTGCTAGTAAATCAAGTTTTTTCAATTAATCACACCAACTTTCTCCCTGAAATATTCAACAACATATAATTTGACATGCAACGTTAAGGTTAGCTTTTCCAGTTTTATTTCTATAGTTACCTTTTCAGTTCAGTATTTGATCATGTATGGTAGAATATAGAGTATACAATTTATCAATAATCTGACAAATGCAGAAGAGCCAGTTTAATAAATTTCTCAGCTGAGTCAAGAGATAAGCAAAATAGTTAAGAGATTTTTTAAAAAGGAGAGACCAACAATGTCAAAAACAGGTAAAATAATAATAATAATAATAATAATAATACAGGCTCAAGATCACCTTATTAGTTTCTATCAGATCTTTCCAAATAGGCTGTATTTGTGTAGAACTCTTCCCTGCTCCCAATTCTCTAGATGTGACTAAAAAAAATGTCATTTTTTCCCTGTCATCTGAACTAGCAGTAAAATCTATAGGGATGCATACTGACTCAGTATAGGCTTTAGATCCCATTGTCTGGGTTGGAATCAGTTCTACTTGAGTGGCTTTGGTCTTGTTATTTTAAACTGTGTCTCATTTCCTCATTTGAAAATGGAAATAAAAGTATCTACTTCTTACAGTTCTTAAAGATTCAAATGAAATAACTTACCCTATGCAAAATGTGTAGCACAATGAGTAACACATATGAAGTAGCCAGTAAATGTTAATTTGCTATTTTTTAAAATTACATCTATCTAGGTGTTTATAGTGCTGAAGACACCTAAAGGACTTCAACAGCATACTATTTTAATAGGTAACTGTATACCTGGGAGTTGTCATGGATTCTTCTCTCTCCACTCCATTATTGAGTCTGATTCATTCTACCTTGGTATTTCTGCAATCAATTCCCTTCTCTCTACTCCACTACCTTATACTGGGCCTTATTATTTCTTACACAGGAAGAGGAGGATACAAGAGGCAACGAGAAAACATTAATTTGCTTTACACCTCAATTTCAATGACCAGATTAGAGATGTTAAGTTTTTTTTGTTTTTTTGAGACATTGTCTTACTCTGTTGCCCAGGCTGGAGTGCAGTGGCATGATCTCAGCTCACTGCAACCTCCACCTCCCAAGTTCAAGTGATTCTCCTGCCTCAACCTCCTGAGTAGCTGGGACTATGAGCACACGCCACCATGTCCGGCTAATTTTTGTATTTTTTAGTAGAGACGGGGTTCCACCACATTGGCCAGGCTGGTCTCGAACTGCTGACCTCAAGATCCGCCTGCCTCGAACTCCCGAAGTGCTGGGATTACAGGCGTGAGTCACCGCACCCAGCCGAGATATTAGTTTTAACTGTGACAGAGGTTATGTGGCCCAGAAATCTGAGGAAAAGCAAATGTGACAACTACATATTAAAGCCCAGAAGACACTCTGTTAGTTTTATAAATTAAAATGTTCACAGTGTTTGCGCTGTGTTAGCTCACAATCAAGCAGGGTCTACAGAATAAAGTGCTTGCTGTGGATGCAGAGAAGAGAACAATTGTCTACCTATAAAGAACTATCAGGCAAGGCTTCCTAAGTGGATATTTAAACCAGACCAGTGGATATATAAATCATTAGGGAATAGGGGAGTTCACTTGGAAAGTGAGGGCGCTCTGGGGAACGGGATGAGTATGACTGAAGTCATCAAGTCATGGGTGGTGGGGGGTTCGGTGGAGGTATGGGGGAATTTATTTTGTGATAATAAATCTCAACTTAGTTTTAAAGTTTTAGATGTAAAATGTCACCCAATGAACTTTGATGATGTTTTTCCCAGCTTATGAGAAATAGAAATAGGAACAGAAAAAAATACTGCACGAAACTGAAAACCTTTCTAACTTAGTGAGCTTCTCACAATAAAACACACAGTGAATAGCTTGTATTGTACAATAAACCATAACATAAAAATCACTTGCCAGCTGGGCATGATAGCTCACATCTATAGTCCCAGTTACTTGAGTCTTGCTTGAGTGGGAGGATTGCTTGGGGCCAGGAGTTCCAGACCAGCCTAGACAACATAGTGAGGCATCATCTCTAAAAAAATCATTAGCCCACACAGTGCCTATAATCTCTGGATTTGCTCCCATTTCCTCTTTATCTGAAGCCTTTTGTAAAAAGGAGAGTTAAGTGTCTTATATCTTATTTTTAATTTCTCTAGCAATAGACACCACTGTTGTGGTCAAACCACCGCCACCATTTACTCCACATTCTTTTATAGGGTCTACTCTAAAAAAAGACTGTGTCTACTAACCATAAACCAAACCTACTGAAGAGTCCCTCTGCTTGTGAAAACGACATCATTCTTTTTCAACTTTAGTCAAAATTTTCCCACATTTTGGTCTTTTTTATCATCTGAATCTGATCTTTACATTTCTACGTATAAGTATAATCTTCCAAACATTTGCTTAAAAGGCACAAGTAATTTTGCTTTGTTAATTAAAAAAAATTTTTGTTTGGCTGGGCATAGTGGCTCATGCCTGTAATCCTAACACATTGGGAGGCTGAGGCAGGAGGATCACTTGAGGCCAGGAGTTTGAGACCAGCCTGGCCAACATGGCAAAACCCTGTCTCTAATAAAAATACAAAAATTAGCCGGGCATGGTCACACACACCTGCAGTCCCAGCTACTCAGGAGACTAAGGACCAAGAATTGAACCTGGGAGGCGGAGGTTGCAGTGAGCTGAGATTGTGGCTGCACTCCAGCCTGGGTGACAGCCAAACTGTCTGAAAAAAAACAAAACAAAATCCAAAACCCAAAAAACTGTTCTCTTCAGGTTCATTTTATGTGTTTATTTAAAAAATAAAAAAAAAACCTGCAGTAAACTACTGATATGCAAAAAAGATGGCTACATCATGAAGTGGAATCAGAGTGACCAACGGTCCAGGTTTAAGCACCGAAAGTCTTATGTCTGAGGAAACTCTCCATCCTGCGAAAACAAGAATGGTTGGCCATTTTAGTTGGAATATGTTCTGACAGGAATTTGCTTCTTATTTCATAGTCTGAAAGATGGACAAAACATACCTGCTCTCAAAAAGCTTACAATTTTGTAGGAAAAGATGGAGACATAAAAATATGAAAAATATCATGAGATGTACAAAATACTATGGGAGTTCAGAAGGAGAGATCAGGAGATTTATGAAGAGGGTGGCCAAAAAAAAAAAAGTTACAATATTTCAACAGGAAAGAACATACCAGGGATAAGAAAAGTGAGAGCAAAGGCACAAAAGGCAGCATAATATGGGAACATTAATTAGACTATAGCGGAAAAAGCAGTCTGACTGGCTCACAGGGCACAAAGGAATAGGAAAATAAAAATAGCAGTAATCTTCAGTTAAGATTAAGGAGATCTCTGAGTATCAGTGAAGAGCTCTGACTCATTTAATAAGCAACAACAATAGACATTTTGAAGATAAACACGAATACTGAGAAAACTAAAGATACTTTTAAATTAACGAAAGAAGTTCTAACAGTAGAAGGCTGAACAATACATCTAGGCATGGTAAGCATTTCATTAAAATATGAGTAATATGTGGTAATTTTTAAAATGCGTAAGTTGATTTGCAACAAAAACCTGTATTAAAATGGTGAAAAACAAAAAATGAGGTCAGAAATAGCATACCAAATGGAAGAAACTGCAAGAAACTGACATAAGGATAGTTAAGAAACTGGTAATTTCAGCTTTATTCAATATTATATGGATATTAAGTATCTGCTATGTGCAGCCAGTGCAGATATCATATGCAAACATTTTTGCTTCCCTATTTTTTATAACAGGATATTAATTTTGATACCACGGCATCTAATATCTAAGGCACGCTGAAGTTACATTTAGTTATACCACTATCACAGAACATAGCACTTAGGGTATTTGCCTACGACCTCACATGTATTAACAAATAAAGCAGATGTATGGGGCAGGCCCCATTTTTCCCTCAAAAAAGTCCTTCGAATCTGCCAAAGCACATGAAGAAAATCATTCAGGCTGGATGCAGTGGTTGACACCTGTAATCCTTGGGCAATAAGGTGAAACCCCATCCCTACAAAAAATACACAAAATTAGCCAGGCGTGGTGGCTTGCGCCTGTAGTTCCACCTACGCAGGAGGATGGGAGGTGAAAGGATCACCTGAGCCTGGGGAGGTTGAGGTTGCAGTGAGCTGTGACAGCGCCACTTCACTCTAGCCTGGGTAACAGAGTGAGACCCTGCCTTGAAAAAAACAAGAAAACAAAAACAAAAAACACCCCAAAACCAAAAAAGCAAAAAGCCCCAAAACCATACTCAGTTAAGGGTTAAATACCTCATGACCTGGGGCCTATGTGTAATGATTATTGCTATATAATCAAAACTTAACACAGTGCCTGGAATATGGAAGACACCCAATTATTTGTTGAATGAATCAAAACCAGTTTCTTGCCCTAGAGGGGAGGTTGGCCAACTGGAACTCCCAGGCCAAATCCCATTTGCTCCCTGTTTTTGGTTTTTTTTTTTTTTTTTGGTAAATAAAATTTTGTTGGAACACAGTCACACTCATAAAGTTTTAATGGAACATACTTCATTTGTTGTGTCTTGTCCATGGTTGGCTTCAGGCTACAATAGCAGAGGAGAATGGTTGTGATAAGGGATTGTATGGTTAACAAGGCTTAAAATACTTACCAGGCCCTTTACAGAAAAAGTTTGCCAACACTTGCACTATAGGCTAGAGCCTGGAAGAGACAAGGATAGACCTTGCTCATTAACTCAAAGGTGGCAAATGGGTTTTAGCTTAGTCATCAACTCCAAATACTAATAGCTACCTGTAGCTAAGTGCAGTGTTGAGAATGATTTTTGAGATCAACTAGGACTCAAAGGGAAAGAATCTAGTTCTCAATTACCAATGGCTACTGTGGTTTAAGTGAGGGAGAGACACGGTTGTATTAATGATTCCAAAAACATTTGAAAATTTCTGCTGTAGAATATTTTAAACATCTAGCACTGTTGTCTGACGGTTTTACAAAAATGTATTAATTAGTTGCAAAATATATGCCAAATAACCCCCTCAAAACAAATCAAAACACCTATAAAGAATTACTGAGAATGATCCTGCTGAATGCTGAAGTCTGTCTACCAAAACCAACGATTTCTGGCATAGATAGCTATCATTTTTATAACATTCATTCCATATCTCCATGTGACAGGTACATTATTCACTAACAGACTGAGTTGTTTAAGATCATTCATGAGGATGATAAAATAGTATATATAAAGGGAACCTACAGCAAGAAGGTAAGCCCCCAGTACATATAAAAACTTTAAGATTTATAGATAAAATTGAAAAGGACAGCTTGGGTAAAATATATTTCACATTTAAAATGAAAATCTAATCTGTTAATTTTGTGCATTTAGATTCTTCAAGTGGTTAAAATACACACAAGTCTAACATCAAAGTATTCATGCCACTGAGGTTCTGAAGTTTCTCTTCAGATTATTTTAGAAAAGTCCTTTGTTAACCAATAAATATATTTCTAATCTGAATACTGACATGTCTGTATGGTGCTTTTAAAGCTCTTACCATGTCCTTCCATATATTAAATTTCAATCTTCAGAGCAACAATGAAGATAAGGTGCTGTCTTTAGATAAAGGATTTGGCTGGGCACAAGGGCTCACGCCTGTAATCCTAGCACTTTGGGAGGCTGGGGTAGGTAGATGGCTTGAGCTCAGGAGTTCGATACCAGACTGGGAAACACTGTGAAACCTTGTCTCTACAAAAAATTACCCGGGCATGGTGGTGCACGCCTGTGGCCCCAGCTACTCAGGAGGCTGAGGTAAGAGGATCTCCTGAGCCCAGGGAGACTGAGGCTGCAGTGAGTTGTGACTGCACCACTGCACTCCAGCCTGGGCAACAGAAACTTGTCTCAAAATAGACAGAGAGAGAGAGAGAGAGAGAGATAGAGAGAGAGAGAGAGAGAGATAAGACAGACAGACAGATAAATAAATAAATAAATAAAAACAGATAAAGGATTTGTGATTCAGATTACTTACCTGAGGTTGCAGAACCACAAGACTGTAGATTTAGGATTAGAATCCAGACTAGTGCTGTTCAATAGAGCTTCCTGTGATGATAGTGTTCTATCTGGACTGTTCAGTATAGTAACCACTAGCCACAGATGACTATCAAGGACTTAAAATGTGGTTAGTGTAACTGTAAAACTAAAATTTTGATTTTATTTAATTTCAACTAAAACTCTTTCTACATTTTTGGATTTTTGCTTATGAAACTACTGAACAAGGCATCCAGAGCTTCAATATTCATGAAAAGCTTGCATCTACCAACAGTGTCATCATCAGGGCCTCTCTATTTCTGGAAAAGCAGTTTGCCCCAGTCTCATTCTTGTACTTTTCTCTCACAAGGATACCATTTTCTTCACATAAATATCCCTTTGAAAAGTTTTTGCTAAATTTTCTAAAATCATGCATTGGACAAGGTTTCCTGTTGGAAGTTATACAAATCACATTTACATATAAAAATAAGTCATTAAAAAATATCAAGCAACTTACAAAATTACTGTGGAAACTAAAGAACGAAGTTGGAAGCTAACATAGCCACAAACACCCAAAACCGTATTACAAAATTGGCCAGGTGAGGAAACTGCTGTCACATCACTAACAGTAGATGCTTCGGTTTGTATCAGTTGTTTCTGCAGCAGAAAACTGATCTGTGGTGTACATCAACCAAGAGGAAAAGAGAAATCCGTCAGAAATTTATCATCTCTTCCATCTCAAGTTAAAGTACGTGTAATTTTGTGGGGCCTAGGTCAAGTACTCGTGCCCTAGCTGCAAGGGAGGCTGGAAAAGCTAGTATCTGGCATCTTCATTTTCTTCTTTTTAAGAGACAGGGTCTCTCATTCTGTTACCCAGGCTAGACTGCAGAGGTGCAATCATAGCTCACTACAGCCTCAACTCCTGGGCTCAAGCGATCTATCCACCTCAACATCCTGAGTAACTGGACTATAGGCGTGTGCCGCATGCCCGATTACATTTTTTTTTTTAATTTTTTGCAGATACAGGGTCTTGCTATGTTGCCCAGGCTGGTCTCAAACTCCTGGCCTCAAGTGATCCTCCTGCCTTGGCCTCCCAAAGTGTTGGGATTTCAGGAATGAGTCACCACTGTCTGGCCCATTTTCATTTTCTATAAAGCAAGGCTATCTACCAAAACTTAGGTCTGTTTTTTCAGTATACTGGGGAGTCTCTCTAAAGATAAATTAATATACCCTGTACATCTATCTATATGATAAAAGACGCTTTTAGTCAGGTATTATGTTTCCGTTAGATGTAGTTTGGCTGGTATGGGTCACATTCCAGCATGACGTGAAGTAAGGAGCTGCGTATGGGATACTTCGAAAAGTGGGTAAAACAAAAGTAACGCTGGGAATAACGACAGGGGAAGTTTCAAGGTCAGGTCAAATTTAAATGTGAAGGCCCAGAAGCCCGGGAGACCTAATCAATTTTAAAGTAGTGGTTGGCTACCAAACCATTTATACTCCTAACACTATTATTAGTAAAATCTCTCATTCTGGTAGGGATTGGGTGTATTTGTGTGTTTTAAAAAACACCCTGCTGCAGCCTATTAAGCCAACTGAGTTCCTTTCTTCATGGGGGCCCAGTGTGCAATGGCTGGAAACAGCAGCTTCCTTGGTAGTGTATGCAGCCTGTTTGTTGTATGGGTTGCTCTAAGGGACCTTGGAGACAGTCCTTTCAGATGGATGTTCATGTTTCTGACCTTGCAGTACCCCAGTGTAGGTTCCGAACAGGCATGCGAGGTGCCTTTGGAAAGCCCCAGGGCACTGTGGCCAGGGTTCACACTGGCCAAGTTATCATGTCCATCCGCACCAAGCTGCAGAACAAGGAGCACGTGATTGCGGCCCTGCGCAGGGCCAAGTTCAAGTTTTCTGGCCGCCAGAAGATCCACATCTGAAAGAAGTGGGGCTTCACCAAGTTCAATGCCAATGAGTTTGAAGACATGGTGGCTGAGAAGCGGCTCATCCCAGATGGCTGTCGGGTCAAGTACATTTCCAATCGTGGCCCTCTGGACAAGTGGCGGGCCCTGCACTCATGAGGGCTTCCACTGTGCTGCCCCCTCTTAATACTCACCAATAAATTCTACTTCTTGTCCACCCAAAACAAACAAACAAACAACAAAAAACACCCTGGAAAATTCTGATACTACCTTCCCTCTTCCTTAAGACCTTTACCCGAGCCCAGAAATATTAGGGGCTGTCTACTAGGACCATTTTATTCATCTTTTTGCCTATAAAATAAATTTCCCCAATTTAGTACAGAAAAGGGTGTCTGCTATTCCTCAGATCTCCAGAAATCAGATTATTAATAGTTTAAATAAGCTACTCAAATGTCTTAACTTCCACAAGTCACAGATTAAAAATGAGACACTACCTCCAAAGGGATAACTGAGACTGGGGGGAAAAAGGTTATCCAACATGGTTCGTTATGTCCAAAATTTAAAGATAACGTCAAAAACACCCCATAATATTTGCTGAACAGGTTGCAAAGTAACTACAATCACCACAGAAATATCCCTATTAGTTAGGGAAAATAACTACTTTCATATATTTCAAGCAAATACTATACTACATGCAGTTTATAAGCTGTTGGGTTAGAGGTACAAGAAATTGGAAGTGAGGAACTTTAGTGTTAGTAGATAAATAAAGGTAAGAACTCCAGAACAGAGCATACCCATTTTCATGAATGGAAGAATGCCATAAATATCTTCTCAATATAAATGCTTAAGTGGGGTGGTGCTTTTGCAAACCACCACCCTCCACAAGGATGGGTGAAGCTTTTTTAAAACATGATTTTACAGTCTGTTTCAACACAAGGCCGAATATAGGAATAAACAGAATTAGTGTCTTCCATGAGAGGAGAAACAAACGGCTCAGAAAAGTATTTTATTTCATTTTACTGTTAACCTCATAACCAGGATCAGATGACAAGCTTAATATGACCACTCCTGAATACATCTGAAACTTTTTTTTTTTTTTTTGAGACGGAGTCTCGCTCTATTGCCAGACTGGAGTGCAGTGGTGCGATCTCGGCTCACTGCAACATCCGCCTCCTGGATTCAAGCAATTCTCCTGCCTTAGCCTCCTGAGTAGCTGGGACTACAGGTGCGTGCCACCACGCTCGGCTAATTTTTGTATTTTTAGTAGAGATGGGGCGGGGGGGGGGTTCACCATGTTGGCCAGGATGGTCTCGATCTCTTGACCTCATGATCCACCCGCCTCGGCCTCCTGAAGTGTTGGGATTACAGCCATGAGCCACCACACCCAGCCTCATCTGAAACTTTAAAAAAGAATGCCTTGATTTTAGCTTGTGGGTTCATAATCTGCATGATTATACATTCAAAATGAAACTTAAGGACCAGAATATTCCTAATGGAAAATTCCCCAGTAAACCTGCCAGAAGTTGAGGAGAAAAATTAACCAAGTAACAAAACATAGTGGGAGCATAGGCACTTCGTATAATTTTCTCTAATAATAATTTTAGTATTTCAACCTAAGCATTTATACTACGTGCTTACGCACGCACTGGCTTATGCAGCTAATTGTGTTATAAAGTTGTTTTTGACTAATTTAACAGTTCTTCCTTTTATAATCTACCCTCTTCAGTTTATTCAAAGATCCATTTAGAATTCCGTAAAATAAAGACCAGTCAGAAAAATGAAAGGCACACCACACTTCACTGAAGACATAAATAATGCTTACATTGGGCTTTCACATATGAATAAACACTTAATTACTTACTTGCATAATTACTAGGCCAGCAAGCACTTAAAGTAGTTCCAAAAAATGCCTATCATGGCAATTCTACAAGTGATAAGACGGTATCCAAAAAACATTACATGCATTACGTTTGCATCACTGAACATTAGTATATACACCAAACAAATGGATAAAGGCAATGAGAACCAAAGTCTGGGTGGTTAACTAGGCTGTTAGAATAACCAGAGCATCTGAAGAAAACATGGAAAGTGGGCAGTCACTTCCTGTAACCAATTCTGAGTTTCTAAGTAAGCCTCTTCAGATACTTACTTCAATCCTTGTCACTACCAAATGGTTCAGTCGAGGAGCTTTTGTTGTTGTTGTTGTTGTTGTTTGAGACGGAGTCTCACTCTGTCGCCTAGGCTGGAGTGCAGTGGCACGATCTCAGCTCACTGCAAGTTCTGCCTGCCAGGTTCCAGCAATTCTCCTGCCTCAGCCTCCTGAGTAGCTGGGACTACAGGCACACACCACCATGCCCGGCTAATTTTCATATTTTTAGTAAAGATGGGGTTTCACCATGTTGGCCAGACTGGTCTCGAACTTCTGGCCTCAAGTGATCCGCCCGCCCTGGCCTCCCAAAGTGCTCTGCCCGCCTTGGCCTCCCAAAGTGCTCTGCCCGCCTTGGCCTCCCAAAGTGCTCTGCCTGCCTTGGCCTCCCAAAGCGCTGGGATTACAGACATGAGCCACTGTATCTGGTTTGAGGATTTTTAAATGAGGATTACATTAGTCCTATTTATAATATTCCTATTCTAATCTTCTATTGTATTCTTACTTTACAATTAAATGTATCAAATAATTCTTAAAAACATTATTAGGAAACAAACTGCCTAATACCTTATAAGACTAAAAAAATTATCAAGATGAAACTGTGGTTAAGTTATGAGCTCTCAATATTTAAACATTTAAAAAAATGTTAGTGTTTGTTAGGCACCAATCTTAACTATTTCCAAAGATTTAACTGGACTCTGCAATTACGGAATTAGGATTCTCCCATACCCTAAAAGACTCATCACCCTCAGCGGTGCATTCCATCCTGAGTCAGGGTCAAACAATTCCTTGGCAAAGAGGGTTTCTAAAGCTAATTGCTTCAAAGTAACATTTTCAGACCCTGGTATCTTCTCCAAACAGTAATGAATAAAGCCTTTTTAACTCATTTGAAACCAATTTCTCTCTCTCTTTTTTTTTTTTCCAAGATAGAGTCTCACTCTGTCACCCAGGGTGGAATGCCATGGCACGATCCCAGCTCACAGCAACCTCCGCCTCCTGGGTTTCAAGCAATTCTCCTGCCTCAGCCTCCTGAGTAGCTGGCACTACTGGCGTGCACCACCATGCTCGGCTAAATTTTTGTATTTTTAGTAGAAATGGGTTTCACCGTGTTAGCCAGGATGGTCTCGATCTCCTGACCTCGTGATCCACCTATCTTGGCCTCCCAAAGTGCTGGGATTACAGGCGTGAGCCACTGGACCCAGCCTGAAACCGATTTCTTACAGAAATTCTGAAATCCTAAAATCTCTGAAAACTCAAAGTTCTATAACTACGTTGGTGGCAAAGCTTGACCTAATATATAATGGCAAAACTTCATCTGAGCACTGATGGGAGACTATTTTTATCTTTTATTTCTCTCACTTAATGTGACTATCCATGTTTCACATTAATATTGTGTTTGATTACTCTAAAATCTAAAACAAATCTTTCCTCAAAATTCTGAAATCCAAAAATACCTGGCACCAAAGGTTATATATAGATAAAGGATTATGGCCCTATAATCAATTTTATAAACATCTACCAGAGCAAAACACTCTTGAATTTACTTCAATTTCTGTAGTGCTGCTCACTGTAATTCACTGTTAATCTAAAACTCCTTTAATATGCAGATTCTACCTTATTTTTATTGTCTTTTCTAACTACTAGATCCTAAGGGTTTCACTTCTTCCTTTGACTCTAATAAGCACTCATTTATATCGCTCATTTGGATATTCTGAACTGCTAACAGTTTTATACTGGTTAACTTTTCATGTCTTTGCTAAAAACCTTTTGTGCAAAATTACTCAATTTAATCCTAACATATAGTAACTAAGAACAATTAGCTTTCAATAACATGCAATCAGATCAAATAGTCCTCAAGAGACAGATGACCTAAATAAAAAATGAGGAATTATAGTTGGACATAGATATAAAACTTTAAAAATTAGTTTAAGGCTGGGTGTGGTGGCTCACACCTGTAAATCCCAGCACTTTGGGAGGCTGAGGCAGGAAGATCCTTGAGCCCAGTAGTTCCAGACTAGCCTGGGCAAGATTACGAGACCAGGCCGCTATCAAAAGAGTAAAGAAAAAAACCAGTTTAAGGAGTAGCTTATGGAAATTGATATGGACAAACTGTTACACACTTTATATATTTTTTTAACTAAAATAATTCTCTTGAGCACTAGGCAGTTATTGGGCTAACCATTTGAGATAGTGGTGGAAAAGTAACATGATCTTCCTGTCCTCCTGAAACAGTTTAGAGGGGATGAGAGGTAAACAAATGGATAAATATAATTATTGATTATGATAAGAACTACAGAGGTAATGAAGAGGAATGCTCCTTTATATAAGGTGATCAGGAAAAAACTCTGTAAATGTGACATCTGAACTGAGATCCACTGTTGAGACTGAGGCAGAATTGCAGAGGACTGGCAAAATATTGTCACAGAAAGAAGTACAGCTGGCTAGAGCTTAGTGAGTAATGGGGATGAAGTTGTGAAGTAAGCAAGAACTGGATTATACAGTACCTTCTAGGCCTTGATAAGGAACTGGTTCTTAAGGGTAAATTGGGACCAGAGGGTATTACATGATCTGATTTACATTTTTACATTTTTAAAAAGGTCACTTTGTATTCTGGGTAGAAAATAACGTGGGGAAGGACAAAAATGAAAACAAGTTAGGAAGCTCCTGTGAGTCCAGACAAGAGATGACTGTGGCTTAAACAAGGGTGGTATCACAGAAACACAGGATTTGAAAGCCCAAAAAGACCTTAACAGCCATTTAGTCCGACTTTCTCTACATAAAGATAAGGTCCTAAGAAAGGAGTTAACTTGTTCAAGGTTTCATGACCAGTGCCAGAGACTAAACTGAAGTCTGTCACCTAGGTCAATGTTACCACCACTAAACCATGCTTTTTAAGACAACAGAGTACAATAAAACGTCTAACTACTTAAAACAAATACCTGAGTTCTCAGATTTGATTTCACACCCAATGGAATGAGCTAAAACATATGAGGACAATGAAATAAAGGTCTAATTTGAGCACCTGAAGGTCCAGAGGAAAGTACATAAGGGACTGCTGGGGAGCAGAATTAGTCAAAGGCTCTCCAGTCAAACTGCTTAGTGATGAAATTTTAAGACTATAGTCTTGCTAACTCACACATAATGCCAGTTTATCCTCTACATAGGACCTTCTGATGGGTAAGATGTATCAACCACTAAAGCATCACAAGTGTTTTTCAATGTTGAGTTTATCATTCCTGTTGACCAGAACTGTGAAGTGAATTGCTTTTAACAGTAGTCCTGCACTTAACAAGAACCTCTTAATCACCATCGTCACTCTTTTCTGCTCTACTTCCTGCCCTTTCACCTCTTCATTGCCTATTATCACCATCATTAATCATCATCACTTTCATCTAAACAGAGAAACGTTATAAATGCTTTTTCTGTCCTTAAAAGCTTGCAAACCTAGTCTTAATTATTTTTTGCTGAAAGATGATTAAGTTGAGAGCTCCTGGAAGAAAAAAACACAAGTATAAACAAACTAAAATAGAAGGATTTAATGCAATATTTTCAACTAGCAACTAAAACTCTATAAATAATAGTCAGTGACAACCTTGTGACTAATTTGGATGTCCTGGACATAAAATATGACTTCAGTATGTTCCCTAATTCAGAACTGCTAGAACAGCTGACCAGTTAATTATTTAATACAGGGAGCACTAAAGCTTCCTGTTAAATTCCCTTGCTCTCTATGGGATTAGCTCAGGCAGGCAGGAGTTCTATAATGCTTCATCCCTGAAGCTACCCTGAAGTTAGCATTTTCACAGGTATTCCTTCCCTAAACCTTTTTCTTCCTCTGGTGTCAACTTTGTTCTTTGCAACACTGGTGTTCAGACTGAATTCTCTTTTCTCTCCATTTTAATCTCTCTAGGGAAATAACTGGCACTAAATTTCCAAGAAACTCTGCACAATACAAACTGTAACTTAACCATCCTTCCTAACACTTTCCTAATCTGAAACTGATTACTTGATCCAAACACAGTCTAAAAATCCTTTAAAATGTGGAACCAGACCGGTGTGGTGGCTCACTCCTGTAATCCCAGCACTTTGGAGGACTGAGGTGGGAAAACCGATTGAGCCAAGGAGTTTGACACCAGCCTGGGCAACATGGCAAAACCCTGTCTTTACAAAAAATACAAAAGTTAGTTGGGTGTGGTGGCATGCGCCTGTAGTCCCAGCTACTCAGGATGCTGAGGTGGATCAACTGAGCCCGGGAGGTCAAGACTTCAGTGAGTCGTGGTTGTGACACTGCACTCAAGCCTAGCTGACAGTGAGACCTTGTCTCAAAAAAAAAGGAAAATATAATTTGGACTTATCCCATGAGTTTATAAAAACAGTTTAACAAGGATTGCTACAAATGTTTTTAAATTAACATAAAAAAGAAGGCCATGGAGTGGCTTTACCCAGCACTTTGGGAGGCCGAGGTGGTTGGATCACCTGAGGTCAGGAGTTCGGGACCAGCCTGGCCAATATGGTGAAACCCTGTCTCTACTAAAACTACAAAAATTAGCCAGGCATGGTGGTGGTGCCCGCAATCCTAGCTACTTGGGAGGCTGAGGCAAGAGAATCACTTGAACCTGGGAGGAGGAGGTTACAATGAGCTGAGATTGCACCACTGCATTCCACAATCCAGCCTGGGTGACAACAGAGAGACTCAGTCTCAAAAAAAAAAAAAAAAAAAAAACCAACAACCAAGAAACAGCATTCTCCTGAAAGGTAAAAAAAAAAAAGGATCATTCTACAGGTGTGTTTTTGAAAAGTGTCTACTTAAGGTAAGACAACACACCAAATTCTCAGGTCAAAAAGACATTACTAAACTTGAAACTTACAGCTTTACTATGGGAAAGTTACCAAATATTTTAAAACTGAGAAAGTCAACTACTAAAAATCTACTTAAGGATTATGTTAGACTTTGGACACAAGGGAATTCTGTCTATAGATGAGCAGTCAGGTATACAAAACAAATATTAAAACCAAAAATAGGCTTAAAAATAACTTATCTAATCCATTACCAAGACCAAAAGTTGAATGGACTGCACAGAGAAGACTACAAAGAAGTTAAACTTAAACTGATTATATATTAATAGGAGATTTTAAGATAAAGCACATGAAAACATTGCTTCACATTTATCTATGGCTCCCATTCCTGTTTCCAACAAAAATATAAACAAAATAAATCAAAGAAGACATTAAACACTGAGAGCAAAGCATGGAAAAATAAGTAATACAAAATACATCAGACAGTTGGGAATATTTTAATAGCATTTTCAGATAAATCTGGATATTGGTCTTTGACACTACACCAAAGCTCAGCAATTGGTCGCAATATGGAATAGGATACCTTATTGATAAAACTTTATGTTCTCTGTAACATTAAAATCCACTGGTCTAGCTGACACTTTGGAAAGATTTCTTACCCATGTATGATTTTTATAATACTATGCGTTGATCATTTGGAAATACTGACTCAGTTATGCAGATAACCAAATAATGACAGATTTCATTATATACTTACAGCAGCTGATACAAGCTTTCCAAAATTTTTGCTTAAAATCTAGGAACTTTATCATCGACCATAAATACTACCACTATTTTCCCTAAAGCAAAGCCTCACTGTTTTCAGGAAAATGTCAGCCTAATGCCCAAGTCTGGCATTCTTTTAAGCAAAAATGGCATTATACGAAGACTGATTCAGCATGCGACTCAATCACACAAATACTTTCCCTAGAAACAACCATTATATTTCAGTATGCTGCCAAGTGTTTTTGTTTTGTTTTTTGAGACAGGGTCTTGCTCTGTCACCCAGGTTGAAGTGCAGTGGCACGATCACAGCTAACTGCAGCCTCCAACTCCTGGGCTCAAGAAATCCTTCCACCTCAGCCTCCAGAGTAGCTGTAGGTGTGCATGACCACACTAACTTTTTTTTTTTTTTTTTTTTTTTTTTTAAATAGGAGAGACGGGCTCTAACTACATTGCCCAAGCTGGACTTACCCTCCCAAAGTGCTGGGAGGCTTGCTGTCCATGGCCTCGCCAGTGTTTTAAGCATACTTCCCATTTTGTTACAGTATATTAAAAAGATGTGTACAAAGGTAGAGATTTAGTTTAAAATTTTTTTACTTCTTCATCAAGAGCATTTAGGTGAAACTTAAAAAAAAAATGTGATTGCATGGCAGTGAATAATACAATGATTACTAGGACAGTAAAGTACTCTAACCTGGTTTATTCTAAAGCGCCAGTTTTATCCACCACTGTTTTTACACTACAGGTACAAATGTCACTACAGAGAAAACGGCAAAGAATGTCTCAGTATTATAAAAATAGTTTTGCACTTGTAGACTCACCAAAAATGTCTAGGGGACCTCCAGGATTCCTTGGACCATACTTTGAAAATACTGATCTAGGTAATTCATTTGTTACACTAATCAAAACTCACAATTATTTATTAGTCCTTATTCATACTTTAATGGGATTCTTAAGCAATGCCATAGGAGAATAAAAGCTTTACAGGGCTGGGCAAGGTGGCTCACGCCTGTAATCCCAGCACTTTGGGAGGCCGAGGCGGGCAGATCACAGGGTGAGGAGTTCAAGACCAGCCTGGCCAATATGGTGAAGCCCCCGTCTCTAAGAAAAATACAAAAAAATTAGCCAGGCGTGGTGGCACATGCCTGTAATCCCAGCTACTCGAGAGGCTGAGGCAGGTGAATTGCTTGAACCTGGGAGGCAGAGGTTGCATTGAGCGAAGATTGTGCCACTGCATTCTAGCCTGGGCGACAGACTCCATCTCAAAAAAAAAAAAAAAAAAAAAGCTTTATAGAACAAGAACTAATACGGCTGGGTATGGTGGCTCATGCCTGTAATCCTACCAGTTTGGGAGGTGGAGGCAGGCAGATTACTTGAGCTCAGGAGTTCAGACCAGCATGGGCAACATGGTGAGACTCCGTCTCTACAAAAAATACAAAAATTAGCTGGGCATGGTGGCATGCGCCTGTAGGCCCAGCTACTTGGAGAAGTGAGGCTGGAGAATGGCTTCAATCTGGGAGGTTGAGGCTGCAGTGAGCCAAGTTTGTGCCACTGCACTCCAGCCTGGGTGACAGAGTGAGGCTGTCAAAAAAAAAAATAGTACATTACTATATTATTTTATGGTTTATAAAACATTTATGAGTAATACTGCATTTGATCCTCAACAACTCTAACAACAGTATGTCATCATTCTCACTGAGGAGGCAAGGAGGCTGGAAAGCTTCAGAAGGAAAGTACACATTTTGCTTTAAAAAAGTCACTGTAGTGATGGCATTACGGATGATACTCATTTTCTTCTTTATACTTTTCTATATTCTAAACATTGGTAAGAACATCAAAAAGACATATTTGAACTCAGCCAATCTTATAAATACAAATCAGTACACTATCTCAAGTTTGTTATTTCAAGAGCAGTAGGAGAAAACAACAGATAACATATGTTATATATCTCATCCTATCCCTCAATTCAAGATTCCAGAGGAATTCCTGCATTTTCTATTGTATTGAGAAGCTTGTGGATAACTTAGAAGCATCAGCCACAAATATGTTAGCACAATGTAGTAATAGGATTCCACATTCTAACTGCAACTTTAAAATACAAGGTAACAAACAGCTGGATGCAACATACATACCTTTTGACGGATAAAAACTAAGTAAAAATAGATTATAGTCCTTATTTTATTGATACCCTTTCAGTTCTATTAACTGAGAACTTAGGAAGTCCCTGAATTTAGTATAAAGTAACTTTGAAAAATATATTCTAATGTGAGAAGAATAAATTTTAGAATACACAGATAATTATAATTTCATTTTACCCAGCATTTTCCATTTCCTCTCCAGAAGCTTTCACCAAAAATTGCTACTAAATAGACAAAACATGTTTCCTTTCATCTTTTTCCCTTCCCACAAGGCAAAGAAAAGGAAACAGGTAGAGGCAATCCACCACTTCGGCAATCAGTTCACTGTATATTTTTAAAATAAAGTTACTTAGTGAAATGCTGGGCCAGGCACAATGGCTCATGCCTATAATCCCAGCACTTTGGGAGGCCAAGATGGGCGGATCCCTTGAGCCCACGAGTTTGAGGTGAGCTTAGGCAACATGGCGAAACGTCTCTACAAAAAATACAAAACGTGGCCAGGCACGGTGGCTCACGCCTGTAATCCCAGCACTTTGGGAGGCCGAGCCAGGTGGATCACCTGAGGTCAGGAATTCGAGACCAGCCTGACCAGTATGGTGAAATCCCCTCTCTACTAAAAATACAAAACTTAGCCGGGTGCAGTGGCGTGCGCCTGTAGTACTAGCTACCTGGCAGGCTAAGGCAGGAGAATTGCTTGAACCTGGAGGTGGAGGTTGCAGTGAGCTGAGATTGTACCACCGCACTCCAGCCTGGGAGACAGAGCGAGACTCTGTCTCAAAAAAAAAAAAAATTAGCCAGGCACAGTATTCCCAGCTACTCGGGAGGCTTAGACTGGAGGACTGCTTGACCCCTGGAGGCGGAGGCTGTGGTGAACTGAGATCGTGCCACTGCACTCCAGCCTGATTGACAGAGCGAGACTCTGTCTCAAAAAAACAAAAAACAAAACAAAACAAAAAAAAAAGAAAGGCTGGGAGCGGTGGCTCACGCCTGTAATCTCAGCACTTTGGGAGGCCGAGGCAGGCAGATCTCGAGGTCAGGAGATCCAGACCATCCTGGCTAACACAGTGAAACCCCGTCTCTACTAAAAATACAAAAAATTAGCCAGGCGTGGTATCAGTGAGACCTTTTAAATTTTAGCTGAATTCTGGTCTCTTAACTTGTGATTTTCTTCCAGTACTGGGGGATTGAATGTTTTTAACTGTTGTGCAAATAGACTGAATAAAGGAAGTGAGCATCCATTAAAAACTCTAGTAAATAATTTGGATTTTTTTTTTGAGACGGAGTCCCGCTCTGTCGCCCAGGCTGGAGTGCAGTGGCACAGTCTCGGCTCACTGCAAGCTCCGCCTCCAGGGTTCATGCCATTCACCTGCCTCAGCCTCCCGAGTAGCTGAGACTACAGGTGCCCGCCACCACGCCCAGCTAATTTTTTGTATTTTTAGTAGAGACGGGGTTTCACTGTGTTAGCCAGGATGGACTGGATCTCCTGACGTATATATATATAGTAGTATAACTACAAAAACAAAGTAAAAGTAATTACAAGTAAGCTTTAGGAAATGGTTTGATATAAAATTCAAACTCACAAGATTAAATAATTACTCTCTATGGTCAGAGACAGATTTGTAACTCAAAAGAACATTTCTAGTATGCAGGCACCTCATACACAATCAAGTAAATTTTTTTTTTTTTTGACAGAGTCTCACTCTGTCGCCTGGGTAGGAGTGCAGTGGAGCGATCTTGGCTCACTGCAATCTCCGCCTCCCAGGTTCAAGCGATTCTCCTGCCTCAGTCTCCCAAGCAGCTCGGATTACAGGCACCTCCCACTAGGCCCAGCTAATTTTTTGTATTTTGAGTTGTATACTGATATCACAGAATATAGTCCTCCTGTACAATAAAAATCAGACAGAAATTCTGCAATTCATGTTGTAAATATTTTCATTTTAGGGAATTTAAATTAAAAAAAAAACTGGTACATTTCCCCTACATTTTCATTTTTTCCTGTTTTAAGGTTCTTTGCAAAGTTTTAAAAATTTTGACCCTCTACTGATTCAAAGGAAAAAAAAATCTTTCTAAATTACTACTTAAATAATCAGTTGCTACTGTACCCTTGATTTGACCAACATTAGGAATAAATAGTCCAATGTTAGGAAATACGGAATGTAAGTGATACTATTTTTTGTTGCTGGTGAATTTTAAAAAGTGATGTTTTTAAGGCAGCACAAAAGTTCCTGATAACTTTTCTTGTTTAAAATAGAAACTCTACGACCAAAGAGACTTGTTTTAGAATCCAGTGCTCAACTGGGTTCAAAGTACAACAGATTATATACAAGTCAGTTTTTACTGCAAATGGATAAATTCATCTATTCTTTTGTAGCTACTGCTTCCACTGTACTCATGAGATTTACAAAGAACTTAAGACCTCAAATGGTAATTAGTACCTTTCAATATAATTGCAAAATAATCTATGAACACAGAAAAACACTAGCTTCTAGAGCCATGGTACAGTACTCCTGTTTATAGATGGCTGAACTAAAAATTTTGTCCAATGTTACAATGAATCATTGCATCAGCCAAAATGTCTTAACTTGTTCTGAAATTCAATTCAATTTGAAAAGGCTAACAAGAACTTCAGCCTAATCTCTTAGACCATGGAGTCCTCAATAATGACAGGAGGGGGAAGAAAACCCAGGGCATATTTTTAGTCACAACCTATGTCTCAGAAAGTTTAAGAAAGACCAATCTTTACCTAACTTTTCTATAGAGTGAACATGTAACATCACTGCTATAAAATAGCAGTAAATAGCTAATTCATAAATGCTAAATTACTCCTAGTGCCAGTCAAATCTGGACACTGCAGATCAATACCCAACCTCCTCTTTAGCAACACAAACATACAGAGAAACACGGTTATTTTACATCTTTAAGGAAATGATGCAAATCAGTAAGATCTGTGTGATAGTCAATAAAACAGCCTATTTAAGCAATACTTATGGGGAAAAAGTAAATGGACACCTTGTAAAATCGGTCAAATTCTCTGTATCAGATCCAATTTCAGATTAGTTTCACTACCTCAATAAATATTTATCGAGTGAGTACCTACAACAAAAGGCAAAAAAACCTGAACGTGACCTTTTCATCCAAATCTTAGACTGCATTTAAAATAACATGTCTAATCAGTTACCAAGTTATCAATCTTTGCACAGACCTTCCACCAATCTTGAATTAGATAGGAAGATACACTTGAAAGGATCCTTACAAAAATGGATCTAGTTATTTTAATGATTAATTCTTTGCTATACCCTCCTTACATGGTAGCTCTTTATTATGGGAGGGGGTCATTTTACCTTTATATAGCTAAGAGAAAATATTGGAATTCTGAAAAGGATTGAGGATAAAACGAAAATCAATTTGTCAAGTAAAAGGGATTCCAAAACCAATATGGAAATGTTTCTTTTTAAAGGATTACACTGTTCTCTTCAAGTATCCTCTCTTTGAATGTTCATTACCATTAATCCCTAAACTCAAACGCTAACCATTACACTGTGTCCAGGCAAAGCTCTACGAAGAATACTGTGAAGAATGAAATGGATCAAGTCCCTACCCTCATGGTACTTACATTTAACTGGTGTTGAATGTCTATTGCAAGGCACCATGCCAGCGCTTTAAGGCATACAAAACAATATATATCTTGTGGTTGGAGTTCACAATTCAATGGAATAAATAATATATAATGGTAACAGGAGGCAGGAAATAATGTGTGTCATAGAAGGTAAGAGAGATGACTTTCACGCGGCCGGGGGTGAGGGGAGAACGTAAAAGAGAGCACAGCAATCATTTTCTTATCTCCTTTTTTTTTTTTTTTTTTTTAAGACAGGGTCTAGCTCTGTCACCCAGGCTGCAGTACAGTAGTGCAATCTCGGCTCACTGCACCCTCCGCCTCTCAGGTTCAAGCTGGTTCAATCTGAACCTCCCAGGTTCAGATTCTCGTGCCTCAGCCTCCCGAATAGCTGGGATTGCAGCCACTACACCCGGCTATGTTTTGTATTTTTAGTAGAGACGGGGTTTCACCATGTTGCCCAGGCTGTTCTCGAACTCCTCACCTCAAGTGATCCGCCTGCCTCGGCTCGGCCTCCCAAAGTGCTGGGATTACAGGCGTAAGCCACCACGCCCAGCCAGAGCAATCATTTTCATGCCCAATACAACATTTTAAAATTAAGTCAGTTTAGTATTGGTTCTGCAGTTGTATTTTGATACCTGGCATATTAAAAACAACAAACTGGCTACATGTGTTCCAATGATTTACTTTAGGACTTCCTCAGATAAGGCAGCTTCACGATTTATTGTCAACGTCAAACAAGGAAATGCAAGTGAAAACACCTAACGTAGTACAGATTAAAAGCACAGATGAGCTCAAATAAGACTACCATTCAGGCTCTGTGTGCTTAAAGTTATTTAATCTGAGTATCAGTTTCCTCACCTAAAACCTGAGGATGAAACTACTCAAGTGGTTTTTCCTATTTGACTAAGGTACCCACTTTTAAAAGTGCGATATGGGAAGAATAGTCTTTGTAAGATGATAATTCACTATAAAAATGTTGTATTTCTTTCTCCATGTTGTCTCTTACGGATAGACTACTGTCCTAAAGGTCAGTGGACCCACTAACTGGTTATCTTATCTAGGCCTCAGTTTCCTCCTCCATAAAATGACAGGGTGGGTCTGGATGATCTAAATAGTCCCTTCCGGCCCTTAAAAAGTCCCATGACTCCACTATGACTCAATAAATACTATTTCAAGGGTCAGCTTTTAAGAGTAATATGGGCTTGAAGTTAAATGAATGTCTCCCTTTTCTATAAGTTACTTTTTGTTAAGATAAGGTCTTGTTGAGCAAGTCCAAACAGTATTCTAATTACAAAAAAAAGAGCTGAAAAATAAATTTACGAGTCAGAGCTTTAAATTGTTAAGTACTCGACATATATTAGATGCTGCCAGCAAAACCAAAATCCAATTAGACGGAATTAATTTTAAAATACTAAAATCACAATCTTCATTTAGCGTCAACTTTCTACCCCGTAAAAATGTGATTTCCCGTTACTGCAATACAGAACTGCTTCTATTCATACCAATCAGAAGTTACAGGGCCAAAACGTTTTTCTAAACTATTAAAGAGAGTGGGAGAGGGGGGAAAGCGAAAGGGAAGGAAACCATCTGCTTTAACTTGCAAAAATGATCTTTTCTCCAAAAGACATCAGTGTTTTTCAGAAGAAAAACCCGAAGGGCTCGGTTCATTGGGCGTAGTTTTAAATAAAATTCATGGCGCTGATAGTTTTAGGATTAGACACCTCGAGATGGCGAAAAAGAGAAGAGGACAAACTTCCTGGATTTTCTCTCCCTCTGTAAGAGAAAGAGATTTCCTCTTGCTGACGAAGGGAAAGGCCCCTTTAACAGTTTTTCTCTACACGGTGGCTGCTGCCAGACTAGGTGGGGCTCTCTCCGCTGCCTTCCTGCCACTTCCCGCAACAAATGGAGCAAGCCAGCCCCGTTTCAGGCAAACTTTTTCCCTGTCAGGCTCAAGCCCGCGGGGCGCCTGGGAGTGGTTTCCCCCGAAGGCTCCTCGCCCTAGCTCGGGGCTGGGAGAAACTGGGTCTTCGCAAAGGACAACTTTCTGGTTTCCGTTCTAACTTCCACCCATACCACGGAGGGAACCCAGGCGACAAGCGAGGGGGCTCGCGGCGGGGAGCGAGTCTTCGGGGGAGCCGGCGGGGAAAGGAGCGCGGCGGTAGAAGCTGCGGCGGACGCGGGCTGAAGAGAGCGGGCGGGTGGGGGGGGTCCTCGGGCTCTCACTTCCTCCGCCATATTTCAGACATTTGACCCCTTCCGCAAAGCGCGCTGTTCTCCCGCAGCGGCGGCGGCTCCTCCTCGCCGGCCCGCAAGGCAGCGCGCTCGCCGGCCCCGCGCCTGGCCCTCGCGCCACCTGCCGCGCGCCGAGGGGCTGCCGCCGCCGGGGCCCCTGACCGCCGCGCCCGGCCCGCGCCTCGCCGCACCCCACCCGCTCCCCTCAGCCGGCGCCCGGCCCCCGCCCCGCGCGGCCGCCGCCGCGGCTTCCCTCAGCGGCCACGCACTCACTCTGCGAACCTCTCACGCTGTCACCGGGTCCCTGCAGCCAGCGTCGCCCTGCGCTCCCTCTGGGTCGCTACTCTAGGCGCCACGGCGGTCCTGCCGCTGCCGCGCCGCTCCGGCTGGTTTACACGCCTGAATCTGGGCGAGGTTTGGCGATGTCGCCTTGACGTCAGGCGTTCAGCCTCGCTCCAGCTTCCGCCCGCGGGCGGGGCGCGCGGGTGCGCGGCCCGGGAAGGGGCGGGCCCTAGGGGGCGGGGCGAGGGAAACCGAGGGGGCGGGGCCGTCGCGCGCCGGGTCCTCGGCGCCGGCCTCTAGCCGGCCTGCTGCGCAGCCGGAGCGCAGGCCCTGCCCACGGGCCCCTTAGCTGCCTCTGGGCGGCATGTCTGCCGAGGTTCTTCTCTCTAGCTGCGCCGCGCCTTCAAGCTTGCTTCCCCAGGCTGTCTGGTGGGCGGAATCCGCGCGTCGGTGTTCCTGACCCTCGTGGGTTCCAGTGGAACCCTCCGAAACCCAAAAGGCGCCGCCTCTTAATGCAAACTGTAGTCACTGACTCGTCCAGTCTATTGGTATTCGCGTCGTCCTTTGTGCTGGGCAAAGTAACCGAGAAGTAACGGAGAGCGCTCATTTTCTACACCTAGAGCTCCCTGAGGGAGCCTGGGCCAGCAAGTCTTTCCATTCTTGAGATGCCTTTTCTCCTGGATTGACAAGTGTTTTATCCATTGGTATCTTAACCCGGGCGAACTCCTTCCAAATTCCCGTGCCAAACGCAGTTATCAAATCGATGATTTCTAAATAAGTTTGTACCCTGCACCTAAACCAACGCCATTTATATAACTAAAATAAATTGCGTATTTAAATGCATGGCCTGGACGCTTTATTCACTTCACAGGATTACCCATAGGCAGGTAGGTTTATCGTGTGACTTCAGGGCACCAGAAAACACTTTCTGTTCCAAAATGCCTCGTTCCAAAAAGGGCGGGAACTTAACACGGGAACTTACCATTCTTACCCTTAGTACAAGAAACTTATCAGAACTTTTTCTTGAAGCAGTTTTGATGGGCGAGGAGATTAAGAGAGCAAAGTGCAGGGAAAAGTGGGGATTGAGGGGTCATTTAAGACTAACTTTCTTGGTTCATAATTTAATTAGGCCCCGTACAAATTATTCTTGAAATAATAAACGTTGATAAATTTGGAAGATAAATGGAATGTGACTAAGTTCACTCCGTTTAAGAATATGTAGTGATTGAAAACTAAGCTAACCTAAGTTAAATGAATAGATGAAAATGAATTATAACAGTTCTCTGTTTTATAATGTTTTACAATTTAGGTTAATTGGGTAGATTACCTATTTCGATAATTTCTATTTCCTTAGAAAAATATTTTTTTAAATTATTTACTGTCTGCATTTATTGTGTATACAACATGATCGTTTGAAGTAATGTATACATTGTCACATTACCTCACAGAGTTATCTTTTTTTTTTTTTTTGAGAGTATTGCTCTGTCACCCAGGCTGGAGTGCAGTGGCATGATCTTGGCTCACTGGAATTTCTGCCTCCCAGGTTCAAGCGATTCTCCTGTCTCAGCTTCCCGAGTAGCTGGGATGACCGGCGCGCGCCACCACGCCCAGCTAATTTTCAGTAGAAAGGGGATTTCCCCATGTTGACCAGGCTGGTCTCGAATTCCTGACCTCAGGTGATACGCTCGCCTGGGCCCCCCCAAAGTGCTGGGATTACAGACGTGACTCACCTCGCCGGCTGAGTTAGCATTTTTTTTCTTTTTTTTTTTTTTGAGACCGAGTTTCGCTCTTGTTGCCCAGGCTGGAAGGCAATGGCGTGAGCTCGGCTCACCGCAACCTCTGCCCCCACCCACGGGTTCAAGCGATTCTCCTGCCTCAGCCTCCCGAGTAGCTGGGATTACAGGCATGCGTCACCACGCCCGGTTAATTTTGTATTTTTAGTAGAGACGGGGTTTCTCCATGTTGGTCAGGCTGGTCTGGAACTCCCGACCTCAGGTGATCCGTCCGCCTCGGCCTCCCAAAGTGCTGAGATTACAGGCGTGAGCCACCGCGCCTGGCCTTGAGTTAGCATTTTTTTAATGAGAACACTTAACATCCATTCTTTCAGAAAACCTTTTTAAATGAAAGTTTCAAAGGCAAATTTCAGAGCAGTCCGTTGGAATTACTGTAACTTCTCAATGAATGAGTGAATTACAAATAAATTTGACTTTACTAACTTTTCAGTTATTGCATAAAAATTTGATAACTCAAAGTCTGAAACTTTGAGCTCACAGAAGTGTTACCTGGGAACACTGTGCTTTTTCTTTCTTTCTTTTTTTAGAAAAACTCTTTGTCCTTTGGGGAATTGATTTTTTTTTTCCAGAAAGAAATTGGTTTTAGAAAATTGAAGCTAGAATTTTTAGTTTGAGAGAACATGTAAAATAATCTATTTAATTAAAAACACATTTTCTCTTATTAGACTGGAAATCATTCTTATTTGTATTAAACTGTTATCACTATGCAGAGAATACCATAATCTGCATCTCTTAACACTGAACTCACTTTTCAGTTTGAGCCTCTTTCCTATTTATTTCCTTGACTTCTTCTCCAGGATATTCCACTGGCAATTTGCACTGGTCATGTGTGCAAACTGAACTCATCATCTTTGTAACCAAACCAGTTTCTTTTCCTTTTCCTTCGTTAATTGTATCACCATCTTTTAAATTACCCAATCTTCAAGCCTGACACTTAGCTCTCTGCTCTTCTTGAATAATCCATCAATTGGCATATCTATTAGATAGTAATTCGACACGGTCTTTCATTGTGTTTCCTCTTTTCCATTTCAACTAAGACCATACTTAGTGAGTTTTTAGTTGCCAAATTTAGGTTGGCAAAACTCATCTCCTGGACCTTTGCAGCCTGGTGACCTCCAGTCTGTTCCTGCTGTGATTCATTCTACACATTGTTGCCAGATGATTATCTTAAAGCATACCAAGCAAGTCAGTCCCTTCCTCAAAGAGCCTTCAATTACTCCCTTACTCTACCAAAATAAAATTAAAATCCTGTGTCTCACTTTTTCCTTTCACTTAAAACTGATTTACAGTCAGAATGGACAGTGGACTTTTCATCTTGCCCACATAATTTGCTTCCCCATCTCTTTGTTGTGCATAGGTGAATGATTTCCTCTGCCTGGAATGCCGCTTCCCATTCCATCTCATTCTGCAAATACCTTGCCCATTATTCAAGGTTTATCTACTTTCTCTTAAGAATGAGCTTCTTGGCCAGGCGCTGTAGCCTATAATCCCAGCATTTTGGAAGGCAGAGGCAGGCGGATCACTTGAGGCCAGGAGTTCAAGACCAGCCTGGCCAACATGGCGAAGCCCCATCTCTACTAAAAATACAAAAATTAGCTGGGCATGGTGGTACATGCCTGTAATCCCAGCTACTCGGGAGGTTGAGGGAGAAGAACTGCTTGAACCGGGACCTGGGAGGTGGAGGTTACAGTTAGTGGAGATTGCACCACTGCACTCCAGCCTGGGCTACAGAGTGAGACTCCGTCTCACAAAAAAAAGAAAAAAAAAAGAGCTTCTTTTCTGATACTTCTAACCTTATGTGTTCTCTTCTCTTTAGAATCCCTGAAACATTTTATTGCTGCTTTTCTTTGTCACTTGTGTTTGGCCTTCCTGTGAATAGGGATTTGCAAACTTTTTCTGTCAAGGGCCAGATAGTAAATATTTTAGACTTTGTGGGCCAGACAGATGGTTTCTATTGCAACCACTCAACTCTACAATTGTGGGACAAAAGCAGCCATAGATAATACATAAAGAATAGACCTGACTGTATTCTACTAAAACTTTATTTATGGACACTAAAATTTGACTTTCAAGTAATTTTAACGTGTCACCAAATATTCTTTTTTTTTTCTTTTAGCCATTTAAAAATATGAAAATCGGCTAAGTGTGGTGGCTCACGCCTGTAATCCCAGTGCTTTGGGAGGCTGAGGTGGGAGGATCACTTGAACCTCAAGAGCTGGAGACCAGCCTGGGCAACACAGTAACAAGTAAGACCTTGTTTCTACAAAAAGAATTTAAAATTAGCCAGGTGTGGTGGCACATGCCTGTCGTCCCAGCTACTTGGGAGGCTGAGGTGGGAGGATGGCTTAAGCCCAAGTCGAGTTTGAAGTTACAGTGAGCTATGATCATGCCACTACACTCCAGCCCTGGTGACAGAGCAAGACCCTGTCTCAAAAAGAAAAGAAAAGAAAATAAATGTCAAAATTGTTCTTAGCTTATAGGTGCACAAAAACAGGGGCGGCCTGGATTTGGCCAGTAGGCCATAGTTTGCTGAGCCCTGTACTCAGGGCCAGCTTCACAGGCATATGACCCATGCATGCAGTTGTACAGAGCCCTGTACTTAGAAGGGTTCCATGATTGGTTTAATGCTCTAATGTCACTATCTTGATTTTTTGTTTGTTTTTGAGACGGAGTCTTGCTCTGTTGCCCAGGCTGGAGTGCAGAGGTGCGATCTCGGCTCACTGCAACCTCTGCCTCCTGGGTTCAAGCAATTCTCCTGCCTCAGCCTCCCTAGTAGCTGGGATTACAGGTGCCCACCACCACGCCTGGCTAATGTTTTGTATTTTTGGTAGAGACAGGGTTTCACCATGTTGGCCAGTCTGGTCTCGAACTCCTGGCCTCAAGTGATCCGCCCGCCTCAGCCTCCCGAAGTGCTGGGATTACAGGAGTGAGCCACCGTGCCTGGCCATCTTAATGTTTTAAATAATTTTTTAAATAAGAAGCTTGAATTTCCATTTTGTACTGGGTCCCACAAATTATGTAACTTGTCCTGCCTATATTAGAAGCTAAAATCCAGATCAGAATGTGTATGTGTGTATGTATATTTCTTATAAGATCAGGATTTCCCTCCTCTCTTCTCCTCCCCTCCCCTCCCCTCCCCTCTGCTCCCTTCCCCTCCCCTCCTCTCCCTTCCCCTCCCCTCCTCTCCCCTCTCCGCTCCTCTCCTTTCCTCTTTTTTTGAGACAGAGTCTCACTGTTGCCCAGGCTGGGGTGCAGTGGCGTGATCATGGCTCACCGCAGCCTCCAACTCCCAGGCTCAATCAATCTTCTGCCTCAGCCTTCCAAGTAGCTGGGACTACAGGCAAGTGCCCCCACACTCGGCTAATTTTTCTATTTTTTGTAGGGACAGGGGTCTCACCATATTGCTTAGGCTGCTCTTAAACTCCTGGGTTCAAGCGATCCTCCCACCTTAGACTCCCAAAATGCTGGGATTACAGGTGGGAGCCACTGTGCTGATCATATTTCTTATCTTTATAAGAAATACAGCTTAGTGCTTTCCACATAATAGGCATTTGAGATATATTTGTTGCTTTCGACATAATAGGCATTTAGGATATATTTGCTGAGTTTTCTTTTCCTAAGGTAGTGTGAAATGGCAGAGAGTGTGAGAATCAGAGTCCAGCTCTTATTATACTTATTAACCTAGTGGTCTTGGAAAAATCCCATTACCATGTTGAATCTTAGTTTCCTCATCTATAACATGGGGTGATAATATCTGCCTTACAGAACTGTTGTAAAATAGTGTGTAGAAAATAGCAATGTCTCAGTCTCTGGGACAAAAAGCAGCTCAAAGCAAGTTTTTCCCCTTTTAAAGAAAGTGAATTAATAGTGTCCTTAACTATTTAACCTGATAACAGTATTTCTAATTTTTCATATTATTTACTTCCTTAAAAGTTTTACTTTTTTTTTTTTTGAGACAGAGTTTCACTCTTTCCCAGGCTGGAGTGCAGTGGCACAATCTCGGCTCACTGCAACCTCCGCCTCCCCGGGTTTAAGTGATTCTCCTGCCTCAGCCTCCCAAGTACCTGGGATTACAAGTGTGTGCCACTACGCCTGGCTAATTTGGCTAATTTTTGTATTTTTGGTAGAGACAGGGTTTCACCACGTTGGCCAGGCTGGTCTCAAACTCCTGACCTCAGGTGATCTGCCCACCTCAGCCTCCCAAAGTGTTGGGATTACAGGCATGAGCCACCGTACCTGGCCAAAAGTTTTACTTTAAAGGAATAACATCTATGCTTCATTGGTTTCATTTTAAAAAGTCCATATGAGTAGCGGTCTTATTGCAAATCCAAAATTGGATTTTTAAAAGACCCAGATTTATAATTTTCCTAATTGACAGTTAATGATTATCAATGTAAACATTTAACTTCCAATTTATCATGGTTATCAGTAACATTAATGTTCCTTAACATTAAACATTAGTATATTATTTCATTCACAAATTAACAATATTGAATTTGATCCTTTCAAGGCACTTCCTTACTGGCTTTTCCCTCTGTTGGGTGTGTGTGTGTGTATGCATGTATTATATAAATCTATGTATGTGTATATAGTGTATGGTATATAAATACAGTTCTGTACCTTTGCAACACCCTGTGTGACTGGGTTGGGAAGTTGAAAAGAATAAGAAGACTGCTTATTAGATGCAAAAGAGAAAAAATACATGGCTTACATCTCTAGTTATTAGTTTGTACACAGCTGCTTAAAAAAAAAGAAAGCAAGAAAAAGAAAAAAATTACATCTTCAGTAGTTTCATTCTATTTTCTTGGTCAAAGATTGCATTCCAAACTCAATGCAGTTATTTTATAAATTCTACCACTTAATCACACAGGAGACCAGGTAAGAGCATATTAGACTATTGCTATTATGAGAAAACAACTCAGAACTCATACTCTCCTAGGGTAGTTTGTGTTCCTCTAAGATTTCTGTTTTGGGGAAACCATGCACTTATATATAAGAAAAATGAAGCAGCTTGGCATGTTTCTACTCTGTGTAATAACTATAATAACTGCTTATTTGTCTCAAGATATATTTCAAATTCTGTCTATACTCAGTTTCAGCAGTTGTGGGCTTGACCACCAAACCCGCCTACACCATATTAAATAAATCTAACAGCCCTCTAATTTTGTCATTGCTAAGGTCTGTGATGCAAGGAACAGATTATACTTAAAATCTCCCCATCTCAAGTCTTAGCTGAGAAAAACCATAAAAATGAAAATGGCATTACCAGAGCCATCATGTAAACGAGTGTTAAAACACAAAACTATTGGAAAAACCAACTTCATAAAATATACCCTATTATGAAATTTTCCAAAGAAATTTTAAATTAAGAAAATCTTCAAAAACCACATATACTTTCAGAATCTGGGCTGTCCCCAAATCAAACAGCTAATATGCCCAATATGCTCGAGTCAAGCATTTCTTGGGACTTTATTATTAGGATAGTATTTAGCTTCTGGTTCCAGTTATGGCCAAGTCCTGTGTATGAGTCACATATCTCAATAATAGTTATCAAATTCCAAGAGGTAGGTTTTAATGACCCATTATAAAGATGAGAGAATTTCTTCTATTTTGTATTTATCTAAATCTTAGTCATTCTTCAAGACCCAGTGGTCCCTTCCTTCTCTGAATTTCCCAAATAATTGTTGTTTGTACCACTCCATTTGGTACTTATCATACATTGTCTTACTTAAGTTGCTTTTGTCTTCTTTCCGTTCTGAGATCCTCAAAAACCGAAACTGTATCTTAAACTTCTTTGTACCTACTATACTGCCAGGCATTACAGATTAGAATCAAATGTAGGGGGAGGTCTTTCTAATCTTGGTTAGAGTCTCCAAATTAATCATAGTGGATTTACCTCTGGCAGTTATTTAGCCTTTGAAAGTTTCTCTTTATTAATCTTTATTCTTTTTTAAATTTCAAGACAGGGTGTTGCTCTGTCTGCCAGGAGTGCAGTGGCATGATCACCGCTAACTGCAGCCTCAACCTCCTTGGCTCAAGAAATCCTCCCACTTTAGCCTCCTGAGTAGCTGGACTACAGGCAGGCACTATTGTGCCCCACTAAATGTTTAAAAATTTTTTTGTGGAGACAGGGGTCTCACTATACTGCCCAGCCTGGTTTCAAACTCCTGGGCTTGAGTGATCCTCCTGCCTTGGCCTCCCAATATGTTGGGATTCGAGGTGTGAGCCACTATGCCTGGCCTTTTTATTAGTCTTTAAAATGCTCATAACAATGTTTGTAATATAGCCCTTTTAAAAGGATTTAAAATAGGTCATGTGTCAAAATGGAAGTAATATAGAGTAGTGGTTAAGCGGACCAGCTCTGATGCCATACTGCACATGTCGAAATACAGGCTCTACTCATCCTGAGGAATTTACTTCTGGTATTTCAGTTTTCTCATTTGTAAAATGAGTACAATAATATAACCTATGCCATGGGTTATGGTGATAATTAAATGAGTTCACAGTACAAATAGAATAGTGCTTACCACAGAGTAAGCACTCTGTTAACTACTGGCTATCATCATCTAACAGATTATCAATATATTTTGCTTTCTGCTACTTCCTCTGGCACAATAATGCTTTGTGCAAACATAGTAAGAATTCAACAAATGTTTATTAAACTTTCACATTGCTTTGCTTATGACGGTTCTCAAAAATTGGTTGCGTTTGTCAGTAGATTGCAACTTGAAGATATTTCTGCAATGGAAACAATGCTATAAAGTTTATACCATGAGTACGTTAACATGCTACTTGATTATTAGGGAAGCTCAAAAAAAGTCTATTTTAGGCAAGTAATCCCAGCACTTTGGGAGGCCAAGCCGGGCAGATCACCTGAGGTCAGGAGTTTGAGACCAGCCTGGCCAACAAGGTGAAACCCCAACTGTACTAAAAATACAAAAAAATAGTCAGGTGTGGTGGCCGGCACCTGTAATCCCAGCTGCTTGGGAGGCTGAGGCAGGAGAATTGCTTGAACCCGGGAGGCGGAGGTTACAGTGAGCCGAGGTTGTGCCACTGCACTCCAGCCTGGATGACAATAGTGAAATTCCGTCTTAAAAAAAAAAAAAGTTTTTTTGTTCCCTTAGTTTTTACAGCACCACATTCTTACAGTTTCCTCCTTTCTCTGACTGCTCCTTCTCAATTTCTCTTTGGCCTGTCCCTTCCTCTTCCTGTCCTTTAAGGGTTGCAGTCCCTCAGAATTTGATCCTGGAGTTTTTTCTTATATATTTCTGCTGGGCAAATTTATAGTCTTTCCCATGATTTTACATGCTGTCTAATAGCCAATAACTCATAGATCCCTATCTGCAGTTCAGACTTCTCTGCTGAGCTCCAGATGCATAGAGCCAGTTGCCTCCTGGAAAGTTTTCCTTGATGACCTCCTTCAAGACTGCTCTTCCTCCAGGAATCCTCCTATCAATAAATGGCACCAGCTCCCTGAAACAGAAATCTGCCACTTCCCTCTACCTTATTCCACATAGCAAATTCTTCAGCAAATCCTATTGATTCTGACTGACTCCAAAGTCAGTCAGTCAAATCTAACCACTTTTCTTTATTTTTATTGTCTGGCTGGTTTATTTATGTGCTTTCACTTTGTCCTTCCTCTCAACTAGTCTCTAAATAGCAGCGTTAATTAAAAAAAAAAAAAAAAGCTTTTTCTTATGGCAAATTTTGAACATACATAAATAGAAGAGTTTAATGAATCACCATGTCCTCATCATTCCATTTCAACATTTAACCTCAGTTTGCTAATCTCGTTTCATCTATCCTCTCTATTTTTCTGGTGGGAGTAGTTTAAAGAAAATCCAAGACATCAATGTGTTTTACTTATAAATAATTCAGTATGCATTCCCCACAGATAGAACATTTAAAAAATATAACCACGATGCCATTGTCACATGTAACAAAATTAAAAATGATTCCTTATTTGGGAGGCCAAGGCAGGTGGATCACAAGGTCAGGAGATTGAGACCATCCTGGCTAACACGGTGAAACCCTATCTCTACTAAAAATACAAAAAATTAGCAGGGCATGGTGGCGGGCGCCCGTAGTCCCAGCTACTCGGGAGGCTGAGGCAGGAGAATGGCGTGAACCCGGGAGGCAGAGTTTGCGGTGAGCAGAGATTGTGTCACTGCACTCCAGCCTGGGCGACAGTGCGAGACTCCATCTCAAAAAAAAAAAAATTAAAAAAATAAATAAATAAATAAATACATACATACATACATACATAAAAATGATTCCTTAACACAATCTAATATCCAGGTCATATTTAAAATTCCCTGATTGTACCAAAGATAACTTTTTACTGTTGGTTTGTTTAATTCATAATCCAAACAAATCCAAACATTACATTTAATTGTTGTGTCTCTTAAATATCTCTTATTTATTTTATTTTATTTTTTTAGAGTCGAGGTCTTGCTCTGTAGCCCAAGGCTGGAGTGCAGTGGACAGTCACAGCTCACTGCAGCCTCAAACTCCTAGCCTTAAGCAATTCTCCTGCCTCAACCTCCCAAAGTTCTGGGATTACAGGTGTGAGCCACTGAGCTCAGCCCTTAAATCTCTTTTATTCTCTAACAGTCTCTCCTCCTTTTGTTGAGTGAATGGCCATTTGTATTTTTTTGTGTGTGTGTGATGTGTCTTTCCTTATTTTTCAGCTTTTGTATAAATGACATCACTTCAGGTCAATACCTTCATAAGTACTCCATAGCAAAAATCCGATGGCTTTTACATTACACATCTTTATCTATAATATAAATGCAAGACTGAAAAAGTAAGGACCCCTCTTCTATACACACATATTTTTATTATGCAAAGAAAACATGGAAGGTGGATTGAAAATCCAGACAAGAAGTGCAGTTAATAATTAAGCAACTGCTACATACTAGGAACTTATCTCATTTGATCCTTTCAAAAATCCTTTGAGTTGGGTATTTTTATTCCCATTTGCAGATTAGAAAACAGGTTGCTGGAGGCTAATTTAGAAATATGGGGCTACAGTGTCAGCCTGAGGCAGAAGCCCAGGTCCCCCTTTCTGGGGATCTCATGGTCATTCCTTTCCATCTGGTTACAGTGCTGACTACAGCAGTGTAATGAAGAATATAATGGGGTAATGAAGGATGGTTTAAATAGGGAGAAAGCTACCAAAGGATAGTTCTGGTAGATGCTTTACCAAATTGAAAAGAAGAAAAAAGAGTCGTACCCGGATGTGTGTTGTGGGCAGACTATTTTGTCTGAAGGTGAATATATTTGAGAAAACAATTACTCAGTGGGGTTCTGATAAAAGTATAACAAAGTTTAATAGTGGCAGAGCAGCATTCTAAGGGCATGTATCTTTCAGTGCCCTGTGCTAGCTGATTCTGTCCATTTCTTTTTTCTTTTTAAAATTACATCCTGGCTGGGCACAACAATTTGGGAGGTTGAGGTGGGAGGATCACTCGAGCCCAGGAGTTTGAATGGTAACATAGTAAGTCCTACTTTCTACAAAAAATTAAATAAAAAAAATTAGGCCAGGCACGATGGCTCATGCCTGTAATCCCAGCACTTTGGGAGGCTGAGGCGGGCGGATCAGATGAGGTCGAGAGTTCAAGACCAGCCTGACCAACATGGAGAAACCCTGTCTCTACTAAAAATACAAAAATTAGCTGGGCCTGGTGTTGCGCGCCTATAATACCAGCTACTCGGGAGGCTGAGGCAGGAGAATCGCTTGAACCCGGGAGGCGGAGATTGTGGTGAGCCAAGACAGTGCCACTGCACTCCAGCCTGGGCAACAAGAGCAAAACTCCATCTCAAAAAAAAAAAAAAAAAACAATTAGCAGGGTGCAGTGGCACACACCTATAGTCCCAGTTGCCTGGGAGACTGAGATGGAAGGATTGCCTGAGGCCTGAGCCAGGGAGGTCAAGGCTGCAGTGAGCCCTGATCATGCCTCTGGACTCCAGCCTGGGCAACAGAGCAAGATTCTGTCTTAAAAAAAAAATTACATTCTTTTGCCTTTTTTAAGACTGACTTTAACATCACTGATGTGTTTGCACATTTCCTTCCTGCTTCATAGTAGACCTCAGAACCACAACTTTTTTTTTCTAGGATCCCTTTCCCCTTCTGTCTCTTATCTAAATTCTTCAGAGCTTGTCATGTCCTTAATGCTTGAAAAAGCATGTCAAAAACTTGTTAGCCAAGGGAGGGAAATTATGTTTAAAATATATTTGGTCTGAAAATTCTATCTGGTTCACCAGTCTGCCTCATGTACCTACATTTGCCCAAGCCGTGAACCACCCCAGCCTCTTCCGACTGTTATTAATGATACTGGCCTAAGATGACACACGAGAATCTCCCTAGATGTTCACACATTTATAAATGCTTCATAAATGGAGATGTCCACAAAAAACAAAAGGCAAAGAATAATTGGCCAATAGCAAAAAGAAGAAAGGTATTTAAAATATCTTAGTATTTTTTTTTTTTTTTTGAGACAGAGTCTCACTCTGTTGCCCAGGCTGGAGTGTAGTGGCACCATGTCGGCTCACTGCAACCTCCCTCTCCTGGGTTCAAGCAGTTGTCCTGCCTCAGCCTCCAGAGTATCTGGGATTACAGGCGCCTACCACCACGCCCGGCGAATTTTTTTATATTTTTAGTAGAGACAGATTTCACCATGCTGGCCAGGCTGGTCTCGAACTCCTTACCTCAGGTGATCCACCTGCCTCAGCCTCCCAAAGTGCTGGGATTACAGGCATCAGCCACCATGCCTGGCCTAAAATATCTTAGTTAGTGGGTATATACCCAAAACAACTGAATCGAACCGGAATAGATATTTGCCCTCCCATGCTTATAGCAGCACTATTCACTATAGTCAAAAGATGGAAACAACCCAGGTGCTGACAAAGAAATGAATGGATAAACAAAATGTGATATGTATACAATGGAATACTGCAGATGCCAAAATCCATGGATGCTCAAGTCCCTTATATAAAATGGCATAGTATTTGCCTATAACCTATGCACATCCTCTTGTATTCTTAAATCATCTCATCTAATAATACCATGTAAATGCTATGCAAATAGTTGTTATACTGTATTGTTTTAAAATTTTTTTTAATTTAAAGAAACACTTTTAATCTGAGGTTAGTTGAATCTAAGGATGTGGAACCGGTGGATGTGGAGGGCCAGCTGTAGTAATTAGCCTTAAAAAGGAAGACATTCTGACACATGCTACAACATGGATGAACCTTGAGGACATTATGCTAAGTGAAATAAGCCAGCCACAAACAGACAAATATTGTATGATTCCACTTATATGAGGTACCTAGAGTAGTAAAATTCATAGAGACAGAAAGTAGAATGGTGGTCAGGGTCTGGGGTGAGGGGAGTTTGTGTTTAATAAGTGCAGAGTGAGTTTGGGAAGATTAAAAAGTTCTGGAGATAGATAGTGGTGATGGTTGAAGAACAACATGAATGTACTTAATGCTGCAGAACTGTACACTTATTTTACTTTTTGAGACTGAGTCTTGCTTTGTTATCCAGGCTGGAGTGCAGTGGCACAATCTCAGCTCACTGCAACCTCCACCTCCTGGGTTCAAGTGATTCTCATGCCTTAGCCTCCTGAGTAGCTGGGATTACAGGTGTGCACCATCGGCCCTCCTCAACCTCCCAAAGTTCTGGGATTACAGGCATGAGCCATTGTGCCCAACTGAGAACGGTACATTTAAAAATGGTTCCACTGTTACATTTTATGTATATTTTACCACAATTTTTAAGGAATGTCTTGATTAAGAAAGAGCTTGGGCTTTTTGTCAGAAAGGCTGGGTTCAAATTCTGACTTCATAACTTATTAGCTGTGAGAACTCACACTATTTCCATATCTTAAGTTTGAGTTTCTTCACAGAAAAAAATGAGTCTAAAACTAGTATGGGCTTTATAGGCTTGTGAGGATTAAATGAAAGAATCCATTTAAAATCCTTTGCACACTGCCTTGTTCCTAGTCAGCATTCGATGAATGTTAGTTACTTTGATTTTATTATCATTTATTAATATCTAGACTCACTTTTAAAGGTTATATTGATAGATTTTCCCATGGATTTTTAGGAATTCAGTCCATACTTAGAATCCTTAATTCCATGGTTCCTGGCAATGATTTCAGTATCTGCCAAAGGTAGTTCATCCAGAGACACTGATGAATAGTATGAAGTTCTGATGTGCTTGTGAGGTTTGATGGAAAGAACAAAGGTATTAGAATAATTATAAAAGTATTATTTTATATTTGGGAAAGAAAATTTTCAGCTGCTTTCTCTCAACCATTGGAAAATAAATTGCAAGGAAAATAACAGTGATTTTTTAAATATTCTGAAACTTTAGATAGTTTTTCAATTGTCTGGTAGTATTTGCTGTGTAACCCAATAGTTACAACTACAGGAAAATTTCCTGTAGCCTAGATCATACTTTTTGGAAAGCACGTACTGAGTATCTGATGTCTTGCATAATTACAGAACAATAATCATGAAATGTCTCAATTTTACACTCAGAAGTATGATCCTTTTGTGAGTAATTTTGGTGTGTGTTTGAGAAACAACAGAAAGAACTATGGAGCTGCTGCCTTTTGAAAAGGGGAAACTCAAATAATATAAGGGATACAGTGTGTCAAGCTTTTTGCAAATGAAACCTCCGACCCTTCAAGGTTGCCATTATTATCAACACTATTTTAAAGGCAAAGAAAGAGGCTCAGAACTTGCCTGTGTGTGCAGAGAGCCAGAATTTTGAATACAGGTTGATTTGGCTTCAAAGCCCATGCTCCTTCTCTCAAACAAGCCACTTGTTACTATCACAGGAGCTAGCTTCACTTTTGGAGCTGCTGCACGTTCTGAAATCACTTTGGAACTACTGCTGTCACTGATGGAATATAGTGGTGGCTCTTTCCTCTCTAGCCTGCCCTCTGCTAAGGGAAACAAGCCGCTGCCTAGAGGAGATAAATCATAAGGGGCATAATGAGACCTCTATTGCCCAGAGATATTTCTTCTCTCTTATTTGACCTGAAATTGCCACTATTAAAGCCATTCTTGGTTTACAAAACAAAAGTGCCACTGTCTTCAGAAATCCCCTGTTACAGTATACATATGTTACCTGAGAGTAAGAAGGAGAGACTGAGAGTTTCTTCTAGTTCTCTTATTAAAAGTTTAGTTTGTCAGTTAAACCAGTTGTCTCCTGAAAGGCCTAGATAGACTATCCCAGGGAAGACACACTTGACAAGTAAGTGTCACTAGTGCTCACTGCCCTAGGGCTCAGAGAGGTCAGCAGGTCTGGCCAGAGGTCCTGAAACCTGAGCAGTGACGGGGCAGATTGTGGGCCCTGAAATGACAGAGAATAAGCCTCAACTATGGCTGCTTATAGTAGTGACCGTTGGTTGGTTGCAAGCAGCAATCAACCTGACCTACCTTAAACAAAATGGGAATGTATTAGAAAAATGCAGAGGTGGGGAGGAGCCAAGATGGCCGAATAGGAACAGCTCCGGTCTACAGCTCCCAGCGCGAGCGACGCAGAAGACGGGTGATTTCTGCATTTCCATCTGAGGTACCGTGTTCATCTCACTAGGGAGTGCCAGAGAGTGGGCGCAGGTCAGTGGGTGAGTGCACCGTGCGCCAGCCGAAGCAGGGGCGAGGCATTGCCTCACTCGGGAAGCGCAAGGGGTCAGGGAGTTCCCTTTCCAGGGGTGACAAACGGCACCTGGAAAATCGGGCCACTCCCACCCGAATACTGTGCTTTTCCGACAGGCTTAGGAAACGGTGCCCCAGGAGAATATAGCCCACACCTGGTTCAGAGGGTCCTACGCCCACGGAGTCTCGCTGATTGCTAGCACAGCAGTCTGAGATTAAACAGCAAGTCGGCAGCGAGGCTGGGGGAGGGGCGCCCGCCATTGCCCAGGCTCGCTTAGGTAAACAAAGCAGCCTGGAAGCTTGAACTGGGTGGAGCCTACCACAGCTCAAGGAGGCCTGCCCGCCTCTGTAGGCTCCACCTCTGGGGGCAGGGCACAGACAAACAAAAAGACAGCAGTAACCTCTGCAGACTTAAATGTCCCTGTCTGACAGCTTTGAGGAGAGCAGTGGTTCTCCCAGCACGCAGCTGGAGATCTGAGAACGGGCTGACTGCCTCCTCAAGTGGGTCCCTGACCCCTGACCCCCGAGCAGCCTAACTGGGAGGCACCCCCCAGCAGGGGCAGACTGACACCTCACACGGCCTGCCAGGTACTCCAACAGACCTGCAGCTGAGAGTCCTGTCTGTTAGAAGGAAAACTAACAGAAAGGACACCCACACCAAAAACCCATCTGTACATCACCATCATCAAAGACCAAAAGGAGACAAAACCACAAAGATGGGGAAAAAACAGAGCAGAAAAACTGGAAACTCTAAAAAGCAGAGTACCTCTCCTCCAAAGGAACGCAGTTCCTCACCAGCAATGGAACAAAGCTGGACGGAGAATGACTTTGACGAGCTGAGAGAAGAAGGCTTCAGACGATCAAATTACTCCGAGCTACGGGAGGATATTCAAACCAAAGGCAAAGAAGTTGAAAACTTTGAAAAAAATTTAGAAGAATGTATAACTAGAATAACCAATACAGAGAAGTGCTTAAAGGAGCTGATGGAGCTGAAAACCAAGGCTCGAGAATTACATGAAGAATGCAGAAGCCTCAGGAGCCGATGCGATCAAATGGAAGAAAGGGTATCAGCCCTGGAAGACGAAATGAATGAAATGAAGCGAGAAGGGAAGTTTAGAGAAAAAAGAATAAAAAGAAACGAGCAAAGCCTCCAAGAAATGTGGGACTATGTGAAAAGACCAAATCTACGTCTGATTGGTGTACCTGAAAGTGACGGGGAGAATGGAACCAAGTTGGAAAACACTCTGCAGGATATTATCCAGGAGAACTTCCCCAATCTAGCAAGGCAGGCCAACATTCAGATTCAGGAAATACAGAGAATGCCACAAAGATACTCCTTGAGAAGAGCAACTCCAAGACACATAATTGTCAGATTCACCAAAGTTGAAATGAAGGAAAAAATGTTAAGGGCAGCCAGAGAGAAAGGTCGGGTTACCATCAAAGGGAAGCCCATCAGACTAACAGCGGATCTCTCCGCAGAAACCCTACAAGCCAGAAGAGAGTGGGGGCCAATATTCAACATTCTTAAAGAAAAGAATTTTCAACCCAGAATTTCATATCCTGCCAAACTAAGCTTCGTAAGTGAAGGAGAAATAAAATACTTTACAGACAAGCAAATGCTGAGAGATTTTGTCACCACCAGGCCTGCCCTAAAAGAGCTCCTGAAGGAAGCGCTAAACATGGAAAGGCACAACCGGTACCAGCCACTGCAAAATCATAACGAAAAGTAAAGACCATCGAGACTAGGAACAGACTGCATCAACTAACGAGCAAAATAACCAGCTAACATCATAATGACAGGATCAGATTCACACATAACAATATTAACTTTAAATGTAAATGGACTAAATGCTCCAATTAAAAGACACAGACTGGCAAATTGGATAAAGACTCAAGACCCATCAGTGTGCTGTATTCAGGAAACCCATCTCACGTGCAGAGACACACATAGGCTCAAAATAAAAGGATGGAGGAAGATCTACCAAGCAAATGGAAAACAAAAAAAGGCAGGGGTTGCAATCCTAGTCTCTGATAAAACAGACTTTAAACCAACAAAGATCAAAAGAGACAAAGAAGGCCATTACATAATGGTAAAGGGATTAATTCAACAAGAAGAGCTAACTATCCTAAATATATATGCACCCAATACAGGAGCACCCAGATTCATAAAGCAAGTCCTGAGTGACCTACAAAGAGACTTAGACTCCCACACATTAATAATGGGAGACTTTAACACCCCACTGTCAACATTAGACAGATCAACAAGACAGAAAGTCAACAAAGATACCCAGGAATTGAACTCAGCTCTGCACCAAGCGGACCTAATAGACATCTCCAGAACTCTCCACCCCAAGTCAACAGAATATACATTTTTTTCAGCACCACACCACACCTATTCCAAAATTGACCATATACTTGGAAGTAAAGCTCTCCTCAATAAATGTAAAAGAACAGAAATTATAACAAACTATCTCTCAGATCACAGTGCAATCAAGCTAGAACTTAGGATTAAGAATCTCACTCAAAACCGCTCAACTACGTGGAAACTGAACAACCTGCTCCTGAATGACTACTGGGTACGTCATGAAATGAAGGCAGAAATAAAGATGTTCTTCGAAACCAACGAGAACCAAGACACAACATACCAGAATCTCTGGGATGCATTCAAAGCAGTGTGTAGAGGGAAATTTATAGCACTAAATGCCCACAAGAGAAAGCAGGAAAGATCCAAAATTGACACCCTAATATCACAATTAAAAGAACTAGAAAAGCAAGAGCAAACACATTCAAAAGCTAGCAGAAGGCAAGAAATAACTAAAATCAGAGCAGAACTGAAGGAAATAGAGACACAAAAAACCCTTCAAAAAATCAATGAATCCAGGAGCTGGTTTTTTGAAAGGATCAACAAAATTGATAGACCGCTAGCAAGATTAATAAAGAAAAAAAGAGAGAAGAATCAAATAGATGCAATAAAAAATGATAAAGGGGATATCACCACCGATCCCACAGAAATACAAACTACCATCAGAGAATATTACAAACACCTCTACGCAAATAAACTAGAAAATCTAGAAGAAATGGATAAATTCCTCAACACATACACCCTCCCAAGACTAAACCAGGAAGAAGTTGAATCTCTGAATAGACCAATAACAGGATCTGAAATTGTGTCAATAATCAATAGCTTACCAACCAAAAAAAGTCCAGGACCAGATGGGTTCACAGCCGAATTCTACCAGAGGTACAAGGAGGAGCTGGTACCATTCCTTCTGAAACTATTCCAATCAATAGAAAAAGAGGGAATCCTCTCTAACTCATTTTATGAGGCCAGCATCCTCCTGATACCAAAGCCTGGCAGAGACACAACAAAAAAAGAGAATTTTAGACCAATATCCCTGATGAACATTAATGCAAAAATCCTCAATAAAATACTGGCAAACAGAATCCAGCAGCACATCAAAAAGCTTATCCACCATGATCAAGTGGGCTTCATCCCTGGGATGCAAGGCTGGTTCAATATACGCAAATCAATAAATGTAATCCAGCATATAAACAGAACCAAAGACAAAAACCACATGATTATCTCAATAGATGCAGAAAAGGCCTTTGACAAAATTCAACAACCCTTCATGCTAAAAACTCTCAATAAATTAGGTATTGATGGGACGTATCTCAAAATAATAAGAGCTATTTATGACAAACCCACAGCCAATATCATACTGAATGGGCAAAAACTGGAAGCATTCCCTTTGAAAACTGGCACAAGACAGGGATGCCCTCTCTCACCACTTCTATTCAACATAGTGTTGGAAGTTCTGGCCAGGGCAATTAGGCAGGAGAAGGAAATCAAGGGTATTCAAGTAGGAAAAGAGGAAGTCAAATTGTCCCTGTTTGCAGATGACATGATAGTATATCTAGAAAACCCCATTGTCTCAGCCCAAAATCTCCTTAAGCTGATAAGCAACTTCAGCAAAGTCTCAGGATACAAAATCAATGTACAAAAATCACAAGCATTCTTATACATCAATAACAGACAAACAGAGAGCCAAATCATGAGTGAACTCCCATTCACAATTGCTTCAAAGAGAATAAAATACCTAGGAATCCAACTTACAAGGGATGTGAAGGACCTCTTCAAGGAGAACTACAAACCACTGCTCAAGGAAATAAAAGAGGATACAAACAAATGGAAGAACATTCCATGCTCATGGGTAGGAAGAATCAATATCATGAAAATGGCCATCCTTCCCAAGGTAATTTACAGATTCAATGCCATCCCCATCAAGTTACCAATGACTTTCTTCACAGAATTGGAAAAAACTACTTTAAAGTTTATATGGAACCAAAAAAGAGCCCGCATCGCCAAGTCAATCCTAAGCCGAAAGAACAAAGCTGGAGGCATCACACTACCTGACTTCAAACTATACTACAAGGCTACAGTAACCAAAACAGCATGGTACTGGTACCAAAACAGAGATATAGATCAATGGAACAGAACAGAGCCGTCAGAAATAATGCCATATATCTACAACTATCTGATCTTTGACAAACCTGACAAAAACAAGAAATGGGGAAAGGATTCCCTATTCAATAAATGGTGCTGGGAAAACTGGCTAGCCATATGTAGAAAGCTGAAACTGGATCCCTTCCTTACACCTTATACAAAAATCAATTCAAGATGGATTAAAGACTTAAATGTTAGCCCTAAAACCATAAAAACCCTAGAAAAACACCTAGGCATTACCATTCAGGACATAGGCATGGGCAAGGACTTCATGTCTAAAACACCAAAAGCAATGGCAACAAAAGCCAAAATTGACAAATGGGATCTAATTAAACTAAAGAGCTTCTGCATAGCAAAGGAAACTACCATCAGAGTGAACAGGCAACCTACAAAATGGGAGAAAATTTTTGCAACCTACTCATCTGACAAAGGGCTAATATCCAGAATCTACAATGAACTCCAACAAATTTACAAGAAGAAAACAAACAACCCCATCAAAAAGTGGGCGAAGGACATGAACAGACACTTCTCAAAAGAAGACATTTATGCAGCCAAAAAACACATGAAAAAATGCTCACCATCACTGGCCATCAGAGAAATGCAAATCAAAACCACAATGAGATACCATCTCACACCAGTTAGAATGGCAATCATTAAAAAGTCAGGAAACAACAGGTGCTGGAGAGGATGTGGAGAAATAGGAACACTTTTACACTGTTGGTGGGACTGTAAACTAGTTCAACCCTTGTGGAAGTCAGTGTGGCGATTCCTCAGGGATCTAGAACTAGAAATTCCATTTGACCCAGCCATCCCATTACTGGGTATATACCCAAAGGACTATAAATCATGCTGCTATAAAGACACATGCACACGTATGTTTATTGCGGCATTATTCACAATAGCAAAGACTTGGAACCAACCCAAATGTCCAACAATGATAGACTGGATTAAGAAAATGTGGCACATATACACCATGGAATACTATGCAGCCATAAAAAATGATGAGTTCATGTCCTTTGTAGGGACATGGATGAAATTGGAAATCATCATTCTCAGTAAACTATCGCAAGAACAAAAAACCAAACACCGCATATTGTCACTCATAGGTGGGAATTGAACAATGAGAACACATGGTCACAGGAAGGGGAACATCACACTTCGGGGACTGTTGTGGGATGGGGGGAGGGGGGAGGGATAGCATTGGGAGATATACCTAATGCTAGATGACGAGTTGGTGGGTGCAGCGCACCAGCATGGCCCATGTATACATATGTAACTTACCTGCACGTTGCGCACATGTACCATAGAGCCTAAAGTATAATAATAATAATAATAATAAAAAGAAAAAAAAAAAAAAAGAAAAATGCAGAGGTATCTCAGGAAATGATGGAATTATTGAATGGCCAGGCCTCAGGAAGGATGGAACCAAGGAAAGTCCTGGGACTGCAGTGGCAGTTGATGGAGGCCCCAGCCTCTGACCATCCAATGATCCGACTTAATTTCCAATCCCAGTGTTTCTCAAACCTCAAGTAAGAATGAGAATATGATATGTTCATCTTAGATTATTGTTCACTGTTGGCTTACTCAGCAATGGCTGTGTTATGGGGAGGGGCAGGGTGAGGTCCCATGGGAAGTTCACACAAAAGAAACAGGAACCTTCCTTGTGGGCAAACTAGGCAGTTTCAGAGAAGAGGGGCTGGGGTGACACTACGGGACACCCGCCACATACCTTCACAGAAACAGATCTTCTCTGGGGAGTTATTTTGTAGGGGAAATTGCTTTGGCATAGTCTAGCATAGTGGCTAAGAGTATGCATACTTTAGAGCTAGATTGCCTGAGTTCAAATACCAGCTCTGCTACTTCCTGGGCAATCTACTGAAGTATTTTGTGTATCTGTTTGCATACCTCTAGAGTAGTGATAATAATAGTACCTACTACCTGAGAGCATTAGAACTAAGTGAATTATGCCGGGTGCAGTGGCCCACGCCTGTAATCCCAGTACTTTGGGAGGCGGAGGTGGTTGGATCACGAAGTAGGAGTTTGAGACCAGCCTGGCCAGCATAGTGAAACGCTGTCTCTACTAAAAATACAAAAATTAGCTGGGCATGGTGGCGTGTGCCTGTAATCCCAGCTACTCGGGAAGTTGAGGCAGGAAATCGCTTGAACTTAGGAGGCGGAGGTTGCAGTGAGCCGAGATCGCACCACTGCACTCCAGCCTGGGCAACTGAGCCTGACTCCATCTCAAAAAAAAAAAAAAAAAAGAACAAAATGAATTAATACCAGCAAAGAGTTTAAAACAGTGCCTGAAAAACAGTATGCCCTTGATAAATAGCTATTATTATCTTGGCCTATGGGGCAACATAATATTTACTGAAACCATTAAATGGGTCCACCTCACTTAAAAAATACCCAGTGAGGTTCTTTTTACAAGTAATTTTATGAAAGAGGGGAACAATCAGATAAACATTTTGTTTTGAAATGTGGATTTAGTTTAACTTAGGCATAAATATAGATGCAAGAAATAAAAAAATGACGGTATAAAACTATTAAGAAAAAACATAAAGCAAAAAAAGAAAAAGAAAAAGAACAAAAAGGGTTACAACATCAAAAGCAAAATTTATAAAAGAAAAACTGATAAATGTGAATTCATCAAAATTAAAAACCTTTGCTTTTCAAAAGGTACAATTAAGAGAATAAAAAAACAAGGCCGGGGCTGTGGTTCATGCCTGTAATCCCAGCACTTTGGGAGGCTGAAGCGGGCAGATCACTTGTGGTGAAACCCTATCTCTATTAAAAAAAAAATACAAAAATTAGACAGATGTGGTGGTGTGCACCTGTAATACCAGCTACTCGGGAGGCTGGGGCAGGAGAATCGCTTGAACCTGGGAGGTGGAGGTTGCAGTGAGCTGAGATAGCATCACTGCACTCCAGCCTGGGCACCAGAGTGAGACTCCATCTCAACAACAGAAGGAAAAGATGGCCAGGCATGGTGGCTCACACCTGTAATCCCAGCACTTTGGAAGGCTGAGGTGGGTGGGTCACTCAAGGCCAGGAATTCGAGACCAGCTTGACCAACATGGCGAAACCTTGTCTCTACCAAAAATACGAAAAATTACCCAGGCGTGGTGGTAATCCTAATTACCTAGGAGGCTGAGGCACAAGAATTGCTTGAAGCTGGGAGGCGGAGGTTGCAGTGAGCCGAGATTGAGCCACTGCACTCCAGCCTGGGGGACAGAGCAAGATTCTGTCTTAAAAAAACAAAACAAACAAACAAAAAATGAACAACAATAACAAAAAACAAAACAAGCTACAGACTAAAAGAAGATATTTGCAAATCATATATCTGATGAAACACTTGTATCAAGAGTAACAAAAAAACACTTATAACTAATAAGACAAATTACCCTATTAACAAATGGGCAGAAGATTTGATAGATATTTCACACAAAAAAGCTATATGAATGGCTAATGAACATATGAAAAGATCCTCAACATCTTTGGTTTGGGAAATGCAAATTAAAAGTCATAATGAAATATCACTGTTTGACTGACTATAGCAATATAGGAGATGTGGAGAAACTGGAATGCATATGTATGGGGGAACTGGAATGCACATTACCACAAGAATGTGAAAAGGTGCAGCCACTTTGACAATATCTTAAAAAGTTAAACATAAATTTGGCATGTGACCCAGCAATTTATTTCCTACATGTCTACCTGAGAAAATAAAGAAATGTATATATACTCATGCTAACACTTGTATAAAAATGTTTATAAAAGCATTATTTAAAATAGCTAAAAGGCCGGGCATGGTGGCTCATGGCTGTAATCCCAGCACTTTGAGAGGCCAAGGCAGGCTGATCACCTGAGGTCAGGTGTTCGAGACCAGCCTGGCCAACATGGTGAAATCCTGTCTCTACTAAAAATACAAAAATTAGCCAGGCAAGGTGGCAGGCACCTGTAATCCCAGCTATTTGGGAGGCTGAGGCAGGAGAATTGCTTGAACCCAGGAGGCAGAGGTTGCATTGAGCCAAGATCATGCCATTGCACTCCAGCCTGGGCAGCAAGAGAAAACTCCGTCTTAAAAACAACAACAGCAAAAAAGCTGTATATATATATATAGATGTATATACACACATCTATATATATATATACACACACATCTATATACATATGTATATATATACACACACATCAGTAGTTTGTTCACACAGGTGAACTTCAAAAACAGTATGAGAAATGAAAGGAGACAGACACAAAAGACTATATCTTGCATGATTCTATTTATGTGAAATTTCTAGAAAATGTAAATCCACAGAGACAAAAAGCAGAACAGTAATTGCCTGGGGCTTAGGATGAGACTGGGAATTGACTGCAAATGTGTGCAAGAGAAATTTTGGGGGTGATAGAAATGTTTGAAAATTGGATTGTAGTGATGGTTGCACAACTGCATAAACTTACTAAAATCATTGAGGTGTACACTTAATAGGTGAATTTTATGGTATGTAGATTATACCTCAAGAAAGCTGCTTCTGTCCTATATTTCAGTCTGACATACCGGTAAAAACCATAGCTAAAAACACTTATGAAAGAACTCTTTTAGTTCAACACTATTTGCTGAAACTTTGTTTTTGCTTCAAAATGTTTTATACCCAGTTCCACCCCATCTCCCATCTCACTTATCCATCCTAGAGTACTAACTTTATCAGGGTTGCTAAATCATGTATAGACAATGGAGTCTAACATGATTTCATAATAAGACTTTAGGTTCCAGTGTTTCTTTATTGATATTTAAAAAAAAAAAATGCATCTGGAAAAGCCACAGGCACCCAATGTCAACCTATGAGAGCAGCTGCGGGGGCTGAACCCTGTGGTTCAACCCCTCATCTCTACCCTGAGACTTTAGGTTGAGATTCTTTATGAACTGTGTTTGTATAGGTTTAGCTATTCCCTTTCTATTTGATACTGGGCAGATCCAAATTTTACTGAAATGTGAGAAACCATTCTCCAAGGAAAATTCACCAGTGCTGATTTCTAGAGCTGCTGGCTAATACCCAGGAATTTATTTTCTTTGTCTTCAAAGTGCCATACTACCCTCACCCTGACAGGAAGAAAACAACTTTCAGGTTGAGTGCCACATCAAAAAGGCTTCTGTTACTAAAAAAAAAAATTTCATTCACTTGATAGTTACTTCCTGTGTCAAACTATCAGATGTTCCCCTTGAATGCAGCCATCTGGAGGTTTGTTGTTTGTTTTATGCCAACATGTTAACATGAGGCACCTGGAGGGAACAACATCCACTTGTTTACATATCTAGCTATCCAGCTATGCAGCTATCATCTACACATTCAACAATGGTTTCTTGAGTACCTACTATGTACTATGAGACTTCGAAGCCTCAACTCTTGCATTCGTGCAATACACATACATACCCAAATCTCATGTCAAATTGTAATCCCAACTCTTGCATTCTTGCATATACTATACATACCCAAATTAAGGATGCAACAATGAGTAAGAATGACATGGTTTCCAGTCTCACAGAAATTAGTCTTTTTTTTAGATAATAAAGGTCGGTAGTGAAGACACATTTTTCTACTTTCCAAATTTTCTTGTGCTGGCCTTGGCTCCTTTAGTGGCTGTACTGGTGACATTTCAGGTGACATGGTGTATTAATTTGCTCTTGCATTGCTATAAAGGAAATACCTGAGACTGGGTAATCCATAAAGAAAAGAGGTTTAATTGGCTCATGGTTCCACAGGCTGTACAGGAAGCATGGCAGCATCTGCTTCTGGGGAGGCCTCAAGAAACTTACAATCATGGCAGAAGGCAAAGTGGGAGCAGGCATCTTACATGGTAAGAACAGGAACAAGAGAGAGAGAGAGGAGGTGCCCCAAACTTGTAAACAGCCAGATCTCATGAGAACTCTATCATGAGAACAGCACCAAAGGGATGGTGCTAAACCATTCAGGAAGGACCATCTCCATGGTCCAATCACCTCCTACCAGGCTCCACCTCCAACACTGGGGATTACAATTTGACATGAGACTTGCCTATGGATATGGATGCAGCGTCAAACCATATCATTCCACCCCTGGCCATTCCCAAATCTCATGTCCTTGTCACATTGCAAAATACAATCATGCCTTCCCAACAGTCCCCCAATTTTAACTCATTTCAGCATTAACTCAAAAGTCCAAAGTTTCATCTGAGACAAGGCAACTCCCTTCTGCCTATGAAACTGTAAAATAAAAAACAAGTTAGTTACCTTCAAGATACAATGCAGATATAGGTATTGGGTAAATACTCCCATTCCAAAAGGGATAAATCGGTCAAAAGAAAGGGGCTACAGGCACCATGCAAGCCCAAAACACAACAGGGCAGTCATTAAATCTTAAAGCTCCAAAATAATCTCTTTTGACTCCATGTCTCACATGAAGAGCACAGTGGTACAAGGGGTGGGCTGCTAAAGCCTTGACAGCTATGCCCAAGGCTTTGTGCCCTACTCCTCAGTACCACTTTTCTATATTAGTCCATTTTCACGTTGTTATAAAGTAATACCTGAGCCAGGCACAGTGGCTCATGCCTGTGATGCCAGTACTTTGAGAGGCCGAGGTGGGTGGATCACCCAAGGTCAGGACTTTGAAACCAGCCTGGCCAACATGGTGAAGCCCCGTCTCTACTTAAAATAGAAAGTTCAGCCCCCATGGCTTCTCTCATGAGTTGGCACTGGGTGCCTTGTTTTTCCAGGTGCACAGTGCAAGTTGCTGGTGGATCCACCATTCTGTGGTCTGGAGGATGGCAGTCCACTTCTCACAGCTCCATGAGGCAGTGCCCCAATGGGAACTCTGTGTGTGAGGTCCAACACCACATTTCCCCTCCACACTGCCCTAGCAGAGGTTCTCTATGAGGGGTCCACCCCTGCAGCAAGCTTCTGCCTGGACATGCAGGCTTTTCCATACATCCTCTGGAATCTAGGCAGAGGCTCCCAAGCCTCAACTCTTGCATTGTGTATACCTGCAGGCTTAACACCATGTGGAATCCACCAAGACTTACAGCTTGCACCCTCTGAAGCAGCAGTGTGAGCTTAACCTGGTTCCCTGTTAGCCACTGTGGGAGCCAGAGCAGCCAGGATACAGGGAGCAGTGTCCCAAGGCTGTGAGGCTGCTCAGGGCAGCAGGGCACTGGGCCTGGCCCATGGAAACCATTCTTCCTTCCTAGGCCTCTGGGACTGTGATGGGAGGGGCTACGGTGAAGGTCTCTGAAATGCCTTTGAGACCTTTTCCCCCCCATTGTCTTGGATATTAGCATTTGGCTCCTTTTTTTTTTTTTTTTTTTTTTTGAGACAGAGTCTCGCTCTGTTACCCAGGCTGGAGTGCAGTGGCACAATCCCAGCTCACTGCAACCTCCGTCTCCCGGGATCAAGCAATTCTCTTGCCTCAGCCTCCTAAGTAGCTGGGACTACAGGCATGTGCCACCACGCCCGGCTAATTTTTTGTATTTTTAGTAGAGATGGGGTTTCACCATGCTGGCCAGACTGGTCTCAAACTCCTGACCATGTGATCTGCCCACCTCAGCCTCCCAAAGTGCTGGGATTACAGGTGTGAGTCACTGTGCCCGGCCTTGGCTTCTTTTTACTTATGTAAATTTCTGCAGCTGGCTTGAATTCTTCCCCTGAGAATGGGCTTTTCTTCTCTACCACATGGCTCAGAGGCAAATTTTTCATTTTTATGTTCTGCCTTGCTTTGAAATGTAAGTTTGAGTTTATGTCATTTCTTTGCTTATGCATATGAGCATAGGTTGTTAGAAGCAGCCAGGCCATATCTTGAACACTTTGCTGCTTAGGAATTTCTTCTGTCTGATACTCTAAATCATCACTCTCAAGTTCAATGTTCCACAGATCCCTAGACGGGGGCACAATCCAACCAAGCTCTTTGCCACCATGTAACAAAAGTGACCTTTGCCCCAGTTCCCAATAAGTTCCTCATCTCCATCTGAGAACTCATGAACTCATCAGCTTGGCCATCTCTGTTCATATCACTATCAGCATTTTGGTCACAATCATTCAACAAGTCTCCAGTAAGTTCCAAACTTTCTCTCACCTCCCTGTCTTCTTCCGAGCCCTCCACACTCTTCCAACCTCTTCCCATTACCCAGTCCCAAAGCCATTTCCACATTTTTAGGTATCTTTATAGCAATGTCCTACTCCTCAGTACCACTTTTCTGTATTAGTCCATTCTCACATCGCTATAAAGAAATACTTGAGCTGGGCCAGGCATGGTGGCTCACGCCTGTAATCCCAGCACTTTGGGAGGCTGAGGCGGGTGGATCATGAGGTCAAGAGATTGAGACCATCCTGGTCAACATGGTGAAACCCCATCTCTACTAAAAATACAAAAATTAGCTGGACATGGTGGCATGCGTCTGTAGTCCTAACTACTTGGGAGGCTGAGGCAGGAGAATCGCTTGAACCTGGGAGGTGGAGGTTGCAGTGAGTTGAGATGGTGCCACTGCACTCCAGCCTGGTGACAAAGCGAGGCTTAAAAAAAAAAAATACTTGAGCTGGGCACAGTGGCTCATGCCTGTAATCCCAGCACTTTGAGAGGCCAAGGTGAGTGGATCACCTGAGATCAAGAGTTCGAGACCAGCCTGGCCAACATGGCAAAACCCTGTTTCTACTAAAAATACAAAAATTAGCTGGGCATGATGCTGCATGCCTGTAATCCCAGCTACTTGGGAGGCTGAGGTAGGAGAATCACTTGAACCTGGGAGGCAGATGTTGGAGTGAGCCGTGATCACACCATTGCACTCCAGCTTGGATGACAAGAGTGAAACTATGCCTAAGAAGAAGAAAAAAAACCAAAAAGCTGGGTGCGGTGGCTCACGCTTGTAATCCCAGCACTTTGGGAGGCCGAGGTGGGTGGATCACCTGAGGTCAGGACTTCGAGACTAGCCTGGCCAACATAGTAAAACCCCGTCTCTACTAAAAATACAAAAATTAGCTGAGTGTGGTGGCAGGCGCCTGTAATCCTAGCTACTTGGGAGACTGAGGCAGGAGAATCACTTGAACCCGGGAGGTGGAGGTTGCAGTGAGCTGAGATTGCGCCACTGCATTCCAGCCTGTGTGACAAGAGTGAGACTCCATCTCAAAAAAAAAAAGAGAAAAAAAAAAAGAAATACCTGAGACTGGTTAATCTGTAACGAAAAGAGGTTTAATTGGCTCATGGTTTCACAGGCTATACAGGAAGCAAGGCAGCATCTGCTTCTGGGGAGGCCTCAAGAAACTTACAATCATGGTGCCAGAGGGCAAAGTGGGAGCAGGCATCTTACATGGCAGGAGCAGGACCAACAGCGAGAGAGGGGAGGTGCCACACACTTTTAAACAGCCAGATCTTATGAGAACTGTATCATGAGAACAGCACCAGAGGGATGGTGCTAAACCATTCAAGAAGGACCATCCCGGTGATCAAATGACCTCCCACCAGGCTCCATCTTCAACATTGGGGATTACAATTTGACATGAAATGTGGGCGGGGACACAGATCCAAACTATATCACATGGTGACTGTGGTAGCTCTGACAGTGGAGGCAGGGAGCTCCCCTGTGCTGGTAATGTGGTTTTAATACACTGACAGTGGTTACTTAGTCAAGCTCTAGAGCAACAGTCTTGGAAGCAGCTTCCTCTTTAACGACAAGGACAAAAGTCTCAGCAGTGGCCACAAGAACATTGGCAATAGTAGCTGCTCTGCCATTGTCAGTGGTCTCTCCAGCACCACTGCAAACTAAATAGAAAACAAATGCAAATTTTATGTCTTTTTATGAAAATGTAGCTCCTGGTCTTGCTTGGAAACACATCAGTTCTGTAAAATAGAGCACTTTTATACCCTAATTTTCTCAAGAAATGATGTCATTTGTTTGTCAAATATTTACTATTTCTGTAACTACATGGTAAATCAAGATTGCTTTTCAATTCTTTGCTTTTTTTCTTTGTTTTTTTTTTTGGGATGGAGTCTCACTGTCTCCCAGGCTGGAATGCACTGGTGTAATCTCGGCTCACTGCAAGCTCTGCCTTCCGGTTCACCCCATTCTCCTGCCTCATCTTCCCTAGTAGCTGGGACTACAGGCGCCCACCACCACGCCCAGCTAATTTTTTGTATTTTTTAGTAGAGACGGGGTTTCACCGTGTTAGCCAAGATGGTCTCTATCTCCTGACCTCGTGACCCACCCGCCTCCGCCTCCCAAAGTGCTGGGATTACAGGTGTGAACCACCGCGCCCAGCTGCTTTTCAATTCTTCTGATATTTTCAGCTTGGTGGTATGTGGTAGCTAGGTGATGACATTAGATAACATTGTTTTTATAAAGGGAAATTAAAAATAGTGTGTCTAGTTGGGACTCTACAGAGAAAAGAAGACAGTAAGTAATTAGCCAATTTATAACTAGGAACAAAAGATACAGCTCCAACCTTTACTTTTGAACAAAACAATGAAATAATATAAAAATAGAACAGTACTTTTTAGGCAATATAAGTGAGTTGAAACCTCGGCCAGGCACAGTGGCTCACTCCTGTAATCCCAGCATTTTGGGAGGACAAGGTGGGTGGATCACCTGAGGTCAGGAGTTCGAGACCAGCCTGACCAACATGATGAAACCCCATCTCTATTAAAAATACAAAAAAATTAGCTGGGCGTGGTGGTGGATGCCTGTAATCCCAGCTACTCAGGAGGCTGAGGCAGGAGAATCGTTTCAACCCGGGAGGCAGAGGTTGCAGTGAGCCAAGACCGCACCCTTGCACTCCAGCCTGGGCAATAAGAGCAAAAAACTCCATCTCAAAAAACAGCAACAATGAAAAACCCTCATAAGAACATTGTATATGCTGTATAGCATTTTTGGCCTAAACTGTCTCTGCACATGGTAGAGTTTAAAGCTTCTTAAGTTACACAATTTGCAGAATGCCACATAGTCTGACTTCCTTTACTGCATCAGTCATGGGGGACTGCTATGGTAGATCCTTTTCTTCTGCCTGTCTGGGAGATTCCTACCATTGCAAGCACTTCCTATGAGGTCAGAAATGACAAATGTATAGCAGACATGTCTATGCCCAGAGGACCACCACTCATCCATTCCAGCACTCTTTTTTTTTCTTTTGAGACAGAGTTTCGCTCTTGTCATCCATGCTGGAGTACAGTGGCATGACCTCTGCTCACTGCAACCTCCCCCTCCCAGGTTTAAGCAATTCTCCTGCTTCAGCCTCCCAAGTAGCTGGGATTACAGGCACCTGCCACCATGCTGGCTAATTTTTGTATTTTTAGTAGGGACGGGGTTTCCCCATGTTGGCCAGGCTGGTCTGGAACTCCTGACCTCAGGTGATCTGCCCACCTCAGCCACCCAAAGTGCTGGGATTACAGGCATGAGCCACCGCTCCTGGCCCCAGCACTCTTTACCACTGAGCCCATGCATGGCCTCAGAATCCTTATCAGCTCACCATTCTAGGGCCCACTACCAATCGGTTGGAAATTAACAGGAGATGAACTCTATTTGGTATTTTTGGATTAGGGAATTAAAACAGGGGCATTAGCTCTAAAGCTTATAGAGAAGTGAGGCTGGGCATGGTGGCTCATGCCTGTAATCCCAGCACTTACAGAGGCTAAGGTGGGAGGATTGCTTGAGCCTGGGAGTTCAAAACCAGCCTGGGCAAGAGAGAAAACCCATTTCTACAAAAAATAAAAATTTAGCTAGGCATGTTGGTGTGTCCTTGTAGTCCCAGCCAGTTGGAAGGCTGAGGCCATAGGATCACTTGAGTCCAAGAGGTTGAGGCTGCAGTGAGCTGTGATTGTGCCACTGCACTCCAGCCTGGGTGGCAAAGAAAGACCCTGTCTCAAATGAATAAATAAATAAAGTGAAATGAATATATGTTACCCAGCAAAGAAGAAACTGACTTGCCAAGAATAAGAGCTTTTTTGTTTTAATTTTTAAAATCAGTTTAATATCTGGGCCTGAAGAATCAGGAGAGAGAGTTTGAGCATGAGGAAGCTAAGAATGGTGATGACCAGGTCTGCAGTTTGAGGAGCAGGACCAGGGAGGCAGCACAGAGAAGAGTAGATGAGAGCAAAAGCCAAATTTGGCTTGTTTTGCAATTCCCTGGGATCAGGATACTCCAGCTTGGTCTCTTTCCTAGTGCGGGCTACTAATAGTGATTCACCTGCCTCTTCCTGCATTACCTGGACTTTTTGGAAGTCTTCCACCAAATACTGGTTAGAGCAGCCCAGCCCCATCCACCTGTGACAACTGACATCCTGCTTGAAGCAAATCTGAGTAAATAGTAAATCCCTGTGCTGATCATTTCTAGTGAAAACGGAAATCAAGCTTTGCTTTTTTTTTTTTTTTTTTTTTTTTGAGACGGAGTCTCGCTCTTTTGCGCAGGCTGGAGTGCAGTGGCGCGAGCTCGGCTCACTGCAAGCTCCGCCTCCCGGGTTCACGCCATTCTCCTGCCTCAACCTCCCGAGTAGCTGGGACTACAGGCACCCGCACGGAGCCCAGCTAATTTTTTGTATTTTTTTTTTTTTTTTTAGTAGAGACGGGGTTTCACCGTGTTAGCCAGGATGGTCGCGATCTCCTGACTTAGTGATCCCCCCGCCTCGGCCTCCCAAAGTGCTGGGATTACAGGCGTGAGCCACCGCGCCCGGCGAGGAAATAAAGCTCTTAGTGACCTCAGAGACTATGAGATTTGTGGCTTTACAATGAATGGCCTGAGGTCAAATGTGTAGCCAGCCAAATCTAGGAACTTCCACTTAAAGATCTGATAAAGTCACTTAATGGTGGAGATAATTTTATTGGCCCATTTAATGAAATGACAAAGACCATAATACAGCATTGCAAATTGCCACTTTCTCCTTTATTACCTGTGTGACCTTGGACAAGTCTTGCTATTTTTCTATTTCCTTATCTGTAAGGTAGTGTAATTTCTTTTTTTTTTAAAAAAGAAAAATGACAGCAAAATTTATTGAACGTATACTGTGTGGAAGACATTGAAGGTTGGTCCTGGGGAGTAATCAAGGATGGAATCAGGATAGACAGCACCTTCGAGGACCTTATCACACACAATAGAGACAAGGAGAACAATAAGAACAACATAAAAGGACTGGGCGTGGTGGCTCACGCCTGTAATCCCAGCACTTTGGGAGGCTGAGGTGGGCGGATCACCCACCTCACCCACCATTTTGTTTGTGTTAATGGAAAAATAAAAGGCTTCCATATACTTTACTCTCTTGTGCATTATTTATGGAAGAAAAAAACACAGTGAGCTAGTAAATAGTTTGAAATTGATATATATATAAGGATGTAGTATATGCTTTAGTATTGTTAACAGCTCAACCACAACACATTACCAATGGGAAAGGCAAAACTTGCTCCTATATAAGCCAGAAGCTTTGGAGCTAGTTATGGTACAAAACCCAAGTCTGCCATCTTCAAATCACACTCTGTTCATTAGAACAAAGATGCCAATGTGCAACCTTAACGTTCTGTTACTTTTGAAAACATTTACTCTTCTTTTGACTCTGAGCTGAAAGAAGCACAGGAGAGTTTTATAGCAACAAGCTAAAAATAAACTAATCTTCTGTAGTCCTTCTCCTTTTAGCAGTAGGAGTCTAACCCAATTAACAAAGTGATTTAAATGAAAATAAAATTGTGATCAGTTTTGGTTACTTTCTCCTCCTCCCTGCTGTTGAATCCCACTGTAATTAGCATTTTAATTTTTTAGTATCTAACTTTAGTCAAGAAGATGAAATTGAGAATGTAACCTGTGTAATTTTTGAGAATTTTTATTTTGTTCTCTACTAATACACTCCCCCATCCGATGAACTTCCGTATTTCCACAATTTTATACATACTTTTTTTCTAGAACATGAGGAATAACTCCAAGAGAAAAGACCAATTAGCAAGTAATTCACTATCTACATCTCTTCTTTTTTAAAAATTATTATTTGTTATTTTTTTGTTTGAGATGGAGTCTCTGTCACCCAGGCTGGAGTGCAGTGGTGTGATCTTGGCTCACTGCAACCTCTGCCTCCCGGGTTCAAACGATTCACCCACCTTATCCTCCCAAGTAGCTGGGACTACAGGTGTGTGCCACCACACCCAGGTAATTTTTGTATTTTTAGTACAGATGGGGTTTTGCCATGTTGTCCAGGCTGGTCTCGAACTCCTGACCTCAAGTGATCTGCCTGCCTCAGCCTCCCAAAGTGCTGGGATTACAGGCATGAGCCACCGTGCCTGGCCTGCATCTTTTCTTATTTGCCTCAAACATAGAGCAAATTATCATACTTGAAATATATATGTTTAGCCTCATTTCATCTTGGATATACTGATGACAAAGTCAGATAGAAATGGAAAGAAATTATGTGGCTGATATTTTATTTGCATTGTTTTTCTAAATTAATTATTTTATTTTTGAGACAGGTCCTGCTCTGTCACTTGGGCTGGAGTGCAGTGGTGTGATCATGGCTCACGGCAGTCTCAACCTCCCAGGCTCAAGCAGTCTTCCCGCCTCAGCCTCCTGAGAAGCTGAGACTCTAGGCTTGTGCTATCAGCAAACAGTATAGGCGTGTACACCCAGCTAATCTTTTAATTAAAAAAAATTTTTAAATTTTATTTTTTTTTGATACAACACTTGAAGAAACTTGACCAGCTAATTTTTTATTTTTTTTTTGTAGAGATAGGGGTCTCCCTATGTTGCCCAGGCTGGTCACAAACTCCTGGGCTCAAGGGATCCTCCTACCTAGGCCTCCTAAAGTGCTGGGATTACAGGCCTGAGCCACTGTGCCTGGCCTAATTAAGAATCTTAAATGCACAGTGTAGCCTAATTGTGGTTGTATCATCATTTCTACTGAATTAAAAGAATAATTTACCCTGAAGCACATAGAAACTTAAATAGCAGGGCTGAGCCAAAGCCAAGAACCAGTGATTTCTGACTAGAAGGAGCACCCTTTGCCCTACTACTTGCGCCGTCACATATTCATAACATTGCTTGTCCAGTGTTCCGCATCCACAAGCCTGCGGACTTCCTCCCCAATTCCTACTGAAGCAATGCGTTTTATTTCCAATAAGACAACTTACTTTCCCTTCTCATTTGCAGGAATAGATTGGTTTGTTCTTTCATCCTCAGAGCTACAGAATATAGACATGAATTTTTATATATATAATAAATAGATGAACACTGTGTTCTTGTCTCAGTAAGGTGTTTCATTTATTTTTATCTTTAAAGTATTTGATAGACATCTTTAAGACAGATATTCTCCTTATTGTCTTGGATATATGTGGCTAGATCCTTTTGCCTTAGCTTGAAGCTTTTTTCCTTCTTCCTCTCATTTTCAAGTCCTTCCCTTCTCTACCTCTCTACCCTCTCTCTCCCTCCTCACTTCCTTTCCTTTTCCTCCCTTCCCTTTCCTATCTTTCTTTTTTTCCCCCCTTTGTGGGATTAATATCACTTGACATAAATCAAGTAACAACAAAAAAATTAGAAATCTTGGACGGATGCGGTGGCTCATGCCTGTAATCCCAGCACTTTGGGAGGCCAAGGCAGGTGGATCACTTGAGGTCAGGGGTTTGAGACCCATTTGGCCAACATGGCGAACCCTGTCTCCACTAAAAATACAAAAAAATTTCTGAGTGTGGTGGCACACGTCTGTAATACCAGCTACTTGGGAGGCAGAGGCAGGAGAATCACTTGAACGTGGGAGGTGGAGTCTGAGATCGAGCACTGCACTCCAGCCTGGGCAACAGAGCGAGACTCTGTCTCAAAAAAAAAAAAAAAAAAAAATTAGAAATCTAATAAGGGTCTCAGATGCCTAAATATTTTCCCCTAAAAATGTGACTAACCCTGACAGCTTTCAAGCTCAAGAATTAATTTCAAACTAGATTATTTAATTATTTGGTATAAAAGACAAAGGTAACAGCAAGAGTTTATTTACCAAATGTCAGAAGAACAAATCAGTGGGTGAGATGCTCTCTCTCTGTCTGTCTCTCTCATACACACACACACTCACACACACACTCATAGCCCACTTGATAAATTGTTGGCAATTTTTGTGGTGAATACTCTAGGGCATGCTATTTAAAACAGACCTTATTTAAAGCTTTTTTACTTGAAGTGGGTCATTCTATACTTTCTAACATTCGGATACAATATTCCCTACAGAATGTAGGACTTTTAAGGTTGGGAATCAAGTTCACCTCAGTAAACAATGTGTTAACCAGTTTCTTACTACAAATCTCTTAAAACATTTATAAAAGTGAAGGAAATAAATTTTTATTGAAGTTTGCTTCTGTGTCAGGTGCCATTCTTTGAGTTTAGGTCCTGAAGAGAGACTGCCTAGGTGGAAATCTGGGCCCTGCCACTCTCTACCCGCATGACCTAGGCAAGTAACTTAATTATGCTGTGTCTTAGTTTTGTCATCTATTTGTAAAAATGGGACCAATAACTCAGTTTATATGTAGAATATATGACTCAGCTTATATAAACTAAGACTCAGTTTATATGTAGTTGTGAAGATTTATTAGATAATACAATAAAATATTTGGCACACTGCCTGATTCTTTTTTTTTTTTGAGACAGAGTTTCGCTCTTTTTTTTTTTTTTTTTTTTTGAGACGGAGTCTCACTCTGTCACCCAGGCTGGAGTGCAGTGGCGAGATCTCGGCTCACTGCAAGCTCCGCCTCCTGGGTTCACCCCGTTCTCCTGCCTCAGCCTCCTGAGTAGCTGGGACTACAGGCGCCTACCACTGCGCCCGGCTAATTTTTTTTTTTGTATTTTTAGTAGAGACGGGGTTTCACCGTGTTAGCCAGGATAGTCTCGATCTCCTGACCTCGTGATCCACCCGCCTCGGCCTCCCAAAGTGCTGGGATTACAGGCGTAAGCCACTGCGCCCAGCCGAGTTTCGCTCTTGTTGCCCAGTTTGGAGTGCAATGGCACTATCTTGGCTCACCGCAACCTCTGCCTCCTGGGTTCAAGTGATTCTCCTGCCTCAGCCTCCCGAGTAGCTGGGATTACAGGCATGCGCCACCACACCCGGCTAATTTTGTATTTTTAGTAGAGACGGGGTTTCTCCATGTTGGTCAGGCTGGTCTCAAACTCCTGACCTCAGGTGATCCGCCTGCCTCAGCCTCCCAAAGTGCTGGGATTACAGGCGTGAGCCACCGCGTCCGGCCTACACTGCCTGGTTCTTAATGAATAAATGTCAGCTCTGATTGTTGTAGATATCTTTTTTTTTTTTGAGACAGAGTCTCACTCTGTTGCCCAGGCTGGAGTGCCGTGGTGAAATCTCGGCTCACTGCAACCTCCATCTCCCAGGTTCAAGCAATCCTCCCACCTCAGCCTCCCTAGTAGCTGGGACTACAGGCTTGTACCACCACGCCCAGCTAATTTTTGTATTTTTAGTAGAGACGGAGTTTCACCATGTTGGCCAGACTGGTCTCAAACTCCTGACCTCAAATGATCTGCCTACCTTGGCCTCCCAAAGTGCTGGGATTATAGGCATGAGCCACCGCGCCCGGCCCCTGTTGATATCGTTGCTTACCTTCAGGACTTATTATTTTTCTCTTTAAGGCAGGCACTGTTGCATCTATTTACCTGCTGAGTAAATTTAACCAGAAAAGTTTAGTAACTAACAGCCAAGCCACTGAGCTCTTCACCAGCAGAAAAGCTCTATTATTTGAACTTTCTTTTTCTTTGTTTTTCGTTTTTAGAGATAGGATTTTACTGCATTGCTCAAGCTGACTCCAACTCCTGAGCTCAAGCAATCCTCCTGCCTCAGCCTCCCAGGTAACTGGGACCACAGACATGCACCATTTGTCTAGCTCTTAAGCCCATGTACCACACTATACTGAGTTCTCTGTCTGCATACAGATTATAAGTCATTATAGAATACTTTAACATATAGGACAAATCAGAAAATTTGAATTTATTGGGTATTCCAACAACCAATTAATTCTAGTAACAGAAATATTTGTAGCCACTCTACATTTTTATTTTATGAGAAAGAAGCAGATAATTAAAAATCAAATTGTAAGGAGATTTAGCTAAAGAAGAAGAAGGAAGAGAATTAGGAGAAAAAGGAGGAGGGGAAGGAGGATGAACAATACACACACATTGTAAGGTGTATTTCAAATGTGGGGCAGGTTGACGTCACTCTTAACTCAATCACATCATTCAGAATTGCTTTGGGGGCATCACAACGTAGTTTGAAGTACACAGACTTCGGAATCCAGTAGAGTGCAGCTATCTGGATTCCAGCATTGCTGAGTTAGGGAGCTCTAAGCCACAGTTTTCTTACGGACAATTGTATCTACTTCATAGGTTTGTTAAGAAGAGTAAATGGGACTGTTTCTGAAATGCCGGGAATGGTGTTTAGGACAGATATGGTGCTGAGTGAACAAAGCATAATCAGCTTTTATAGTAGTTTTCTGAGGTTGTATAAGGTTAAAATGGGCCTTAATAACATTAAAGAATGCTCAATAGTAGTGTAATTATAACACCGTGGAATTTTAGAGATGCATGGCCTTCTAACTCAATCATTTCATCTTATATTTGAAGAAACTGAGACTCAAAAAGACTAAGTGAATTGCCTCAAATCACACAGCTAATTATAATCAGGTTGGGACTAGAACCTGGCCTCTTAATTAATGCTTCTCTTAATTTTAAAAAACTTATGAGTGAACGATCATGCCACTTGAGCAATAAATTATGAAATATGAATGTCAGTGAACAGAATTTAGAATTCTAATCAACTAACACTTATAATAAAGTTAGACATACATTTAATGATAGCTGTAATTATTATTGTAGTGCATGATAACAAGGCATAAATGACAAGTAGTTCATATTAACAAGTGTCATTGTAATTATTTTGTGCAACCAAACCAAAAAAAGGAAAAATAAAATTAAGAAGAGTAGGAAACTACTCTGAGGGCCTCTTCAAAGGCTCTGGCGTCTGTTACCCAGGGGGCCTAGGTAGCTGTGTTTTTCTGGCAAAAGATAAAGGGCTTAGAAGTGGTTTTGCTATTTTTTGTTGTTATTATTATTTTTTTTAGAGACAGAAACTGTTAACTGAAAAGCAGACACTTAAGAAAAGCACTCATTCGTTTACTTAGAGACAGGGTCCCACTTTGGTGCCCAGGCTAGAGTGCAGTAGTGTGATCATTGCTCACTGCAGCTTCCAACTCCTGGCCTCAAGGGATCCTCTCATGCTTTGGCCACCCAAAGCACTGGGATTACAGATGTGAGCCACCACAGGTGGCTTGAGAAGTGGTTTTGGAGGGAGGAGGGACAAGGGGTTGTTAACACTCACCTCCTCCCCTACTAATGGAAGCATCAGCCAGTATTCTCCTCTTTCTCCATCAACTTCTTGCTTGGATCTGGAAGTGTAAGCTACCAGAATCCAATCCTTAGCAGTCAATGCCAGAGGTAATTCCCTGAACATGTTGATAGAATAACTTTGCTTTTCGCATATTTAACATGATCATTATATTCTTTTTTTAAAAATTAGAGAATTTTTAATTGATACATATTAGATGCACATATTTTTGGGATACATGTGATAATTTGATACATTCCTATAATCATATTAAGGTAATTGGGATATCCATCACCTTAAATATATCTCTTTTCTTTATGCTGGGAACATTCTAATTATTCTCTTCTAGCTAGCTGAAATGTATAATTGATTAATGTTAACTATAGTCACCCTGTTGATTATCATTGTGTTCTGATTCCCGATACTTTGTGGTTCTTTGATACTGAAGTCCTCAAAGAACACCTGGGTCATGGAGCATCCCCCACCCCAGCCAAGTGGGGACACTTGGCTGCATAATTCCCTCTGTGGTCTTTAGAGAGTATCCCAGTTTTCCAATTCCTTCTTCTTTTGCTGCCAACAGGAGAGGGTGAGAACTCCCTTTTTCTATACTCTGTCAGGGAGACCAGATCAAAGTTGTGATTGAGGGAAAGGTTCTTGGCTCAAAGATATTCTTCCCACATGCATGACTGTACATAGCCATGGAATTGTTGGGTTGGGGTCCATTTCTAAGATTGTCGTATACCCAAAGAAAGATGGTGGGTCCCAGCCCTTACCTTCTTTAAGACATGGCAGGAAAGGAGTTCCTCAGAGCAACAGCATCTTGAGGAGGAACTCCTTATTTTGGCATGCATTTCAGGATAACATCATACTATACTAATGCCATTATTGATATCTAAACCAATACCAATGCCAATACTTACAGCAATACTCTGTGTGTGTGTGTGTGTGTGTGTGTGTGTGTGTGTGTGTGTGTATTGTTTTTTGTTGGAGATGGGATCTCACTCTGTCTCCCAGGCAGAGTGCAGTGGCGCAATCATAGCTCACTGCAGCCTTGAACTCCTGGGCTCAAGTGATCCTCCTGCCTCAGCTTTCCTAATAGCTAGGAGTATAGGCATGCACCATCACACTCAGTTAAATGTTTTATTTTTTTGTAGAGATGAGGTCTTGCTATGTTGTCCAGGTTAGTCTCAAACTCCTGGACTCAAGCAGTCCTCCTCACTTGGCCTCCCAAAGTGCAGCAATACTATATTAATGCTAATACCAACATAAATTCTAATATCATTAAATGATAATACTAATACTTCTACTATTTCTGATACTAATTACCATTTATTGAGTATTAAGTGTATGCCAGACAGTATGCCAAGAACTTTATAGATAGCATTACATTTAATCCTCACAAGAATCATTTGATGATAAATTATAAAGTGCTTAATGTATATCAATAAGTGTTCTAGGTGCTTTACAGTTATTTACTTAATCCTCAGTACAACCATAAGAGACAGGTATAATTGTTATTCCCATGGATGAGGAAATTGAAGATCAGAGTGGCTAAGTAACTTGCCTATGCTCACACAGTTAAACATGTGGCAGAGCAAAGATTTAAAATAGGTTTCTCTGACTCTAAATCTGGTATTATGTGGTATATTTGTGTGTTCAAAATTTCAGCTGGACACGGTGGCTCATGCCTGTAATCCCAGCACTTTGGGAGGCTGAGACGGGAGGGTCTCTTGAGCCCAGGAGTTTGAGACCAGCTGGGCAACATAGCCAGACCCATCTCTATTAAAAGTAAAAAATTAGCTGGGTGTGATGGCGCACACCTGTACTCCTAGCTTCTCGGGAGGCTGAGGTAGGAGAATAGCTTGAGCCCAGGAGTTCAAGTTTACAGTGAACTATGACTGTGCCACTGCACTCCAGCCTGGGTGACAGAGCAAGATCCTGTCTCTTAAAAAAAAAAAAAAAAAAAAAAAAAAAATTGGCTGGGAGCAGTGGCTCACACCTGTAATCCCAGCACTTTGGAGGCCAAGGTGGGTGGATCGCTTGAGGCCAGGAGTTCAAGACCAGCCTGGTAAACATGGTGAAACCCCATTTCTACTAAAAATACAAAAATTAGCTGGATGTGGTGACGGCCACCTGTAATCTTAGCTGCTTTGGAGGCTGAAACAGGAGAATCACTTAAACCTGGAAAGCAGAGGTTGCAGTGAGCTGAGATTGTGCCATTGCACTCCAGCCTGGGCAACAGAGACTCCGTCTCAAAAAAAAAAACAAAAAAAACCCAAATTGCCAAGATGCATTTATAAACTGTCATACAATATCTGCAATTGCTAATGAAATTTATGATAATAAACTGTCTCAATGGAACGTGTCTTTTTGTAAAAAGATAATTTTACCCTCAAATTTTGCTTCACTTATAAGTATCTTTTGAATTCAGAAAGACTTTCTTTTGATTTTTCTTAATTTCACTAAACTGATTTGAAGTTAAGCTTCAGAAATGATTCCAGGACTGGGTTATAGTCCATTGTCATGAATAACTCTGAGGTTGTCTTTTAAAATCTCCTGTGGCTTTGAAAATAATTCAAAATGTATTATTTGTGATAAGTACTTCATCATATTTTATTTGTGTATGTCTCTTTAATAGTAAATAAAGACACCAGAACTATTTCCTTAAATTATTCTTGTCAAGCACCACTTTATTGTAGAAATGTCTTTTGCTAAATTGGATTTTGGGGAGAGCTTTGAGCTTAATGTTTATAGAGAACTTTCAAAGGAATTTGATTTTTATTATTTTTCTTAGTTTCATATTTGATTTTATTGTTGAGAGGGATGTCCCAAATAAGGCCTTCGAGACTGATGTCTTTTATCTGCAGATTGGCCAAAACATACTATGTACACAGTAAATGCATAGCTATTTTCCTGGGTCTCAGTTCTTTACAAAGGAGATGCTCAAGGGGCCCACTGATAGTTCATTTTTCCTTTAATCCATGCATTGACCAGTAACTGCAGTCTAACGTCCTTTGTCATTTGCAGTGGAGTTAACATTTTACAACACAGGCCTTTCTGGATGACAATGACTAGAATCAGTTATCTATATATTATAGCTTTCACCAGGTTCCTGAACTGTGAAAGGTGCTAAAATTGAGGACCCATCTTGCCAGTATCTAATTATACCACAAACCAGAACTCTTACATGGTCTCTGATGGAATGCAGGAGTCATGCAGACTCTTTCATGATTTAAAGCAGTGTTCTAACCTGGGATCCATAGATTCCCAACGTATCTGTGCTTGGACTTGAGGGGCCCATGAATCTGATGGAAAAAAAAAAATCTCATATTTATTTTCATAATCTCTACCTGAAATTTAGTATTTTTTTCCATTGTGAATGTAGGACACAAACCACGACAGAATTAACTTTAGCTGTGATTCAGTCACTAATAGAAATCACATGTATTTTCCTTTTACATTACAGTGGTTACTGATATCTCAAAATATTATTTATCCTCCTCTCTAAGATTGTGGTAGTTATTAGATGTACTGTGACATCTTGAAATGTGGTATCTTAATAAAGAAACATATTAACAAAATTAAATTCAAATATTTTGATAACTGAATTTCAATATAATCGGTTTGCTATCTTGTGTCTTATAGATTTAAAAACATTTTCAGAAAGGGGTCCACCGGACAGCCAAAGCAGTACATGGAACAAAATAGGTTAAGAACCCCTAAAGAGGCCAGGAGCGGTGGCTCACGCCTGTAATCCTAGCACTTTGGGAGGCTGAGGCGGGCGGATTGCCTGAGCTCAGGAGTTCAAGACCAGCCTGGGCAACATGGTGAAACCCCGTCTCTACTAAAATACAAAAAATTAGCCAGGTGTGGCGGCATGTGCCTGTAATCCCAGCTACTTGGGAGGCTGAGGCAGGAGAATTGCTTGAACCCAGGAAGTGGAGGTTGCAGCAAGCTGAGTTCGTGCCACTGCACTTCAGCCTGGGCGACAGAGTTGAGACTCTGTCTCCAAAAAAAAAAAGAACTCCTAAAAAGTTGGCACAAAGGTGTGTGGAGCAAGGGAACTCTGGTCAAATGCAGTCTCCAAGTCAAACTCTGTGTGTGAGATCCAGGGAATCTTATGAAAGAAAGAGAGAGCCTCATCTGCCCTTCCAGCTTTCAGCAAGGATGCCTATTCCTCAATCTAACAGAGCTTAATGTTTATGGGGAATTTTTAGAGAAACTGAAAACAGATTCCTGAATCAGAAATCTTGGAATGTAAAGAAAACTAGCCAATCCATAGCCAGAAGTGTGAGTAGGTCCCAAGGGCCAATGGCCAATGGTGCTTCTATCCATAGTATATCAGGCATGAGCCCAGGTAGACTGGAGTGTTTCCATGGACGATGCCACGTAACTACTCATATGATTTCTGCACAAGGTTACTATGTTGCTCATTACTATTTTGCTCACTCTGTACTCAGTTTTAGGGGGATACTTAGTAATATTTAATATGTAAAACACTGACACAACTTTAGTCTTTATTCTGAAATATGTATACAGGAGAATCTAGCTTCTACTCTTCAAAATTTAATGTGGATCTAATAGTGTATCCAGAGGTTGACTGTGTCTTGGGACTGCTATTATCTTGAGCTAATCACTGCATTCTCTGATTACTCATTGGTGAAAGCATTTATTTTAAAATGCATAACCTTAAAATAGAAATAATTTGGGAAAATTATGTGTATCAGTTAGGATTAAGATCTGCTGCATGTAATTGGAAACTCTAAATCACAGTAGCTTAACAAGATGTATATTTATTTTCTCTTATGTAAAAATAAAAAGCCTGATGTAAGAAGTCCAAGAGTATTATGATATCTCTGTAAAGTCACCGACCCAGTTTCCTTCTTTCTGCTATCCATCCTTAACCGGTGACATTTGTCTTTAAGTTGCCTCATGAGTCAGTATGGCTGATTGAGCTCTTGCCATCACATCTGCATTCCAAGTAGCAGGAAGGAGAAACCCCAGAAGGATAAAAGCACTCTTTTTGCAGCTGAGTTGGCCTCTTTTTAGCAGCCTTCTTAGTAGGTCCCATTTGATACTTCTGCTTGTATTTCCTTGACCAGAACTTAGTCACAAGGTGCTACCTAGTTTAAGGGAGAATGGGAATGTAATCTCATAATTATGTGTAAACTGTTGCCTCTGAAAAAACAAAAAACTGGGGTTCTATGTCTAAAGAGGAAAAGGAAGTGGATATTGGGTAGCAAGTTATGGTCCCTGTGACAGTATATACAGGGAAAGTTTAATTAAGCACACACATGCTTCACAGAAGTACTCAAAAAATAGCACTGGACTAGCAGACAGTTGCCTTAGGTCCTAGTCCCACCTCTACCTTTTATCTACCACACTTTGAGCAAACTATTTAGCTTCTTTGAAGTTTAGTTCTTTCATTTTTAATGTGGATGTGATAATTCTTTTCCTTTCAGCTTTTCAATTGTTGTGAACTATAATTGAAGCAATGCATATGAAAGCACTTTTAAAAGTATAAAAGCATTGCATAAATGCAAGGTATTTTGTTTCTTCAGGATACATGGGAGCTGTGATCAGAGAAGGGTCTGTTCAGTAGATCTCTCAGTAAACTAGTTACTCATAAAACCCCAAGCCGAGAAGCAATCCCCATCTCTATATTGACTTAGCAACCTCTGATAATGTATTTTCTAAATTTAGATGGAGATTAAACTGTTGTGTCACCAGATCATTAAATGATGCCAGCTACATGTACTGTAACTGTGATATGGGTAAAGAAATAAATTTTAAATTCTGTCTGATGGCTAATGTTTTCATGGGAATCTTGGTTATCACTGAGAGGACAGCATCAACTGTAGCTAGCAGAAGCAGAAAGGGATGCCTTGCAAGATTTAGTATGGCTTGCAGAATCACTGGGGACAGGGAGCAGAAGAAAGAGCCCCTAGGCTGAGCTTCCATAGATAACTCTCAAAGTCCCCACAGAATTGTGCTGTGGCTCCTGCCATGATCAAGAAGCTGTCTGTTAAACCAGGAGTCTTGCTCAGGGTCTTGACTCCAGAGTTCACAGTGCTGCAGTCTCAATCAGATCCAGCCTGATCCACACCAGCAAAATGGTGCCTCCTGCTCTTTCTTACCCAACTTAACTCCATTCGAAACCCAGTCCCACATGATTGCATTTGATTGATAGAACCTCCATCAACCCAGAACCCTAGCTTCAAGGGAGGGTAAAAAATATAGCTTTCATCTTTGAAACCTCTGCTAGAAGCATGTTGACATAGATATTGCATGTGCCAATCCATAATATCTGCCAGAATGAATGTTAATTGTACCTATGAAATGGAATGTGCTATTTGAGGCCCCCAAATACTGCCAACATGTCTTAGAAATGAAATTATTTCAACGTGGCATAATATAATCAAGGCAGAGGGAATTCATTTAACTTAACTGTGGATTGACTGAAGAGTCAGGAAATATAGAAAACATGCTTGTACACATATCTGCAGCATGCTATTAAGTTAATACGTTTGCACTAGCATGCCAAGTTAGGCAGGTGGATGTTTCATTAAGAATATTATTTGCTCATATAAAAAATTTTCTGTTTGCTTCCATTGATCAGGACTAGAATAACTCACTCACTTTAATGTATTTATACACCATGACAAAACCACAATAATTAAAGTTCAACATGTGCATAGAGGTGATCTGAAGTTTTATTGACTAGGAGAGTTCTCAATATTCGTCCTTCTACTTGAGCAGCTTAGCTAACAAAACATAAGGCATTCAAAAATAAGAATGGGTTAGAGTCATAGAAAAATAACCATGGTTCTTAATTATTTTTTAAAAATTGTGGAAAATAAAATATATTCATTAGTGTGAGAAGATGGTTTTGTTGTTACAGGTCAGATCACTTTCTGAGAAGGGCAGACTTCCAACCTGATAATGCAGAACTTCCTGTGGCTACAGTACCATGACTTCTCACTGATTGATGTGTATTGGGAAACTAGACGAAGATGGTCAATGGCTGGAAGAATTAGACTGACATTTCTTTTTTTTTGAGACGGAGTCTTGCTCTGTCGCCCAGGCTAGAGTGCAGTGGCATGATCTCGGCTCACTGCAAGCTCCGCCTCCCAGGTTCACGCCATCTCCAGCCTCAGCCTCCCGAGTAGCTGGGACTACAGGCGCCCGCCAACACACCTGGCTAATTTTTTGTATTTTTAGTAGAGACGGGGTTTCGCCATGTTAGCCAGGATGGTCTCGATCTCCTGACCTCGTGATCCACCTGCCTCGGCCTCCCAAAGTGCTGGGATTACAGGCGTGAGCCACCGCGCCCGGCCGTTTTTTTTTTTTTTTTTTTTTTTTTTGAGACGGAATTTCGATCTTGTTGCACAGATCGAGGCTAAAGTGCAATGGTGCGATCTCGGCTCACTGCAACCTCTGCCTCCCGGATTCAAGCGATTCTCCTGCCTCAGCCTGCCGAGTAGCTGTTACAGGCATGCTCCAACATGCTCAGCTAATTTTATATTTTTAGTAGAGATGGGATTTCTCCATGTTGGTCAGGCTGGTCTGGAACTCCCAACCTCAGGTGATCCGCCCGCCTCAGCCTCCCAAAGTGCTGGGATTACAGGCGTAAGCCACCACGCCTGGCCTTTTTTTTTGTTTGTTTTTTGAGACAGAATCTCTATCTGTGGCTCAGGCTAGAGTGCAGTGGCACAGTATCCGTTCATTGCAACCTCCTCCTCCCAGGTTCAAGTGGTTCTCCTGCCTCAGCCTCCCGAATACCTGGGATTACAGGTGCCAGCCACCACGCCTGGCTAATTTTTGTTTTTTTAGTAGAGATGGAATTTCGCCATGTTGGCCAGGCTGGTCTCAAACTTCTGACCTCAGGTGATCCGCCCGCTTCGGCCTTTCAAAGTGCTGAGATTATAGGCATGAGCTACTGTGCCTGGCCTAGACTGACATTTCTAAAGACTGCTTGGGTGGGGCTTATGTAGAAGGGAGCAGAGAAAGCAAGACTGGAGGGCACTGGGGGTAGTGAGCAGATCCCTCTTTCTGAAATCTGTTTTGTTTTTCCCTAGGAAAATGGTTCTCAAACATTTGGTCTCAGGATTGTTTAAACTCTTAAAAATAATTGGGGCCCCAAAGAGCTTGTGTTTATATAGATTATATATATCAATGTTTATCATTCTCAAAATGAAAACTGAGAAATAGAAAACTTAAAAAATAACAATATTAGGGTTGGGCACAGTGGTTCATGCCTGTAATTCTGGCACTTTGGGAGGCTTGCATGAGCCCAGGAGTTTGAGACTAACCTTGGCAACATAGTGAGACCCTCTCTCTACAAAAAGTAGAAAAGATAGCTCAGCGTGGTGGCACATATCTGTAGTTTTAGCTACCCGGGAGGCTGAGGTGGGAGGATCCCTTGAACCTTGGAGTTCGAGGTTGTAGTGAGCTATGATGAAGCCACAGCACTTTAGCCTGAGTGATAGAGCATGACTCTGTCTCAAAAACAAACAAGCAAACCCAAAAACATTAAATCTATTACATGTGAATTTAAAGATTAGTTGCAATACAACTTCATGGTTCTTTTCTGGATTTGATTGGGTTTCAGTTGGTATTACATACCTGCCTCCTTTGTGGAAACAGCATTATGAAGTGGCTATTAAAGTGCTCTTGAGTTGGGATGTGGTCAGTAAGAAAATCACCATGTTTATTTTTGCACAGGTGTTTCCCTTTTTATGGAGTTGGGCCAAAGTACTCCTGTACTGTAGTTTCTAGTGGCTTGAAGTAGGTTGGGTAGGGTAGGCCTTGGGTGGGGTGAATCTTGCCAGTAAACTAAATCCCAGGTAGGTGGGAAGTCGGCGGTAATCTAGAAGGGTGAGGAGGATGGTCCCTACCCCTTGCATATCTGGAAAGGCTTTTAGATTGCACTGTCCTGAAGATCAAGGCACTCATGATTGTCAGGAACAAGGCTGTAGGATTATTTTCATGAGCTTTTTCCCAATTATGGCTGAATGTAGTTGTTAAGAGGCAGAATCAAGAATTCCACCAGGAATTGATTGAGATTGTGGGAGTCACATTTGGGAAAGCTTCTTGGAGAGTCATGAGTTATAAAGTGAGTGTGTGTTCTGAAAGAGTATCATTAGAGGAATCTCACAATCATATCAGGGGCGCGGTGGCTCACGCCTGTAATCCCAGCACTTTGGGAGGCCGAGGCGGGCGGATCACGAGGTCAGGAGACCCAGACCATCCTGGCTAACACGGTGAAACCCCGTCTCTACTAAAAATACAAAAAATTAGCTGGGCGTGGTGGCAGGCGCCTGTAGTCCCAGCTACTCGGAAGGATGAGGCAGAAGAATGGCGTGAACCCGGGAGATGGAGCTTGCAGTGAGCTGAGATCGCGCCACTGCACTCCAGCCTGGGTGACAGAGTGAGACTCCATTTCAAAAAAAAAAAAAGAAAGAAAAAAAAAGAAATGGAGAAATCATTTCTTGAATGTGAAGAGGCTTCAGTATTTCACAGCTCAATTGTTAGAATTTACTTTAGCAAGTTAGATTTATCCATTGCACACGTCTACTTGAAATTGAAGGTCTCTCGGCTGAGCGTGGTGGCTCACGCGTGTAATCCCTGCACTTTGGGAGGCCAAGGCGGGCAGATCACGAGGTCAGGAGATCAAGACCATCCTGGCTGACATGGTGAAACCCCATGTCTACTAAAAAAATACAAAAAAATTACCCAGGCTTGGTGGCGGCCACCTGTAGTCCCAGCTACTCGGGAGGCTGAGGCAGGAGAATGGCATGAACCCCAGAGGCAGAGCTTGCAGTGAGCCGAGATCGCACCACTGCACTCCAGCCTGGGCGACAGAGTGAGACTGTCTCAAAAAAAAAGAAAAAAAAAGAAAAGAAATTAAAGGCCTCTCACGTGAAGCACAGGATAATTTGGTTTCGACAAACAGTGTTTCTGAGTTATCACAGGGAGGGCCCAGGTTTTTTTTTTTTTTTTTCTTTTTTTTTTGTGACGGAGTCTTGCTCTGTCGCCCAGGCTGGAGTGCAGTGGCCCAATATCGGCTCACTGCAAGCTCTGCCTCCCGGGTTCACGCCACTCTCCTGCCTCAGCCTCCCGAGTAGCTGGGACTACAGGCGTCTGCCACCATGCCCGGCTAACTTTTTGTATTTTTACTAGAGATGGGGTTTCACCACGTTAGCCAGGATGGTCTCGATCCTCTGACTTCGTGATCCGCCCGCCTCGGCCTCCCAAAGTGCTGGGATTACAGGCGTGAGCCACTGCGCCCGGCCAGGTTTTGTTGACTGTGAAAATCTTTTGATATTTCATTTCAGAAAGCTTCTTATCATAATCCTTTCCTTGTTTTTTTTTTTTTTAATCTTGCTCAGGTTGGTCCTACCTTTCTTCATACTTGTGGTCACAAGATGACTAAAATATGTTTTGCCCCCACCTTTCTTTAGTTTAATACACTATCTTACTCAAAGTTAGTTGTTTTTTTGTTTTGTTTTGTTTTGTTTTGAGGGGATGGAGTTTCACTCTTTTGCCCAGGCAGGGGTGAAACGGCATGATCTCAGCTCACTGCAACCTCCGCCCCCCAGATTCAAGCAATTCTCCTGCCTCAGCCTCCCGAGTAGCAGGGATTACAGGAGTGTGCCACCATGCCTGGCTAATTTTTGTATTTTTAGTAGAGATGGGGTTTCACCATGTTGGCCAGGCTGGTCCCAAACTCTTGACCTCAGGTGACCCACCCGCCTCGGCCTCCCAAAGTGCTAGGATTACAGACGTGAGCCACCGTGCCCTGCCTAGGCTTTTAAAAATCAAGGTTTCAGGCTGGGCACAGTGGCTCATGCCTGTGGAGGCCAAGGCGGGTGGATCACTTGAGGTCAGGAGTTCACGACCAGCCTGGCCACCATGGTGAAATCCCATTTCCACTAAAAATACAAAAATTAGCTGGGCGTGGTGACACATGCCCGGCTACTAGGAAGGCTGAGACAGGAGAATCACTTGAATCTGGGAGATAGAGGCTGCAATGAGCTGAGATGGCGCCACTGCACTCCAGCATGGGTGACAGAGCAAGACTCTGTCTCAAAAAAAAAAAAAAAAAAAACAGTTTCTCTCATTTTCAAGGATAATCAAATTTACCCTTTCATCCTGTGATTTTCTATGTAATAATATGTGTTTATTTATTTTTAGGTCTGAATGAAGTTATATATACATTCTTTCACTCCTCTTATTAGAGAATCTAATGAACTTTCATTCTATCAAATATTTCCCATGGTATATTTGTAGTTGATATGATCATTAAATGCATAAGAATGCTTCACTGACCAGTACCTCTGTTAAATCATGATTCGACATCATTTTTGTAATTTTACCAATATTTTTATTTCCCTAAACCCCTAAAGATAGATTGGCTGGGCGTGGTGGCTCATGCCTGTAATCCCAGCACTTTGGAAAGCCGAATCCACTTTTGGCAGATCACGAGGTCAGGAGATCGAGACCATCCTGGCTAATATGGTGAAACCCCGTCTCTACTAAAAATACAAAAAAATTAGCCAGGCGTGGTGGCAGGCGCCTGTAGTCCCAGCTACTTGGGAGGCTGAGGCAGGAGAATGGCGTGAACCCGGGAGGTGGAGCTTGCAGTGAGCCGAGATCGCACCACTGCACTCGAGCCTGGGTGACAGAACGAGACTCCGTCTCAAAAAAATAAATAAATAAAAATAAAAAATAAGGTAAAATAAGATAGATTTTGATTCTCCAAAGCATTTCGTTTTCTATACTTATACATCCCAATTTCTGTATTTTATTTACATTTTGTGCTTTATATAACTATTTGAAATGGTATGATCATAGGATGTCAAATGATGTCACAAGAAGAAAATACATAGAACTAGAGTCTTCTTGCATTTCATCGTGCTATTAACAGTAAGCTCATTAACTGTGTTGCTTTTCAAAGTGTTCACAACGTTTGTTCATATTGCTAAGCAGAGAAACTGTTCTTTGGAAGGGAGTACAGATAATTTTCAGAAAGAACCATCATAAAGCATGTTTGAGCTAGAAGCAAAAGCAAATAAAAGCTGCAAATGAACCAGTAAAAAATAAAAGAAAAGCATTTGCAAAATAAATTCTATGATGCACTTAGAGAAAAGCTGTATGACATTTCCTTCTGCTGTTATAATGATATACTCTTTGGTTGACCAGCTGGCCAGCCAGCCCCTAAAGACTTCATATCCTGTTTTCCAATTATAGGACTACAAATCAATGCATCTCCAGTGTTGAGCAATGACATTTTGGGTCATTTAACTAACTCCTTTATGCAGGTTATCCTCCTTTATCAGCACCATAAAAATGAGACTGATGGTAGCATTTATAGTCACTGCAAAGAGTCACCTAATAAGCTGGTGAGTCATGACCTCATTCTTTCCTGTTGCCCAGCATTTCTAGCAAAGTTGAAACATTGAGGAAAAATGAACCATAGATTTTGTAAACAGATAAAGAAATATGGTGATAGGTTAACTCTGACATTAGAGCTAGAATGAGACATCATCTGGAGCCATAAAAGTCTGCCAAACTTTTTCCTCTTAGAAAATTGCCTCATAGACAGTTTAAATCATCCTTATACGGTATTTTAATAAATTAAGAAAGATGATCCGTTAGGTTATTAAATTAAGTCTTTGTGTTGCTACTATTGTAACATTAGATGAATGAATAACATGAATGTGTTTTTATGCTCTGCCATTGATATGGCTGGCATGGGAAAGGCTTCTTCCTTTGTTTTCAGGGCTTAAATTGTTCGATTGGACAGAATGGGAGAAATAACTGCATACTTAATAAATTCTTTCTGATGAGATGACGCTTTCAAAGAAACTCAGACTCAAGATCCCTTTTCTGAGGTTTGAATGATCAAAGGAGAAATCTATCTTTTTCTTCCTTGTTCTAAAAGAAAGTACATCGTATATCTATATCTATATCTATATCTATATCTATATCTATATCTATTTGCTAGTGAATAAGGGAATAAGGTCTTATCATAGGTAGGAGTAGCTATATTTGCAAATGATGTAAAATTTGGATTTACATGTGCCATCGCCAAATACAGTCATACATAGAGTTTCAGTGATAGGATGCATTCTGTGACTTGAAACGTGCATTTTTATTACTGAATTATATCACCATGAATTAATATTTTAGGATAAATCCTGCAATTATCTTGTGAATATTACATTGTGTTGTGTGCATATTACATTGTGTTGTGAGAAAACCTACTGAAAGGGGTCAGATGTAATATTGTATTACGTGTGTGAGATCTACTGAAATCTCACCCCTTTCAGTAGATTTTCTCACCAGCTTTCAGTGTTGGTGGTGATGGTGATGGGAACAGTTAAAAACATTACTTTGCTGAAGCTAACATTTATGTAATTTGTTGTAATACTATTTAGATATTTCTTCCCTTTTAATAAGATCAGAGGCTAAAAAAAAAAAAAGAAAGAGAAAAATAAAAAGTAACTCTTTCTTGACACCTGAGAGGCTCTGGAAATAAATACAAAGGAAAAATGTGAGAACTTAAATGATTTTTCCCTAGAAATAATTGTGTTTTTTGGAAAAGTGAAGATTCAAGGAGAGTCTCACCCAACAATTAGGCAGGAGAAATTGAAACTGAGAAGAAAGAAAGAAAGAAAAGAAAAGAAAAGAGGAAAGAGAGAGAAAGAGAGAAAGAAAAGAAAGAGAAAGAAAGAAAGGAAGGAAGGAAAGAAAGGAAAAGAGGAAAGAGAGAGAAAGAGAGAAAGGAAAGAAAGAAAGAAGGAAAGAAAGAAAGAAAGAAAAAGAAAATTCTTCCTGAGAAGGGCCCAAAATCTGCATTTCTAACAAGTTTCCAGGTAACACTGATGCTCTTTGCCTGGGAACCAAGCTTTGATAACTTAGTATATGTTAGCCCTGCAGATCTGGTGAGATGCCACAGCTGACTTAGAGCAGGTTCTATGGGCAGGGGTGGGTAAGGATATGAGCCTGGGGACACTAACATATGAATTTCAGTATATCAGTGACAAACGGAAGTTATTCTAATGTCCCTCAGATTATAAAAGGGAAGTTATTCTAATGTCCCTCAGATTTTACCACTAAGTAACTTCACCTGTTATAAAATGGATGTTGCTTTGGGTTCAAATGCTACAATAAATTATTTGAAGCTGCAATAAATCTAATGGTAGGCAAATAAGAGTGGCTATATTACATAGAACTAGGTTGAAAAAAACTTGGTTTCAGGCTGAGCGCCATGATTCACGCCTGTAATCCTAGCACTTTGGGAGGCCGAGGAGGGCGGATCACTTGAGGTCAGGAGTTCGAGACCAGCCTGCCCAACATGGTGAAACCCCTTCTCTATTAAAAATACAAAAATTAGCTGGGCATGGTGGCACATGCCTGTAATCCCAGCTACTCGGGAGGCTGAGGTAGGAGAATCACTTGAACCTGGGAGGCAGAGGTTGCAGTGAGCTGAGTTAGCACCACTGCACTCTAGCATGGGCGACAGAGGGAGACTCCGTCTCAAAACAAACAAACAAATAAATAAACAGACAAAAACTTGGTTTCAGTGCATTGAGGTAGGGAAAAGATTGAAAGAGAATTTGTCACCTTATTGCAAAGATGGGCAAGCTTTGTTTCACTTTATCTTTTTCCATTTGACCTTGAATGATTACAAGAATGGCTACAAAGCCTCTGAAAATTAAAAGTCATCTTACTACAAAGGAATTTTTATGCAGAAGCTTTAATGTTGAACTTAAATTGATCTAGATTACAGACTGCATACTTTTAACTTTCTTGGTTGTTTTATGTAAATGAATTAATTTTGTCCCTCAATTTCTCTTTCGGTTGTAGATATTTTCAATCATGGGTATAGTATGGAGGTTGTTAGTAAAAACTATTGAAAAATGTTTTACAATATTTTATTATTTCTAAGATGTGATGATGAATATCAGTGTGTATATTCATACTGACGTAAATAAAGCATATTTTCTCCTTGGTATTTTTACACTTATACCTCTTATTAACTAAATTTAGATTACCTAGGCAATTCTGAGGAATTATATGAATTACATGCTATTAAAGCTATCATTGTAGTCAAGAGTTTAGGTACTATTTTCAGCCTTGGCTGTGTATTGCAGTGGTATGCAGATGAAAAATGTATAAATGCATGACCTTGTCAATAAAAACAAAATGAATAAGCAACACTGATGACAGTTTTGTTGGAACCAATTCCCCTCTTCCTTTTTTTCTGGAAATATGTGGCTGGCACACAGTAGTAGGGTTACGAATTGAACAATTTAATACTTTATTAAAATAAAAGCAAATTAAACAGAAAGGATTGAGTTCATCTTTAGTTAAGAATGCCAGTGGCTTGGCTCTGGGAAGATGTGTTGGAGGGAGCAGAAAAAAGGGATCACTTAAGTGATTAAGTATATGAGGATCCATGAGAATTTCACGTAGACCCTGCGAAGTCCAATTTGATTGTTTCTTGATTACATTTTTACATTATTCTGAAAGGGTCTTCAGAATTAAAGAGGAGTTTGAGGAGCGGGGAAGAATGAACAAGAATACCAAGTTTCCCAGAAGCTGGTGAAGTACTGCCTATGACTCTGATTGCCTTTAATGTCATGGAGGAAGCTCTAACCCAGCTGCTTCACATAAGGGTGCAAAGCTATGACAACTCAGGTGACGTAGAGCAGCTGAACCAGTTCAGGTTTATGCCTGATCTATCTCATGGCATAATCATTCTTTAAACAACAACAACAACAACAACAACAAAAATCTAGCATTTGCTTTCTAATTCTCTCAAAGAACCATGCAAATATTTATTGATCTTCCCAATGTCTGATAAAGAAGATACTAAAACAATTTATTTTATAAATCATTAGTGAGTGGACGGGTATGGTAGGATGGCATTTTGTGATTTCTTAAACTTTGACTTCTGAGTTCTAATTATCTTCTGGTGCTATGTGATAACAGCGAGTAATAGGAAAAACGCGTTTGACTTTCAGGTCAGAGTGATCTAGGTCTGCATTCCAAACCAATCATGTAATTAGCCTCTTGGCATTGAACAAATTCCTTAATCTTTCTGAACCTCAGTTTCTTCATCTATAAAATGGGTATAGTAATGCTAGCTTATTGTAACCATTAAAAAGGCTGTGCGTAAAATTTCTGGCACTTGGCAAGCCCTCAACACATAATAAAAGTTGTACTAGTTCTTGTTTTTCTTTTTTTTGAGACGGAGTCTCGCTCTGTCCCCGGGCTGGAGTGCAGTGGTGTGATCTCGGTTCACTGCAAGCTCTACCTCCCGGGTTCACGCCATTCTTCTGCCTCAGCCTCTTGAATAGCTGGGACTACAGGCTCCTGCCACCACCCCCGGCTAATATTTTGTATTTTTAGTAGAAACGGGGTTTCACCGTGTTAGCCAGGATGGTTTGGATCTCCTGACCTCGTGATCCGCCCTCCTCGGCCTCCCAAAGTGCTGGGATTACAGGCGTGAGCCACCGCGCCCCGCCTTTTTTTTTTTTTTTTCTTTTTAAGATAGGGTCTCATGTTGTCAGCCAGACTGGAGTACAGTGGTGCCATCTTGGCTCACTGCAACCTCCACCTCTGGAGTTCAAGTGATTCTCCCACCTCAGCCTCCCAAGTAGCTGGGACTACAGGCACGTGCCACTATGTCCAGCTAATTTTTTGAATGTTTTGTGGAGATGGGTTTTTGCCATGTTGCCCAGGCTTGTCTCCAACTCCTGAGCTCCAGCGATCCTCCTGCCTCAGCCTCCCAAAATGCTGGGATTACTGGCATGAGCCACTGCAACCGGCCTTGTTTTGTTAATTTTATCTATTGTATCACATGAAGAGAAAATACTCACCAATTCTAGCCTAGGGCATTAGGCATTTATTGCTTTCAGTAGATGTTCTCAATTGTGCATAGATCATAGACCCGAACTGATGTTTTTAACCCCTCTGATGAGGCATCACAAGAACAAAAATTTAATTTTATCCGGGATGTATTTGTTAGTCTTTGGCCAAGCTCTTAGCCAGATCTTTTGTAGGATTCCTTTGAAAGTCCTAAAAGAAATAATTCATTTAGTATTTACACTCGATCACTTAAATGTTATGTATTTTAGGATTAAGCAACATCTGGAATTAACCTCTATTTATACAGTTAATTTTTTAAAAGCCAACAGATGACTCCTTTTGGCACTCTTCTGATAAAATTCTGTCCAGGCCCACAGAGTGATAATCTTGAGACTGGCTGCTCACCTCTCCTAGCCTCCTCCAGTGCCACAGGCCTAGTTGACCTCTGCTGGGTTTCCTGGGGGTGGGCCTGGTCCCCTTCTGCTCACTTCTAGGCCATTTGCCTTGACTTGCTTGGCCCACCCCAGCTGCTTCCCATTCATTTCCTGGCTTCTGAGCTTGCAGAGGGCTTGGGAATTCCTCCCAACTCAGGCAGCGACCAGCATTCTTCCCAGCTGGCAGTTTTCCTGCTAAATGGGAGCCTTGCTCTTGCAGTGTCCTCCACCTGTCTGCAGCTATATTGCCTCTAGACTTGTCCATGGCCCTGGAGCTCAGTGCACGTGTGACACAGCCTGAGCTGAATTCCTGCTCAAGGCTGCAGGGGAGGCCACCAGCTCCACACTTTATTCAGGGCAATGGAAATCCCCTCTTCCCTCACCATGCTTCCCACCCCCAGTCAGCAGGGGAGCATCCTCTGAGCAGATTGCCATACGTGCCTGTTTCTGCTTCCATTTCCCCAAATGAGAACACTACGGAAGGTCAGCAGAGCTTGGAACCAGCTCACCAGGGTTAAGTCGTGGAAAACACCAGTGATCCAGATAGGAAATAGGGGCCACGAGTAGTTTCAGATAGTGACAAAAAACAGGAGTGGCTGAACATTCACACTGTGGATATGTGGAGTTGGCCACCGCCTGATGCAATTTGTGTCTCCGAGGGTGGCTTCCATTGGCTTTACGCAGTGCCTGAAGTTCTAGTTCCTAGCCCAACTTCCTCTTTCCAGTAAAAGCAGGGTGTGGTGCAACATTTTCCAGAGTGTTCCTTGCAGTACAAATCCCCTGAGGTGCTCCTTGAGAAAAGGTTTTCATACTTGAATAACATTGCGCAATGCTGCACGCTATAGCTCCTTCAAGAAGATCACAGAGTGCATTCGTATATTAAGACTATTCGCTCTTGGAAGCTGTGCTTTATCCAGAGGCTCTGAAAGTTATTGGACTACAGAATGCTTCTTTCAAATAACACTTAATCATAATCAGTAAAATTAATGTTCAATGGACATACTGTTCTTTTTTTTGTTTGTTTGTTTCTATTTGAGTTGGAGTCTTCCTCTGCCGTCCAGGCTGGAGTGCAGTGATGTGAGCATGGCACACTGCAGCCTCGAACTTATGGGCTCAAATGATCCTCCCATCTCAGCCTCCCATTACCATGCATGCTAATTTTTTCTATTTGCTATTTTTATTTTTTTGTAGAGTCAGAGCCTCACTATGTTGCCCAAGCTGGTCTTGAACTCCTGGGGTCAAGCGATCCTCCTGCCTCAGCCTACCAAAGTGCTGGGATTACAGGCATGAGCCACAGCGCCCTGTTCAACGTGCTATTTTTTAAGCCAAGAACACACCTACCTCAGGGCCTTTGTCTTTGCTGGTCCTTCTACTTGCTATGACCTTTCTATGGATATTCACATGACTCACTTCCTCAACTGCTCAAAAGAGGTTTTCTCTGAATGTCCTATCTAAATGACTCTCCCCATTCACTTCAATACGGTCACTTTCTCTTTATCCCCTTATCCGGCTTTGTTATTTTCTATAGCAGTTATAACTCCCTGGCATTATAAATCATTTATTTATTATGTAATAATTAATTTATTTTTGATAAATGTATTGTAGTTAAAATGAAAGCTCCCTGAGGGCAGAAGCATCAGTGCCCCCTGTTGTATCCTCAGCTCTAGGAACTCTGCCTCTTTCTCTCTCAGTATGATCTTGAGCAAATCCCTTCATCACGTGGACCCTCAATTTCTTTAGGTAAGATGAAGAAAAACAATATCCATTCTGCTTCTCTCATGGGACCATGAGGAGGATCAGGTGAGAACTGGGCTGTGATAGTGCTTGTAAACTGTCAGGAGCTAAAAAATATAGGTTGTTTGTATATTATTAAACATATATCTATGTACATAATAAATATATTATTAAAGATAAAATGCAAAACAGAAAAGGGAGGTAACCCCCATGGTGAGATCAGATGAACTAGGAATGTGAGGATAGGTCGTTCTGGCAAAAAAGAAGGGCAGGGTAGAAGAAACTCTAAAGAGGCAGTGTGACCTAGGGAGAGCAAAGACCCGTTAATACTGTCCTGAATCACAGGAAATGGGAGAAATACTTAAGAGAGGGAAGAAAGTTTCACTAGTAGAGCTTGTTAGTGTAATCTAGTAGTTATTGCTTTTTGGATGCTTCCATATCTCTGACACTTTGATCTTTAAACAAATTTTGTTTAATCCATAGGAGAGTCCTATAGGGTAAGTATCATCTAGGTTTTATTCACAAGGAAACTGAAGCAGAGGGAGTTTCAATACCATACTGTACCCAAGGCCACATAGGGAGTGACAATTCAGATCTCAATGCCGACCTGAGGCTGCCAGACAAGGCAGTCTTGGCTCCCACAGAGCCTAATGGGTCTCCTCCTCGCCATATTTGGAGGTGGCCCTGTAAGAGTGAGGACAAGGTTAACCAGAGAACTTCTGTTAGCCTCTTCCTTAGCTCTCTCTAGAAAAACAGTTTGAACCGTAAACCTACAGTGGTGCCACAAACCTAGTTGATGTATAGAACCATCCACTGAATTGCTCTTTAGGGGAGGGAGCAGGGGAAGGACAGAGGAAGGTAGGTAGTTGTTAAAGTATAACAATGGTTATTACTTTGTTATTTGAGGAAATGTACGTATGTTCAGAAAATGGAAGTTGAGGCTGGGCTGCATGGAGACTGCTGTTTGTCTTGTTGTATTATTTTCTGCTGCAAGGGCTTATATCCTCTCATATCCTGTTTCTCTTTATTTTTAAAACCATGTGTCAATATTTTGTTTGCATTAACTAATTATCTGTGTGTCTCCATCTGAGACAATCTAAAAATTATTAAAGACTTCAGTAGCAAATCTGGGAATGGAATAAATGGAATGAGATCTATTATAAGATTCTTCTCTGTGTTACCAATGTTTGCCTAATGAGGTTTTACATCAACTTTGAAAACCTTAATTTATTTGGGTATTAAATTCAATTAAAGGTCTCCCACCAATCTGGCAGTTAGTCCTGAGGTGTGAAACTTGCCCTCCCTGAAGATGCTGGGAACTTTGCCCATAATATTGGAAACGATGGTTGAAAATAAAATCTTGACAATATTAGAACATGGGATAGTTGAAATCTCTGGGATGAAATGAGCATGACTAATATCATTTCTATTCCATAGAGCTCATTTTCCTTACAGAAGTTGTCAGGGAGTGAGTCTAGAGGGAGGCTGTGACTACATGTATGTAGCAGCAAATCTAAGCAATTATCAGGATGATTCAGCCACCAAGACCTTTTACTAGAAATAAACTGATATTTGGAGGTTAAGAATGGGAATGGGAAAATGTTTTTCTTTCATTTTTTAAAAATAATGCTTTCAATGTTTTTAGTTCAAGTGAATGGACATGTGTGTGTGTGTGTGTGTGTGTGAGAGAGAGAGAGGTGAGGTAGATAAGAGAAGGAGAGAGGAAAGAAGTGGGAGGGGAGGACAGGCAATGTCTTCAAACATCAAACTCTGGGATAATTGAATAGTTGGATGTGGGTTGTGCTCCCTGTTAAGGGACAGTGCCATGTAGTGGTTAAAGGTTTTAAGTCAGACATTTAGATTCAAAGCTTGGCTTAGTGCTTTTCTCAAGCTGTTCTCTGTAACTTGAAAGATCCTAGTGGTCCCCTAGTGTGATTCTATTTATCTTTCAAAAGGTCCTACTTGGATCTTTTGGAGTTTTCTGTAATTGTATCAGCCATAATGAATCTTTCGGTCTTTTGAATTCCTGCAGTAATTTATTGCCTTGTAAATATTTATGTTTATGTTTATCTTGCCTATTCTTTGAGAGCAGACTCCCTGCTTTACCTGCCTTCCTATTTCACACAGTTTTTAGTACTGTGTACTCAATAAATTTTTGTTTATTGAATGAAAATGGATGAATAAAAAATACTTTTGAGCAAACTCATGAAAGCTTTTGTTATTACAATTATAGTAGAGGTGACTTGTCTGAGTTCTAAAATATATTTTATTTAAAACTTTTTTTAATTTTTAATTTTTGTGGGTACATGGTAGGTGTATATATTTATATGATACATGGGATGTTTTGAAATAAGCACATTGTGGAGAATGGGGTATCCATCCCTTCAAGCATTTATTATTTGTGTTATAAACAATTCAATTATACTCTTTTGGTCACTTAAAAATGTACAATTAAATTATTATTGACTATATGGCCAGGCATGGTGGCTTATGCCTATAATCCCAGCACTGTGGAAGGCTGAGGCGGGCGGATCATTTGAGGTCAGGGGTTCAAGACCAGCCTGGTTGACATGGTGAAACCCCGTCTCTACTAAAAATAAAAAAAATTAGCCGGGCGTGGTGGTGCATGCCTGTAATCCCAGCTATTCAGGAGGCTGAGGTGGAACAATAGCTTGAACCCAGGGAGGTGGAGGTTGACAGAGTGAGACTCCATCTAAAAAAAAAATTATTATTGACTATAGGCTGGGTGAGGTGGCTTGTGCCTGTAATCCTAGCACTTTGAGAGGCTGAGGTGGGTGGATCATTTGAGCCCAGGAGTTCGAGACCAGCCTAGGCAACATGACGAAACCCTGTCTATACAAAAAAATTTAAAAATTAGCTGAGTGTGGCGGTGCACACTTGTAATCCCAGCTACTTGGGAACCAGACATGGGAGGATCTCCTGAGCCCAGAAGGTCAAGGCTGCAGTAAGCCAGCCTGGGCAATAAGAGTAAGACTCTGTCTCAAATAATAATAATAATAATAATAAAAGAAATAAATTATTAGACTATAGTCTCCCTGTTGTATTATCAAGTAGCAGATTATTCATTCTTTCTCTTTTTTTTGGGCCCATTAACCATCCCCACCTCTCTCCCACCCCTTCACTACCCTTCCCAGACTCTGGAAACCATCCTTCTATTCTATATTTCCATGAGTTCAATTGTTTTGATTTTTATATCCCACAAATAAGTGAGAAATTGCACTGTTTGCCTTTCCATGCCTGGCTTATTTCACTTAACATAATGACCTTCAGTTCCATCCATGTTGTTGCAAATGACAGGATTTCATTCTTTTTTATGGCTGAATAGTACTGCACTATGTATATGTACTACATTTTCTTTATTCATTCACCTGTGGATGAACACTTTAGGTTGTTTCCAAATCTTGGTTATTGTGAACAGTGTTGTAACAAACATGGGGGTGTAGATGCCTCTTTCACATATTGATTTTCTTTCTTTTGGGTATATACCTAGCAGTGGATTGTTGGATCATATGGTAGCTCTGTTTTTAGTTTTTTGGGGAACCTCCAAACTATTATCCATAGTGGCTGTATAATTAATAATTTACATGCCCACCAAAAGTGTACAAGGGTTCCCTTTTCTCCACATCCCTAGCATTTTTTATCACCTGCCTTTTGGATATAAGCCATTTTAACTGGGGTGAGATGAAATCTCATTGTAGTTTTGATCTGCATTTCTCTGATGATAAATGATGTTGAGCATCTTTTCATATGCCTGTTTGCCATTTGTATGTCTTCTTTTGAGAAATGTCTATTCAAATCTTTTGCTCATTTTTTGATCAGATTATTAGATTTTTTTCATATAGAGTTGTTTGAGTTCCTGATATATTCTGATTATTAATCCCGTGTCAGATGGGTAGTTTGCAAATATTTTTTCCCATTCCATGGATTGTTTCTTCACTTTGATTGTTTCCTTTGCTGTGCAGACGCTTTTTAACTTGATGTGATCCCATTTGTTCATTTTTGCTTTGGTTGTCTGTGCTTGTAGGGTATTACTCAAGAAATGTTTGCCCAGACCAATGTTCTAGAGAGTTTCTTTAATGTTTTCTTGTAGCAGTTTCATAGTTTGAGGTCTTAGATTTAAGTCTTTAAACCATTTTTATTTCATTTTTGTATATGATGAGAGAGGGGTCTAATTTCATTCCCTGCATATGGATATCTGGTTTTCCCAGCACCATTTATTGAAGAGACTATCTTTTCCCCAGTGTGTAGTCTTGACACCTTCATTGAAAATGAGTTCACTATAAATGTATAGATTTGTTTCTGGGTTCTCTTTTTGTTCCATTGGTCTATGTGTCTGTTTTTATGCCAGTACTATGCTGTTTTGTTTAATATAGCTGTGTAGTATAATTTGAAGTCAGGTAATGTGATTCTTCCAGTTTTGTTCCTTTTGCTTAGAATAGCTTTGAGTGTCCTGGGTCTTTTGTGGTTCTATATAAATTTTAGGATTGTTTTTTCTATTTATGTGAAGACTGTTACTGGTATTTCTATAGAGATTGCATTGAATCTGTAGATTACTTTGGGTACTATGGACATTTTAACAATATTGATTCTTGCAATCCATGAACATGGAATATCTTTCCATTTTTTGGTGTCCTTTTTAATTTCTTTCATCAGTGTTTTATAATTTTCATTAGAGAGAGCTTTCACTTCTTTGGTTAATTCTTAGGTATTTAATTTTATTTGTGGCCATTGTAAATGAGATTACTTTTTTATTTTGTTTTCAGATTGTTCACTGTTAGCATATAGAAATGCTACTGATTTTTGTATGTTGATTTTGTATACTGCAACTTTACTGAATTGTTTATCAGTTCTATTGTTTTTTGGTAAAATCTTTAGGTTTTCCCAAATATAAGATTATATCATCTGCAAGCAAGAATAATTTGACTTCTTCCTTTCCAATTTGAATGCTCTTTATTTCTTTCTCTTGTCTGATTACTCTAGCTACGACTCCCAGTACTATGTTGAATAACAGTGGTGACACTGAGCATCCTTGTCATGTTCCAGACATTAGAGGAAAGGCTTTCAGTTTTTCTCCATTCAGTATGATACTAGCTGTGGGTTTATCATATATGCTTTTATTATGTTGAGATATGTTTCTTCTATACCCGGTTTTTTGAGGGTAAAATATATTTTAGAAATTATGAAAATGAATGCCTTGGATGCTAAAGAATTTGAGTGCAAAGTGCTGTGGCCCTTGTATCAGATATAATCCTTTATTTTAGAAGCTTTATTCATTTAGTCAGTAATTACTATTTGCTTTTATATGCTATGCACTGTTTTAGGGGTTACAACCTTGAACAAGACTCAATCTATGCTCTTTTTTTTTTTAATTTTAAAGACAAGATCTTGCTCTGTCACCCAAGCTGGAGTGCAGTGATGTGATCACAGCTCACTGCAACCTTGAACTCCTGGGTTCAAGGGATCTTCCCACCTCAGCCTCCCGAGTAGCTGGGACTACAGGTGCATGCCACTGTGTCCAGCTAATTTTCTTGTTGTTTTTGTTGCCCAGGCTGATCTTGAACTCTTAGGCTCAAGGGATCCTACTGCCTTGGCCACTTAAAGTGTTGGGATTAAAAGCATGAGCCACTGTGCTCGGCCCCACTCTGTGCTCTTAGTTTGTAATTAGTAGGGAATTGAGATTTGTTTAAAAAGGCAATTACAAGATTTTGATTACATGGTGATTAATGCCACATAATAAGATAGGGTGCAATGGAAGCATTATTCTAGTCTTGGGAGTGAAGACATGCTTCTTAAAGAAAGTGATTAAGTTAAGAAAATAAGAATAACATACATGAGTTATTTACCGAATAATACCAGCATGTTGTGGATAATGTTAAATTGGGAGGTAGGGACCATAAATACATTGTGTTCTAAGATGGGCTGATATAGGCAGAGAAGTCTTCAGAGACAAGATTTGATTTAAATTAGATCTTGCCCAATTGATGAATATAATTTTTTATATGGTTGTGTTTAAAGACAGGGGGAGAACATCCCAGGTAGAAGTTTCAATACGTGTGAAAGGCTGGGTGTGGTGGCTCATGCCTGTAATCCTGGCACTTTGGCAGGCTGAGGCAGGTGGATCACCTGAGGTCAGGAGTTTGCACTTTGCATTAGGTGCTAGGGACCCAATAATGAATCAAATCTGGTCCCAGTACAGAAAATCATAGCTTATAGTATTATAAGGAGACCGGTCTAAATAAAGCAGAGGTTTAATCCTGGGGAGTAGTGGGAAATCTGAAGAGATAGAGTGGGGCCACCTGTATTTTGACTAATGTCTTGGGAGTTCAGATTTGAAGTCACTTACATTTTTTTATAGAGTAAGTACATTTCCTGGCTAATATGATAGAAGGGTTGCAACCGGAGAAAGAGCAGCTCTTGTAGGCACAGGGAAGTAACAAAGCAGGCTAGAGAATAGGCTAATTTTTGTGTTCGTTCTCCATCACCACTGCAAGTATACTGGCTTAGCAGGTCTGAGTTGCAAGTGCCTTCTGACTGGTCTCCCTGATTACAGCTTCTTGTCCACTCAAATCTAGTTGACACACTGCTGCCATGGTATATTCATGAAACAACATCTAGATTCTCATCTGACTAAGAAATCTTCAATGAATCTCTTTTTTTAAACTAATAAGCATTTGTTAAGGGTCTTTCTCCATATCTATCTATCTATCTATCTATCTATCTATCTATCTATCTATAGATAGGTAAGTGGTAAGTTTTAGGAATCAAAGCAGAATAAGGTAACAGAGAATAACAAAGATGGTGCTTTTCTTGGATAAAGTTTTGAGGGTTACTTTTCCAAATAAGAAGAAACTTGAGTTAAGACTTGATTGGAGGGAGAGCTTTTGAGGCTTAATAGCAAGGGAAAAGGCCTTGAAGAAGTGTGTTTGTTGACTTCAAGGAGTGAGAGGTGGTGGGCATGGCTGGAGCACAGTGAGCAAGAGGGAGAGTGATGGAAGGTGAGCTTGACGTGGGTGAGTGGGTGGTGCCCCCCACCTTGAGTCAAGTTGTGCTTTGTAGTTCATCCTAAGGACTTTGGATTTTGTTCTGAATGATATAAGAAGTTGTTGGAGGGCTTTGAACAAAACAGTATCATGATCTTATTTAGATTTGAAAAGGATTGATGGCTGTTGGCTGGAGATAGGCTCTAGAGGGGCAAAGATGAAAACAATGAGATCAGCTGAGGAAGTAAAAGAAATGAAGTTGAGAGATGCTGGTGGTTTGGACAAAAGTGGTAGTGATGAGGGTGTAGAGAATGATTGGACCCTTGGTTACAACTTGTAGCTAGGATTAATAGGATTTGCTGAATGAAAATAGAAGAGTAAAAAATGACTTCAATTATTTTGACCTGAGTAACTGGAGTAATGAAATTGCTATTGACAGGGAGGGGTAAGGTAGCCAGAGTAAGTGGCCTGGAACGTGATTAGAATCATGCTTTTGAACATATCTCTTGCATGCTTATTAGCTGTCTGAGTAGATGTGTTGCGATATAAACAATTGGATATATGATTATAGAATTCAGGAAGTGTCTGTGCTAGAGATACACATTTGGGATTTGTATATAGATAATATAGATAATATTTGAAGCCACAGGCCTAGATGAGATCACCAAGGAATAAGAATAGGTAGAGAAGGACAAACTGTGGTGCTCCAATGGTTAGAAGTGAGATGATAAGGAGGAATCAGCGAAGGAGATTGAGAAGAGTTATCCGTGAGGGAGAAGGGATCTCTGGAAGCTGGGTGAAGAAAAGATTTCAAGGAGGAGAGAATAATCAACTGTGTTGAGTAACTGACATTTGAATTTTGCCATTGGACGGGGGGAAGTTGATAAGCACAGTTTTTCACACTGTGTTGGTGAAGTGGTTACAGCCTGAATGGAGATTTTTCAAGACAGAAAAAAGTAAGGAAGTACCGGCAGTGAGTTATAACAGTCCTTTAGTTTAGAAAAACTTTGCTGTCATGGGAAAGTAAAATAGGGAGGTAGCTTAAAGGGATGATGTGGTACAAGGACGTTTGTTTTTAATGAGCTAGGTAGGGCAAATTTCATGATATTAGGAATAATGATGGATAACACAGGAGAGAGTGGACATTTGCTGAAGCAGTGTCATTAGTGTCCTTGAAAAGGTGAGAAAGCCAGGGACCCAGTGTCTGGTGAAGGGGCTAGCCATAGATAAGAGTATGGACAGTTCCTCCATCATAGAAAGTGTGGGCAGAGTACATGGGGACATTGGAGAGAAGTTTGTTGATGTAGTCTTGGGACTCTTTGGAAATTCTTTTCCGATTGCCTCTATTTTCTCAGCAAAACAATAAGACTCTCAGCAGCTAGAAGGAGAGTAACAAAGAAGTTGGAGGTTTGAAGAGCAAGAATAAAGTATAAAACAGACATTTTTTTTTTTTTAGATGGAATTTTGCTCTGTTGCCCAGGTTGGAGTACAATGGCGCACCAACTCACTGCAACCTCTGCCTCCCAGGTTCAAGCCATTCTCCTGCCTCAGCCTCCCGAATAGCTGGGATTACAGGCACCTGCCACCACACTCGGCTAATTTTTGTATTTTTGATAGAGACGGGGTCTCACCACATTGGCCAGGCTGGTCTCAAACTCTTGACCTCAGGTGATCTACCTGCCTCGGCCTCCCAAAGTGCTAGGATTACAGGCATGAACCACTGCACCTGGCCTAAAATAGACAGAAGAGAATGTGATGATGAAGAAAATCTTCAAGAATTGCCATTTATATTATTTGTTATGGTATTCAAAGTTTTCAAAAAATTTCTCCTAGTTCTCTCAACTCATCTATTCTCCACTCCCAGTCATTCCCAATGCACGTTTCTGTTTTAGCGTCATGATAATGGATGCAATATAGTAGAACACCTAGGGGCATCAGGCTGCAGTGAGCCATGATTGTGCCAATACACTCTGGCCTGGGCGACAGGGTCAGACTCTGTACTCAAAATAATAATAATAATAATAATAATAATAGTAATAAATAGAATGCTTAGGAGTGGGAACTTTGGTGGTGTCCAACTTTTGGAATTTGAATCTTGGTTTCACCACTGTGTTTCTTCTGGCTTTGGTTTCTTTATCTGCAAATGAGGAAATAAACAATCCATACTTCTTGTGGTTGTCATAAAGATTATAGAAGATAATGCATATCAAGCATCTGGCACATGGTAAACACTCAGGAAATATTAGTCAGGGTTAATTTTACTACTACCATCATCTCTATCCTGTGAGGATGTGTGTCTTAAGGGAGAGGACTATTTTACTCAGCCTGTGATCCTCATGATACCTTGTATAGAGTTGATGTTTAACAACTATCTAATGGAATGCAATCCACATTTAAACAATACTCAGTGCATTGCAATTGGCCCTCAGGTTTCCTGAAAATCTGACTATTATAATCAGCATGTTCTGTTTGAAGGTATTGTCAGTTGTCAAGTTGAGTGTTTGAATGCTCCACTGCCCTAAAAAGAAATTCATGATGATATTTCTCAAAAAAACATATTCTACACATGCAAATGTTGCCTTCTTTTTTGAACATCCACTTCTTAGATTGGATCCTACTGTGCTGTGGTCTTCCCTGGGAGCCTGATTTTTATGAAGCTGGCAGGGGGCTGGGTGCATAAAGAGATTCACAGCTGAGGAAATCAGACAATTGAAGCTCTGAACAGCCTCAGTGAGAAAACAGTGTTCCTGTTTCCTCTGTGCCACAGTCTTGTCACCTGCTTTTCCATACAGTGGTGAAACAGAGGTAGAAAATTGATTTGGCAAGTCACTTCTATTATTATCTTAGTGTAGCAGGACGAGCCTCAGACAAAACCCCTCAGACACCGAGTTAAGGAAGGAAGGGCTTTATTTGGCCAGGAGCGTCGGCAAGACTCACGTCTCAAAAACAGAGCTCCCCAAGTAAGCAATTCCTGTCCCTTTTAGGGGCTCACAACTCTAAGGGGGTCTGTGTGAGAGGGTCGTGATCGATTGAGCAAGCAGGGGGTATGTGACTGGGGGCTGCAAGCATCGGCAATTAGAACGGAACAGAACAGGACAGGGATTTTCACAGTGCTTTTCTATACAATGTCTGTAATCTATAGATAACATAACCGATTAGGTCAGGGGTCAATCTTTAATGACCAGGCCCAGGGTGTGGCGCTGGGCTGTCTGCCTGTGGATTTCATTTCTGCCTTTTAGTTTTTACTTCTTCTTTCTTTAGAGGCAGAAATAGGGCATAAGACAATATGAGGGGTGGTCTCCTCCTTTACTCCCCCTTTTGAGAACTTCACTCATTAGTGGGAGTTCTCACTTGCATTCTAACTACCCATGTCTTCTTGCAAGACAGATCAATAGTGATTAATATAGTACACTTGTGCTGAAGCATTTTGATGAACTAAGGTAGCGATGAAGCTTTTTATCATTTGAAGAAGTAGAGGTAGCAAACAAGTGAGCAGTAAGCAGGTTTCTATTACTATTATAACTCCTGTTTGAAGAGTTTTAAATCTTCTTAGTGCTGGGAACCATTTTCTAAACATGGCCCCAGGATCAAATCCATGCCAGTTTTGTCATATCTCTAACTATGTCTTCAACTACTTGCCCTTGATCATCTATGTGTAGGCAGCAATTAGTAAGGTTAAATTTCCCACAGACCCCTCCTTCAGCTGCTAGCAAGTAGTCGAGAGCCAATCTATTTTCATAGATAGCATTTCTCATTTGAGTTTCTTGCTGGGCCAGAATAGTCAAGGCTCTGCTGGTCTTATTAGTGACTATTTTTAAGACAGCTTGTAACCGTATGATTTGGTTGAGCATGTAAATGGGGGTCTGGTATCCCCATGAGCCATCTTGTGCCCAAGTGCCAGGCACATAGTATTGTATGATTCTCTCAGGGGGCTGTTCATCATCTTTTTAATTTTCTATAGCTATGCTTCTCTTTTTGCGGGAAGCATAGACAGGGAAGCCCAGGAGTTCACCTGTCTTTATGGGCAGTAGGAAGAAAGATGGTTTAATAGTGCCAATAACACAACTACCTGCCCACTGGTCGGGTAATTTGGTGTAAGCTCTATGCCCACATATCCAGTATAATCAAGTGGGGGCTGTCCAGTCCCACTGGGACTCCGGGTGGGTTCACACGGTTTGCAACTTTGGGAATTTACTAAATGGATTTTTCTTAGTGTGTTTTGAACTCCACTAGGTGGCTGTTTTTGTAGTACTATTATACAGTTTTTGCCCAAGGCAGCTGAGTCTTCCCACAGGAAGGGTGAAGTCCTTCCCAACTCTTGCTATATAGTATTGTCTAAAGACTGAGGCTTTTAGGACCCAGAAGTTATCAGGGTGATTCTTTTGAGCTGGGAATTCATCAGGAACTGGGTGTGTAGGTACTAATTCTTGGGCTTCCCATGGCCATTGATCTCCCATTATAGTTCCTCCACATATATAACATGAAGTGACATTGAGAGACTGGGCTACATGCTCGGCTAATTGCAAAAACAAATTTCTTGTTTTTCCTGGAATTTCTGGTACTGGCACATTTAGTTCATCATAGAAGGTTTGAAATACTGGCTCAGGAGAGCATTTATAAACTTCTCCTCAAACCACAGTATTTACTTGAGGATCCAGTCCAGCCCCATCGATTCCTAGGGTTACATGCTCCCCTTATTTCCAGCAAGGATCAAGGGAGTTTGTTATTACTAGTTCTAAGGGGTTACACAGACCACTGGTACACGAAGGGTCACTTTTCCCTTTCTGAAGATGGACAGGATCCTTTCCATTTTTTATCCAAGTAGCCTAAATGACACAAGACCAGTATCCACATTCATTTCCACACAGTCTTAATTCATGACAAATGTACTTATTTTCTGCCATATAGCCTCTTTCCTAATTAAGAGAACCACATCTTATTCCTAACTTATTACTATTAATGACAGCACAGACATCAAATTTCAAGGTGACTTGTTTGGGCACTCCTTTTTCTTCTGTTTTGGCTAACACTTTACTCATATCATTTATGAGCCCTCACCAGTCCTCAGTCCTTAATCTTATTTTAAAAACTGTGGTCATGGGAGGCTCAGATGGGTCATAACACACATCAGCTTGGGGGCTACATACCTTGTATAGAATAGCATTATACAAACAAGTTCTTTTTAGAGTCCCAGTACACTTATGATAACCATGAAATAATAGGACTGTAGCAACTTTTTGTCCTACCTCACAGTGACTTGATGTATACACTGGGAATAGTCCTCAGTCTGAGGAAGGTCAGTTGAAGTCCTTACTGTACAAGTCCAAATTTTAAGGAAAATGAGTCCCGTGATGAGTTTTCTCATGCTTCGGCCACACGTGGACCAGTCAGTTTCCAGGTGTGACTGGAGCAGGGCTTCTCATCTTCTTCAGAGTCACTTTGCAGGGGTTGGCGAAGCTGCTCCCATCCACGTACAGTCACAGCCTACTGATGTTCAAGGATGGTCTCAGAGGTTGGGCCCACTAGAATAAACTGAGTCCAATACCTTTACACACTTATGTTCAACTGGGCTCTCTGATACTGGGAGCAAGGTGGTGGGACTTAGGGTGTTGCAAACTTCAATGGTTATGTGGGGATTTTTACATAGCAAGCTTTGGTACTTGGTTAATCTAGCATTTGTTAGCCAATGATGCCCTTTGGTATTCATCAAAGTTACCACAGCATGGGGGGGCCTTTATATTCAGGTTTTGCCCAAGGGTTAGTTTATCTGCTCCTTGTGCTAACAGGGCCATTGCTGCCAGGGCCCTTAGACATGGGGGCCAGCCTTTGGAAACCCCATCTAGTTGTTTTGAGAGATAGGACACTGGCCTTGGCCAAGGCCCTACAGTCTGGGTTAAAACTCCAACTGCCATTTTTTCTCTTTCTGACACATGGAGTGTAAAGAGTTTTGTCAGGTCAGGTAGCCCCAGGGCTGGGGCTGACATGAGTTTTTCTTTTAACTCATGAAAAGCTTGTCACTGTTGGTTGTAATAGATGTAGTTTATCCAATCTACATTTTTATTAACTGTCACCCACCAAAATATTGACTCAAATCCTGCAGATATTTGATTTCAAGCTTTAAATTCATCTGGTATTCCCCGTGGGACTCCAATTGCGTCTAAATAGACGTGAGAGTTGAAAGACCCATAAAGGTCTTCTCTCGCTTTACGATGTCTTATTTTTCCTCCCTCTGGTTGATGAAATGCCAGGGTGAAAGTGATAGCCAATTGAACTAAAGTACAATTGCCACTCCAGTTATTTGGCAGAGTGCCCAATAAAGGTCCACCAAAATACCACCACACATCTGCTCGGGGATGAACAAGGGCTGACTGATTGATAAGCTCTTGAAAATTCTTAAGCTTACTGAATCCCTTCAGGTCTCCAAGGAACGCTATGTTTCCTTCCTGTCATGAGAGACAGGAAGTGAACTTAGTGTTGGGAGATGGAGGCTGGATGGTCCTCGGGGGCTGACCTGCAGGGTACTGGACTTTGGGATATAGTAGAGAGAGCTTGGCATGACTTATTACTCCAGGCTGTAGAATCCTGGAAAAAAGCTACCATGCAGCTCATGCCTGGTCAACTGGAGGACCACCTTAGTGGAAAGGGGACAATCTGGGGCTCTGGCCTACCATGTGCACAAGCATAACAATTGCTTTTGTTTAATGTGCAGATGGAATATTTGATCCATTCCAACCAGGCATTTGCATCTTGGTATCCTGTCTTAATTGCCAAAGTTTGTTTTAAGTCTTTAACTTCTATGATCCTCTAGTAAAATGAATGTATGATTTTAGGAAATTATAAAAACTGGTTGGGGTAGTCCATCCTTGCTCTTTAGTGGTCCACAGAATGTTGGACCAACTACGGCATAAAAGCTCTACACTGGGGAGCGAGACTCCTGGTTGACACGGGAGTCTTTATCGAAATTTCCTTGGATTTAATGGTCCTAATTTACTAATGTCCAGTCTGAGGAGAGTCAGGAGGGACAGAGGTACTTTTCTGAATTAGAGAGCTGTCTTTGACTTGGCAAGTCCCCACAGGGTATAACAAGGCAAGCATTAAATGCAATAGTTTGAGGTGACATTGACTTGGTTATGTTAGTAACTAGATGGTCAGCAATAGAACAGGAAAGAAGAAAGAGTAATAGAAAAGATGAAAGAATTAAATTTTTCTTAGCTTTAGTTTGGTAGGGTTTTCCCCTGGGACTATAGTACATGACTCTGGAGGGGATGGCGCTTTCTTGACTTGGTTGTGATGAGTTCATCCTTTTTTTGCTGTATGAACAGCAGTCTTGGTGGTTAGCAGCACAAGGTAGGGTCCTTCCTAGGCTGGCCTGAGTTTCCTTTCTTTTCACCCTTTGATGAGAACGTGATCTTCATGCTGGTGGTGGTTTACTGGAAATTCTAGGGGTGGTACATGTGCTAAAAAGACTTTTAGTTTTGGGGGAAAGAAAAGTGGAAGATAAACCAAGTATATAATTTCTAAGAAATTGACCTTTTGTTTTAAATGTGGGGACATCAGCAGTGAACTTTATAGTCCTTGGTGCCTTTCTACTGAATAATTTCCTTTAGCACCTATTTTTATTAGTTTTTGGACCAAAGAAGTCAAACAGCATTTTATATTTGACAATGCTTCCGGTATGATTTTTATACCAGATAAGCTAAATTTCACCTTTATATTAGTGCGTTATTAATGTTAAACTTAGTTTTAATAAAACTTTATATACATATTTATTCAATTTTTAATGTCAGACCATGAGGTAAGATTTTTACAGACTCTTTTTAACCTTTTATAATCTTTGTTAAAGAGCAGGTTAGTGCTTTAAGAAAAACCTGTTGTGTTTTTACTTTAATGTCCAGTTCACAGAAAAACTGGATGATACCCCTTTAACTTTAGCTAATATGTTTACACACAGAATTTACACACAATTAATGTTTTAAAACTTGCTTAAACTTTTAAAACAAAATTTTAACCTTTTAATGTAGGTAAAAAATAGTTTTACATTCAGGAGGCCTAATTACTTGTAAATTATACAACATTTCTTGTATAAATTCTTTTTTTAACACACTTTTTAAAAATAATTCTCTTTCATGACTTTTACAGACAATTCTTTGACATGCCTTAACTTTCTGACTTACTACAAACATTTCTTTCTTTAAACAACCAGTTAATTTACTTCATGACAAGAATTGACTATATAGCATTCTTTTTACATAAATTCTGCCCCCCCTTTTTCTCTCTCTCTCTTTTTTTTTTTTTTTTTTTTAAAGATAACCATTCTTTTCCAAAGTGAACTTCCTTTATGTCTGTGGACCAGACTAAGGCCACAAGATTAGAAGTTATTATAATACATGTTACATGGTTAACTTTTAGCAAACTTTACTTTTGTTGAAAACCTTGTAAGTTTGGGATTTCAATTATCCTTTGCTATTAATAAGACCTTGTTTAGTCCAAATTAACTTAGCATTGGTACAGATGGCTTTTTTTTTCCTTTAATTACCTGGGAGGAACCATCTATGGTCCTGTCCTGAAGAGAGTTCCTCCTAGTCTGGTTGGACCTTTGTATGGTAATTAAGATTTAGATCCCCTGTTAGGAAACCTGCTGGGTTAAGGCAATTTTCAGTGGTTAATGTTAAACCATCTTTTTTTTTTTTTTAGGATACTTCTGAACTGGTGAGGTGTGCTTAAAATGAGGTTCCTCTAAAAGTTATTTTTTTACTTTCTTCTGTTAGCAAAGCAGTTGCTGCTACAGATTGAATGCATTAGGCCATCTGTGGGTTACTGGGTTAAGGATTGTTGATAGGAAGGCCTCAGTGCTTTCGGGATACGCCCTTGTTTACACTGACAACAAAGTGGTATTGGAGTGTTATAGGGTTACAGCAAACACCTTTAATTATCAATTATAGGTTTTAAATTTACTTTGGCTTTTAAAGGAATAAGGTACACTTTTTTTTCCTTAACTACTTGTGTGTGTCTGTCTTTCTTTCTTTCTCTTTCTTTCTCTTTCTTTTGTTCTTTCTCTCTCTTTGACTTTCCTTTTGCCTCTGTCTCTTCCTCTCTCTCTGCCTCTCTCTCTCTTTCTCTCTTTTCTTGACTCCCTCTTTGTCTTTCTGTCTCTTCCTTTCTCTCTCTTTGCTGGTCTTTCCTTGCCTCTGCCAGCGGCTTATGCTGCTGTTCTCTCAACTACTGTGAAGGGTGGTCTAAAACCAGCTGTAACCAAGTGTCTATGTACGGGAACTGGTCTGGGTGCCCTGGCTTACAGGTTACCTTGTGCCATACCTTTGAAACAAGGGACCTATCCAGGCTTCCTTCTGATGGCCAACCCACCTCTAATGCTGGCTAGTCTATCTTACACAAAGTTTTAAGTTTTCCTGGTGTCATAGTACTCCATAGTCTCTCTTAAATCTTTTCTTGAAATTTTTCAACATAGTTCCTAGTGGGGTGGGCTTACTTTGTGCCTGACCCATGCTTCCTTGAGGCAAAACACCACGTTCATACCACACGCACACCACAAAACAAAGAATGGGTAAAAAGGGTACACACACACTTTTACAGTTTCCACCAAACCAGAATCAAAACCAAGATCAGAGTATCAAGCAATCCAAGCCAGGTCAAAACCAAACCCAAAATATCAAGCAATCCAAGTCAAGTCAAAAACAAAAACCAAAGTGCTGATACAGGCACGCCGTGGGTGATCAGGCCACGTTTCCACTCCAAAGGAGTGTGCAAGTTCCAAAGACTAGTCTTACCAAGTTTCAGATGTCTGGACTCCAAGTGCCAGTTCCTTCCTGGTGTTCAGCCACTGTGTTGATCCTCTGCATGGGCCTGCCATGCACCACTCTGACTAGGTGTTCCACTGGGGCAATTGCCTACCTGGGAGCGCTCTCAGGATCCACGTCACTCAAGCTGGCTGGGGTCCCCCACAGGGATGCTCCACAGGGCAGGCCTAAGCACCCCAAGGGGTTGCCTTGACCTTCTGTTAATCACCTCGCTCCCCCATCAGGGAACCAAGAAATGTAGCAGGATGAGCTGCAGACAAAACCCCTCAGACACTGAGTTAAAGAAGGAAGGGCTTTATTTGGCCGGAAGCATCAGCAAGACTCACTTCTCAAAAACAGAGCTCCCCGAGTGAGCAATTCCTGTCCCTTTTAAGGACTCACAACTCTAAGGGGGTCTGCATGAGAGGGTCGTGATCGATTGAGCAAGCAGGGGATATGTGACTGGGGGCTGCATGCACCGGTAATGAGAACAGAACATAACAGGACAGGGATTTTCACAGTGCTTTTCTATACAATGTCTGTAATCTATAGATAACATAACCGATTAGGTCAGGGGTCAGTCTTTAACTACCAGGCCCAGGGTGTGGCACTGGGCTATCTGCCTATGGATTTCATTTCTGCCTTTTAGTTTTTACTTCTTCTTTCTTTAGAGGCAGAAATAGGGCATAAGACAATATGAGGGGTGGTCTCCTCCCTTAGTAGAAAGGCCTCATAAACGGCATTTGCAAAGGAGAACTGCTTTAAAAAGGGTATAGTCATTCAATGCCTGTGGGACAAATGGCCCTTTGGTACTGGCTGTAGAAATCATCTAGATGGTGCAGACTGTGCTCTGGAAGAGCATTTTATTGCAGGGACACTGCAAGAATTGACTGTCTTATTAAGAAGCACTATTATAATAAAATGTGATTTAATTACCAAGCAGGGGTCAAGAAAGGACTGGAGGAGGGATTTGATCATGAAAATACTGGCCCAGATGAATTAATTTTAAGGGTGTTTGTAATAATTAGGCACATATATTTGAATAATAATCACACCCCCAAATTATGTGAAAAGTATACCCCTTTCAATTGCATAAAGTAGTTTACGTGCCCATTATCAACTGAGCCAAGGAATGTGTAATGATATGAAACCTAAGATCTTCATGAAATGCTTCCATAAAAAATAACAGACAGCTTTCCCTTTACTTATATTTACTTGCCAATTTCAAAGGAATCAAATTCCATTAAATTATATAAATAAACTATCCTGAAGGCACTTGCTTCTACTGTTTCAGGAAGCTACCCTATATTTAGAAAATTTCTGTGGCTCCCGATAAATGTATTTCCTTTAGAAAAGCAATTCTCATAACTTAAGTGGATAGAGTAGTGGCTGTTTTTAATGAAACTAAGGAATTTGTGATGTCATCTTGTGTGTGCCAATCCTTCAATTAAGAGGGGAGGACCCGAAAATGCAAAACCCTATGGTTATACCACACACTTTAAAAGAAATGTATCAAAAGCTCATTATGCATGGTCACAGTTTGCAGCAAAATACAATCCTTTAGAAAGTGAAAGGGACTGCTCTTTTATGTAACTTGGCTCTGGAAGCCTGCGGTGACAAACCACACACATCAACAGCCCCCACTTTGAGCAAACGTGGAAAACCACTTGTTAGCTCCGCCCCTCTAAGTACTCCTCCCTGTGGCTCCATTTTGTTTTTAAACTATTTTATTTTTGGTAAAAGTTAAGTTTACTAAGCTCTAAAATACATGAAATCTCCTGCTGTCTATTCTAACACTGGAAGCTGCTCCGGTATAAAAATTGATGCATCCCATGTGATAAGGAGGAGGAATGTTATTTTATTAACAGTTGGCACCAGAATTCCTTCAGAAAGGGAAATGGAATTACTCTGAAAAATACCCTGATAAGAGCTTCTAAAGTAGAAGAGATCCCAGGAGGGGCCAGGGAGTAGGCGGAATGTTTCTGAGACAAAGGGAGCAATTTTGCTGTAACTTACAAGGGCATCCAGAGGGCCTGGGAGGGGAGGAGCATTGGAGCCAATCAGAGAACATCTTCTCAACGTGGCTCTTCCTCTCCATCCTCCCGCACAAGCCTTTGCTAAAATGATTGAGCTGGCTAAATACTTGGTGCAAGTAATTTTTTATTTTATTTTATTTTTTGGTAGAAGCGTGGGTAAGGGTTGGGCTTGTGTCTAGATCAATTGAGTATATCAAGGTTAACATGTATGGACCTAAGACTGGAGGCAAACAGACTCTGAAAATAAACTTGTAGGATTTTTTTTTTTTTAAATTATGGAGAGGCCTCTAGGTGCTCACGGGGGGATGTTTTTTGATGTAGTCTTTGGAAGCTCTTTTCTGATTGCCTCTATTTATTTTCTCAGCAAAACAATAAGACTCTCAGCAGCTAGAAGAATAACAAAGATGTTGGAAGTTTGAAGAGCAAGAATAAAGTATAAAATAGATATTTTACCAAAAATGCCTTCTACCAAAAGACTTTTGCCAAAAATAAAATAGTTAAATTTTATTGATATCTTTTAATGAAATCTTTGTGGGAGCTAGAGGGCCTCTGATGGGATCTTGGGTAAACCAGCTAGTTTATGGGCAGAATCACTGCTGTCATGGGTGGGAAGCTACTGTGGATAGTCTTAAGCTGCTTCATGGATGGTTACTTGGAAACAGGACTCTATAAATACAAGATATCATGGTTGCTTTTGCAGTCATTGAACTGGCCAGACTTCAACGTAATTTTTTTAAAGTTATTAATTTATTAATTTATTATTATTATTCTTTAGAGGCAGGGTCTTGCTGTGTTGCCCAGGCTGAAGTGGAGTGGTATGATCATAGCTCAGTGTAATTTGAACCTCAAGGGCTTAAGTGATCCTCCTGCTTCAGCCTCTGAAGTAGCTGGGAACACAGGGTCCACCACCACGTCTGGCTAATGTGAATTTAAGGGGCTAATTGACGGAAAAAAATGATTCTTTAGTAGACTAACAAAGAATTTTGAGATCCTAACCTTACATTTCAACACTAGTTTTTCAAAATTAATTCAAAGTCCCTGAGAATGAAGGATAAATTAAGGATCAAAATGGTATCTAATAGTCTCCAAATGATTCTTCATTAGCCAAGGTTGCTAGAGTGCAAATGATTCTTCATTAGCCAAGGTCGCTAGAGTGCAAATGAAGGTGAGTCAGCATATTGAACACTTTGCACACAATCATCATATCTGTTCTAGGATCAAACCTAGAGGACCACAGTTGAAGCCAATGGACAAAGGGTAGAAATATATGTGATCATGGTTTACAGTGTGTCTTGGGGGTTTTTGGGTACAAAAATAATGGGATATCACCCAAGGCAGGGGTCCACAAACCCCAGGGCACGGTCTGTGGCCTCTTAGGAACTGGGCCGCACAGCAGGAGGTGAGCGGAGAGTGAGGGAGCATTACTGCCTGAGCTCTGCCTCCTGTCAGATCAGCAGCGGCATTAGATTCTCATAGGAGCCTGAACCCTATTATGAACTGCGCATGTGAGGGATCTAGATTTCACACTCCTTTTGAGAATCTAATGAATGCCTGATGATCGGAGGTGGAGCAGTTTCATCCCAAAACCATCTCCATCCCCCACTGTCTGTGGAAAAATTGTCTTCCACGAAACCGGGCTCTGGTGCCAAAAAGGCTGGGGACCGCTGACCTAAGGAAATGATTCAATGTATATTAGATATTTCCTCCAACTGGAATTTTCTGACCCAGAGTTTCAGATTGCATCTCCCCCTCAAGAGATACTGTCCTTGATCACGCCTTATAAAGTTTTCCCCTGCATGTCACCCTTTGGATTTCTTTCACAACACTTATTATCATCTGAAGTGATCTTGAATATTTTTATTTTTTACTTGTTTGTGGTCTGCCTGCCAACCATTGTGATATGAAGACCAAGAAAACAGGAACCCAGTGTGCCTTGTTCATCTCTGTTTCTCAAGCTGTAGGATGCCTGGCACATAATCAGAGCACAATAAATATTTATTGAGTCATTGAATGCATTTCACTCAGCATCTAAGCTGCAGAGATTATCAAAATCCTCATAGGCCACTACAAATATAATGTGGTTACTTTTATAAAGGAAACATGTACTGAGGGATTCTAAGGCTGGTGTTTTGAACTAATTCCTTTTTATTATCAGCCTAATCTTGTATCATTTAAATGATGATCACATTATACCTGTCGGAATACTTTGCAAGAAAAAATTCACTATTATAGTCTCTCTATACCAAAGTGAATCTAGAGATTCAATTAAATGATAGAATAGTAGAGTTCAGTTTTGATATGGAGAAATGTTTTGATGTTGTATTTTAGTTTGGGTTAATAGCATTATTAGGTTGCATTCTAGTGTAATTAAAAGCATGAGTTCACTTTTGTTTTTAAGAGATGAAGTCTTGCTATGTTGCCCAGGCTGAAGTGCAGTGGCTATTCACAGGCAAAATTATAGTGCATTGCAGCCTCGAACTCCTAGGCTGAAGTGACCTTCCTGTCTCATCCTTCTAAGTAGCTGGGACTACAGGCTTATGCCACCACACCCAGTTCAACACATTTTTTTTTTTTTTAATTTAAGAAAAAAATTTTGTGGCGGAGGCTAGATAGTAATACCTGTTTACAAGATTTGACAAGATTTAATACTACTTTTGTTTTAAAATTTATTTATTTATTTTTTGTGACGGAGTCTTACTCTGTCACCCAGGCTGGAGTGCAGTGGTGTAATCTTGACTCACTGCACCCTCCACTTCCTGGGTTCAAAGGATTATCCTGCCTTAGCCTCCTGAGTAGCTGGAATTACAGGCATGTGCCACCATGCCTGCGCTAATTTTTGTATTTTTAGTAGAGACAGGGCTTCACCAAGTTGGCCAGGCTGGTCTCGAACCCCTGACCTCAAGTGATCTGCCCGCCTTGGCCTCCCAAAGTGCTAGGATTACAGGCCTGAGCCACCGTGCCTGGCCTTAAAATTTATTTGAAAGCATAATTATGAATGGAGAATATATTAGTAAATGTGTTCAGGCCGGGTACAGGGGCTCATGCCTGTAACCCCAGCACTTTGGGAGGCCGAGGTGGGAGGATTACCGGAGGTCAGGAGTTCGAGACCAGTTTAGTAGAGGGTGAAACCCCGTCTCTACTAAAAATACAAAAATTAGCCAGGCGTGGCAGTGTGCACCTGTAATCCTAGCTACCTGGGGAAGCTGAGGCAGGAGAATTGCTGGAACCAGGGAGGCAGAGGCTGCAGTGAGCTGAGATCGTGCTGCTGCACTCCAGCCTGGGTGACAGAGCAAGACTCCCTCTCAAAAAACAAACACACACACACAAATGGTGTTCAAAATGAGAACAAATAATACAAATTTCTTTAGCATCGTATTATGGATAATTAGGAGAAGTTATTTCAGAACTAATGCAAATGCATTGTTTTGGGAGAATGGAACATTTTTTTCTACTTCATACCATATTGCTTCCATTTTTTTTTTGTTTGATATTACTCGTCTGTTTTTGTTTGTTTTTTGCTTTTTTTTTTTTGAGACAGAGTCTTGCTCTGTCACTCAGGCTGGAGGGCAGTGGCGCGACCTCAGCTCATCGTATCTTCCACCTCCCAGGTTCAAGCAATTCTCTTGCCTCAGCCTCCTGAGTAGCTGGGATTACAGACGCGCACTGCCATGCCTGGCTAATTTTTATTTTTATTTTTTGAGACGGAGTCTTGCTCTGTCGCCCAGGCTGGAGTGTAGTGGTGCGATCTTGGTGCACTGCAACCTCCATCTTCTGGGTTCAAGTGATTCTCCTGCCTTGGCCTCCCAAGTAGCTGGGACTACAGGCACGTGCCACCACGCCCAGCTAATTTTTTTATATTTTTAGTGGAGACGGCATTTCACCATGTTGGCCAGGATTGTCTCGATCTCCTGACTTTGTGATCCGCCCACCTCGGCCTCCCAAAGTGCTGGGATTACAGGCGTGAGCCATCATGCCCAGCTAGTTTTTAATCTTTAATAGAAATGAGTTTTCGCTATGTTGGCCAGGCTGGTCTCAAGCTCCTGGCCTCATGTGATCTGCCTGCCTCGGCCTCCTAAAATGCTGGGATTACAGGTGTGAGCCACCGTGCCTGGCCGCTTGTCTGTTATATGTTGTCAAGAGGCCTTGTTTTATAACAAAACTAGACTTGTTAGATATAAAATTATTAATTTTCTTCTAGGTATATTATTTTCTCTATTTTCATATGAGAAAAATTAACAAAAAAGTACTTGTTAGTACTCCTGTACTGTTGAATGAAACTGATTGCATAAAAGAAAGTTACAAAATTATTTTAAAATTTCATTTCTGGAATTGGTGTGCACATATTTATTATGGGTGGAATAAAGGAAAAAGTATTTTCAGATGTTTACTTATACGCAATTTTTTTTTCTTCAAAAAATAACAGTAGGCAAGACGCGGTGGCTCACTCCTGTAATCCTCGCACTTTGGGAGGCCGAAGCAGGTGGATTGCCTGAGTTCTGGATTTCAAGACCAACCTGGGCAACACGGTGAAACCCCATCTCTACCAAAATACAAAAAATTAGCCAGGCATGGCGGCATGCACCTGTAATCCCAGCTACTCAGGAGGCTGAGACAGGAGAATCTCTTGAACCTGGGAGGCAGAGGTTGCAGTGAGCCAAAATAGCACCACTGCACTCCAGCCTCAAAGTGCTGAATCCATCTCAACAAAACAAAACAATAAGTATATTAGTTATTTCTACATAACAAATTATTGCAAAATTTTGTGGCTGAAAATAACAAACATTTACTATTAGTAACAATAATAAACAATTATATTATTATAGATAAATAAAGATTATTTATTATTTCTATAAGGAATCAGGGAGCAGCTTAGCTGGATAGTTTTGGCTTGAGGCATATTTCATACGACTCCAGTCAAAATGTTGACCCCCACTGCAGCCATCTGAAGGCTTGACTGGGGCTGAGGGATCTGCTTCCAAGATGATGCACTCACATAGGTGTCAAATTAGTGCTGGTTGTTGACAAGAGACCTCAGTTCTTCATCATATGAACCTCTCCATAGGACTGCTGGAGTGTCTTTACAACACGGTGGTTGTTAAGACTTCCCCAGAGCACTGGGCGTGGTAGCTCACGCCTGTAGTCCCACCCACTCGTGAGGCTGAGGCCGGAGAATGGCGTGAACCCAGGAGGCGGAGCTTACAGTGAGCCGAGATCGTGCCACTGCACTCCAGCCTGGGCAACAGAGCGAGATTCTGTCTCAAAAAAAAAAAAAAAAAAAAAAGACTTCCCTCAGAGCAAGTGACCAAGGAAGCAATGTGGAAGTTGTAATGTTTTTTATTATCTAACCTTGGAAGTTACATCATCACTTCCGTGATGTTCTACTAGTCACACAAACCAGTCTTGATTTAATATAAGAAGGAACTACATGAGGGCATAAATACAAGGAGGTAAGGATCACTGGGTATTGTCTCAGAGGCTGACTACCGTAGTAAGAAATATGAAGGTTAACTTGAATTCTACCACTCTTATGAATTTCGAATTTGTTACTGATGTTCACTAAAAAGTGCTTTGCAAATTATGGGGTGAACATGGTGGAAAATAGAAATAGCATTTCACAAAAAGCCCTGATCAGTGTATGAATAACATCGTCTGCTTCGAAATATTATGAACATTGCATATCATCACATTAGATAAAGCATATAAAGTATTGTCAAATCTGCTTCATAAGATTATAAACATCTTTTGCTTTTGGTGGGACACGAGATCAGATAATTGCAAAGAAAATATGGAGAAAAGGTAAAGACTGAAAAAGAAAATAACAAGGACCAGGGGAAAGAAAAAGAAGTAGAAAAAGAGAAGATAAAGGAAAGGGGATAAAAGGGACAAGATAAGACAAATTGGAGGTAAAAGAGCAGAGATACAGAAGATAAAAACATGCAAATAAAAGACAAAAGAAATGTGAACCCAGAGGTGATCTGAACAAGAGAGAAGGAAAAGGAGAAATGATCATGAGAGGGGGGAAAGGAAAAAAAAAGACAGAAAAAAAATTTAAGGTTTTCATTCCTTTACCAGTTTTTAGATACTTTTCCACCTCAGAACAGGCTTGCGGCCTCTTATTTTCTCACTGTGTTTCCCAAGCTCCTCTGGGAACTCCCCTTAATGCCTGGTTCTCAGAACCCTGCTTTTCAGCTTGTTGCTCAGACTGGGTTGGGTAAGTTTCCGGGGAAGAGAGTAGGTTAGCCATTTAATTTATTATCCAGCTTGTTCTTCTTAAGTACACACTCCCTTGTTAGGTAATATTTTTCTAGAAGTATTGAAAAAAATGTAATTTCTTAGAAAAAAAATCAGGCACAAACAAGTGATTTTCTGAGAGAATTTTAGTTCTGTAAAAAAGTATTACCATATTTGGATTTGGTTCCCTTTGTATATCTGGCAGATGTGTATAGTTCTTTTTGGATTTTTGATTCAGGGTTTACTTTAGTTCAGATTTCTGCTTCAAGTCATGTTTCTGTGGTTGAAATAAAATTCTGGCTAAAAAAGTACCTAGCTACTAGTTTTTATTAGCCAACATTTCTTTTTTTTAATGTGAGAACATTGCATAATCTGTGCTTCAATAATGATTAATTTGTAGACTTTAGAGAAGTTTGGATAAGCAATTTTCATATATGGAAATATTAAATGAGCAATATGATTATTTTTTCTTACATTTTTAGTGTATTTTCTGCTAAGTTAACAAAGGCAAATTTAATCAAGGCAAGTAATATAATATGCAACCTTCTTTTTAGACCATCTCCTGCCTCCCTCTCCCCAATCTGGGTTATTTTTAAAAAAGCTATTTAAAAATTAAAAAATTTCAACTGAGTAACACATTCACAAAGCTCAAATTCATCTTTTTTTTTTTGAGATCGAGTCTCAAAGTGCAATGGCGTGATCTCAGCTCACTGCAACCTCCACCTCCCAAGTTCAAGCGATTCTCCTGCCCCAACCTCTCAAGTAGCTGGAATTACAGACGTGCGCCATCACGCCTGGCTAATTTTTGTATTTTCAGTAGAGATGGGATTTCACCATGTTGGCCAGGCTGGTCTTGAACGCCTGACCTCAAGTGATCCTCCTACCTGGGCCTCCCAAAGTGCTGGGATTACAGTCATGAGCCACTGTGCAGGGCCTCAAATTCATTTTGATTGAAATTCACTGGACTTCTTTAATTTGTGATTGGTAACCTTCATCATTTGGGAAAACTTTTTTCTATTATCTCTTCAAATATTGTCTCACCCTCATGCTTTTTTCTTTCTGGAACTCTAATTAGAGGCATGCTACTTTCTCAATCTGTCCTCATGCCTTTTAACGTTTCTTTTATGTTTTACATCTCTTTGCCTCTCTGTGCTTCCTTCCAGACAAGTTCTTCTGGCCTATCCTCTATTTTAATATTTCTTTTTTCTTCAGCTATGCCTAATATGCCATTAAAACCATTCATTTAGTTTGTAATTGTAATAAGTATAATTGTCAGTTATTGTGGTCCTATTTAATTCTTTACAAAAAACTGCTTCATCGTTTTACAGTTTCTTATTATCTGCATTTATTTTCAAGCTTGGCTATTGAACAATCATAGTTGCTTTGCAATCTGTGTCTGATCATTCTAGTATCAGATTTTTTTTCAGTCCTGTTTCTACTTTCTGTTATTTTTGTTGCTTATTGCTGTAGTACTTTGTCTCTTTAACGACTGTGAGCATTTTCTTTGGAAAATTATTTGTGAGCATTCTTTGAGTCCCTGGATGATGTAAGTTCTTCCAGTGGGGGATTTGCTTTGGCTGTGTGCCTGGAAACAGTACCAGTTCTTGACTTTTTCCTGGATCATTCAGTTTATATTAAGTTGGACTATAAATCCTCATGAGGGCTAGCATGCCATTGCCACTTATTAGAGAACTTCTCCTTTACTCTCTTAAGTGCCTTTGCTTATAGTTCCCTAGGGCAAGGGCTGTGGAGTTTATTTTTGATTCATCCTTCCACCAAGGGTTCATCCTTATACCAGTCCTTTGGGATCTGAGTATCCTATTAGGTTCTCCAAGCAGTTATGGGCTTTGTCTTCTGTTCTCCCACATGTCCTGAGACCATGGAAATCAAGGCTGAGATTGGCCAGGTTTGGCAAATGCCCTCAGTGTCTGGCTCCCTTCTGGGTTCCCATGTTCACTAAGATTTTGACTTAATAATTCCTTCTTGACATCCCTTTGATGCTTTTAAGGTTTTACTAATATTTTATTTTGTATTTTCAGCTGGAGGGTTATTCCAGTTAACTAGCCTGCGCTATTACTAGAAATAAAAATCCTGGTACAAAAGGTATACAGTGAAATGTTTCCCTGTTATTCCTGCCTTTCTGATCACCATATGATCATCTCAGTACGTGCTAAAACCACATTTGATAAAGTTGAAAACTCATTCACACATTCACCACACACACACACACACACACACTCTCTCTCTCTCTCTCTCTCTCTCTCTCTCCCTCTTTCTCTTAGAAAACTAGGAATAGGAATAGAAAAGGAAACTTTAAAAAACCGATAATGGTTTAATGTCATACTTTGGTGTTGAAAATGTGGGGATATTCTTGTTTTTTACTTAGTCCAATTTCTTTATTTTTCGACGTTGGATGAAATCCCAGAAAGGTAAATTGACATACCTAAAGACCAGTGGCCTACCCAGAAAAGCACAAGTTATTTTATTTATTTTTTAAGGTATTTTGTAAATGTTATTTTTGAAACTAATTTCAACTTTTATTTTAGATTCAGGGGGTAAATGCGTAGGTTTGTTACATGGGTATATTGTGTGACACTGAGGTTTGGAGTATGAATGTATGAATGGCCCCATCACCCCGGCGGTAAGCATAGTACCCAACAGGGTGTTTTCAGTCCTTGTCCCTCTTCCTCTCTCCCCGACTAGTAGTCTCCAGTGTTTATTTTTCCCATCTTTACGTCCATACCTAATGCTTAGCTCCTGCTTATAAGTGAGAAAGAATATGCAATATCTGGTTTTCTGTTCCTGCATTAATTCTCTTAAGATAATGGCCTCCAGTTGAATTCATGTTAAAGGACATGATTTAATTCTTTTTTATGGCTGCAGGGTACTCCATGGTGCATATGTACCACATTGTCTTTATCCAATCCTCTGTTAATGGGCATCTAGGTTAATTCCATGTTTTGCCATTGTGAATAGTTCTGCAATGAACATATGAGCGCATGTGTTTTTTTGGTAGAACAATTTCTTTTCTTTTGGTTACATACCAAGTAGTGAGATTGCTGGGTCGAATCGTAGTTCAGTTTTAAGTTCTTTGAGAAATCTCAAAACTGCTTTCCACAGTGGTTGAACTAATTTACATCCCCACCAACGTGGTCTTCACTTTGTTGCCCAAGCTGATGGGGGCATTGTTATTAAAGTGTTCGCTTTCCTCTGCAGTGTTGCCAGCATCTGTTATTTTTTGACGTTTTAATAGTAACCATTCTGACTGGAGTGAGGTGGTATTTCACTGTGGTTCTGGTTTACATTTCTCTGATTCTACTAATGTTGAACATTTTTTCATGTTTGTTGGTCCCTTTTATGTCTTCTTTTGAGAAGTGCCCGTTCATGTCACGTTCCTACTTTTTAATGAAGTTATTTGTTTTTTGCTTGTTGAATTACGTTCTTTATAGATTCTGGATAGTAAACCTTTGTCAGATGCATTGTGTGTGAATATTTTCTCCTATTCTATAGGGTGTCTGTTACTCTGTTGATAGTTTCTTTTGCTGTGCAGAAGCTCTTTAGTTTAATTAGGTCCCACTTGTCAATTTTTGTTTTTGTTACAGTTGCTTTTGAGGATTAGCCACAAATTCTTTGCCAAGAATTTTCTGTCTCCCTGTTATTTCTACCTTCCTGATCACCATATGATCATCTCAGTAGGTGCTGAAAGCACATTTGATAAAATTCAAATCTTTCACACACTTACCCATACGCACACCTCTCTTTCTTAGAAAACTAGAAATAAGAATAGAAAAGGAATTCAAACAACACTCAGCTACAAGAGATGAGTCAGAAAATCTTGGCTGGGCATGGTGGCTCACACCTGTAATCCCAGCACTTTGGGAGGACGAGGTGGGTGGATCACCTGAGGTCAGGAGTTCGAGACCAGCCTGGCCAACATGGTGAAACCCTGTCTCTACTAAAAATACAAAATTAGCTGGGCATGGTGGCACATGCCTGTAATCCCAGCTACTCAGGAGACTGAGGCAGGAGAATTGCTTGAACCTGGGAGGCAGGAGAATTGCTTGAACCTGGGAGGCAGAGGTTGCAGTGAGCTGAGATCACACCATCACACTCCAGCCTGGACAAAAAGAGTGAAACTCTGTCTCAAAAAAGAAAAAAAAGTCAGAAAGTCTTTATTTTGTTATCTTTTATTTTATTTATTTTTTATTATTATATTTGAAAGAGACAGGGTCTCACTCTGTCACCCAGGCTGGAGGGCAGTGGCATGATCATAGTTCACTGCAGCCTTGAACTCCTGGGCTCAAGTGATCCTCCTACCTCAGCCTCTTGAGTATCTGGAAGATTACAGGTGCATGCCGGCAAGACTGGCTAATTTTAAAATTTTTTATAGAGATGGGGTCCTTCTTTGTTGTGCAAGTGGGTGAGAGTATTCTTACTAAAGTAAGAGCAAGACCAACAGGCTTTTGTCACTATTTCTATTCAACATTGTTCTGGCAGCTCTAGCAGATGCAGTGAAACAAAAAATAAAAAATAAAAAAAAAAGTAAAAAAAGAAAGAAAAAAAAGAAAAGAAAAGAAAGAAAGAAAAAAATGGAAAAGAGATAAGACATTGGAAAGATAAAATCTTTTTTTAATTTGTAAAAGATATGATTACTTATAGAGATTCTAAAGACCATCTGTTAGAACCAATGATAATTCAACAAGTTTGCTGGATACCATAGCATTTCTATACTGGTAATTAGTCTTTAGAAAATTAATGAAAAATATGTAATTCATAATAGCAACAAAACTGTATCTTCAAATGAATCTAACAAAATATCTGTAATACTTTATGGAGAAAATAGAACACTACTGAATGATGCTAAAGAAGTTCTAAATAAATGGAAATATGTACCATTTTCATGAAAAGGAAGATTCAATATGATAAAGATGTCAGTTTCTCCAAATTGATTTATAAGTTTGAGGCTTTTGTGAATCTTGTCAGACTGATTCTAAAATTCATTAGAAAGAACAAAAGCTATGCCAGTTTTGAAGAAGAGTCTGGGCTACTTTGTACTACCAGATACCAATGCTTATTATAAACCTAAGATTAAAATAATGCTGTATTGGTGTGAGGATATACATATACCTATGTGGAACAGAATAGAAATCCTGGAAAAGAACTGCATGCAGATATGAAGGTATAATATAGGACATTACAAATTAGTGAGAACAGGACAAACTATTTAAGACATTGTCATGAATCAGCTGGTTATTCACATCGAAAATTCTTGTATCATACACTAAAGTTTTAATTCCAGGGGTATTAAAGACCTAAATATGAAAAACAAAGCTTTTAACATTGCAGGACATTTTAAGAGAAAACATAGGAGATATATTTTTAATCTTGGCATGGGGTGAATTTGTTAAGTAAAGCACTAAAAGGCATATACTATGAAAACAAAGATCAATAAAATAAAAACCCTCTGTTTATCAAAGATACTGTAATCAAAGTTGAAAGAAAAATTACAGAATGGGAGGAAGCATTTACATTACATGTAATTAATATGATATTTGTTTTCTAAATATATAAAGTAGTCCTCTAAATATAAAAGAAAAAGACAATCCAATAGCAAAATGAGTAAAGATATGAACAAGCTATTTACAGACAGGGCTAGTAGCTACTGTATTGGGCAGTGCAGCTCTAGAGGAAATCTAATTGCACAAGAAGTTCCATCATAGAACTACATTTGGAAACACCTAAATGTCTGTCCACAGAAAAATGAACAAAAAAGTATAATATATTCATAAATTGAAATACTATGTCCCCATCAAAATAAATAAACTAGGGCTACATGTATCAATAATTATAAATATAAAAGCCAGGGGCCAGGCAGGTGGCTAACACCTGTAATTGCAGCACTTTGGGAGGCCAAGGGAGGCAGATCATCTGAGGTCAGGAGTTTGAGAACAGCCTGGCCAACATGGTGAAACCTTGTCTCTACTAAAAATACAAAACTTAGCCAAGCATGGTGGCATGCGCCTGTAATTTTAGTTACTCGGGTGGCTGAGGCACAAGAATCGCTTGAACCCAGGAGGCGGAGGCTGCAGTGAGCCCAGATCATACCACTGCACTCCAGCTTGGGCAACAGAGTGAGACTCTGTTCCAAAAAAAAAAACAAAAAAAAGCCAGGCATAGTGGTACATGCTTGTAGTCCCAGATACTCAGCAGACTGAGATGGGAGGATAACTTGAGCCTGAAAGTTTGAGGCTGCAGTGAGCTATGATTGCACCGCTGTATTCCTGGGTGACAGCCTGGGTGACAGAGTGAGACTCTACCTCTAAATAAATAAACAAATAAATACATAAACAAAGATTTGTAAAAATTATAAATATTTAAAATAATTTGAGCCCCAAAAAAGCAAGCTGCTTAATAATAATACAAGATAATGATTTATATACAGGTTGAAAAATACTATATAGTACTACATATTATTTTATGAGCTCTTCATATACATTAATACTGTAAACAGCCATGGTGATGATAAATGTTTAATTCAGGATAGTGGTTATCCTTCAGTAGGGAGCAAAGGGAATGGAGTCTGTGAGAAGTATGTACATATATAAGGAACTTTGGCTCTATCCATAGATTTTCATCCCCCCTCTAATGATGTAAATACAGCCAAATGTTAAGATTTAAAGAAGATCAATGGTGAATACACACACATTTAATTAATACAATATTAACAGCCTCTATTAAATATATAGAATAAATATAAATATATTGCATATTGTACTTTTTTGTATGTTTGACACAATTTCATAAGAAATCATAGAATAGAACCCTGTAAGAGGATGGTTTAACATTAGGAAATATTTTATTGCAATTGATCATGTTAGTAAACTAACTTAATAAATTAGAGAAGAAATGTTTAAGAATATATGAGCAAGAAATGGGTATTGCCGAGACCAGCTTGGTTGGGGAGATCCTAACCCAGCAGCGCTAGAGGAATTAAAGACACACACACAGAAATATAGAGGTGTGAAGTGGGGAATCAAGGGTCTCACAGCCTTCAGAGCTGACAGCCCCAAACAGAGATTTAGCCACGTATTTATTAACAGCAAGCCAGTCATTAGCATTGTTTCTATAGATATCAAATTAACTAAAAGTATCCTTTATGGGAATTGAAGGGATGGGCTGAATTAAAGGGATAGGTTGGGCTAGTTAACTGCAGCAGGAGCGTGTCCTTAAGGCACAGATCGCTCATGCTATTGTTTGTGGTTTAAGAATGCCTTTAAGCAGTTTTCCGCCCTAGGTGGGCCAGGTGTTCCTTGCCCTCATTCCGGTAAACCCTCAACCTTCCAGCATGGGCGTCATGGCCATCATGAGCATGTCACAGTGCTGCAGAGATTTTGTTTATAGCTAGTTTTGGGGCCAGATTTTGGGGGGCTTGTTCCCAACAGGGTATAATTTGTACAAAGAAAAACCACAAAACTAATTAAGGACACAGTATAAGACCTGAATAAATGCAGAAACTACCATGTTTCAAGGTAGGACAACCCATATTGCGAAATTATCAATCCTCTTCAAGGTAATAGGGAAACTGTATTGGGCCATTCTTGCGCTGCTATCAAGAAATACCTGAGACTGGGTAATTTATAAGAAAAGAGGTTTATTTGGCTCAGGCTTCTACAGGTTGTATAGGAAGCATAGAGGCATCTGCTTCTGGGGAGGCCTCTGGAAGCTTCCAAACATGGTAGAAGGTGGAAGTGGGAGCTTGTATGTTGCATGGTGAAAGCAGGAGTGAAGGAGCAAGTGGTGAGGTGATACACACATTTAAATGACTAGATCTCACGAGAACTCACTAGCTCAAGGACAGTACCTGGGTGATAGTACTAAACCATTCACAAGAAACCATCCCTATGATCCAGTCACCTCCATCAGAGTCCACCTCCAACAGAAACTTAATGCCATTCTAATTGGAATGTCAATATTTTGAGTATTTCAAATTAATGAGGGAAAGGGGAAGCAGGACAATTGGCTCTCCACTGGGAAAAGAATAAAGCTGGTCTATCTTACCCAATTTATAAAAATAAATTTCTAATAAAGAGCCAAACATGAAAAATAAAATTATAAAACAATTAGAAGAACATGTGATAGAATACTTTTGAAATCCTGGAATGAGACTGGCCTTTCTAAGCATGATATTAAAACCTACTAGAAAAGATTGACAGATTTGACTGTACACAAATGAAAAACTTCAGCATGGTGAAAGACACAATAAAACAAAATAAAAAGCAAAGAACAGGATGGAAGAAAATTGCTGCAGATGAATGATTCCTATTAGTCCTGTTCAGTGAGCTCCTGCAAATTGCTAACACTTATTAGCCACTTTTCTGTGTGCCTAGCACTAACAGAGTGCTTTTTAATTTTAAGCCATTAAAAATCCCACAACAACTTAAAATGTTCCCAACACATAGAAATAATAAATACTCAAGATAATGGAGACAATAAATACCCTGACTTGTTTATTACACATTCTATGCATGTGACAAAATATCACATGAACCCTAGAAATATGTACAAATATTATGTATCAATAAAAAAAAAATCCTACAACAACATTATGAGGTAGCCACTATTGTTATTTTCCTAGGTGAGGAAATGGAAGCACAGAGAGGGTAAGTGATTCCTCCAAACTCACCTGTTGACTTAAGTGACAGAGATGGGATTTAAATCTAGATCGACTTGCTCCAACATTTAGTTCTCCTACCTACTCTCCTGTTTATATAAAGCACTTTAAAAAATAGAGGCACCCAGGCTGGGTGCAGTGGCTCACGCCTGTAATCCGAGCACTTTGGGAGGGCGAGGTGGGTGGATCATGAGGTCAGAAGTTTGAGATCAGCATGGCCAACATGGGGAAATCCCGTCTCTACTAAAAATACAAAAATTAGCCAGGCATGGTGTGCGTCTGTAATCCCAGCTACTCGGGAGGCTGAGGCAGGAGAATAGCTTGAACTAGGGAGGCAGAGGCTGCAGTGAGCCAAGATTGTGCCACTGCACTCCAGCCTGGGCAACAGAGCAAGACTCCGTCTCGGGAAAAAAAAAATAGAATAACCCAACTGAAAAATAGGCAAAAAGAGGAAAGTAGAAAATTCATAGAAGAAGAAATACAGTGGCCTAGAAATGTGTGAGAAGATGCTAAACTTCACTAGTTACCAAAGTAATACAAATTAAAACAACATGAACTGTCACTGTAGCCCTCAGGTTGGTAGAAAAGTTTTAAAGAAATTCTAATAAATAGATACAATTTAAATAAAAATTATAAGAAGAAGCAGGGAACATGTTTTCTACTTTGTTGGTAGGAAATAAATTGCTATGACCGTTTAGGTGGGCAATTTGGCAGTATTAATCAAAATTACAAATTCACGTGCTTTTAGATGAGCAATATACTTTTTGGAATCTAGTTAACTATATCCTAGTGATATACACATAGGTGTGATACAGCTATACAGTAAAAATGCAACTTAAACTTAGAAATATGCACACAGATGTAGTACAGCTATACAAATGTATAATGTTTAAAATTCAAATTAAACGTTAGAAATAATGGGGGTAGATCTATATATTCTGCTGTGAAAGATGTCCAAAGCAGAGCAGTGATTATTGTGTTTGGGTTAAAAAATTTAGGTTAAGAAATACAGACATCTGTGTCAAGAGCAAAACCCTGTGTATACTCTTGGGTGCCAGGTGCTTTTCTTGCAGTCTCTGTGGTTGCCTTCTAGAACGCCCCTGACTGCAAGTCTCACCTCCAAGTCTTTGTCCCTACAGGTAAGGGATTATTACTGAGATTCTCTGAGGTCTCCTGTGCTTATGTTGCCTTTGGACATAGGGTCCTTTCTTCAACTCAGATTAGTCTGCTTCATGTCCCGCAGAGTGTCTGTCTTTGATGTTGCTACTATGTGCTTATCACTTTGCCCTAGTTTCCATTGCCAATGTAGGTTTGTTCATCTATATGTATTTTTATTTCCTTGGTCATTTCAATGAGCTTATGGGAGGGGCAGCTGGAAATGCGTGTTCAAGTCACCATATTACCTGGAATAATTTTAATACCTCATTTTAGATAATTTCTTTTGCATTTTCTCTAATTACTTAGGGACATTTTAGGAGTTCTAATGCCAAATAAGTAAACATTTGGAAGGGTGCATATTTGGGAATTTTGCCAGAACCAATTTAAAAAGCAAAGTTTTGAGAGAAATGATAGACTACGGTAAAAATTAATGAAAACTTGTTTAAGGAACAGTTTATTTTGCATAGTTAGAATAGACTTTATCTGTACACTTAAGACTGTGCAATGGTTTTAATTGAATATATGTCTTTTACTGTACCTGAGGGTATAGTCTGTACTAGAGGAATAAAAGGATCCGACTGCGGTGCCAGTGAATGAAATAGGCCTGTTTCTTACAGAGCTGTGATGTACAGTGATTGATTATCATTCAACAATGACCACAGGAAGTGAGGATATCGAAATGGTCCCTATGAAGACAAGGGACATTACTCACTAACGGGTAGCATATCTATCAGCCTTGAAAATAATTAGAGATAATAAAATCATAACTGCATAAGCATATGGAGAGCCATGCATTTTAAAACACAAGTGCATATTTGTATATTTCATCAGTGTTTATAATGGCTTTCACATGTTTTTTCCTCATAGAATCCTCACAACAATCCAGGCAAAGTGGACAGTGTAATTTTATCCCTGTTGTGCAGATGAAGACACTATCGGTCAAAGTGATTAAATGATTTAAGTAAGGTCACACATTCAGTTAGTAGAAATTCTCATATATAAAATGTTTTAGATCATATCAGTTTATTAAAAAATGATTCATTCAACAGCTGTAGGGGCAAATCAATACACTGTAATGTTTTATACTCCTGTTAACAGTGTATGAGAGTCAGCATTTCTTAGCACACTCAAAGCAAAGCAGTTCTATGAAGGCCTCCTTCACAAGCGATTGCCACGTCATCTGTGCTAATTTCCTGAAAACTTTGTTAATGGTCATTCATTAACAATCATTCCCATTTTATCTGAGGCTTTTCATTTCTGGCTTATCTTCATTATAATTTACATGTTTCCTTTTAAAATGTTTTCTAAAGCACAGCAAACCAGTAAACGTGCTAATAAAAACTAAAGCTGAGATTTAATTTCTTAGATAAAATTGAAACAGGCTGACAAACTCAGACTTGTGGGAAGATTGGAGAGACGGTTGCCTGGGAAATACTTAATGAGTCATTGTTTTTAAAACCCCCAGAGCCAGGAAGAAGGGGCTGATCAGCCGGGGTGGGCTATCATATTCCTATTTCATATATTTCTAGAAACAGCACAGTTTTGTGCATGTGTTCAATGCTCCAAAATTAATAACTTCTGGTAAAATCAAGAGATGAGCTACTTTAGGCAAATTTGGTCCCCCTGACCTAGTCATAAACATTTATAAATACGATGAAAAGTCTTCCTTTAGCCATTTCTTATACATATATGTTTATCTGTACATATGCCTGTCTCCCTCACTGGCTAGTCGAGTTCTTTGAGCTAGAGAATGAGGGTTTTCATCTTTGTTTTACAGCTAGGACTTGAGAGAAATACCTGTAATATAATAATGCAGATGAATACTTGATGCCCGGCTGGAAAAACGACTTTTCGAGTATAATAGCGATGGAAGAATTCCCAAAGGAAATTATTGAAATATTTGAATTTATAAAAATAAAAAATATCTCTGCACTACCCTCTTCCTCCATATAAGTCTAAGCCCATAAGCCAACTTAAATGACAAAGCAAATAGGGGAAAATATATTCAGTAAACTTGACAGCAAGAGATTGAATACCTTTATTATATAAAGAATTCATAAATTTCAAGAAGAAAAATATAAAGAACCCAATAGTTAAATGGGCAAAGGACATAAATACATAATTCACCAAAGAGAAATAGAAGTGACTAATAAATATAAAAATGCCAACTTTTACTTTTAATCAAAGAAATGCAGAACAAAACAAATACTATTTCTGATCACTAGATAAAAAAATTTTCTTTAAAAAAAATTGTAATGAACCTGACAAAGGCAGAGTGAATAAGAATGTATTTTGATACAAACTTTCTGGAAAGCAATTTGGGAATATTTATCAAAAGCTTTAAATATATTAATATTCTTTGACAAAAGAGTTCCACTTTTATTTAATTAATTTATTTATTAAGATGGAGACTCATTATGTTGCCCAGGCTGGAGTGCAGTGGCTATTCACAGGTGTAATCATAGCACATTGCAGCCTCCAACTCCTGGGCTCCAGCAATCTTCCCACCTCAGCCTTCCAAGTAACTGGGACTATAGGCACAGGCCACCACCCTTGGCAAGAGTCCCACTTTTAGAAATTTATCGTAAGGAAACAATATGAAATGTGAGTAAAGGCATTCTACACAATGTTATTTATTTGAACAAATACTAGAAAAATTTAAATATCCAATTGTAAGGGATGATTAAATAAATTTTGGCATAGCCAGACAATAGGCTCTTTATACACCCTTTAAAGTTATGCTAATGGAATTAAAAATATATAACATGGCAAAATACTTATGGTATAATTTGAAATGAAAAAGTACTTTTAAAATAGACATTTATACATAGTTGTATATAAGCATAGAAAAGTTACTAGAAATAAATATATCAATATTTAGCAATAACTATTTCTAGACAGTAGAATTGCAAGTAATTTCTTCATACTTATATGTATTTTTTGAGCTTTTTACAAAGATAATGTACTACAAATCTGGGCACGGTGGCTCACGCATGTAATCCCAGCACTTTGGGAGGCTGAGGCAGGTGGATCACCAGAGGTCAGGAGTTCGAGACCAGCCTGGCTAACATAGTGAAACCCCGTGTCTACTAAAAATACAAAACAAATTAGCCCAGCATGGTGGCAGGCGCCTGTAATCCCAGCTGCATGGGAGGCTGAGGCACAAGAATCACTTGAACCCGGGAGGCAGAGGTTGCAGTGAATCAGGATCATGCCATTGCACTCCAGCCTGGGCGACAGAGTAAGACTCGGTCTCAAAAAAAAAAAAAGAGGCATTGCTCCTGATAATGTACTACAAATCCAACTTGAAGTTATGTACATCTTTTAAAGAATGTGTAGTATGTACATAACTTAAGGAAATCTGGTTGTTAAAATTAGCAAGGAATAGGTAACATGTAGAAGGAGTTTCTTTTTAAGATGAGAGACATTTGAAAGCTGCATGCAGTGGGAAAGAGTGGAGAAGGGGAGGTTGAAGATATAGGAAGAGGCTCTCATTGAGGGCTGAGGTCCTGGGATACAGAGTTGGGTGAGACCTGGGTGAGACCCCTCTTCCAGTGAGGCCTGAAGGAGGAAGGTGCAGACCAGTTAGGCAGCGGGGATGAGAAAGTAGAGATTCTCACCTGATGACTGCTATTTTTTTCTGAAGAAAAGAGGTAAGATTCTTTGCTGGAAGTCTGAGCAGATGCTTGAGAAAAGTGTGAAGCTTTGAAATAGCCACTGAGCAGAAAAGAAGGCACTCCTGTGCCATTTTCCCTTCAAAACCTATTCCTTCTTTTCATTCCTGTAATCAATGATTGGCACCAATGATTCAAGATAGAATCTGGAAATCGTTCTCTGCATTCCTATCGATCAATAAAGTTCTAGTAATTCAACCCCCTCAGCATCGTCTCTTGAATCAGCCTTCTGTCTTTTTCATCTTCTTGCCTGTATTGCTGCAATAATTTCCTAATGGCCTGTCTAGGTTCATTTGTTTCTTCCTACTCTCAATCTTTCTATTACACTGTTGGCAGGCCCATCTTCCAAAAATCCAATTAAGGACTTTGTTGTGACCCTTTAAAAAAATACTCCAATTGCCTTTAGGATGAAATCCAAATTCCTCTGCAGGATATACAAGGCACTTCTTCTTTGTTGTTTCATTGTTTTGTTTTTTATTTACCTATAAAGTTAATTTTAAAAATTTGAACTTATAGCTTGGCATGGTGGCTCCTGCTTATAATCACAGCAACTTAAGAGGCCAAAGTGAGAGGATCTTTTGAGTTCAAGGCCAGTTTGAGCAACCTAGTGAGAACCCATGCCTAAAAAATAAATAAAAAAAATAAAAAGTAAAAAACAATTTTTTTGAACTTATACAATGTTTAGCAATAAAGCACAAGTTTTAACCTACTTTATATGTTGAGGATCTGCAACAGATTTTGTTTGAAAAAGGACTCCAATGCTTTCTAAATTTTAATTTGGCTGGGTGTGGAGGCTTACACCTGTAATCCCAGCACTTTGGGAGACTGAAATGGGCGGATCACTTGGGCCCAGGAGTTCAAGACCAGCCTGGGCAACATGACAAAATTCTACGTCTACAAAAAATACCAAAAAAAAAAAAAAAAAAAAAAATAGCCAGGCATGGTGGTGCACGCCTGTAGTCCCATCTATTTGGGAGGCTGAGGTGGGAAGATTGCTTGAGTCTGGGAGGTGGAGGTTGCAGTGAGCTGAGATTGCATCACTGCACTCCAGTATAAGGCACTTCTTGATTTGTTTCTTATAATTTTAAACTTTTTATCAAGAGATGAGCTGGAACAAATCTGCACGTAAAGGAAGTAGCGACAGTGGTGTGCTGGAGCCAACTCATTACCAGCTCATGAGAGCCATCCACTCCATCCATCCATCCATCCATCCATTTTTCCTTTCTTCTTTCCTTCCATTCATCTACCCTTCCATTTACAAATGCCTACAATATGCTGGCAGCTGTATAGGCTAGGTGCTAGGGAAATAATACAAAGAAGTCTAGACGTGGTGTCTGTGCAAGAGAAACTTAAAGGTCTGGTGAGGGAAATAGACTTAAATAAGTGTGATAGATGTTACAACCATCAAAATATGTACAGGGTGCAGTGAATACAAAAAGGAATGAATGTTAGGTCTCTAAGGTGAGGGTTGGGCAGAGAGATGGAGTCAAGGAAAGTTTCCTAGAAACTAAGATGACTCTCGGGTTTCTGATAACTAGGTATGTTAGTTACAGAAAGCTACAGAAGCAACTTTCCCCACCCCCACCAAAAGGTGGTAAATTCCCACTCCCCTATCATTTTGGGTTACACTTGTACTAAAAAAGATGCATTTGGGGAAACATATCAGAATCTTTCAGCCTCTACATTTTTGCATGCACCATTTTCTCTGCCAGAAACATCCCCTATTCACTTCTTCACTTGGCTAATACTTAATGTAAAGAAAAATGTGAAAGCATTTATGTATCAGCTAATGTGCTAAATTCTTTACATTCATTATTTCATTTAATCCTCATAATAATCCTGTGAAGGAGGGATCTCTTTGCAGATGAGAAAACTGAGATTCACAAAGGTAAGTAACTTGCTCCAGGTTATCCCAACTAGTAAACTGGAAGAGCTGGATTTTGAACCCAAGCAATGAGACTCAAGAACCCATGTGTTTAATCATGACAACAAAGGGCCTTGTCAAGATTCAGTTCAACTGTCTCATCTTCCAGAAAGTCTTTCCTGTTGCTCTTTTTTAATGGGTGCATCTCCTTATTCCCAAAAATCACATGCATGCAAATTCATCATGGCACTCACCATACCCTACTAGAAGCATTTGTTGCTCCTTTTCTGTTCATTAGCTGCTTCCCTTTTTTTCCCAGACTATGAGCTCCTTGAGGGCAGGAAGAAGTCCATACATCTGTTTCCTCAATTCAGAACACAGTACCCAGTTTTCCATAGGATCTTGATCAATGTTTGTTGAATAAATGGAGGCATGAAAAAACATGGCATATTATTGATGGGAAATTAGATGGGGCTAGAAAATAGTGTATGGGCTAAACCTGCAGAGGTAGAGTGGGGTCGGATAATGAAGATTGTTATATACTAGTTTAGGAATTTGCAAGCAGCAGTCACAAGATCCTTTAAAAATACTTCCACATCCATGGATATTATACTTTTCAATTCTGTAAGTCTGTAATGTGGGTCATTAACCACGTGTGTGCTGGTACCTGTTTAACAACCCCCTACTGACGTCCTGATTTGTAGTGTTTTTTATTTCCATGGTGTACATGTTTACATCATGGCAAACTTCAAGTTGCCAACGTGATGTTAATGAATGTGGAAACAGGAAGGGATGCTCAGTAGCATGCCATTATATTTTCACCCCACAGTTGAAATAGACATAAATGACCTCAGGAGCACAGATAATAGTGAAATGTAGTGAAATAATTAGGACATGATGACTTCTGAGTGTTTATTACTTTTGTTTTTAATATAAATCTTTAATTGTTTATATAATTTAATTTTTAATAATGTCCAGGTTTAACAGCTATCTTACAAAATTCCTTAAATTTTTATTGACACATAATAATTGTACATATTTACGGGGTACATGTGACATTTGATACATGCATACAGTGTGTAATAATCAAATCAGAGTGATGGGATATCCATCACCTCAAACATTTATCATTTATTTGGGTGGAAAACATTTCAAATGTTTTCTTCTAGTTATTTAGAAGTGTACAGTAAATTATTGATAACAATAATCATCTACTGTGCTATTGAACACTAGAACTTATTCCTTCTATCTAACTGTATTTTTGTACCTATTGGCCAGCCTTTCCTCATCCCCCTTTCTTCTCCCTTCCCAGCCTCTGGTAACCATCATTCTACCTCTACCTTCAGGACATCACCTTTTTTAGTTCCCACATATGAGTGAGAAGTTGAGATATTTGTCTTTCTGTGCCTGGCTTATTTCATTTAATGTTCATCAGGCTCATCCTTGTTGCTGTAAATGATATGATTTCCTTCTTTTTATGACTAAATAATATTTTACATTTTCTTTATCAATGCATCCATTGAAGGACACTTAGATTGATTTCATATCTTGGCTATTGTGAATAGTGCTGTGATAAACATGGGCGTGCAAATATCTCATTGATATTTTGATTTTCTTTCCTTTGGGTATATACCTAGCAGTGGGATTGCTGGATCATATGTTAGTTCCATTTTTAATTTTTTTTGAGGAAATTCCATACTGTTTTTCATTATGGCTATACTTATTTAAAATTCCTTAAATTTTAACAATTGGCTCTCATGAGCTGGTAATGAGTTGGCTCCAGCACACCACTGTCGCTACTTCCTTTATGTGCAGATTTGTTCCAGCTCAGCTCCTGGGACCAAACTTATTCCTAAGCAGGTGACTATAAAAAGTTCTGGGTCAGTGGGTTCTCAAGGTAGCATTAGCTCTCTTATTATCTGCTGTAATCTTTGTGTTCCAGTTCCTCAGTACTCATGTTTCTGCCTTGTTTTGCAGAACATTCCCTGCAGATATAACCATCTTTGTAAAGACTGCTTTTTATCCTTAATACTAGTTTCCCTCTGACTCCTTTTTTTGAGGCAGGGTTGATCAAGTTGTGTAAGTTCTGACCTGCACAGGGGTCATTATTCATATATGGACTGTTTGCTTGGACTATCACATGTTACATTGCTTTCTGTTGTTTGCCTACCTCAGTACCGCTTGAATACTCACCCTGGCATTTGGACTTTCTTTGACTCCAGTACATGGATGGCTTTTCCATCCTGCTTATCCTCTTAGTTTTGGATCTACCTTTGGAATCAAGATTCTGTATTATTTTTGCTTCAGTGACTGACATCTGGCCTCCGTCCGTGATCTGATTGCAAGGCTACCTGGCTTCCTGGCTTTGGCCTAGCCAACCACAACTCAAATCCAAATGCTGATAAATAGCAATATGAGAAAATGAGCTGATTTAAGCAGATATTACAATTTTAACGTTATCAATATCTGCCAGTAGTTCCAAAGACCATAGTCGTCTTACTTCTAAACAATTCCTGAAGATTCAAGACTGCTGAGAGTTTTGAAGAGTGTCTAGGTTAAAATAATGGAGCAAGTGAATTAAATAAATGGTTGTTTTCTCCTGTCAGTTCAAAGAAGGCTCATAGAAGACTGAGTGAATAGGTGGATCTTTAATGGATTGAGTTTCTCCTTTCTATAGCCCCATAGCAAGGACATATGGCTAAATCTATGCTAAGCAATATACGTTTTTGAAATAAAACACACTATTTTTGTACATAGTCTGTTTATTTGCTATTTGAACCTAACAAACTCAAGAAGGAAGACTTGGCATTTCTCTTAATGTTCAATAGTTTTTTTTTATGATTATACTTTAAGTTCTAGGGTACATGTGCACAACGTGCAGGTTTGTTACATTGCTATACATGTGCCATGTTGCTTTGCTGCACTCATCAACTCGTCATTTATGTTAGGTATTTGTCCTAATGCTCTCCCTCCCCTGGCCCCAGACCCCCCGACAGGCTTCATGTGTGATGTTTCCCACCCTGTGTCCATGTGTTCTCGTTGTTCAACTCCTACCTATGAGTAAGAACATGTGGTGTTTGATTTTCTGTCCTTGTGATAGTTTGCTTAGAATGATGGTTTCCAGCTTCATCCATGTCCCTGCAAAGGACATGAATTCATCCTTTTTTATGACTGCATAGTATTCCATGGTGTATATGTGCCACATTTTCTTAATCCAGTCTATCATTGATGGACATTTGGATAATAGTTATTAACATTGCATATTAGTCCATTTTCACACTGCTATAAAGATATCACTGAGACTGGGTAATTTATAAAAGAAAGAGGTTTATTTGACTCACAGTTCACATGACTGGCGAGGCCTCAGGAAACTTATAATCATGGCAGAAGGGGAAGCAGGCACCTTCTTCACAAGGCAGTAGGATAGAGAAGAGCAGGGGAAACCACCACTTACAAAACCATCAGATCTTGTGAGAACTCACTCACTATCACGAGAACAGCATGGGGGAAACTGCCCCCATGATCCAATTACCTGCCTCCCTCAACACATGGGGATTACAGGTCCCTCCCTCCATACATGAGGATTACAATTCAAGTTGAGATTTGGATGGGGACACAGAGCCAAACCATTTCACATTGGTAACCTAACATTGATAAAAAAAACTGACGTTAATATATTTCAGCCTTGAGCATCCTTGAATGATCTAAGAATCAACTTGAGAAAAACTGTAAGGGAAAATGCATTTTAAAATACTCATTTGGTTCCCTCAAGGGGAGCAGAAACCTTGAGTTGCTAGTTTAGGACTCAGGCTCTTGGTTGAAGGTAGGAGTTGCCGTATGCCTCAGGCTTCACTGATATTCTGCTCCTGCTGAAAGAAAGGTAGCTGGGGCAATTCCCAGTCCAGGAAAATATTTCTATGCTTATTATTGAGCAGAATGAATCGTTATGAACTCAAAGATCTTTCCACACTCCAGGAGAGCTGCTGTGTTCAATGACACAGAAAAAAAGTCTCCCTTAGAACAAGAAGTTAGTTTTCCTAAGAACATTCTAATTCTCAGATGCCTTCCAGAGAAAGGGAGTTACCTTAAATCTTTCCCTTGACAAGGTAGGGTTCAAAACAGATATTCCAATAAATAAATAACTGACTGAAGTTAGAGAGCTCTCTGTTTCCAAAAACAGAGAAACAATGCCATGTAAGGCTGGCTTCATGGGCATGTGACCTGTGTCATTACACAGAATTCTGCACTTAGAGGGCTCCACGCTGGATTTAAGATGTGGCTATTGTCATCTTGAAATTCCTTTTTTTTTTTTTTGAGATGGAGGCTCACTCTGTCACCCAGGCTGGAGTGCAGTGGCGCAGTCTTGGCTCACTGCAACCTCCACCCCGCCAGGTTCAAGCGATTCTCCTGCCTCAGCCTCCCGAATAGCTTGGATTACAGGCACACTGTAATTTTTGTACTTTTAGTAGAGACGGGGTTTCACCATGTTGGCCAGGCTGGTCTTGAACTCCTGACCTTGTGATCCACCTTTCTCGGCCTACCAAAGTGCTGGGATTACAGGCGTGAGCCACCGTGCCCGGCCGAAATTCTTAATAATTTTTGAACTAGGGAGTCCTGCATTTTTGTTTTTCACTGGGCCCTGCAATTCATGTAGCAGGTCCTCATTGCAAGAGAGTTGGAAAAAGACTTCCAAAGAGGAGCGTTCTCTGCAAGAATGCTCCAGGACAATACTGAAAACATGTCTTGAAGAAAAGTTATAATTTTTATTTATGTAGCCAGGCAAGAGTAAACTGAAAACACAGCTACCACAAGTACTGCTTTATAAACATCCAACTGTAACAGTAGCTATCATTTATATTGTGCTTACCATGTGCCCGGCTCTGCGTGTGTTAACTCGTTTAACCATCATTATATCCCCCCATTCACAGTCGAGGATATGAGGCACAGAGCGGGTAAGAAAAGCTCCAAAAGTCACACAGGTAAGTAAATGACAGGGCCTAGATTCACACCAAGGCAGTATGGCTCCAGAAGTTTTTTTAAATGTAATGTTTCTCCCTTTTACTAAGGAACAATGACATTGGTTTGCAAAAAGATATTTTGCACTGTCTCTGATTAGTCTAGCTATTACTTTAGAATTCAGAGAAAACTGATGAGCTAGGGCCTTTTAAAGACTTGAGTCAATATGTCCTTGAAAGCTAATAGTGAATTGCACCATAGAACAAACACATTCTTTCCTTTGGAACATCAGCTACGGACTATTTTATAAAGGGGAAAAGTACTAACATATTATACTTTATTGTCTCATGACTGGCATTCAATTTTGACTCAGATTTAAACTACAGTACTAAGCTTATGTGCTAGAGGAAACATTTATCTTTGGAAATTTGCAGTATATTTTATTCCTTTCAGGGAATTGGGGATTTGGCTCCTACTTGCTGAATATGTTACACGATTCTGTAAAGCCATTTTTAAATTAAAGAGACTTTCTTTGACTTTATTTTAAAAAATCTTTGTAGGCACCATAGCATATTGGTTGAAAGGATGGGCTCTAGAATCCCACAGCTGGTTTTCTGGTCCTTGTATTTGCATCTGTAACAAATATAATAAAAACAGACACCTCACATGGCTGCTATGAGATTAGGAAGGACCTAGCTCTTCCTAGAACACAGTTAACCTCAGGCTAATGAATAATGATTTTATTTATGAACACTGGTATAGAATAGCGCAGTAGATGGATCTTGGGGAGATAACTTATGAGCCTCAGTTTCTTCAGTGCAAGTTAATAACACCTATCTCACAGAGGGTTATAAGGATTAAATAAGATACTGTATAAGAAATGTGTACTTAGCTAGGGCTGGAATATAGTAAGGTCTTATTAAAATGTAACTACTGTTATTCTATTTGAACTTCCTTTAATGTAGGTCTAGGTAATTCCACAGTGAAATTTGGAGCTCAGCATAAAGCCATTTTCATCTTTTTCTTCTTCTAGGCCATACTCTGTTAGAAGAATGAGGTAAATGTTGGTCTTTATTGTACAGTGATACTTTTATGTATTAATTATGCATTTAAAAATAAACTTTGGAAAGACAAATTGGTCTCTTTCCAATGGTCCTTTTATAAAAAGCTATTAAAAATAAGGCATAAAAGAAATCACATTCATTCATTATTAATACCTTATAGCAGTGATTACATCAGCTCAGTCTGCCCATCGATCCACCTCAGAGCCCTTGCCTCAACTGGAGCTCAAAGAGCAGACAACAGCAGAGAGGAGGCAAAGAGCACATCTTCTCCCAGGTCCTCCAGATCTTGCTCCCTCAGTAAGGCCCTTCTTCTCCTGCACCTGCAGCTCTCCTCCTCCATTGATTTCTTTCCCTTGGCCCATCAATGTGCTTGAGTCTTTTTCTACCTTATGCACAAGAAATAAGACAAACTATATTCCCCTCATACTTGCTGTTCCCTTGAAGTGCTGTTTTATCTTTACCTTTTCTTTGACTGCTAAACTTCTGCTAAAAGTGGTCTTCACATCCTTAACATCTCCCGCTTTTTACCTGCTCCTTTCACCCCTGTGGATTTCCAGAAACTGTTATTTTGAAAGCATTAAGAACCTCCTAATCATCAAGGCATTTGATTTTTAGACTTCATTCTTCTTGATCTGTCTGAAACATGTGACCTGTTGAAATCTTGACAGTCTTTTACCTTCAGAAACATTGTACTTTTCTTAACATTTGTGCCTTGGTTTGCTCATAGAAAATGTAATAATGTCAGCTTTGCAGAATGTTGTAAGAATAAAACAAAGTGATGTCATTCACATATTTAGCAATCAGCAAAATTAGCATCACTTCCCCCTACCCAGACTGTAAGTCTTACACTTAGCAGATGACTTTTATACCTGAATTTTTGTTTTAGCCTTTCTCTACAGGTTCATTCTTTCTTTTTAACAGACTGCTGCACAACTATTTCTACTTGTAATAATAAAATCATGGATGGTTAGGGCTGGAAGCATTCTTAGAGAGATCACTCTCAATTTACAGTGAAGCAAATGGTGGTGTGGAGAGTAAATTGATTTGAGCCAAGGCTGCTTGGTCAGTAAGGAAGGCTTCGATTTCAAACAATAGGAATCCCAATGCAATTGGCTTAAGTGTACGATCTTCCACAGCAAGAAGTACAAGACTATGGTATACTAGAGTTGGTTAATGTAGCAGTTTAATGACAACATCAAGGGCTCAGGTTGCTTTCCTGGGCTGCCACCCTCAGCACATTGGTCTTTCTACAGGCCAGCTGCTGGAGGTTAGATGGCCTCAGCAGTTCCTGGTGTCTCAGCTAGACCTGACAATGAAAGGAGAGGCCATCTCTTCCTGTGTGGCTCCTTTTACGAGTGAGTGTACACTACTCTGTAGCACACAGCCAACTTTCCTTCATGCCTCATTGGCCAGACTTGTGACATTCTCTGGGAGTCGGACATGTGATTGACTCAGACCGATCAGAATTCACCCTTGGAGTCTGAGTCTCATCTCCTCTGAAGTGTATGGCACTACCAACTTAGGTGGATGCAGAAGCTAAATCTGGTTTCTTAGATTAGAAAAGAAGAAGGTGCAGTGAGAAATGGGTGTTGGGTAGGCTCCGACAGTGTCTGCCACTGTCTCACAGTGAGTTTGTGGCAGTGTCACAACTAGAACCCACTACCCAACCTTCTTTCAATAATTCTTATCGCCTCTGAACAGTTGAACCAGACTCAACCATGACTAGCATCCGACTGATTACCCTTCTACCTAGACTTGTCCAATATCATATTCTCCTATGTACTGACCATTTTCTTCTAAAGGTGTGTGATATGGTTTGACTGTGTCTTCTCCCAAATCTCATCTTGAATTGTAGCTCCTATAATCCCCACATATCTGGGAGGAACCTGGTGGGAGGTAATTGAATCATGGGGACAGGTTTTCCCATGCTGTTCTTGTGGGAGTGAATAAGTCTAATAATATCTGATGGTTTTATAAAGAGCAGTTCCCCTGCACATGCTCTCTTGCTGGCTGCCATGTAAGATGTCCTTTTGTATCTCCTTCACCTTCCGCCATGATTGTGAGGCCTCCCCAGCCGTGGAGAACTGTGAGTGCATTAAACCCCCTTTTTAAAAAATATTAATTATCCAGTCTTGTGTATTTCTTCATGGCAGTATGAAAATGGACTAATACAGTATGCTACAATTTTCTTCAAAATGTATTCATCTTTGACGCCTACCTTGTTTGTTCTCTGCAATGATTCACTCTCCAAATCTTATTTAATCCCTTGATTAAAAATCTCACACGTTCATCATTTTCTTTCCATTATTGCTGTTATCTCTAGGCCACATCTTTATTATATATGAATTAGATTATTATAGTACTCACATAACTGATTTTCCTGATGCAACTTTCTAACTCTCATTTATCCTTCAAATCACTGGTATATTCATTTTCCTAAAACATTCATCTCACCTTTGTGAAAACTTTGGTAGGGGGGTGCCAAGTGAAACTAAGCTGTAATAATTTTTAAAAATTAGGATAAAGTATGAATTCAAAGTTGTCAGTTCCTTTTATTTCTAGTGTTAGAACTTATTTATTTATTTGAAACAAAATCTCCCTCTGTCACCCAAGCTGGAGTGCAGTGGCGCGATCTCAGCTCACTGCAACCTCTGCCTCCAAGGTTCAAGTGATTCTCCTGCCTCAGCCTCCAGAGTAGCTGGGATTACAGGCAACCGCCACCATGCCCGGCTAATTGTTTTGCATTTTTAGTAGAGACGGGGTTGCTATGTTGGCCAGACTGGTCTTGAATTCCTGACATCAGGTGATCTTCCCACCTCAGCCTCCCAAAGTGCTGGGATTATAGACTTGAGCCACTGTGCCAGGCCTCTAGTACTGGAATTTACAAATTTCCTTGGAGTAGATACCCTTTTACCTGAGAAGAATTGCTTCAATGGTCTCCTTCAGGTAGATGTGATGTCCAAAGTTACCATTGTTCAGGGGAAGGTATGTAACAGAACTTTTGTCTTATATTGACAAATACCGTCCTTCTGGGAGACTGTAAAACAACAACCACAGCGATAACGACAACAAGAACAATAACCCTCCATGGATATATTTGCATAAGGTCTAAGGAGCCTTCTGGGAAGTAGTGGGTAAAACACTGACACTTGCCTTTTGAAGTTTAACATTATTACTATAATATCAATAGATTAAGATGGATCGAACTGAGATCATTTAACAAAAGATATCAGGTGCTTTTGAGGAGAAACCCACCATAAGAGAAAAGAGAACTTGGAGTGGTAACCCAAGTCATACCCCTAAGGGCATTAGAATGGGAGTGAGGAGGCCTGGCTTCACAATGGGTTTGGTACAGCAAGTAAGCATCCGCAATTAATGCTATCTTCCCTTAAGAGAAGGGACTTTGGAAAAATGCTGTGTGTGTATATAGATATGTGTCGGTGTGATATAGTTTGGCTGTGTCTCCACCCAAATCTCATCTTGAATTGTAGCTCCCGTAATTCCCACGTGTTGTGGGAGGGACCTGGTGGGAGATAATTGAATCATGGGAACGGTTTCCTCCATACTGTTCTTGTGGCAGTGAATAAGTCTCATGAGATCTTATGATTTTATAAGCGGAAAGCCCTTTTCTTGGCTCTCATTTTCTCTCTTTGCCACCACCATGTAAGACATCCCTTTGCTCTTCCTTCATCTTCTGCCGTGATTGTGAGGCCTCCCCAGCCATGTGGAACTGTGAGTCAATTAAACCCTTTTCTTTATAACTTACCCAGTCTTGGGTATGTCTTTATTGGTAGCATGAAAATGGACTAATACAAACTGTGTATAGACTGGGGACCAAACTCATGGGAGGGGTAATTTAAGAGCCCAGTACAGAAGCTTCTTAGGATTTCCATAGCTGTCTAATACTGAGGGGGAACAATTTTCACTTGCTTTTGAAGAATTCTTGCCAACAGTGATGGCAGTGATGATGAGTCAGTGACTTTATTCTCTTTGGAAGGGCCTCTGGAAGTTTGTAGTCACATTTTTACTGAAGTAATATAAGAAAGATATAACAGCATTCAGCTTGGAAAGGAAGAAGTGAAACTCTATTCACAGATAACATGATTATTTAAATAGAAAACATGATGCAATCTATGAAAAAAAATTCCTGGAACTAAAAGTGACTTTAGTAAGCTTGCAGAATACAAGATCATACATAAAAATCAATCGTATTTTTATCTGCTGACAATAAATAAGAAATTGGAATAACTATTTGAGATAGTATCAAAAATATGAAATAAATGGAGAGTAATCTGATAAAAATACTTGAAAGACCTGTACATGGAAAACTACAAAACATTGCTGAGAGAAATTAAAGACCAAAATAGGGAGATACACTGTGTTTTCAGATTGGAAGACCAAATAATAATATTAATTACTCAGTCTTAATATTGTTAAGGTAGCAGTTCTCTCTAAATTAATATGTAGATTTAATCCAGATAAAAATCTAAGCAGGCTTTTTTTTTTGTTGTAGAAATTGACAAACTGATTCTAAAACTTAGATGGAAATGCAGAGGACCTAGAATAGCCCAAGCAATCTGAAATGAAAGAACAAAACTGGTGGACTTAAATTACCTGACTTCAAGGCATATTATAACGCTATGATAATCAAGACAATGTAGTATTGGTATCAAGGTAGACAAATAGATCAATGGAACTGAATAAAGAGTTCAGAAATAGACCTACACATAACACATATGGTCAACTGATTTTTGACAAAGGTATAAAGGCGATTCAGCCTCCCAAAGTGCCATGATTACAGGCATAAGCCACTATGCCCAGCCTAGGCAAAAATTTCTTAGATGCAACACCAAAAACATGAGCCATTAAAAAATGGATAAATTAGACATCATTAAAATTAATAACTTTTGCTTTTTGAAAGACACTGTTAAGAGAATGGAAAGACAAGCCAACACTGGGAGAAAATATTTGCAAATCACATAACTGATAAAGCACTTGTATCTAGAATGTATAAAGAACTTTAAAATCTGAGTAATAATAATAATAGTTTAAAATGGGCAAAAGATTAGTGCACTTTGAATTTGACACTTCATGAAAGGAGCTATAAGGATGGCAAATAAAAACATAAAAAGACATCCAACATTGTTAGTCATTGAGGAAATACAAATTAAAGCCACAGTAAGATATCATTACATATCTATTAGAATGTCTAAAATAAAAATAAAGATGATTATCCCAAGCATTTGCAAGGATGTGGAACAACTGGAATTCTCATAATCTGTTGGTAAAAATGTAAAGTGGTAAACCACTTTGGCAAATTGTTTGGAAGTTATTTGAAAAGTATAATATTAATTAACCTACTATGTGACCCAGGCATTTTATGGCCAGGTATTTATCAAAGAGAAATGAAGACATATGTCCATACAAAGACTTGTACATGAATATTGATAGCAGCCTTATTTGTAAGAGCCAAAAACTGGACACACTGCCAGTACCTATCAAAAAGGTGTATGAATAAACAAACTGTGGGACATCAACACAATGGAATATTACACATTAGTAAAAAGGAACAAACTATTGATACACCCAACAACATGGATGAATCTCCAAAAATTATGGAGTGTAAAAAGACAGCCTAAAAAGAGTCTATACTGTATGATTTCATTTATATAAAATCCTATGCAAACTGAGCTATAGTGACAGAAAGCAGATCAGCAGTTGCCTGGGGATGGGGCAGAAGGGAGAGATTCCAAGGAGTATGAGGACATTTTGGGAGTTGATGGATATATTCTTTATCTTGATTGTGGTGATGTTTTCATGGGTGTATACATATGTCATAACTTATCAGATTTTACACTTTCTTTCTCTTTTTTTTCTTTTTGAGACAGAGTCTTGCTCTGTTGCTCCGGCTGGAGTACAGTGGCACAATCTCAGCTCGCTGCAGCCTGTGCCTCTCAGGTTCAAGCGATTCTTGCACCTCAGTCTCCCGAGTAGCTGGGACTACAGGCACATGATACCACGCCCAGCTAATTTTTGTATTTGTAGTAGAGTTGAAGTTTCGCCATGTTGACCAGGCTGGTCTTGAACTCCTGACCTCAAGCGATCCACCCACCTTGGCCTCCCAAAGTGCTGAGATTGCAGGCTTGAGACACCATCCTGGCCCAGATTTTACATTTAAACAGTTAATTTTATGTCAGTTATGTTTCAATAAAGTGGTGTTAAAAAACAGATATTGTAAACATGTAAAAATAGGTAAAGTGTGAAATATTGGTTATACCTACTGAATCTGCATTTCTCCAACTGATAACCTTCAAATCCTTGGACCTGGTCTCAGCCTAACCTTCCAGCTGTATCTCCTAGTGACATCTTAAATTCCAGTTAAAGGAGACTGTTTCCTGAATAGATGTTAGCTTTTCTTGTGCATTTTGTCACCCTGACATGAGCTGCCCACCGTCTTCTCATCCCCTCACCAGATGGGATCTGAACTCCCACAATGCTTTGCATCTTTCTTTACGGTACTCATCACTCTATGTTACAGCTTACAAACACGTTTCTTACCTCCCCTATAAGCTGAGAGATTCTTGAAGGTAGTGACCCATATATTTATTATTTATCCTGGTACCCCAGTGGCATCTTGGAGAATGTCTTGTAAGTAGTAATGATAAATATGTTTAACTGAAGAGTTTTTAAATACTGTCCAAAGGATTGAAAACATTTCACTGTGCTTAAAAATATGAAACCTTTCCTAATTGTGGTGCATGCAATCTTCATTCACATAAGACTGGGTGAGTATTTCTCTTATATTTAGTTTGCTTGATGTCTTAAGCTGTCACAAGTATCTTTTGATACTTATGATCTCTAGTGACATTTCTCATTACCTAAGTATCAGTAGCTATTCTTTGTGGTAGATTTGCAATTGCTTAATGATCACTCTTATAGTGCAGCAGTCCCCAGCCTTTTTGGCACCAGGAATCAGTTTGTGGAAGACAATTTTTCTATGAAATATTGGAGTAGTGGGAAAAGGGTTGCGGGATGAAACTGTTCCACCTCAGATCATCAGGCATTGGTTACATTCTCGTAAGGAGTGCACAACTTAGATCCCTCGTGTGCGCAGTTCACAATAGGGTTCATGTTCTTATGAGAATCCAGTGCCACCACTGAAGTGACAGGTGTGACAGGAGGCAGAACTCAGGCTGTAATGCTGGCTCATCCATAGCTCACCTCCTGCTGTGTGGCCCGGTTCCTAACAGGCCATGGACTGGAACCCTGTTACAATGTGTACACTCACATTTTAAGCAAAATGGCATAGGTCGTAATGCCTATATAGTAGAGAAAAATAACAAAATTCTGTTTGTGAAATATTTCTTTGTATTTTTTGATCCCATGATGACATAATAAAACCCAATCCCTGTCTAAGAAATAGTTTGAGATAAAATCTAAGAATAATTTTGTTGGACAGTTAAGGTGAACAAGAAACTGGGTTAAAAGGAGAGCTTTATTTCAGCTTCATATATCTGACAAAATTGGGAAATTGGATAAAAGGAACTTAGGAAATTGTACTGAATGAAAATGTACTGACATTTTGTATTTGTTCTGATGTAAAAGCATCTATTTCCCTTACACAGAGATGGACACATAATGGTCTCAAATCTAATGGAAGTGCTCATTTCCAAGGGTATTGTAGTTTTGAAATGAATTTGTTTGAGGATTCTAGGTCTAATTTCATATTGTTAAACTCTAAAATTACAGAAGGCTTTTCCAAAGTAATACTTGAACCTCTGAATGACCTCATGGTGCACCTCGAGCATAGGCTTGTTGTGTACAAAGTTTGATGGGCTTGTTTGCAATACAACAAACCCTTCAATGCAAAACATTCAAATCCTCCTCTCTATAACAACTGATGCCATATCTTAGCTCTTGCCTTTCCCATGGGCTAGATTTCTTTTCCTTTTCCTTTTCCTTTTTTTTTTTTTTTTTTTTTTGAGACAGCGTTTCGCTCTTGTTGCCCAGGCTGGAGTGCAATGGCACGATCTTGGCTCACCGCAACCTCCTGCCTCCCAGGTTCAAGCAATTCTCCCTGCCTCAGCCTCCTGAATAGCTGGGATTACAGGCATGCGCCACCATGCCCGGCTAATTTTGTATTTTTAGTAGAGACACGATTTCTCCATATTGGTCAGGCTGGTCTTGAACTCTCGACCTCAAGTGATCCACCCGTCTTGGCCTCCCAAAGTGCTGGGATTATAGGCGTGAGCCACCGCGCCCGGCCTTCCATGAGCTAGGTTTCTTCCTTCACTCATGTAAGAGCTTGGCCTGGGTGATGAAGTGACAGCCACTAAAAGTTTCTAAAGCAGGTAACAGGGCAGAGGTTAAGAGTTCAGGGTTTGCAGGTAGACCTTGGTTTGATTTCTAACCCTACCGTTAGTTCTGCGGCTCTGATCTAGGTATTTAACCTAAGCCTTAATTTCTTCCTCTGCAAAAGGGGTCCCAGGCGTGTTAAGAGCTTAGCATGGTGCCTGGCGGAGAAAGCACACATCAATATACATTTATGCTGTTAATATTATTAACAGAAATATCTTAGTTTTACTTCAAGAAAATAGCCTCCTTTGCTTTTTATGCATGAGTCACCAATTGGGAATTACTTATTCACATTGTTATTATAAAATAGCTTTATGGTGCTAATTTTAAAAACCTGATAGTTTGGATGTGGACAATTTTCTTAAAAACAGCTCTGGAGAATTTGGTAGTTGTGTATCTAGTGTTAAAAAAGCCAGCCCAGCTTTGCCACAAAGACACAAATATCAGTGGCTTCAAATAGATACACAGGTGGCCTTTTGGAGCCCCAGATATTGTCTTACTCAGTTCACTGTGGGCAGGAAGAAGACCTATTTTTAAGGAGAGGGAAGACGACTATAAGTGGTTAAAAATAGGATGCTTCTCCGTCCTCTCTCTGCTACTTTCACCCTCCATGTTTCCGACTATCCCCATTTTCCCTAAATTCCTCTTATCATCTCTGTACATGTTTCCCTCCTCCTTTTCTACTCTAGAAATAGTACATATTATGAGAGAGCAAATACTTGACACCATCCCCAGAAAGTCAGTGGTGGGGATAATGCATTTTTAATCCCAAACACCTGGCCTCCTTTTATTTGCCCGCCAGAATGAGGTTTCTTGATTATTCAAAAAAGTCCTCTTACGCTGGTGCTCACAAATGAGTAAAAAGGTTAATAAATTTCAGATCTACTTAGTAATCCTGGGAGATAGAAGTCTGCAAACAGAGATTTTTCTTTTTAGGTTGAATCTGACATTATGAAAAGCTACCCATCTCTTCTCATACTCAAAGTATTTACCCAAGCGTTAAACACTGGGTAGCAAGAGTGTGGTGAAGGAGCTAACATTAATCGTGGGACCATTTTGCAGAATCTCATGCACATTATCTCATTTAATTTTCATGACAATCCCTTAAGGAAAGCAACATCGTTCCCATATGACATAAGTGAGGACAGGTGGGGGCTTTGACATATCCTATCACAGAGAGGCCCATGCTGATGCAGTTTCACTAAGCCCTAGTGATCCCTTGTAAAATTTAGTCATCCTCTGCAGCCGATCTCCCTCATCCACACAGTGGTATCATGTTGCAATACTTTGATACAAGTGCCTCTTTGCCACTGTGCAATGCCAGTTATGGTGAGATGTAGCTCCCATTTCCAGCCACCTTCTGTGGCCAGCCAATTCATGAGACCATGGACAAGTGCAGACTCCATCTTACTAGGAGAGGAGACAGTGGAACTGATAGCCCCTCCCTCAGCAGTACAAATACAGCATCTGTCTCCTCAAAGCTATTTCCTCTGCTCTGGTTATGTAAAGGCAGGCATGCAAGTGCCTTTATATTGGCTGGGGCAGTGGAGGTGGTGGAGGATGATAGTGGGAGGTAAGGAGAGTTTTCTGAATTGATACCTCTCAGTAAACTCTGCATGGCCATGGAAGGGGTACCTGGTGGTTTTGGTCTTTGGTTACAATTCTGGGAGAAGAGCATCACTTACACATGGATTATCAAATTTAGCTCTTATAACAACCCTATGAGGAAGGTTTGTTCATGTAATATAGTAGTTACAAGCATGGGCTTGGGCTTTAATTACAGGTCTTATATCATTCATGTCAAGTTCAAACATGACCACTGTTGTGCCTATTTCCTCTCTGTATCATGGGAAGAATGATAGTTCCTACCTTATGCTATTGTGAACAGTAAAAGAGATAACCTACGTGGTAGTAAATGCTGTGTAAGTGTTTGCTATTGTTATTTTTATTTTCCAGATGAGGAAACTAACACCCAGATAGGTTCATAGCTGTTGAAGATCATATAGCTAATATGTGCCTCTAAAACCCATGCTCTTAGTCATTCCTTCATGGTGGTGTTACTTAGCCTTTTCCACATTCTGGCACACATGGAAAAAATGTGTGGTTATAATAATGTTATTATTCATACACAGCATTGGGGAGAATTAATAGGATAGCTCAAGTCTTAAGGTAATTGGTCTGGGAGGCCCTGACTATCCCAGGTCCGCTCTGATTAACTGACACTCTGGCTGTACTGGAGCAGGGAACAGGACCTGCTTCTCCAGGCCAATAGTTAGGTAAGTCTTCATGGAGAAAGTGATGTCTTAGGTGTGGCTGGAAGATTAGTAAAATTTAGTAGCAAAAGCAAAGGACGAGAATGGGCAAGTGGGGAAGTCTGCTTAATTTTCTCCTGTAGAAAATGGAGATCATGGTAATACCTATTTCACAGGTTAAAAATGAAATAAAGGAACATACATGGAAAAGGCTTTGTAAGATGTGATATCAATGTTAGCTGTTACTATTCTTGAGGAAAATGAATAAAATATTTAAAACCGTAAAAGTGAACAGCACATAGTGGTTGCAGAGATAGAACACTTCTACCAAACATTCACTTGGGAAAGTTTACAGCTTTAATAGGACTCGTATCCTTTCATTCATCCATTTATTCATTCATTCTTAACCAAATAAAAGTGAACATAAGCTTTCTCCAACATTTGTTATGAGGCTCAGCCTATTTTCATCAATAACTGAAGCAAGTAGGAATAAGATCAAGAATCCTATAATCTCAAGCCAGGTGTGTCTCTGAAGTCCATAGTAGTTTGGCTATATCTGGGAAATGGCATGCCAGGCTGTCTCTATGTGATAGTCCCAGGGCTTCTTGGGTGAGGACTTGTCCAGAGGGGCAAGGCAGCTAGGCAGAAGCAGCTGGATCCCAAAACAAAGCTTCGATCATTGGAGGGAAGGGGTTTGGGGGTGTCACTCAGGTTGTCTCTGGCTCAGGGAGGGACATCTGCATCCTGTGGAAGGAGCATGGGAAGGTTGTGAGTAAAACTTGCACTGACAGCGTTGTCCATCCCTGGGGTCCAAGGACATCTGCCTTGGACCTCCTGGCCTAAGCTAGAGTAAGCCAAGAAAAAAGAAGGGAAGCGAGACCTTCTTTCCAACTATGCAACACAATACTGAGACGCCTTGCCACTCTGAGGGCTCCATGGCATCAGCTGTGGTAGGAGATGTCAGCACCTGCTGGAAATGGTGGCAACCAAAGGATGGAGGCCACAGAAGAAGAGAGAATAGCAGGTGCCATGTGGGTGAGAATCAGATTTATTTATGGAAAATATTCATAGAGTGATTAAGGGCAAAAAGTAGGAAAACATGGGTTACATACAGAACAAGGCAAAGATAGTTAAACTTTGAAAGTTTTCCTAAGTCTTCATAGCCAATTCATTTCTGTACCCTTCAGCTACATACATGTTGAAATCCAAGATGAGCTCTGTAGACCAATTCATCTCAAAATATTATTTAAGAAGTTTTTTTTTCCATAGAGAGTTCATTTAAAATTTGTCCAACTTTGACATTTTCTTTTCTGAGTTTGCTGTGAAATTCAAGTTGTGTAATTTACACAAATGCATCAATATTTTAAAAGCTACCAATCTTACACATGCAAAAAAGAAGGCTTATAATCTTCAGTAATCTTTAATGTAACACACATTCATTATATATGAGCTCTCAAAGGAGAAACTTGCATTGTTCAGAATCCTAAGTGCTACACAATGGCGTCTTTGGGAAACTTAAATACCACACATTTGCTTTGTAAAACCATCGTTGAGTGACTTTAGTGGATTAACCCTGAAAGTCATCATGACTGTTTTGTCTTTAATAATCTGGACCAAGCAAAAGGAGAAAAGTTTCTATGATGTGACATTCTTGTGGTCATAGTTTTAACAAGATATACTCCTTGAAATTTGCCTCTGATGCTGGAATGCTCATCAATTCTCGGAGAAGCTGACTCATTCTTTGTGGCTGAACTCAAATGTCACCTCTTCTGTGAACTAGTCCTCAAAACCTCGAGCAAGATTAATTGCTCCCATGGAGGTTGGCACATGCATTTGTTATGGCACTGTTCTTACACAGTGTCTTAGCTAGTCATGTGTTTGTTTACCCAATAAACTATGAACTTCTTGGGGTCAGGAATGGTTCTTGGCACAGGAGGCACCTAGTAGACATTTGTAGAATTAGAGTATGTATCTATCATCAGTAGATACTACATTTAAAATATGGATAGATTTGCACACTTGTAAAAACCAAGAGAAAAATGTACAAGGAGCTGTTGCCATCCAGATGTAGGACAGAAAAACGAATTTTGGGATGTTGTCATCTTAAAATTCCTTTAACTGGAGAGATTCAAGAGAAGTCAATAATATTTTGAGGTGAATGACTGAGTTAGTGAGTAAATGAAAGTTTCTCTTTATCCGGTGTGTACTTGATTAATACCTACATTTAAAGCTATCATTCCAGGGAGGGAAGGGGATGGGTTTGGTATTTGTTGAATTACTTCTGCCTACTAGGCTCTGTACTAGGAAGTTTCCATTACAGGATTTCACTTTAGGTGCAACCATCCTGCTGGTTGGGTTCTATCATCTTTTTTGTCAAATGGAGAAACAGCAACTGCAAATTACTCAACTTGTATTTTCAGAGAGATTTAGTAATGTGAACAAAGTCATTCATCTAGTAAGCGGCTGGACCAGAATTCTAACTCAAGTCTGAAAAAAAGTCTTAGCATATACCTATACATATTAGGAAAAAAGGGAGAATTCAGCAGTTGTTATGATAAATGAGGGGCAGCCCTCATCTTGTAGTTTACACTTACCATCTTAAATACGTATCTAAGGAGAAGGGGGAGGTGGGATGGGGCTTGGATTAGGCAATATGTATGGTGGTTAAGCAAGTGGACTCAGAGTTAGACAACCTGGGTACAGAGCCTGGTTCTGTCTCCTTTTAGTTGTGTGACCTTGAGCAAATTATTTAACTTCCTTGAGCCTCAGGTTCTTTAACTGTAAAAATTGGTGGAGGGGAATAATCATCATTTCTATCTCACTGGATGTTGTTAGAATGAAATGAAAGAATGAACATAAACACTTAGCCAAGTGCTTGGCACACACTAATGCTCAAGACCTTATTGTCATAATTATCTAATGCTCCATATTTACTACCCAAAGTCAGCAGATAATTGCTTATCTTCCAACTTTCTTCATGTTTAGTAGATGCAATGTTAAAGTGGAAGACAAGTCCACTCAATAGACCTGCAGCCAGAGTATTGGGTTTGGAATCATTTAATCGGAGTTTGGTTCCTGGTTCAGCTTCGTAATCTTGTCTAGACACGTTGCTCAGTTTCTCTGGACTCAATTTTCTTATCTGTAAAATAGTGATCAAAACTATACCTAGCTTACAGAATTCTTGCCAGGCCAGAATTGCTAAGACAAAGAGTACACAAAAGGGCATTTAACCTAGTCTAAGAGAGTCAGGAGGATCTCCTGGAAGGAAATGAAGCCCAAGTGGACACCTAGAAAAGAAAAGAACCTTGTCAACCGTGATATACACTTATGTCAATAATATATTATTATTTAAATAACATAAGAATATATAACTGACATTTAAAGTTATTTTGGACTGTATTCCCCATTTTACTGATTTTTCTTCCGATAAAACCTTTGAATTTCATTAAGTTTTAAGAAGAGAAATGGTATGATTTTTTTTTTTTGGTAGATTGTAATTATCGCCAAAATTTGGTCCATCATTTTCCTAAAGATGTTTCTAGTGAAACACTAGTCTTCTGCAATGTCTTCGATCATCAACTGTGTAAAGTGAGAACTAAAATAAATATAGACTGAAACTCTTTCTTGCTTTCATATTGAATGAGATAAGTGCATGAGCTGAGAGAGGGAGAGAGAGAAAAACACATGTTTACATCTTGGATGTGATCCTGAGTTATTTCCTGGATATAAATAAGACACTTTGAAAGGCACATTAACTTTTCCAGGTCACAAGGGTTTTCATTAGAATGCTGGACTATAAATAGTTCCCTAGTGAGGTAAAGGAAATGATGCCCTATTCCTTCTCACTCCCAGAGTTCTTAGCATACTGGAGAACAACATTCTCTTGCAAGTGTTTGGCTCACTATGTGCTGGTATTGTTTATAAGGTCAAATTTTGGATTAACCTTTTGAGATTTAAAATAAAATCAGACAAGGGAATCTTTGTGAACATTTTATTTCTTAGGGAAAATTATTTTACATGGAATTTACCTAGTGTACCACATAAAAATTCTTAACACAGAGTATCTAGCACAGTGTAAAAATATATTTCCCTTGAGTAGCTTAAATGTCATCATGTTTGGTACAAAATAGGAAATACTTCATTCTGCAAATTACCTTGCCAGAGCTTCTCTGCTATGGTCTCATACATAACAGTGATATCTATATAGTAAAGGATAATTGAGGAATTACCTGGTGAATTCAAACAACAGTATCAGTCACAAGTGATAATTCAGAAAGCATTTTGTTTTGTTATCTTTTATTTTTAAATTTTTTTTATTGTTATTATTTTTTAAGAAACAGAGTCTTACTCTGTCGCCCAGGCTGGAATGCAGTGGCCTAATCATAGGTCACTTGCAGCCTCGAATTCCTGGACTCAAATGATACTCCTACCTTAGCCTCCTGGGTAGCTGGGAGTACAGGCATGTGCCACTATGCCTGGTCAATTTTCTTTTTCTTTCTTTTTTTTTTTTTGCCTGGTTAATTAAAAAAATTTTTTTTGTAGAGATGAGGTCTGGCTGTGTTGCCTAGGTTGGTGGAAAACTGCTGCCCTCAGGTGATCCTTCTGCCTTGGCCTCCCAAAGTGTTGGAATTACAGAGAGCCACTGTGCTTGGCCTGTTTTGTTACCTTTTTAGAGCAAAATTATCTGTCTAAAGAATTAAAAAATTACCTATACTTATTTAAGTGTATTTTGTCTGAAGTATTTCTGGGAGATGCATTGAACAGGCCACATTAGGATGAAGTGGGTTTGTTAGAATAGTAAGATCTGGCACATGGCTGCTCATGTCAGGTTTTTGCTGGACTATAACTGCTTGAGGACACAAACTGTATCTTATTTATCTTTGAATCCCTCTGGTGTCTTGAATGTAGTAGGCATTCTCTAAATAGTTATCAAGTTGATTGAAATTCATTTTGTTATGAAAATAATTTCTGGGCCTCCTAGGAATCAGACAGTGTTTGAAAAATATATCCCTCAATGCTCATTATTACATTTGGTTTAGTTTCTCGTGGGGACCCGTGTATGTTATTGAAACATGAAATATATCTGTAATAGGAAAATATGGATGTGACAAGAAAAGTAGCAGCAAAAATTGGGCAACCTTTGGTAAATATGGGTAAAATCGATGCAGACCTGTCTGACCTAACAGAATTCGTACAGATTTAGAGTTTTTGGAAACTGTTTTCACAGTTATTGTACATTGTACGGTTTGTCTTACTTTTCTCTTTTGACGGTTTTATTATTAAGTAAGCCAGAAAATGAGATGAGGAGATGCTTATCTCTGTGTGCGTGTGTGTGTGTGTGTGTGTGTGTAAACAAGAAGTCAATACAATTTCATCTCAGTAAGATGAGCCCTGCTTAGGAGGATAATGACCATTAATTGAAAGACTAATATGTACCAGGCAGTCTTTAAATACATTAACATAGTTAATGCGTACAACAACCCTATGAGGTATCTGTTATTTCCATTTTTAAAGTTTATAAGCTGATGTTCAGAGATGTTTAATAATTTTCTCAAGCTCACATAGTAAATGGCTGAGCTGGGATTCACACCCAAAACTCTTCGACTAATGAATCAGTTTTCTTCCCCTGTATTGTGCTTGACACTGAAGAGGCACCCACGCACGCTTATTCTTAGCAGTGTCAAAACATCTTTTTCTTTTGGGCACCATTTTTCTGTAATTATTACCTGTAGAATCTTTCTTTGAGCCTTAAAGCCAGATTAAGGCTTTGCTTATGTACAGCAGTAAAATAGTCCAATCTTAGCTTCCAGTACTGGTGATATTTTCTGGAAAGTCGGTAACTGGACAAAAGTGAGTCACTCTGAATAAAAGAAAAAAGTGAAATAAGGGTGTTTAAATAAATAAATAATAAAAAGTGAAATAACATTTTCATGTGTTTCCTTCTACTCAGAATTCGAATTGCTCGATTAGTTGCATTAGGAAAAGACAAAGGATTAAACACCCTCATATATTTTTTTGAGACAAAGTCTGGCTCTGTTGCTCAGGCTGGAGTGCGGTGGTGCAATCACAGCTCACTGCAACCTCTGTCTCCCAGGTCAAGCCATCCTCCCACCTCAGCCTTCTGATAACTGGGACTGCAGGTATGCACCACCATGTCCATGTCCGGCTAATTTTTGTATTTTTAGTAGAGATGGGGTTTTGCCATGTTGCCCAGGCTGGTCTCAAACTCCTGACCTCAAGTGATCCTCCCTCTTTGGCCTCCCAAAGTGCTGGGATCACAGGTGTGAGCCACCGCGCCTGGCCTCACTTTTTAAACTATTGAATTAGTATCCTACAGTTTTTACTTTTGGGCAGTAATAAAGACACCCTATGGAAGAGCTGCAGGTGGAAGAGGTTGAGAAAGATTCTGTGTTTCTGAGTTGATATAGGAGTCAAGGTGGTATTTTGTCTAGGGAGGAGAATGACGATATAAGAGAAGCGTTAGCTAGTTTCTAGTCAATCTTCTTTCCTATGCACACAGGATAATTACAAAGTTAAAATTAAAAGACAATTTACTTATCTGACTTTTTTGTTTCAGTGATGTCGCACTCAGAAGCAGTTAAAATAGCAGATAAGGAAACCCCTGGGTCTGTTGAGATCTAAACAACCTGTTTCTTTGTTGTACTATGTACCAGGTAAAGTGGTAAACAAAAGAAGCACAGTTCCAAACCTCATGGAACTTATATATCAAGACATGGAAAGACAATATTTTCATATAATAGTATGTAAGAACTTTCAAAGAGACATTGCAGTAAAAAAAATTCAACTCCAAGGGTGAAAACTTGCCTCCAAAAGGCTCCTGGAGCCAGGCTACGGCTGGGAGTGTTCAGAGGGACTGTGGGAAGACAAGATAATTGAAGGAAAAATAACGGCTCCAACTAGTTTAAGGTATTGACATCAGCAGGAGATTGCACTGTGCCTAACTGGGGTTACTGGTGTTATTGAGCAATACAGACTGCCTGGACATTAAAAACTGACTGGAGTGGGTACCATAGTGGTTTAATGCAAACTACCTTCATTGGTGACTTGAGGTAGGTATATCTGAGCTCTAGCAACTGATCACATCCACTTTCTGTGAAAAGGCTTTCATAATACTTTTTTAAAAATTATTTATTTATTTATTTAGGTAACGGTAACAGCACATAAAATTAATCATTTTAAAGTGAACATTTCGGTGGCATTGAGTGCATTCACAATGCTGTGCAACCATCACCTCCAGTCCCATGACATAGTCATCACTCCAAAAGGGAACCCTATACGTATTAAGTAGTTGTTTCCCATCCCCCTTTCCGCCTGTGCCTCATATCTACAAATCTGTGTTCTGCCTCTGTGGATTTACATTTGCTGGATACTTAATATAAATGGCATCATACAATAGGTAACCTTTTGTGTCTCGCTTTTTTCACTTAGCATAATGCTTTTGAGGTTTTTCCATGTTGTAGCACGTATCAGTACTTCATTCCCTTTTATGGCGGAATAATATTCCATTATATGTATACACCACCTCTTGTTTATTCATCCATTGGCAGACATTTGAACTGTATCTCCCTTTTAGTTATTGTGAACAGTGCTGCTGTATACATGGTATACAGTACATGTACTTGTTTGAACACCTGTTTTTAATTCTTTTGGCATCATACCTAGGAGGGAAATTGATAAGTCATATGGTAATTCTACGTTTGATGTTTTGAGGAACACCAAACTACTTTCTACAGTGGCCGAATGACTTTACCTTCCAACAGTATATGAGAGTTTCAATTTCTCCATATCCTCCCCAACAGTTGTTTTTTGCTTTTTTGATAGCCATCCTCGTGGGTGCGAAGTGGCACTTCATTGTGGTTTCGATTTACATTTCTCGAGTGACTAATGATGAGCATCTTCCCATGCTTGTTGGCCATTTGTGCATCTTCTTTGGAAACATATCTATTCAAGTCCTTGGGCCATTTAAAAAATCATGTTGTTTGTGGTTTTTTTGTTGTTGAGTTGTCATAATAATTTGTGAGCCATGTAGTTTAACTATGTTATGTTCAAATCCAACACCCAGAGCCGTCTTAGCGATGGGCTTGTTGGGAAGGTGTGGGCAGGGAGAAGGAACATAGGAGAGGTGGAATTTCGTGTGTGGGTGAAAGGGGGTAACATCAAGATTCACCTTCCCTCATAACTCAGAAGAGAAAGTGCTAACTCTGGCATGGCACTTTGATGGATTTGCCTTCCTAGAATCTGTGATCTCAACTTCATTCTCACCGTCAATGTCTGGCTTAGTAGTAAAGATGTACCATTTTTGAGTGCACTGCACACAAATTATCCTACTTAAGCTTCATAGTCATGCTGGTTAGTGCTATTATTTTAATTTTGCAGATTACAAAAATTGAAGCTTGAGGAGATTATGTAACTGGTCCAAAATCACAACTAGGGCAGGGTGCGGTGGCTTATGTCTGTAATCCTAGCACTTTGGGAGGCTGAGGCGGGCGGATCACTTGAGGTCAGAAGTTCAAGACCAGCCTGGCCAACTTGGTGAAACCCCGTCTCTACTAAAATACAAAAAATTAGCTGGGCGTGGTTGTGCATGCCTGTAGTCCCAGCTACTCGGGAGGCTGAGGCAGGAGAATCACCTGAACCTGGGAGGTGGAGGTTGCAGTGAGCTGAGATCAGACCACTGCACTCCAGCCTGGGGGACAGAGCAAGACTCCGTCTCAAAAAAAAACAAAAAACAAAAACAAAAACAAAAAATCACAACTAGATGGAGGTTGAATGAGTAGAATTCCTTTCTCCCAGATCCATGCCCTTTCTCTGTTACTCCATGGATGGCTCGCCACTTGTTTGTCTCATTACTGCAGCCTCCTAACCTTTCTCCCTTTCTTCAGTACCGCCTTCTTCAGTCAGTCCTCTGCACTGCTGACATAGGCATCCTTTCTTAAACATAAATATTATCATGCTACATCTCTGCTTGAAGTCTCTTAATGGCTTGTCATCCTTCAAGATTCACTGTCTTCTCTTTCAAGTTACCATCTTTTGCTTCCCTCATTTGTGTCCTACTTTATAGTCCTGTCAAACTACTCCCAGTTTCTGGAATCTGTCAAGCTGCTTCATAACCTCATGCTCAAACATAGAGTTCCCTCTGCCTGGAATGCATTAAAGGTCCCTCCTCACCCACAGTACTTTATGAATCTTTTCCCCATGCCATAAAATGCACAAATATTGGCAAATGAGGTAGTCAGGGGAAAAGAAACAGAGGAAGCTCTCATTATTTACATACTTCACCTTGACTACCTGGAATATCCAAGAGAATTCACTGAAAAACAAGAAAGTAGTCAGATATAAGATTTTAAAAAATCAGTAGGTCTCCTAATCACCAGCAGTAACCAATTAGAAAATGTAATGGAAAAAAGATCTTATTCATAATAGCATCAAAATGATAAAATATCAGAAACAATAAAAATATGTAAATCCATGTATTTAAAAAACATTCTAAAATGCTATTGATAGAAAAAAGAACAACCGAGTCCATGCAAATATACTCCATGTTTCTGCACAGAAAGTTTAATGTGGTAGCTATGAGCCTAAAGCTTGAGTTTGAATGCCATTTCTACTCATTCCTTCCTTGATCATCTCAGGAAAGTGGCTTCACTCCTCTAAGGTCTAGCTTCCTTGTTTGTAAAATGAGAGTAATATTATTAGTTAACTAGTGTGTCAAGTATAAGAATTAGAGAAAATGATCTTTTCAGAACACTCAGCCCAGTGCCAGGCACATAGTAAATACTTAATCAGTTATTATAGTAAAGATGCCAATTATCTTTAAGATGATCTGTGCACTTAATGCAATCCCAATTGAGGATTTGTTTTTGTGGGTGACTATAATTTTATTGGGAGATTATCTTTGGAGGTTATTGGTTTTTCATTTCATTTTTTTTGGAGTAATGTGTTCTCTGAGTTGCAAATGTCTCACAACAATGAGAAAAACAAAAAAACAAAACACAAAATGTTTTGGTTTTGCCTGGTGTTTTGCTGGTCCCATCTCTCTCTCTCTCTTTCTCTCCTGTCCTTTTTTCCCTCCTTTATTTACTACCCTTTAGTTATACTATAGCGTACTGCAGAAAAGTCTACTTTAAGTGTACTGCTATCCTAGTTAAGAAATAGCACATTACCTGCACCCTAGGAATTCCCCCTTGTGACCCTTCCTAATAACTAACCCCTCCCTTCTCCTCAAAGTTAATTTTTTTTAGTACATTTTAACACTTTATTGGAAATTGGTTGCATACATCAATGAAATCAGATCAAAGTAAAAGCATCATTTTCACACAATAATATCCTGATATCTGTGCTATGCTATCTTCTTACATAATTAATAAATCCCAAGATGTTCCTGATTTTGGTATCAAAGAGCTTGAGTGTCCAGAAATAGCTCTATACAAATAATAATCATAGCATCTAAAATAGCCATCATTGTTTTGTGTTGGTTCCAAAAGTCCTGGGAATATCTCTTAAAATGTAAGTACCTTAGACTGGCTGCAGTGCTGGTGGGAGAGAGTGAAGGGGGTACACATGGAGCTAATTATAGCAGGAGCTGGGCAGAGGGAACAGGCTTCTCTAGGGTGAGGAACATAAGGGGATGGGGGCTGGAGATTCTGAAATCTGGGCAGGGAACTCAGTCACCCTGCATTTTCCAACACTGCTTGAGTGTCAAAGCTAATAGAGACAGAGACTCTAGTGTGAAAAGATGCCCATCACCCCAACTCCCTTGGCATTGCCCAAAGATGGTAGAGCCCACTTCCAGATTATATAGGTGCAGAGAGTCCACAGAGAAGGTTCTAGAAAGTTCTGCCAACCACCCCCTCTCCACCCCTTTCCCCCTCCTACCCCTCTCCCACTAGCTATCACCAGCTATACTCAGTTCCCTCCCAATTGAGAAAACGTGAGGGAGTAGCACTTTACAGAAAATAACTCTGGGTGGGCGCGGTGCCTCATGCCTGTAATCCCAGCACTTTGGGAGGCCGAGGCGGGCGCATCACGAGGTCAGGAGATCCAGACCATCCTGGCCAACACGGTGAAACCCCGACTCTACTAAAAATACAAAAATTAGACGAGGATGTTGGTGTGTGCCTGTAATCCCAGCTACTCGGGAGGCTGAGGCAGGAGAATTGCTTGAACCTGGGAGGCGGAGGTTGCGGTGAGACGAGATTGCGCCACTGCACTGTAGCCTGGGTGACAGAGCAGGGCTCCGTCTGGAAAAAAAAGAATAACTTTGAGCCAATGTGCTGCTGCTAGCCCCTTGGAATCATGTCAGGGTGCCCTTTGCTTGGTTTGACCTGACAGGCACTGGGAAAGTCTGTTCTGCCCCCATTGTCCCCCTCACCACCTTTAAGGCATCATCCATCAGCAATTAGGTTCCCTGGTTCTTCAAAGCTTCTCAGCACCCAGCATAACACCTGTATATCTGTGGCGGCTTTACTGCTCACAAACAGCTTTCACTTCCACTAAGTCATGTGGCTCTCACAACCCTATGAGGTAGGAAGGGCAGGGACCATCTACATTTGAAAGACACGGAACCTGGAACTCATAGAGTTAGGTCCCTCGACCAAATTCACACAGCTTGGCCAGTGGCAGAATCAAAACCAGAACTGAAGTCCACACTCCACTGTCCTTCCCACTGCTTTTCTGAGCACAGGGAAGAGGCTGGCAGAGGGGACTCCTGTTCTCATCCCTCACCTGGCCCTCTTGGGAGGCTCGGGGACAGCCCCACTGAGGACCCCATGGGTCTGCGTGCGGTGGATGATGATTGCAGTGCTTGGGCACAGCAACGAGGAGGACACGATGACAATGATGGCCCGGATGCTGAGGACAGTGACCAGACATCCAGGCTGTGCTTGAGAAGCACGACTTCCATAGGGCCTTGGCTGGCTGCATCCATGTTGCTTCACCCCCACATTGCAGATCACGAAGGGTCTGCGGAAAGTTCTGAGGCAAGGATGGCTCTGCGCTTCTCAGGGTTCCCAGGACCCCACGGGATTCGGCAGCGGGACGCGACCCCCAGGTCTGGAATCTCAGCCCCAGCCAGCGCGCAGAACGTGTTTCGGCTCCTCTAAGCCCCCTTAATTGGTTTTTAACAACTTTACCTTCTTTTGGACTTTATATAAATCATATATAAATGCAGTGTGTATTTTTTTGTTTGTTTCTGGCGTCTTTTCCTCAACATATGTTTGTGAGATTAAATCATGTTTTGTATGTAGCTGCACTTTTGTTATTTTTATTACTGTATCTATCCTTTCTATTACTGTTGTAAATTTGGGTTATTCTCAATTTTAGGGTATTACTAATAATCTTGCTACAGTTTTGTGCATGTCTTTTGATGTATGTGTATGTGTATTTCTATTGGATGGATGTCTGAGAATAGAACTGCTCATAGGATACATATGTTAAACTTTAATATAATAGATAACACCAAAGAGATTTCCCAAAGTAGCTGGACAAATTTACACTCCTTCTAGTGATGTATGAAACTTCTGGTTGTTCCATATCCTTCACAACACTTGATATTGTCAATATTATTAATTTTAGCAATTCTGTTGGGTGTGTGGTGTTATTCTGTTGTGATTTTACTTTGCATTTCCCTGTTGTCATTGAGCAGCCCTTTTTCAAATGCATTTTGGCCATTTGGGTATCCTGTCTCGTGAAAGGTCTGTTCAAGTCTTTTGTCCATTTTTAACAAATTGGGTTGTTTTTTCTTTAATTTATAGGAGTCATTTAGGTATTTTGGATATGAATTCTTTGTCCGATACAGGTATTATAAATACGTTCTCCCAGTTTGTGGTTTGCCTTTTTACCATCTTAATAGTATCTCTTTTTTTTCGAGGCAGAGTCTCACTCTGTTGCCCAGGCTGGAGTACATTGAGGTGATCTTGGCTAACTGCAGCCTCCACCTGCCAGGTTCAAGCAATTCTCCTGCCTCAGCCAGTGAGTAGCTGGAACTACAGGCACGCGCCACCTCACCCAGCTAATTTGTATTTTTAGTAGAGATGGGGTCTCACCATGTTGGCCATGCTGGTCTTGAACTGCTGGACTCAAGCAATCTGCCTGCCTTGGCCTCCCAAGGAGCTGGGATTACAGGTGTGGGCCACCATGCCCAGCCTCTCAGTGGTATCTTTTGATGTACAGAAATCCCAAATTTTAATAAAGTCAAATTTATCAAGTTTCTCCACACCCACAACTTTGCTTTTTTTAGAGATAGGGTCTAGTTCTGTCCCAGGCTAGAGTACGGTGGTGTGATCATAGCTCACTGCAGCCTTGAACTCTTGGGCTCAAGTGATCTTCCCATCTCAGCATCCCCAGTAGCTGGGACTACAGGTGCGTGCACTACCACGCCCAGCTAATGTAGTATCATTTTGGTCATATATCCATGAATCTATTTCTGGACTCTCCCTTCTGTTCCATTAGACAATTTGCTATCCTTATGCCAATGCCATCCTGTCTTAATGCTAAGTCTTGATATCTGATAGAATAAGTTTTCTTATCTTGTTCTTCAAGAGTGTTTTGGCTATTTCTGTTTTATTTCTCTTCTACATAATTTTAGAATTGGCTTGTTAATTTCCATATTTAAAAAAGCTGCTGGGATTTTGAATTGAAATTTCACTGGATATATAGATCAATTTAGGAAGACCTAACAACTTTACAATTTTGAATCTTCCAGTCCTTGAACATGGTACATCCCTCTATTTATTCAGATCTTTATATCCTTTCAGTAATGTTTCTCTGTGAAGGTTTTTATGATAATTTCTTAACTTAGGGTTCCTACATAGTTACATGTGGGGCAGGTTTGAAGTTTCAGTTTGATAAGATGATATATTTTCTTCTAAGAATGGTCCCAGGTTATGGCAAACTTACTCATAGCTATCCTGGGTTGGTAGCCTGTATGTGTTTGATTCCTTTTTCTTTTCCTGTTTTTCTTTTTTTTTTTTTTTTTTTGTTGTTGTTTTTGAGACAGAGTTTCACTCTTGTTGCCCAGGCTGGAGTGCAATGGCACAATCTTGGCTCACTGCAACCTCTGCCTCCCAGTTCAAGCGAGTCTCCTGCCTCAGCCTCCTGAGGAGCTGGGATTACAGGCACCTGCCACCAGGCCCAGCTAATTTTTATATTTTTAGTAGAAACAGAGTTTCACTATGTTGGCCAGGCTGGTCTCGAACTCCTGACCTCAGGCGATCCACCCGCCTTGGCCTCCCAAAGTGCTGGGATTACAGGCATGAGCCACCACATCTGGCCCTGATTCCTTTTTCACTGATAGCCATTTTAAGCTCCCAGCCTCTTGCAGAAGCTGTTCATAGCGCTTACCTCTAAAATGAGACTGAAGCAAAGGGTAGGTGGAAAAAGGAGCCCTCCATAGAGTCTTTTATAGTTATTTGTATAGTTGGATTTGTTATTTGATGACAATTAATACAACTTAAATTACCTGTAAAATTTAATAGCCAACCATTTCCGCTCCCCTAGCTTAAGCTCCCAAACTTTGGCAACCTTCTCGGTCTTCTCCTTTCTTCGCCGGCTCATCACCTGTGCTCCAGCACCTAGCTTTCTTTGATTTGTCTTTGTTCCTTGAGAGTGCCATTCTTCTTTTCACCTGAGGGCCTTTGCATTTCTTGTTCTCTAGGTCTGTAATGTTCTTCACATTTTTGCCTAGCTAGCTTTAACTCATCCTTCCGTGGCTCTCAAGTTCTACAACTCATCCTCAGAGCAGCCTTCCATGAATTTCAGACAGGGTCATGTCCCCTGGTATGTGCTCTTCTAATATCTTATATTTCTCTCTTGCACCATTTACCACACTTTTAATTAAATAATTAATTTTGAAAGTAGTTGTATAATTCCAGATGTGAGCTTCATGTTTGGTCAGGCAGTATGACTGTCTCATTTGCTGATTAATTCCAGGACCTAGCAGAGTGCCTCATACATCATAGGCCTTTGAGAAACACTTATTGAAGGAATCAACAAGTAAGGGAATAAGATTTTTTAAAGTATACGTCATACATTTGTTACCAACAACCCCCTCAACTCCAAAATTGGGCACAAGGATTGAAAATAAAAAATTCATTGCACTGCTTAGTAAAGCATTACTAGTAACTTTCATTAAAAATGGACAAACTTTGTTAAAAATTTATGAAGCCTTCAGATGATTTGGTTACAGATATTTGTAATATGTGCATTTAAAACTATATGTTAACTGATATAATGAAATATGATTTGAGGAAATGACTCAGCAAATGATTCTACAGACATCCTTGTGAGCGTTCATAATCTGAATCAAACAGCAAAATGAGGTCACCAAATGTACCAACAGGGGGAAAATAACTTTCTAATGAAGGCCTAAAGATATCTGTGAAAACTATTCTCTGAAGCGAGTTGGGAGATCTCATTCAAAATTATTGCAAGAGGGTCAAATGTAAGAATCTTGGGAAATCACATTTCAGAGAATGTATAAAAATCTAAATACACTTTCACATTTTCCAGATTTTGCTCAATCAAAATTCAGGACAGAAAGTCCTAATAGGAGATCTTGGGTACCCCCATCTGCTCCTAATGAACAAGAAGTATGTTAAAGACCAAAATTATTGGCATAATAATCCGTTACATATAAATCACATGTAGTGTAATCTTTATTTTTCTTATGAAAAAATCATGTTTAACAATGGCAAAAAAGTACACATAGGCTGTTTTATATAGCTGTAAAAGTTTATATCTGAATAGATCTAACATGATGCTGCTATACTCAGAATTCATTTTATGAGAACATGCAAGTAAAGTACTTTTTCTAATGTACATAAAGATACCTAATTAACAAGGCACATTGTACTAATGACTAGGAAAAGTAGCTTTTTCTCCCCCACCACCCTAAGAATTCTTGTCATGATTTCCCTTTTGCAGTAAAATTTTAAGAAGCAATTGGCAATTTAGGAGGTAACAGGGTATCTTTTGGTAAAATCTTGAATTGTTGAGCTCTTAGGACTGATCTCTCTTTGGGAGTGTCTTTTCTTTGCATGGGGCTCCTAGAGATGTGTGCAGATTTGCTTATTAAGTGTTTAGTGGGTATTAGATCACACATGAATGTGTTCTGATCAGCTCAGCCTAGCCACAGTGAGCAGCTTTGTGGCTAGCAAAAGAGAAAGAGCAGTTGATTTGTACCCAGCTGCTGTCACCTTGGTGATGTACCAGATAGCAAGCAGGCAGATGTTGGTTTGTTGCCTTTGTCGTCTTTCCTCCTAAAACAGTATTGGCTTTCCCATATGAACACAGCTGTGAGTTTCTTGTGTGTTGTTGTTTGTTTTTTGGTATGAATTGTCATCTTTGATTTTTTTTAACCCCCACACTCCCCCAGACAAGTCAAAACCTCCAGGTGAGTGAGTTTTTGGGGAGAATCTTGAGTATAGTTTCTGATTCCCCTAAACCTCTTCATGGAACCTTAGGGATCTTAGGCTCCTGGATTGGGAAATTTGAATTCTTTTTCTGTTTCTGTTTTGTGCAGTGCAGACAATGTGGTTCTGTAGTCCCCTATACTTGGAGTGAGTTCTGAGGATACCATCTGTAAAACTTCTCCTCTAGAATCCCCACTGCCTGAAGTCTGTAAAGGCCCTCTGCCCACGAACAAAGGAGGGACTTAATAACCCACTAAGGATTTTGGTAGGAAAAGGTAATTATTTCCCGAGATGAGTGCTGCCTGGGAGACTCTTCTGCTATCCCCAGGAGTCCCTTCCTCTATGCTCATTTCTAGGCTCCTATCATCCAACATCTTCAACTTCAGATGCAAGCTGGTCTCTTACTGCCTCCCTGGAGTTTTATTGTTGGACAATTTCCTGTCCATGGATCCTCATGAGATTATGCTGAAATTTCATTCCCAATGTCATCAGGAGTGAAACCAACCAAAATTGAACTCTAGAGAATGTGCTTTAATATATAAGAACACAGCTAAGTAATTGCTGTGTTGATCAGAGGAGGAAATCATTCACTATAAAATGCTATAGGAAAGACAACTCATTTTTAAGCAAGTTCATAACGGGAATTGCCTAAACAGAATTAAACTTTTATGGATTTTTTTAAAGAATCTATTCATCAGACTTAAATGAAACATTTCATTTCACTTAACTAAAAGGGCAGAAATTTTTGATGTCTCAATTACACAGGAAATGTGTTATGCACATGTTCATCAGAGTTTAATGGATGACTTCAGTTGTAAAAAAAGTTCGGCCATGTTGAGACTCTTGCTCAATGATCCCTGGTGAAATCCCCTTCTTGCTACTCACTCTGTAATCAGATGTTACATCTATCGACCCAATTCTTTTGAATGGTTTCTAAAAAGGAGAGGCCATTAGTTCAAATGTGCCATTTTCGCCTGTCAAAAGGCACTTTGCAAACGAACATTACACTCTAGGAAGCAGAGCTCTTCCATTCTCAGAAAAAAGTGATGATAATTGGAATTTGCATGTGTTTCTTTTTTGAGAGACAGACCACAGAGTTTGTTTATGACTATCTTTAGCACCAACGGGAAGCTCATGATGAAATGGAGGGGAAAAGAGTTAAAATGTTTTAAAACTCATAGGAAATATGTTCCAAATGATCCAGGGGCTTTTAAAAGTCCATTTTAAAAACATGAGAATGATGTAGCATGGGGTTGTTTTTTCGGTAGCAGGGAAGGGCATCACTTTGCTAACTGCACTTTCTGGCCCTGGGATCAGCTGCTCATTATTTGTCTGAAGAATAACTGGGTGGGACCAAGGCTGCAGTCTTTAGCAGTGGAAAAGGTGATTCTTTGTGAAAAACTTAACTAGTTGGTAGAAAGGTCAAATCAGGAATGCTGACTCCTTAGCAGCCTAACCCTAACCTCAACACTAACTTGGTTTTTAAACAAGGTAGGTTTTTTTTTGTTTTGTTTTTGAGACAGAGTCCCCTCTGTTGCCCATGCTGGAGTGCAGTGATACGATCTTGGCTCACTGCAACCTCCGCCTCCCAGGTTCAAGTGATTCTCCTGCCTTGGCAGGAGTAGCTGGGACTACAGGCATCCGCCACTGTGCCCAGCTAATTTTTGTGTTTTTAGTAGAGATGGGGCTTTGCCATGTTGGATAGGCTGGTCTTGAACTCCTGGCCTCAAGCAATCCACCCACCTCAGTCTCCCAAAGTGCTAGAATTACAGGCATGAGCCACCTCAACCAGCCTAAACAAGATAGTTTTTATATGAATAATCTTAGATGATAGGTAAGTGTTCACAAGCATGTTTTCAAACATTCGTATCAGCCCTTAAGGGGGTACCAAGCAGTCTTCACTCTCTTACTTCCTCTAAGTCTCAGATCTGCACTTTAAGTTATCCCCATCAGTCAGAATAGGCCAGGTTATGCTGCTGCAACAAAAAAGCCTACCACCATGTGGTGTTGGTTTAGGGACTGCTGGTGGATGAAAAGAAAACCATTACCTGAGGCAGGAAGAATGTTTTTCTTTTTTTTTTCCCTGTGCCCTGGGGACAGACAATGTTTGAGATGGTGGCTGCTCTGTCTCCTGAGCTCCTAGAGTGAGATGAGCAGCACACTCTAGCTGAACTGCAATGCAAATAAACTTAATTTTATAGCCAGTAAGATTCAGCAGCATAACGTGACTTATCCTGACTACTACAATATTTAGTGTAATTTTACAGATAAACAGACAAATTCTCATAGAGGTTAAACAGCTATCCCAAGACTCTAGGCAAGGGCAGGGAAACCATGTACAGCTTCTCTCTAACACATCGGGCTGACTCTTCCTTTGTGTCTGGCAGAGCCATGAAAGATCCGTTTTTTCCATCAGCTACTGAATTCTCATTCTAATGAAGTCATTCTGATCCCATGTGCCTCTGGGAATGAACGTGGTCTTTTGCAGACAGAAACATAACTTTTTTTTATTTGTTTGTTTAGCATTGCAGGTAGGATGACCAACCATCCTGGTTTGCTGAGGGATTTCCCAGGCATGGGAGCATCAGTGGTAAAATAAGGAAAGTCCCAGGCAAATTAGGTTGAGTTGGTCATCCTAATTGCTGAAGTGATTTCTCCTAGTAACACTTAGGAATTATGCAGCCTGGATTCCCACTGCACCTTGTAATTCTTTCCATTATAATATTTATCACATTGTGTTTTAAATGACTCAGACCGTTCAGTGTCTATCTGTACACAAAGCCCTGAACTCCTGAGACCAAGAACTATTTCTTTTCCATTTTGTATTTCTAATACCTTGTATGGTGCCTGCCACTTCAAAAGAACACAATAAATATTTATTGAATGGATGAATGAATGCTATTTCTCTGTCGTTTTTCATTCCAAAAACTGGTGTGATGTAATTAGCTTTCTCCTTTGAGAATTGATTCTACCTAGATACTAATTTAACTATAAAGAAAGGTAGGAATCTTTCTTAGCTGCAGCTACAAGCTTGCATAAAGCTTTCAGTGTGACCCATAGTGTAAAATTATATAAACTCAGCACTGGATTTCAGCATAAACTGATTCCTTTTAGACTGACTGAATAATTGAATCTCCTTGTTTGGCATTTGTTTAAAGAGAGAAGGTCATGGGACAAATGGTGGATATTTGAGGCTATGGAAACATATGTTATAAATTTGGTTTAGCTGTTTCTGGTAACTGGCATTATTGTGACTGAAGACCCAGGCTTCCCCAGTCTGCCCTCCACCCTCGGGAATGCATAACTAGATGCTTTTCAAAAACCAGAGCAGAAAGAAAATCGCCATGGGCACGCCTCACGGATGGACTGCATTCATGCCCAGTTAAGGAAAGCAAGCAGAGGACTGAGATACTTGCTCCAGAGAGTCAGACCCAGGGCTCATCCAGTTGAATCTTTTCATAACAGGCCTAAGAGGTGTGCTGAGAAAGAGCTTGGTGGTTCTTGACTCTACTTACAGATTAACTCCTCAGACATCTTTGCTAATCACCCACAGAGGCTCTTTCCTAAGTGACTAAGCTTTTCTGAGAAGTCACTTGAATTCTATGAAGAGGCCCTCCGGATTGGTGGGAAAATCATGGAACCTGTTTTAAGGGGACTTAAAAAAAATCCCCATCCTCAGTTTCCTCGTCTGTAAAATGGGTTTCATTTTACTTACCTTTCTTACTTCGCAAGATAGTTCGTGAAGGTCAAAGGAGATTACATCAGTGAAAACAGTTTGAAGATTGTAAAATGCAGAAAGAATATAAGATAATATATATTTTCTGCCTCTATTAATTCACCTGATTCTTTCCCCATCCTATAACAAACCTTTCCTAAGCTTGCCTTCTGCTTTAGAACTTCCTTTTATTTATCCCAATATTTTTCTCACCACAGAAAGAGAAGAAACGTTTGCTGTGTGCTTTGTATGTGCACTGTCTTCATAACAAACTTGTGATGCAGGTACATTATCAGAATTTTACATACAGGTACAAGTTCGTGGTGGTTTGGTAGCTTGTCCGAGGTCATGCATGCAGCCAGATCTTGGGTTTAGACTCAATTGTGCCTATCTTATAGGCCATGCATTTTCCATCCACCACACAACCTTTGAAGTTTTAAAGGGTTCCTCTCCATTTTTTTTTTTTTTTGATCCTGGATTTGGTATACAAGTTCACCTTGGGCTTGATCACAGCATTTTGATTTTCTAGAGTTTGATCATATTCTTCATCTTCTGTCACTCCAGCCTGAAATGTCCTGCTCTTTATTCTGGCAGTCCTCTCCATTTTCTGGACTTTTATACTTGCTTTTATTTGGACCTTTCTTGAGATGTAAGAGCTAAGGCTACATGTAGTAGTCCAGGTGAGGCACTCCAGCGTTGGGTACCAGGATAGGATAATGTTTCCAGATGTATTTTCAATATTCAACATGATGCCGAGATATCATTTTTCTTTTGGCTGAAGCAAGGCAATTCCAGCAGAATGTCCTCTGGCATAGCCAGCAACCATGTGGCCAGCCCATTGGGAACATAATGTTTTGAGGTTGCTAAAATCCATTCATTTATTTATTCAACGAGTGCTTTAAAATACTTATGCCAATCTCTATTCTAGTTGCTGTGGATAGGGTAAAATAAAACACCTCAAGTCCCTGTTTTCTTAGAGTGTATTAAGAAGTATGGAAAGACAGTCGATGAATACAAAAATGTATATGACACATGGCAAGGGATATGCAGAAAAATGAAACTGGGGAAAGGGAATAAAGGAGGAGTGGGCAGCAAACTTGCTTTTTAAAAATAAGATGGTTAGGTATATTCCTGATAAGGTGACATTTGGGCAGAAATTTGAACGAAGCAGAGGTCATCTCAGGGAAGAACAGCCCAGGCAGAGAACAGCAAGAGCAAAGGTCTTGGGGAAGCTATTTGCCATGTTTAAGGTTATGCCAGTGTACTTGGATCAAAGTGAGAGTGGAAGGGATTGGGGGAGATGAGGTAAGAGATAAGGCAAGAGCATCAGGATCAAAGAGAGACAGATGATGTATGGTCTTGTAAATTATGGCTAGGACTTTGGGTTTTATCCTGTGTGAAATAGGAAGCCATTATAGTATTATGAGCAAAGAACTGGCCTGATCCAACTGAATATTTTAAGAACTTACTCAGACTGCTTTGTGGTGAGAGGCATGGTGGAGGCAGGGAGGCCAGTTAGACAGCTGTTGTAATATTCCAGGTGAGAGATGATGGTGGCCTAGATCAGGATGATGGTGGAGGTAAGGGCAAAATGTGGTTGGATCCTGGATATAGACTGGATAAGAGAGAAAGAGAAAAGCCAATGATAACTCCCAGTTTTCAGCCTGAGAAACTGGACACACTGGGTGAACACAGTTACATTTTATTCAGATGAGGTATACTGTGGGAGGCACATGTTTTGTGTATATGTGTGTGTGTGTATGTTTCTATGTGGGGGTAGGGAATCAGGAGTTCTATTTTATATATTTTAAGTTTATGTCCAAGTAGGGATATCAAATAGGCAGCTAGATGTGAGTATGAAGTGTTCTGGGTAGAGGTCAGGGTTGGAGTTATACATTTGAGATCTTTCAAGTCTTTGGGTGAAATGAGATCACCTAGATAAATAGAGAAGTAGATAAAAAAGAGATCACAGGACTGAATCTTGGAGCACTACAACCTACCATTTAGAACTTGAGGAAATAGATGGAACCAGTAAAGAAGTGTAGTTTCTTAGAAAGCTGTTTTGGTGGTTGTATGGCAGCAGCTACCGTAAATACTGATGTATATATTGGAGAACTGCTTCCAAAGTGGAACAGGATCATTGTGAAAAAGCACAAATAAAAAAAGAGACTTTTTTCTTATCATTGAAAAATCTGGGCCAGGTGCAGTGGCTCAGGCCTATAATCTCAGCACTTTGGGAGGCCGGAGCTAGAGGATTGCTTGAGCCCAGGAGTTCAAGACCAGTCTGGGCAACATAGTGAGACCTGGTCTCTATTATTAAAAAAAAAAAGAAAAAAAATCTTTAGAAGATAGGCCAGTTACTCCCAGAAGAGAAAATTAGGTTGAATTAGTTCAGGTTAGGGAAATTTGCTTAACTGACTAGAAAGCAAAGGGATTATGTATTCCTGGGAATGTAAGGAAGGATAGAAACAAAGTTCCACAACTCTTGATACCACAGATATGCAAGTTATAAGTACATGCATTTATAAATTCACAAATCAGACATATCAGGATATGCATATTAACAGAATCATCTACACAATGCGTATAAATACAGTTTGGCCTTCGGAATACTTTTTTTTTTCAGTGGCAATTGGTGTTAAGTTTCCTAAGTCACACAAAGAGAGATTATTTAACTCGGCGGGGTGCGGTGGCTCACACTTGTAATCCCAGCACTTTGGGAGGTCAAGATGGGTGGATCACTTGAGGCCAGAGTTCAAGACCAGTCTGGCCAACATGGCAAAACTCCATCTCTAAAAAATATACAACAACAAAAAATTAGCCGGGTGTGATGGTGTGCATTCATAGTCCCAGCTACTCGGGAGGCTGAAGCATGAGAATCACTTGAACCTGGGAGGCAGATGTTGCAGGTTGCAGTGAGTGCAGATAGTGTCACTGCAGTATACCCTGGGTGACAGACAGAGACTTTGTCTCAAAAAAAAAAAAAAAAAAAAAAAGAAAAGAAAGATTATTTAACTCATGATGTATCTCAAGTGTGGGCCTAATTTTTCAATTTTTTATTTTTTAAAAATGCATCGCAAGCTGTTTTATTTCAGTGTATGGGAGTGTTTGACAGAGCAACATTTTTGTAAGCAAACCTTGACAATATATCGCATGAGTGTCCAATCTTTTGGCTTCCCGGGTCCACATTGGAAGAAGAAGAATCGTCTTGGGCTACACATAAAATACACGAACATTGACGATAGCTGATGAGCTACAAAAGAAAAAAACTGCACAAAAAAATCTCATAATGTTTTAAGAAAATTTATGAACTTGCATTGGGCTGCATTCAAAGCTGTCCTGGGCCGCATGTGCCAGCCGTGGGCTGGACAAGCTTGTATTAGAGCGTGTTTCTTTCTTCATTGGTACTTATTGGTAGAAGATGAGATATCCAGCAATAAAAGGCAAATGTAAGCATGGTTTCTCTAAGATGCATCATAAGCTGTTTTCTTTCAAGAACGGAAGTGTTTGACAGAGAAACAACTTTGTAAGCAAATCTTGAGAACATGTTATTAGAACATGTTTCTATCTCCATTGGTTCATATTACATGGCTTTACCTATGGAGCTATAAAAGGCAAATGTAAGTATGCTTCCTTTTTTTTTTTTTTGGAGAACTGAATCAAACAGATTTTATTCAACTTTTTAGATGAGGAAAACAAATGATACGAAATAAGTCATAAGAAATACTTTCTTATACCACTGTCTCAAACCACTTTCAGTGTTTTACAAAGTGCTCACACAGCAAATACGAAAGACTTCAATACACTCTTCCTTTGTAACTTTTTGCCATAAATGCAACACTAACAAACATACACATTTCTTCTGTATCAATCTTAAAAGTTGAATTACTAATTTTTATGATGTTACTCATAGATATTTTTATTCATATACTTTTAATGACATCATTGCCAACACATACATTATTTTCTTTAACTTTATTTTTACATTAAGCCAACATCTGTCATGCAGCTATCAAAAATCTTAGAGTAAATTACACAGGTTTGTAGTCCAATTTAGACTTTAGCTTGTTAGAATCAGCCACTTTTCTTTTTTTTTTTCTTTTTTTTAATTTATTTTTTCTTTTTCTTCTTCTTATTATTATACTTTAGGCTCTATGGTACATGTGCGCAACGTGCAGGTAAGTTACATATGTATACATGTGCCATGCTGGTGCGCTGCACCCACCAACTCGTCATCTAGCATTAGGTATATCTCCCAATGCTATCCCTCCCCCCTCCCCCCACCCCACAACAGTCCCCGAAGTGTGATGTTCCCCTTCCTGTGACCATGTGTTCTCATTGTTCAGTTCCCACCTATAAGTGAGAATATGCGGTGTTTGGTTTTTTGTTCTTGCGATAGTTTACTGAGAATGATGATTTCCAATTTCATCCATGTCCCTACAAAGGACGTGAACTCATCATTTTTTATGGCTGCATAGTATTCCATGGTGTATATGTGCCACATTTTCTTAATCCAGTCTATCATTGTTGGACATCTGGGTTGGTTCCAAGTCTTTGCTATTGTGAATAATGCTGCAATAAACATACGTGTGCATGTGTCTTTATAGCAGCATGATTTATAGTCCTTTGGGTATATACCCAGTAATGGGATGGCTGGGTCGAATGGAATTTCTAGTTCTAGATCCCTGAGGAATCGCCACACTGACTTCCACAAGGGTTGAACTAGTTTACAGTCCCACCAACAGTGTAAAAGTGTTCCTATTTCTCCACATCCTCTCCAGCACCTGTTGTTTCCTGACTTTTTAATGATTGCCATTCTAACTGGTGTGAGATGGTATCTCATTGTGGTTTTGATTTGCATTTCTCTGATGGCCAGTGATGGTGAGCATTTTTTCATGTGTTTTTTGGCTGCATAAATGTCTTCTTTTGAGAAGTGTCTGTTCATGTCCTTCGCCCACTTTTTGATGGGGTTGTTTGTTTTTTTCTTGTAAATTTGTTGGAGTTCATTGTAGATTCTGGATATTAGCCCTTTGTCAGATGAGTAGGTTGCAAAAATTTTCTCCCATTTTGTAGGTTGCCTGTTCACTCTGATGGTAGTTTCCTTTGCTGTGCAGAAGCTCTTTAGTTTAATTAGATCCCATTTGTCAATTTTGGCTTTTGTTGCCATTGCTTTTGGTGTTTTAGACATGAAGTCCTTGCCCATGCCTATGTCCTGAATGGTATTGCCTAGGTTTTCTTCTAGGGTTTTTATGGTTTTAGGTCTAACATTTAAGTCTTTAATCCATCTTGAATTGATTTTTTATAAGGTGTAAGGAAGGGATCCAGTTTCAGCTTTCTACATATGGCTAGCCAGTTTTCCCAGCACCATTTATTAAATAGGGAATCCTTTCCCCATTTCTTGTTTTTGTCAGGTTTGTCAAAGATCAGATAGTTGTAGATATGTGGCATTACTTCTGACGGCTCTGTTCTGTTCCATTGATCTATATCTCTGTTTTGGTACCAGTACCATGCTGTTTTGGTTACTGTAGCCTTGTAGTATAGTTTGAAGTCAGGTAGCGTGATGCCTCCAGCTTTGTTCTTTTGGCTTAGGATTGACTTGGCAATGCGGGCTCTTTTTTGGTTCCATATGAACTTTAAAGTAGTTTTTTCCAATTCTGTGAAGAAAGTCATTGGTAACTTGATGGGGATGGCATTGAATCTGTAAATTACCTTGGGAAGGATGGCCATTTTCATGATATTGAGAATCAGCCACTTTTCTTACTGCTTTCATGAAGTCTTCCTGTACTACAAAATCATGATCAGCACGAATTGCGAACATGCCTGCTTCAGTACAAACATTTCTCAGGTCTACTCCATTAAAGCCATCTGAAAGCTTCACAATTGCTTCCTAATCTCTCTCACCACGCTTTGTAATGGGACCTGCATGGATTTTCAGTAGGTCTAATCTTGCTTGTTCATATGGCAAATCAATATGTATTTTTCTATCTAATCTTCCCGGATGCAGCAAAGCAGGATCCAGTGTGTCCGGTCTGTTTGTAGTCATGATCATTTTAACTCTATGCAGAGTATCAAATCCATCCATTTGATTCAGTAACTCCATTAAAGTATTCTGAATCTCTCTGTCAGCTGAAGTACCCTCAGAAAACGGACAACCACCAATAGCATCTATTTCATCCATAAAAATGATGCATGGTTGATGGTTTCTGGGATAATTAAACATTTCTCTGATCAAACAAGCACTTTCACCAACATACTTGTCTACAATAGAACTAGATACAACCTTTAAGAAATTGTAGTCCGGCTGGCTAGGAACAGCTTGTGCCAAGAGTGTTTTTCCCATACCTGGTGGTCTGTGTAACAAACAGCATTTTGGAGGCATTATTCCTACCTGCTGAAATAACTCTGAGTTTGTAAGAGGTAATTCTATCACCTCTCTTAATTCCCAGATCTGTTCTGATAGCCCTCCAATCTCAGAATAAGAAACATTCCAGGGGTCCTCATGAGACATGTTATAAACCAGTGGATCCACCTCTCTTGGCAAATATCTCGTGACAGTTAGTGTAGTCATATCCAAAGCGACTCCTGTTCCTGGCTTCAGCTTACTTTTGTCAAGCTGTCGACGACAACCCACAACATATCTTGGTCCATTTGTAGCTTTAACAATGAATTTTGCTTCAGTTATCTGTTTAAGCACTTCACCCACAATCTGCCCAACACTTTGTAGGGCCTTCAGATCATTTTCAGACTTTTCATACTGCTTGGTAAGTTCTTTTAATTGTTCCCTTAACTCGTTAAGACAGCCGTCGATCTCCTTGTGCTCAAGCAGCTCTTGCAGTAGTCCTGAATGAAGCACCTTACCTCTAGGGTCCGCCATGATGAGAAGCTGCTTCGTTTTTTTAATGATATATTTAGTGCGTGTAAGTGCAGCTTTTTTACATGGATATACTGTGTCGTAGTGAACTCTCGATTGTTAGCGTAGCCATCACCTGAATAGTGTAAATTGTACCCATTAAGTAATTTATCATTCCTCACCCCCTCCCACCCCAATTTTCAATTTCAGTCATGTTCTTAAGAGTTTTTGCAATTGCAATTCTTGTCTGTGCAACTAACTCATCTGATAGATAGACAATCAAAGCAGATGTATAAGAAGAGTGAAATATTAACAGATTCTGAAAAAGCATAGTCTCCTTTTATCCTGTGGACCCTTGCACCCCCTCCCTTCCCCTAGTGCTGCATCCCAAATTTGGCCAGCTAGAGGTAGGTCTCCAGTTCCCAAGGGGAAGTAGAGTCAGAGAACAAAGATATTGTTCCCAGTTAAGTTTGAAATGTCTTGATCTTCGCAGAAGACAGATTTAAAGAACAGGTCAGGCACGGGCTCACACCTGTAATCCCAGCACTTTGGAAGTTCCAGGCAGGCAGATCACCTGAGGTCAGGAGTTGAAGACCAGCGTGGCCAACATGGTGAAACTCCGTCTCTATTAAAAATACAAAAAATTAGCCAGGTGTGGTGGCACAAGCCTGTAGTCCCAGCTACTTGGGAGGCTGAGGCATGAGAATCACTTGAACCTGGGAGGCGGAGGTTGCAGTGAACCGACATCACACCACTGCACCAGCCTGGGTGACAGAGCAAGACTCTGTCTGAAAAAAAAAAAACCAAAAAAACAAAAGAATAATAGCAGAGAGATTGAACTCCTGTGGGCTGGCTCATTGGGGAAGAATTGGAGAGGCCGAGACACTGATGCAGTGTTAGAAGGGACTCTCCCCTGCAGGCCTACTTCATTTTCTGAAGATGTGAATGGGGTGAATGTCATTTCTCCAAACATCACATATACTCAAGCTGCATCCTCTAAGTTCTAGAAAAAGCTCATTGTCTTCTCTGGCTTAGTTTCAGAGAAGCTCTATGACAAGTTTGTCACCAGCGGAACAACCAGGATGTCCAGTTGCCTATTGTGCTGAGGGAGAGTTGGGGCTTTGTGGAAGAACAGTGGTTGGGAGCCCTGTCTATGGATCACTGTCTTTAGGAGGAAGGCTCTTCTTGCTCCCCTTCCATGTGGTAGTAGGATGGGCTGAGGCTGCCCCTGCTTGGGAGAGGCTGCTGTCCTTGGCAGACCAAGAAAGGATCAGCTGAGCCTTCTTTTGGATGTCTTCATCTTTTCATAGTTTTTTGAAGGGAGCCTTCTTTGTGCCCACAAACATAGATTTAGTACCCGCTTCTTTGTGCTCCAATACTGTCTCCATTACAGGACTTACTGCACCATCCACTTGTCTCTCCCCTACTAGACTTGTGAGCCCTTCGAGAACAAAGACCAAGTTACATTTGTCCTTATATACCACCCCAGGATGGTGCCTAGGTCATGGTAGGCGAGCTATAATTATATGCTATGTTATAAAGAAAAACAAATGCATTCACTCTCTATGATGTTGAGTGCTGTGTTACCTGGTTGGGGTAACTGGAATAAGTAGAGGAGAGTGCAGGCCTATGCAATACAATGCGTTCTGTTCAACAGATGTTAAGGAACAATAACTGCAGCCACCTACAGTGTGTCTTCTCATCTTTATTTCTTTTCCTTCAGATAACAGATTGAGGCCTATTTCCCCAGAAGGATGGATAATTGCAAGATTATCCATCTTACAATCTGTTAGCTAGTCCCCTTCTTCCTAAGACTTTTCCTGTCATCACTGTGACTGTAGCCTTGCCTTAAGTACATTTTATAGTTAGTTCCCTCTTTTGGCCACATTGTGTTCTTTGAAATCATGTCTTTGTAAAATAGAACATTTTCTCCTGTAGTGACAAGGTTGTAATTAAAACTAAAGGCTGACCAAAGACTCAGTATCAAATAAAATATAGTCATGATCAATAACATGTCAAAAAGACAAACCTGCAACTACAGTCCTCTAAAACAATTTAAAATAGTAAAATCACATCCCAAGTCCTATATAAAAGTCATAAGCACACATTGGTTATACAAAGATACATGGAATTATGTCAATGTATGTAAAAACATAAAATTACATCCTACTCTATCATAAATTTTTCCTAAAACTAATACACATTAAGATTATGTTTTTAACACATTAATGAATAACAATTTATTCTGCTTTTAAATTAAAAATGGAGTATTGGAAGATGATTTAGATAGTTCAAGTCTCTTTTTAAAAAAGTCAAGTCTAAGTAAGTTTGAAGTTATGTTCCTTTTGCCCTTTGTAGGTTGTCCTCTTCAAAGTGGAGGCCTTCGAAGTGATTCAAGTGATTCCATAGTTGCACCCAAATTAGTAGGCTCAAGAAATGTTTCTTGTTGTTTATGACAATGATGGTGTTTCTTTCCTCTTCTGAAAAGCTCACCCAATATTTCTAATCTTTTTCTTTCCTTCTCTTTTTCTTTATTTAAAGCTAAAGTCATAGTTGCTCAGTAGAAGACCAAACCGGAGCTAGGCAAGGACATGAAATGGCCTTAAATCCCTCAGGCTCTGCTTCCTTCTGTGAGTGATTCTTCCCTGATTTAATTTTTATTGTAGAAGCAATAATACAATTGCTGATTGTGAGCAAACTCCACAAAAAGAACTTCAAAACATCTGGGACAAGATTTCTAAGAGGTCTGGGTGACCCTGCATAAAATTCAGTAAAACAATTCAATCAACATTTATTGAAGGCCTACTGTGTTCCAGGTCTGATGTGGGGCTCAGGAGATGCTGAGGCAAAGGGAACATAACTTGGCCTTCAAGGAGCCCCTGTGAAGCGTGGGTGTTAGGGAAACTGCACCTAAGTCTAGTTGTGAGAACTTCCTACAGAACGGTAGCAGACTTGGGTCATGTTCTCTGGGGTCTTCTCGTCATATGACTACCAGGTTTGTGAATGAAACTGATCTACAATCATGTCTGGTAAGAGGAAGGATATTTAGAAACTGTTATCCCATAAGCCTCTGTGTTTTCTTTCTTTCTTTTTTTTTTTGAGACTGAGTCTCACTGTCACCTAGGCTGGAGTGCAGTGGCACGATCTTGGCTCACTGCAACCTCCACCTCCTGGAGCGATTCTCCTGGCTCATCCTCCAGAGTAGCTGGGATTACAGGTGCCCACCACCATGTCCAGCTAATTTTTGTATTTTTAGTAGAGATAGAATTACACTGTGTTGGCCAGGCTTGTCTCGAACTTTAGACTTCAAGAGATCTGCCTGCCTTGGCCTCCCAAAGTGCTGGGATTACAGGCATGAGTCACTGCGCCTGACCAGCCTCTGTGTTTTCTAGTGAAATTTGAGGATTGGAATTTGCTTCATGTTTAATTAAGAAAACTCTCATAATCCCATTGAAAACATAAATAAGATTATCATAATGTTGGGTAAAGGCTGATAATATAGCCAGATAAAGAAATAAAAGGGTGAAACAGTAATGAGGAAATGAGCCCCTTGGTCTTGAATTGTGGAACGTATTGAGTAATTGTTTAAAGAGAACCAGATTGGCTGGGCGCAGTGGCTCATGCCTGTAATCCAAGCACTTTGGGAGACCAAGGCGGGTGGATCACCTGAGGTCAGGAGTTTGAAACGAGTCTGGCCAACATGGTGAAACCCCCGTCTCTACTAAAAATACAAAAGTTAGCCAGACGTGGTGGTGAACACCTGTAATCCCAGCTACTTGGGAGGCTGAGGCAGGAGAATCGCTTGAACCCAGGAGGCAGAGGTTGCAGTGAGCCATGATAGCTCCACTGCACTCCAGCCTGGGTGACAAGAGCAAAACTCCGTCTCAAAAAAAAAAAAAAAAAAAAAAAGAAGGAAACAGATTGGAGAGCCTAGGCTGGATTTACATAATTTAACCAATATTTTCCCTCAGAGTTTTTAAGGGTTTTTTTTCAGGAGACAGTAAGATGCATACTTCAATGAAAATAATATACATCTGTGTGCATGGTAGTTTTCTGGGAAAAACAACTGGCATCAGGGATAAGATTATTTTCAAATAATGTGTCAAAAAACAAGACATGGAAGCAAAGAATGAATGAGTGCAATTCACGTGTTAATGCTTACATGGAATTCTGTTTGTCTGGAAAGTTGTTGCTGTGTGGTAGACTTATCTGCTTTTTTTGCCTTATAAAATAATTCTCAAGTGACTTTTTGATAAGTGTGAATACAATTAGAAACAAGACCCCAAAGGTTTTCTATTTCTCTGGAGCTATATAGCCCTGCATTTGAAACCATTACTCTAAGCTTGTTACATATATATTTTTTGCACAGAATACATTTCTAAAAATAGGATATGACCTCAGCAGAAAATTAAGCAAAAACATGTGGTTGTCTTCATAAGCATAATGCTTTAGAAGTCAAAATATATGCAAATAAACCAGAAGGAGACCTGAGAGCTACCTCTGCCCCCATGTCTCCATTGCAGTCTCTTCCTAACTCTTCTACTGTCCTGCCTCTGCTCCCTCCAGTTCAGCTTGCACGTGGCCTCCCAGGTAATTTGAACAGGACAGACCTCTCCTGCACCAGCCCCTTCAGTGGCTCCCTTTTGTGCTCAGTAAAGGCCAAACTCTTTAGCATGGCATGTGAGACCTCTGTAATCTGGCCTTTGAGGCTCATCTCCCCCCATTATCCAGCACACACATCCCCTGTATTCTCATCATACTGCACCCTTCATGGAGCATGCCATGTAAATACCTTTACGCTTTTGCATAGAATATACCTTCTGCCTAAAAAGCAGTTCATATGTCACTTCTGAGACATCCTTTCTAATTCTTTCAGGAAAGGAATGAGGTCCCTCTCTGCGTAAATGATCTCTATACCATCACTTGTCAAAACGCTTTATCATTATTTGTCAAAACAGAACCTTCTTTTTATGTCTCAATTGCTACTAAGACCCTGAAGTTTGAGACTGAAAATATGGGTGCTATGTACTACCATAATTCCAACATGAAATGCTAGACCGCAAGTACTGGGATTCAAAGACCTGTTTTGTGAGATCATTATCTATTTCTGGGACATAAAAGAGTTGAAGAGTCACAGGGAGAGGGATGATTTCTTCCAAGAGCTTCGACTATAGGTAGTTTGTTTCTCTCCCTCTACCCACAATGAGGGACTGGAGGAAGAGACTTTCCTTTCTCTTTGAGTCAAGCAAGAGGGCTTCAGCAGGAGCATTCAAGAGAAAAACAGAAGTCTCATGGAGTGTGAGGGCTTCAGTTCTGTGCCTGAGAATATTGAGGTAAAAAGACTGGGGCTGGAGCCACCTGTCTGATGGCAGAGCACAGGGAGACAGACATTCGCTGGGAATAAGCTGCACTTTCATTCATAAAAGCTGACAAGACTGCATGAGTGTTTCTCATTGACCGGACATGGACTCACCAACACAAAACAGCCTGGAGCTATTTTTGGACCCTGCCCAAGAGGACAGCCAGAAGACAGGGAACTGTGACTTCAGTAGAGTAGGTATGAATGTGGATAGCTAGGGCCACAAAGAGGAATGAGAAGGCAGAAGACAGGCATTGCCCACATCAAGGGGCTTTTGAGAAGACTCCAGTGGGCATACCTCTGTGGATCCCACAAAAGCACCCATGATAGGAAGGGTCAGCTCCAACATCCTCTGAGGCCAGAGAGCACCAATGCTCGCAAGAGTGCTTGACAGGAAGAAACCTCTTGCTGTTTCTCTCTGTCTTTCCCAGCTCCAGCCCTGAAAGAGCCAGAGTGTGGTGGGTTGTGGGGAACAGAGGAAAGGAAACGCACAGGGGAAGGATATAGAGGAGAATCTGACCATGGCTCTTCTTTCCCATTGCCTTCTCTCCAGCCTGAGGCAGCCCAAGTCAGGGAGCTGAGAAACTTTAACTTTGAGTGACAATTAAATTATTAAACTGAACTGAAAGCTTACTGTTCTTGTGACTAACAGATACAAGGAATTTGCACTAAGAGTATTCAAAAGAGTTTATGGAAGCTGCCCAAGATTTCTTCCACTTTCCATGTAGGGAAGTTCACAGAATGGGATTAGACAACTAGCAGAGAGAAAGACTAGAGTTTCTACCTGCCAAACCCCAGCCCTAGTTTGGAGACCTACTTATTCAATGTACCAGTGACATTTGTTTATTAATTTGTTGCCTCTTCATACTGAGAGCTTCTTGGGGATAGAAACTCATATATTATATTCATCTTTATAAACCTTAATGAAGCAGTATCTGCCACATAGAAAATGTTTGTTGAATGAATAAATGAACAAATTAATTGATAAATGGGAGTGATACAGTATAGTGATTCAGGGTCCAAAGCTGGGCTTTGCCACTGATTAGTTGTGGGTTCTTTGGTCAATTTCTTAACCGTGAAAGACTTGATTTACTTACCTTTTAAAGTGGCAAGAAAATAGTACTTACCTCATCAGATTTATTTGAGAATTAGTTGTGAGGTACTATATTGAAAATGCTTAGCACAGCGGCTAGTACACAATAAATGTTCAATAAATGTAAGTTGTAATGTCATTTTGCTGTTGTTGGATTTGGAGTTGCACAGATTAGTATGTAATGACCACTCCCCAAACCCAGCTGAGCCTGGTGTCCTTGATCTTGATAGTATGCCCTTGACCCCAATTAGGCCTGGTGGTCTTGATGCCTGGATCTCCCTGTTTCATCTCCTCAAGGAAGAAACTTTGTTTTCTGCTGGGCTGAGGAAGGGCAGTTACTTTGCTCCATTGGGTAGCAAAGAGTTCTGGCTGGTGGACAAACTGCTCTTACATGGACACTCAAATAACCCTCTGCTTTCTAGAGATATCTGGGACCTCTCATTCCTGAGTCTTTCTGGAGTTCTATAGCACAGGTCAGCCATCTTCTAAGCTCCTCCCAAAGCTGTTTCAGCTTCCTTGGCTTTGCTAAATCAGTTATCACTGACACTTCAGCTTCTGATATTTTCTTGTTTTTGCTTCTTCTTTGTCCTTGTGTGTACCTATACCTTTAACAAAGTCTTTTACCGTAATTCGGGCAGAGGGTAGGGGAGACTGGGAAAAAGCTACAATAAATATGAGTGTTCAATCTGCCATGTATAGCCTGAAGTATATGTAACTTTAGTAATACGAAAAAATAGTGGTAGTTGTAAAAAGAATTTATTTAGAGATATAAAATGTACTTGTCCATATTTTTATACATTTAAAGTTAATAATACAAAGAAATGTGTGCTATTTTGCAAAATAAACCACGTAGAAAATAAACACATTGGTGTTTTGATGAAGTAGCAATCACAAAGAGGCTGAGGTTATTAGAGAAGGCTTCATGGCAGAGGTAGCAATTTTCCTGGGCTCTGAATAATGGGTAGAATTTGGTTTTATTAAGGATAGAAAATGGGTCTATAACTCATTTATATATTAGCAGTCATGTGTAATTCAGGGTTTTATCTACTGTAGCAGCATTGCCTTGAGCTTCTCAAAATGGCTTTTCTGTTATCCTTCCTTTTGATAAGAGACAAATCCTCATTCTTGGAGAACAAAGCCAGCTCAACAGAGGGAAGCAGAGCTTGAAGACAGAGAACAGATGACAAGACCCCAGCCAAAGCCAGAATGCCCTTTGGCTTCCAACGTGCAAGAGCCAGTAACTTATCCTTCTTCCCTCCCCCTTTTATTTTTGCTTAAGCTAGTTTTAGTTGGATTTCAGTCATTTGCATCAGAAAGAGTCCCAACTAATATGACAGGGTAATGAGACTATATTTAACTTGAAATTGTATTATTATTTATTTATTTATTGAGATGGAGTCTCACTCTGTCGCTCAGGCTGGAGTGCAGTGGCACGATCTTGGCTCACTGCAGCCTCCGCCTCCTGGATTTAAGCAATTCTCCCAGCTCAGTCCTCCAAGTAGCTGGGAGGCGAGCACCACCAATGCTCAGCTGATTTTTGTATTTTTAGTAGAGACGGGGTTTCACTATGTTGGCCAGGCTGGTGTCAAACTCCTGACTTCAAGTGATCCGCCTGCCTCGGCCTCCCAAAGTACTGGGATCACAGGCGTGAGCCACCATGCCTGGCCTTAACTTGGATTTTAGAACACAGTGGGCAGAGCTAGAACTCAATTTATAGTCTAACTTAAAATTACAGCTTGCAGATTGTTTCTCATTACATTTATTGCTGGTAGATAATTCTTATCCTTTGACTCAAGGCAGAATGGAAACAGACTTGTGTCTGCGTTTTTCCCTTTGGAGCTTGTTATTTTTCTCATAACAGATGAATTATTTGTAAGCAAAAATTAAAGATAAAAATCAATTCCCATCATCTTAAAAAAATGTGGTGAGCGTGTCCCTAGAGTTACGAGAGTTTCAGAGTAATTTATCTGCAGAGTGCTGCTGGAAGGCAGAGCCCACCAATTCCCCACGGTTCAGGGTTAAGGGAACTGATCCTTTAATGCTTATAAATCAGAAGTTTTTGCTGCAGCAACCAGGGAAAATATAGCAAATCTTTAGGTGACATGGCAAATAACTTAATTATAGATAATTAGTAAATAACTACACACTATGGGTCTACTACTGTTTTCAGTGCTGTTTACGTATTACTAAAAACCAAAGGATGAAGTACTGTTACTGTCATCATCCCCATTTGCCAGATGAGAAAACTGAAGCACAAAGTTAAGCCAGGATAGGCCCTCTGGCAGTCTGATGCCAGCATGACATGCTCTTGATCATTGCACTACACTGCTCTAGGTTTTAGTCAATTTACAGAATTTTAAGTGTATATGCTCTAGGTTTTAGTCAACTTCCAGAACTTTAAATGCATAAAAATACGGACATGTGCATTTTATGTCTCCTTTGTTGTATAGCAAGTCTCAGGTCTACACTGACAAACCAAGAGATTGGGGTTTAAGTCAAAAGACAGTATTACTCAAATAATCAGGAAAAGGGGGAAAATCAATTTCTGCCTGAAATGCATTCCTCTATTTGTTTTAGTGGTAGCCACATGAATTTTCTTAGTTAGATTTTAAATATTGTTACTACAAGGCTGGGCGTGGTGGCTCAAACCTGTAATCCCAGCACTTTGGGAGACTGAGGCAGGTGGATCACTTGAGGTCAGGAGTTCAAGACCAGCTTGGCCAACATGGTAAAAGTCTGTCTCTACTAAAAATACAAAAATTAGCCGGGCATGGTGGTACATGCCTATAGTCCCAGCTAGTCAGGGGGCTGAGGCAGTAGAATTGCTTGAACCTGGGAGGCAGAGGTTGCAGTGAACTGGGATTGTTAATAATTTGTTAAGTCATTGTAGTATAATAAGAAAGATATTCGGTGAGCTCCTAAAACCTCTGGAATTTCCTGAGTGAGGAGGGTGATAAGAGCATCTTTTGTTCTAATGAGGTGACTTTGGGAGGCCCATAGTTTCAGGATGGGAGCTGGTCCCCAGAAAGACCAAGCCTTGTTTAGAAGCCTGGAACTTTTTTAGCCTTACCTCCCAACCTCCAGGGAGAGGAGAGAGGCTGGAGATTGAGTTAATCACCAATGGCTGCAATCACACCTATGTAATAAGATATCCATAGAAACCTCTAATGATGGGGTTTGGTAAGCATGTTGAGGTGCTGGGAGGATAGCATACCCTGAAAGGGCATGGAATCTCTGTGTCCTTCCCTTCCCCCATACCTTGCCCTAAGCATCTCTTCCATCTGGCTATTCCTGAGTGGTACCTTTTACAATAAACTAGTAACAATAAGTAAAACATTTTTCTGGGTACTGAGAGTCATTTTAGCAAATTATTGAATCTAAGTGGGGGGGGTCAGGGGAACCCCTGAATTTATAGTCAGTCTAGCAGAAATGTGGGTAGCCTGGGCATTCCACTGAGAGCTGGCATCTGAAGGGAGGACAATCTTATGGGACTGAACCCTTAATCTGTGGGGTCTGGTGCTAACTCTGGGAGTCAGTGTCAGAATTGAATTGAATTGTTGGAAGAAACACCACATATTTGGTTTCTGGTGGAAAGAAACCCCACTCATTTGGTGTCAGAAAACATGGGATTTGCTAGAACAGCACTTACTAATATTTGGTTTGGGAAGAGAAAGGATGAAAGGGTGGGAATGAGGAAAACTTTGATCCCTAGATGGCTACCTAGTCACCCATGGTATGAAACTGCAGTCTCGTTGTGATCAGTTACTAAAGGTAGAAGTTAGGCCGGGTGTGGTGGTTCACATCTATAATCCCAGCAGTTTGGGAGGCCGAGGCGGGCACATCACCTGAGGTCAAAACTTCGAGACCAGCCTGGTCAGCATGGTAAAACCCTGTCTTTACTAAAAATACAAAAATTAGCTGGACATGGTGGTATGCGCTTGTAATCCCAGTTACTCGGGAGGCTGAGGCAGAAGAATCTCTTGAACCCAGGAGGTGGAGGTTGCGGTGAGCTGAGATTGCGCCACTGCACTCCAGCCTGGGCAACAAGAGTGAAACTCCGTCACCAAAAAAAAAAAAAAAAAATGCTAAAGGTAAAAGTTACTAGTGGAATTTTGAAATGGTGGTAGACCTAAATTCCAAGGAGTTGGCAATTGGATTCGTAAGACAATGCAAAATAGTAACAAGCATCCTAAATCTACAATCTCTTGGTTATTGTTATTTGTAATAGCTAAAACGAAAGTAAAAGTGTGAGTGCTGGGTCGAACTTTGATGGTGGAGTAGGCTCAGATTTTGGTTGGTCTGAGCTTCAGTTACTAGCCTCAAAACCACCCCTAAAGGGGAAACTTATGCTGAGAAAGTAACTCTAAATCCTCTGGTCACCAAGAAGGTAGACCACATGGGGGAAAGACAAAACCAAAAAACTACTTAAGCCAACGGTATGGCGTGAAGGAGTTGTCTCATTTTGTGGATCAGTTGTCATCAGCTTCCCAAAAAACCTTTACTAAAATGGATTGTGAGAGTGACAAATTTAGGGGCATTTTTTTTGGTTTTAAATGCTGCAGAGTGCAAGAGCAAGTTTGGTTAATACAGGACCTGCAGCTGACTATGGAACAATGGCAGATGGCTAGACATCATCCAGACACACAGGAGGTTATTCTTGAGAAAACTGGCATCCTGGTGGTCTGGATAAAAGCCACTGTAAGATGTAATTACCCAAAGATGGGGGACTGTTCAACTCTCTCTACAAAGGCCAGATAGAACACCCAAGATGAAGCGGCTGATGTTTTGTAGGCAAGCTATGTCAGATTGACTTTATGATGACCAAGATATTCATCCGGGAATATGCCTGTTACCCAGGACATGGTAAATACTGTGAGTAAGGGGGCCCTTCTTACATGGGCACCCCATGTAATCCTACTGCTGCAAAACTGAACAATAGTTTGAGTAGAACAAGTGTCTGGCGCCTAATGTGTGCTCTCAAATTGGTTTGAATCTTAGATACTTGTTCCAGATCCTGGTAGCAATGAACAAAACAGACAATTCATGGTCCCCATGGAGCTAATACTTTGATGTTCTATTACAGAAATGGACATGGGATGGAGATACCTGATATATTCAGAGAACTAAAGGCTCCTTCATTGCCAAAGGAATCTTGGGAATTTACAGCCGTAATTCTACATTGTAATTATGGATGGAGCTTTATATTGGGTGGAGGTCAGTAGGACTGTTGGAATGCCAAAGTTGGCTCCCTCAGTTTGTCTTTGAGCTATCGGTACACCTGTGCCACAATTTAGAAAAACTGATGATAGTTTACTTTTATTTTAAAATTTATCTTACAAGTATTTCATCTGTTATGAGAGCAAAACACATTCCAGAGGGGAAAATGCACACATTCCTGTACTCCATGTCCGAGAAAGCAAAGTGAATACTTTCTGCTGCCAATATGCTTAATTAGGGTAGACAAGGGAGACAGTACCACTTAAAATTATGTTTTTGTGAAGTCACATAAGGAAATGGACATAATATTGAGTGGTCAGAAATCTATGTTCTAGAAATTTACAAAAATGCACTGGGTCTGTTTTATAAGAAGAGGAGTTAAAAGAAACATGAGTGGGAGTTAAGTATTATTATAAAATGTTCTGTAGATTTAATAATGTGGTTCTTTAAAATTTGTCATTCCTGCACAGCAGGGAGATAAGACAATTATTTTTGGTGCTTTATGAGTATTGTTTAAATTATTCAGTATTCTCTTTTATAGCTAAATTGCTGAAGTAAAAATATATCAGAAAATTAATGTACTTTTATTTATACAATAACAATACCTTATAACTAAGTATGAGCTGATCACACTTAGGTGCTCTTTCATCAAATACTCCTAATGATTTGAAATATAAATTATAATTGATATCACTTTAGGTATGAGAAAATTATGGTTCAAGAAGGTTTTATGATTTTCCCAAGATGCAAGTCGTGTCGTTGGGACCAGAACTTTGGAATTCTGACTAGAGATTTTGAGCTGGATAGATGTAGTGATCAAGAGAATGAGTGCTAATGTCAGTTGGATCTGGGGTTGTTCCCCAGCTGTATCCTTACTAATTACTTAGCCTCTCAATCCTCCAATTTCCTCTTCTGAAAATGGGGATAATATGACCTACCTCATAGCCTGGTAGTGAGGATTAAATGAGATAATTACTAAATGTGAAGTGCTTACTTGGCACATAGTATATATATGTTCAATTAAGTATTGCAAATATTATTGATAAAGAATAAAGTGGAAAATAAAAATAATGACTTAATATTGTCTTCTTATTTGGAAGAAAACAATAGATTAAAACAGTGGAGGCCGGGCATGGTGGCTCATACCTGTAATCCCAGCACTTTGGGAGGCCAAGGCAGGAGGATCGCTTGATTCCAGGAGTTTGAGACCAGCCTGGGCAACATAGTTGAGAGCACGTCTCCACCAAAAAAAAAAAAAATTAAAAATTAACCAGATGTGGTGGTGTGTACCTGTAGTCCCAGCTACCCAGCTACTGGAGGTGGGGGACGCCCAAGAAGGAAGGATTGCTTGAGCCCAGGAGGTTGAGGCTGCAGTGAGCCATGATGGAGCCACTGCATTCCAGCCTGGGTGACAAGAATGAGATCTTGCCTCAAAAACAAACGAACAACAGCAACAACACAACAAAAGCCTAAAAAGCAAAAGAACAGTGATTCTCAACTGGAGGCAATTTAGTCCCCCACCCCGACAGGATATTTGATAATGTCTGTAAACATTTTTGGTTGTCACAAATGGAAAGGTGCTACTGGTGTCTAGCTGGTAGAGGCCAAAGCTGTCAGAAAACATCCTACAATGCACAGGGCGGGCCCCACAACAAAGAATTATCTGGTCCAAGTGTCAGCAGTGCTGAGGTTGAGAAGCCCTGCATTAAAACAACAAGAATTCATTGAGTATACTTAAAAAATTGTATTTGTTTTTGTTTTTTTGATAGAGATGGGGGCCTTGCTATGTTGCTCAGGCTGGTCTTGAACTCCTGGTCTTAAGCAGTCCTCCCTCCTTGGCCTCCTAAAGTGCTGGGATTATAAGCATGGGCCTCCACACCCAGCCCTTATTGAGTAACTTTTAATGAGCCAAGTAAACATCACTTCTCTAAGCACAGAAGAATTTGAAAATAGGAGACAATATATTATCTTTGCGAGTATAGGACACAAAAATTACTGTAAGGAAATGACATAGTTTATGTTGGACGTATGAATAGAATGATAATCTAGAGTTTTTGATAAGAAAGAAAAGTTACCAGTTAAGTTCTTTGTGGCTAAGAGGTGACAGTTTTCAAAACTGACAGTTTATAGTTTATTTTAAAAATATAAATTTTCATGTGATAGGATCACTTAAATTCATCAGCAAATGGCCTCCTTCGCTAGCTTTCCATCATTCATTGAATGCTTTTCAATAGCCAGGGCTTTAGTAACACCAGTAAGATATGATTTGATGAAAATAAATTATAGAAATTTGTATTTAAGTGAGGGCTGGATGCGGTGGCTAACGCCTGTAATCCAGCACTTTGGGAGGCCCAGGCGGGTGTATCACTTGAGGTCAGGAGTTTGAGACCAGCTTTGCCAACATGGTGAAACCCCATCTCTACTAAAAATACAAAAATTAGCTGGGTGTGGTGGCACATGCCTGTAATCCCAACTACTCAGGAGGCTGAGGCAAGAGAATCACTTGAACCTGGGAGGTGGAGATTGCAGTGAACCAAGATCGCACCACTGCACTCCAGCCTGAGAAACAGAGGGAGACTCTGTCTCAAAAAAAAAAAAAAAAAAAAAAAAGAAATTAAGTAACTAAGCGAGAAATTAACTAAGTAAGAAAGTAACTAAGTGGGAAAACAGTGTAATTTAGATGTATTAGTATTAAGACCAAAATGCACTATTCTCCTACTTAGAAATCAGGAGACTCAGTACTTTTCACAGTGATCTTAGCTTCCCTTAATTTGAATATCTTAAAACTAATTATATTATGAAAATGGAATCCCACATACCAATTCATTTAGAGGTATTGATTAAGATGAACTAATTTCTCTAGATTTATAATCTGAATAATTTATTATTATGCAATACACCCCACATTAATGGCTTCTACAAAGTAAAAGCAAAAAACTAATCTTTCACCAACTTCTACTCATGTTTGAAGAACTTCCTGTATATATGCCAAAATCAGTCACCACAGAGCCCAGTGATATCAGATTATATAATGTGCTGGTGTAGAGAGCAGATATAAAGGGGTATTTTTTCAATTTTTGTGGGTATGTAGTAGATGTATATATTTATAGGGCATATGAGATGTTTTGATACAGGCAGGCAGTATTATAATGATCACTTCATGGAAAATGTGGTATCTGTCTCCTCAAGTATTTATACTTTGTGTTACAAACGATCCAGTTATACTCTTTTAGTTATTTTAAAGTGTACAATTAAATTATTATATACTGTAGTCACCCTATTGTGCTGTCACATAGTAGGTCTTATTCATTCTTTTTTTGTACCCATTAACCACCCCCACTTTCCCTCCCACCCCCCAACTACCCTTCCCAGCCTCTGGTGACCATTCTTCTACTTTCTATCTCTATGAGTTCAATTGTTTTTATTTTAGATCCCACATGTGAGAACGTGTGATGTTTGTCTTTCTGTGCCTGGGTTATTTCACTTATCATAATCATCTCCAGTTCCATCCATGTTGTTGCAAATGACAGGATTTCATTCTTTTTTTTACAGCTGAATAGTATTCCATTGTGTATAAGTACCACATTTTCTTTATCCATTCATGTGTTGACGGACACTTAGGTTGGTTCCAAGTCTTGGCTATTGTGAATAGTGCTGCAATAAACATGGGAGTGCAGGTATCTCTTTGTTATACTGACTTCCTTTCTTTTTGGTAATATGCCCAGTAGTGGGATTGCTGGATTATATAATAGCTTTAGTTTTAGTTTTGAGGAACCTCCAAATCTCCATAGTATTTGTACTAATTTACATTCCCACCGACAGTGCATGAGGGTTCCCTTTTCTCCACATTCTTGCCAGCATTTGTTACTGCCTGTTTGGATAAAAGCCATTTTAACTGGAGTGAAATGATATCTCATTGTAGTTTTTTGTTGTTGTTGTTGTTGTTGAGACAGTCTCACTCTGTCACCCAGGCTGGAGTGCAGTGACGCAATCTCGGCTCACTGCAACCTCTGCCTCCCAGGTTCAAGTGATTCTCCTGACTCAGCCTCCCAAGTAGCTGGGATTACAGGCATGCACCACCATGCTGGGCTAATTTTTGTATTTTTAGTGGAGACAGGGTTTCACCATGTTGGCCAGGCTGGTTTCAAATTCCTGACCTCAAGTGATCTGCCCACCTCAGCATCCCAAAGTGCTGGGATTACAGGTGTGAGCCACCACGCCTGACCTCATTGTAGTTTTGATTTGCATTTCTCTGAAGATCAATGATTTTGAGCACTTTTCTTATACGTGTTTGTCATTTGTATGTCTTCTTTTGAGAAATGTCTATTCAAACCTTTTGCCCATTTTAAAATCAGAGTGTTAGATATTTTCCCGTAGAGTTGTTTAACTCCTTACGTATTCTGGTTATTAATCCCTTGTCAGACGGGTAGTTTGCAGATATTTTCTCCCATTCTGTGTGTTGTCTCTTCACTTTATTGATTGTTTCCTTTGCTGTGCAGAAGCTTCTTAACTCGATGTGATCCCATTTGTCCATTTTCGCTTTGGTCGCCTATGCTTGTGAGGTATTACTCAAGAAATTGTTGCCCAGATTAATGTCCTGGAGAGTTTCCCAGATGTTTTCTTGTAGTAGTTTCATAGCTTGAGGTCTCAGATTTAAGTCTTTAATCCATTTTGATTTGATTTTTGTATATGGTGACATAGGGGTCTTGTTTCATTCTTCTGCATATGGATATCCAGTTTCCCAGCACCATTTACTGAAGAAACTGTTTTTTCTGTAAATGGGTTTTTTTAAAAAATGAAGAATATTAAAGAAAGATGCATTGTTTCAGCTAAAGCCAGGCTTACCACCGTGATTGTACCCTGAACACTGTTTCAGGAAGGACCTCAAAGGTATCCATGTGCTCAACAAGGGGTACAGCATATGCTTCTCTGGTCCTAGCAGGGTCAGCCTGCTGCCATGGTTGGAGGTGAGGACCAGATGTGCTGCTGAAAGGAGAAGACTGGGGGTGGGGGAAGGGTGGTGGTATTATTCATTCAGTATGTATATACACGTGTGTTTATTATTTATCCAGTTTTTAAATAGTGTGAGAATACACATCATTTAATATATATTTATTGATCAACTAATATGTGCCAGGCCTGTGTTTGTGCTGGCAACAGAACGATAATGAAGGCAGAAGAGAAGGAAAGGGAGACAGCTTGACAAGGAAACACGTGGCTCCCCCAACTCTTCATAAGTTCACACGTTTATAGGTTGGTGGGGGAAAAACTTATCTAAACTGAAAATTAGACAAATTATTTATTACACATAGTACACTAACAAAATACATAAATACAACAACAAAAGGTCAAGTGGATTATGAGTAAAAGAGTAACTATAGGAAGTAACCTAACCTAGGGGGTCAGAGGAGGTAGCCAGTAGGTATAGTCTCGCTTGGTGTAAAACAAACAAAACTCCCACGAAAGCAAAAGCATGGCTTTGGTTTGATAAACAGCACAGTTCAGATATCAAATATTCCTAGTTAAGTGTGTGGTTCCAGGCCTTTAAAAGACTGAATCCTGCGGCAGGTGGTGGTTATTTTCACCATGAAGTTGGTAGAACAAACCAAAGTTGACAGGATATCAAAAATCCTGATTGGCTTTAGTCACTGAGTGACTGCTGGGAGAAATGTGGTTTTAAGAAAGGGTGAGATTGGTGTGTAGGCAAAGAGCTGGGAGAGAACTCCAGATCTAGGAGATAGTTTGGAAGGAGTAAAAAGCAAACAAGAGGTAAACAGAATGATGTGATGGGTGGAAAAGCACAGGAGCCCGTGGGGAAGACTGGGCTTTAAGGGCACAGACAATGAAACCAGCTAGAAGGCAGGAAGTGCACCCTGGGGTGGCCCTCCGGTACAGGAACCTGATCTGGACAGGAAGTGAAGGGCATCATCTGAGGAGCAGGAAGGGGAGATGTGAGGGAAATGTGTCCATTGCATAAACCTTGCTAGAGCTTTTATCCTGTTACAGGGTTGTAGGCAGCTTGGAGCTTCTCTAACAAAATAATCTGGCCTGCTGGGAGGTATTTGTGAGGGACAAGAAGGGAGACGAGAAAGGTTAGAGTGTGGGCAATTACCATGGGGTTCTGTCTTGTCTTGGCTCCCTTTTGGGTGACATAAGATATTTGTCTTGGATCCAAACAGGATGAAAATAAGTCTCATTTCCTCCCCTCTCCCAACCCCCTGCCTCCCATGATGAAATGATCTATATGGGACTCTTGGTTGACATAAATCTTTGTGCTTTAATAAAAACTAAAGGTTCAGGAGTGGGAAGTGGTTAAGAAGTTGTTTGCTGGGGATTATACCAATAATTCATCCTGTTTAGACTGAAGAATGACAATGGTAAAGAAGTTAAAACAAAAAACAAACAAACAAACCCACTAGGGTAAATGGGGCAGGGGAAACTGAGAAGTGAAAATGAAGGCAGGATTGAACATATGTGAATATAAACTTTTTTTTTTTAACCAGCTGTAAACAAAGTGATATGAGGAAAGATGGGAAGAGATATAAAAATAAACAGCATTAAGTTAAAGGGGGTAATTATAGGAGCCAAAATGAGAGGTGAGTGTTGCAAAGGATCCAGCTAACTTTAGAGACTTGAGAAGTTTCCTCAAACATTTCCTTTCAGGACACTGTGGGGCTTTCAGTCTTTCAGGATTTAACAAGACCCTAAATGAATATGCCTTAAATTCACACACACACACACACACACACACACATTTTTTTGTTTGTTTGTTTTTTCCTGTTGGGGGAGAAGAGAGAGTAGGAGATGTGTTCTTTGTTGTCATTTGGAAAACAGCTTCCGGTACATTTTATTTTCTTTTAAAAGCCCTGGAGAATAGTCAGCAAATAGAAATTGGTTTGCAGAAATAACATGGCTTCCTGGAACTTAGGGGGAAGGAAATGGGTGGTTTCTTTAATTACTATAGTATTTGTTTAGTATAGTGTGTCTTATAACTAAAGATAGAATTCCGGCTAATGTCCAGGAGGGAAGGTGAATTTGGATATTAATGAATTTGGAAGCTTTATACGGTTGTGTTGAATTTACCAGGTTAAGTAAGACAATAATGCTCTTTGTTTTCCCTATCCTGGCCAGATCAGAGTGGACTGAAGTTTGTTTTCAGATATCTAATCAGTTTAAATTCAAGTGCATTATTATTTACATATGAAGAGCTAATGACTTTAATGTAAGCAAGTAAGCTTATTTACAACAAAGAAGTGACTGGGTGACAAGAGGAGTGTTGATATTGCCTTAATTAGTTGATTTGCTAATTATTCTTTTCTGCTGGGTGAAATAGTACTTTTCCTAATGAGCAGCAGAAACAAGAATGCTCCAGCAAAAGCGATTTTAACACAGTAGTAGCAATAGCTTCTTGGCCATTTTAGGTCCATTCGTGCTGAAGTTGTTGACTTTATACAATTTTGCAGACTTCATAAGATTGAAGAACTAAGTGTATTCCTGTAGGTTTATCCTATTTATTTATCAGCTATGTGACTTAGCTCAAGTCTGAGAAGCTTAAAAGGCATTTACTGAAAGTGAAAATAAATTAGATGGCAGGTTTGAACTTAAATAAGAATTAAAAATATGTCCCACAGCAGTGCCATGCATTTATTTCTTCAGGCTTCTTAAAGACGTTGATTGGTAATAGATGCATCCACGTTCATTGGTGTGGGAAGCCCTGGGGAATGGCTAGAAGGCTGCTTCATTTTCTTTTGTGTAGGTTTGCATTTCTTCTGTATTTGAAAGTGGTGATACTGAAGAAATTCAAAAATCCCCAGGAGATTCCATGTCCACATAACAAATGCAAACTTATCTTTACTTTAATGTGTTCACTTCTCATAACTCTTCGACTGGAACCCTTCACTTCATCCAGTCTGAGAGTCCTGTAAGTTTCTGCCACAGGCATGCACATTACTGACACCACGCTTTTGCTTGGCTGTGCCTCCTGCCCAGAATGCTGTCTATTCTCTTACGCACATCCTCTCTCTATCCCATTTTTGTCCTATTTCTTCCTGATTCAGAGAGGGTGGTGATTGGTGGATATGGCTAACATTTATTAAGTATATCTCATGCTTTACATACTGTGGTGGCCATTTATGTGCATTGTTTAATGATACCGCCCTTTTACAGGTAGGGAAAGAGAGGCTTACAGAATGTCACTGGGCTCACACTAGTAAGCGGCACAAAGCCAGAATATAAATCTAGGTCTTTCTGGTCATTTCTGGACTTAATCTTATAGTGCCTTGAATTGTTTCTTAGCTATTGCATCTACTAAGGCCTTATTTCTCTAACCAGATTGTCAGTGGCTAGAGGCAAGGAGCTTATCTTTTAGTCTGCATAGAGCAGGCCCTCAATAGCGATAGCCTTCTATTGAAGTGAAAAATAACATGTAAAACGTTAAAGGATTTTTATTATTTGATTAAACACTGGAAGAAAGAAACAAATCCCAGGAAACTAATTTCTCAAAATTACTGTATGAACACAAGACACTGTGGTTCTTAGTGTGGTCGGCGCCACTCCCATGGGTGTCTGGAAATGTGGGGGCAGTTCTTAGGTTGTCAGGATTCTGAAGGTGTCTTGCAGTTAGTGTGTGGTAGATGGGGACGTCGAACACCTTGCAGAAAGTGGGACCGTTCTCCACCCTGCAGGGGCCCAATAAGGGAAGCAGCACCTGGAAAACATGGACCCAGATGCCAGATTGAGTTCCAACCTACCTCCACCTTTTACTAACTGAGTAAATCTTTCTCATGTTAACTATGTGCCCTCTCCACTCCTGGCACATGGTTAGTGCCCAACAGCGTCAGCTCATAATTACCATCCTCTAGAAAAGTGTCCCCCATGGCAAGACATGATCTTTGCAGAGCGAGAGAACTTACTAGACTAATAGTAATGTGTAAAAATCAAGGTGTAATGAACATACAGAGTGGAATAATAGACATTGGAAACTCCAAAAGATAAGAGGGTGGGGTGGGAGTGGGGATGAGGGATGAGAAATTACCTGTTGGGTGCAATGTACAGTATTCAGGTGATGGGTACACAAAGAGTCCAGACTTCACCACTACACAATATATCCATGTAACAAAACTGTACTTGTATTCCCTAAGTCTAAAAAAAAAAGCAAAACTAAAAAAAAAAAGAATCAAGGTGTGTTCCAAAACAGTGCTTCTCAAACCTTAATGTGCTTACAAATCTCCTAGAAATCTTGTTAAAATGCAGATTCTGATTCGACGGGGGGAGCTAGGATGGGACCAGAGTGTCTGCATTTCTGATAAGCTCATGATCCCAGAGCTGCTGTTGGGTACCAAAGTTCTAAAGTACTTTGAGGGAGAAGCCAACTTAATAAGTGAAATAATAAAGCATTTATTGCATATCTACTATATAACTTAAATGATAAAAATAGAGTAATGGAGGTTGGATATAAGGAGTATAGAATTTGATTTCTTCACAGAAGGAGCTTCCATCTGCTTTGCCACTTTTATCTGAGAGACAGAGAGAAAGAGAGAGAGCGCACACATTTTCCATAGATAACTATATTTTTCAGGGGAAAAAGGCAGAGAGGTATTTCTTATGTGTGTTTCCTCACACAAAAAGGCCATTTTGGGTCCCCAAATAATTTTAGAGGAGGTATTATAACTAAATAAAGGAAAAACTTGGCAGCCATTCTTGGATGCAGCGTGTAAGCCTTGTGTATCTCAGAACTAGTATGAATGGTGTGCATTTGGGTGTTTCTGTGTGTGTGCAGTTTTACATGTTGTGTATGAGCTGGAAAGTGTATCTGGCCATTGCTAGGGAATTGATTTCTTAAACATCACTAGAGAAGAGGGATATTTTCCCTGCTAAAGATTAAAGCCTCAAGCTAAGGGGCAGGAGTTTCTAAGGCAGCCTTGACTAGGAACTTTGCATATTACAGGCAGTCGATGTTATTTGAACGTAGTCATTGAGAGAAGAGACTACTCATTATCCACTTAAAATACTTCCTGGCTGCAGCATGGTGTTGTACAGAAGCCAAAGCAATTGGCTTTGCATTTGGCCAGCTGATTTAGCAAGAAATTTCGCAAATGATGCAGTCCTTACAGATGGTGCTGTTGGGTTTTTTAGAATGTTTTAAAACACTGATGGATTTGACCATGAACTGAATTTCCAGTCTCTTAGATTCACCTCCAGCCACCCCTTGACGATCTCCATGGCAACTGGAGACAAGGAGCAGACCTTTTCTGCAAACTTATGATAAATGATTTCCTTTAAAAACCACTCGCACAATAAAAATGTTTTGGTGTAAACTTGGCCAAGGGGAACTCTTGAAACTTTCAGTTTCTTTGCCTAACTCTGAGTTGCTTGAGTCACATTTTTGCATGGTTCTTGATTGACTTTCTGGTGCTCTGCCTGGAGGTCTTTGCTTATCTGTGAGTTGCCTGAGTCACATTTTTACATGGTTCTGGTGCTCTGCCTGCAGGTCAAGAAGGAGCCAGTATCTCCAGGAGGAGTGAGAGAGTGCTCTGCCAGTGTGAAGTGTAAATCCTTGAGAGGCTATGGCAAGGGTCCATGCCTGAATGTGTAGAGCAAGAACAGCTGGAGGCTGTGGCTTTCTCCAGGAAGAGGTTTCTAAATTTGCCTCTCAGAAGATATCAGAAAGTTAAAGGTACTGTACCATCTTCACAGGCCGAATTCTTGTTCAGATCTTTACAACAGGGACTGGTCCTGATCTTTGCTGTTGACTGCTTTCTTGTTTTTCTATTTGAATCATCACCTTTTATTCGTCTTCCTTGGTTCCCTTTTGGTTGTGCTTATTTCGGCTTTATGTAAGCAGCATCTCTGGATGCATAAATGAGGCAGATAAAATTCCCCAGGGTGACTGATCTGCCCTTCATCTATTTTTAGCACTGCAAAGAAGTTACCATAGCCCACAGCATAACTCAATCACTGTAAGCCAGTGAGTACATTCTGAGTTTTTTTTTTTTTTTTTTTTTTTTTATAACCTTTCCTGGAGGCATTTGGTATAAGCTAAGCTTAAAGGCACATGATTCAATCATTGATTATTCAAGACATGTCATACTTAGGCTTTTATAATAACCATATTGTCACTGTCAACTAGATATTCAGCTCTGGTTTCTAATTTTGCACTGGAAGCTGTACAAAGTCTATTGTGTTCTGTGTGTGTGTGTGACTCTGGCAATGCAGAAATGGCAACAAGGAAGTATCTAGCACCCACGAAAAGACTGATGAACACCAATTTGCTTTGTCTCAGTCAAGCCATCTTTCTTAAGAGAACCCTTGGCCTGTAGCTTGAACTGTTTAATCCTTGTATATCTTCCACCCCTTCCACCCTTAGGGAACCTCCATAAGGTAAGGACAATGTGTCTTTTTTACCACCTGCTATCATCTAAATGTTAGTATCCCCCTCAAATTCATATGTTGGAACTAATACCTAATGTGGTAGTATGAAGAAGTGAGTCCTTTTGGGAAGTGATTAAGTCATGGATCAGTGCCTTGTGTTAGTCAGGGTTCTCTAGAGGGACAGAACTAGTAGCATATATATATATATATATATATATACATACATACATATATATACATATATATACGTATATACATATATATACATATATGTATATATATATGAGTTTGTTAAGTAGTATTAACTCATACGATCACGAGGTCCCATACTAGGCTGTCTGCAAGCTGAGGAAAAAGGAAGCCAGTCCAAGTGCCAAAGCTGAAGAACTTGGAATTCAATGTTCGAAGGCAGGAAACATCCAGCAGTGGAGAAAGATTTAGGATGGGAGGCTAGGTCAGTCTAGCCTTTTCACATTTTTCTGCCTGCTTTATATTCTGGCCGCACTGGCGGTTGATTAGATGGTGCCCACCCAGATTAAGGGTGGGTCTACCTTTCCCAGCCCACTGACTCAAATGTTAATCTCCTTTGGCAACACCCTCACAGACACACCCAGGATTAATCCTTTGCATCCTTCAATCCAATCAAGTTGACACTCAGTATTAACCATCACAGTGCCCTCTTTAAAGAGGTGCCTTGCCCTTACTGCCATTTGGTAATATGACAAGAAGTCGCCAGTTTTGAAGCATAGAGCAAGTCCAGACACCAAATCTGCTGTCACCTTGATCTTAGACTTTCCAGTCTCCAGAACTGTAAGCAATACATTTCTGTTATTTATAAATTACCCATTTAAGGTATTTTGTTATAGTAGCCTGAACAGACTAAGATATCACCATACCTCTGTAGTTTAGCACAGGGCTTAAGCTTCAGGCAGCATTTATTCATTTGTTCATTGATTTATCAGTTCATTTAGCAAGTGTTTATTGGTAAACACCAACATTCCAGCTTGTCTTGGAATGAAATTTCCCCATCTTTGATAGGAATACATGCTTATCACTTCCATTTTGGCTGTAAGAGCTCCCCATACCTCCTCTACTTCTTGGAAGCGTGCTCCTCTAAGGTTGTTAGCCCTGCCCTCCTATCCAGATTTGCTCTTTTCCTTTGCATCTGCAGAATCAGCACTATTTCTATAACAAAGTGGTTCCCCCTACTTCTGAATATCACTGGTTTCTTTTATTAATTTCTTTCATTCAAGGTTAAAGAGGTAGTTATATGATGTGACCTGTGATGGTTTCATGGTGTGTCTGCTTTGGCTTGGATAAATCACATCCCCCAGAGCTCCCTTTCTAATATGTTTCTGACTAGGGTGGTCTACAAGGGAGAGTCTCCTGCAAAAATTGGAAGATGGAAGTGAGGCAGCAGCTATTTTGTAGCACACACTACCTTCTCCTAATTATTGAAACACTAATCTAGGTGCTGCTGTGAAGAGATTTTGCAGCTGTAAAGTCCCTAATCAATTGACTTTAAGTTAGTCAAAAGAGATATTATTCTATGTGACTTAATCAGTTAAAAGCTTTTTAAAAGACAGTCTGGACCAGGGGTGTCCAAGGGAGAGAGTACAGTCATGGGTTCTTAGTTTCTGTTTCTCATTGGGCCAGAAAAGCCCCTTCCTCATCCCTCTTTTCTGCTTATTACTAGAGATGGAAACTGAAAACTATGGCTTCAGGCTGCTAAAAGCCTAAAACAAAACAAAACAGAACAACAACTACAAAATAAAGTGGTTTCGATAAGCTTGATCTATACCCTCCCTGAGGTCAGATATTCCAAGTAGTAGAGCAGAAGGAAAGTTGTAGAACTTTTCTACATTTCGGGACAAAAACACTCATGTTGTTGCTGATCTGCTAATTTGCCTTGTTGGTGTGAAGCAGCAGCTAGTCTACAATTCCTTTACTTTCCAGATGTATCTACTTCCAATTTCACTGACTCTTGGGTTAAGTGTGTGTGTACAGCTCCATGAAAAAGAGCCCTGACTTCTGCATGACATCCTCATCACTGAGCTCATCCTTGTGGTAGTCTAGCCTGCTTATGACTTTCCCTTTCTGATTACCTGCCTTGTGGATGTCAGGCCTGCTTAGCCAGCTCCTACAGTTGTGTAAGATAATTCTTTGTAAAAAATAAATGGATAGATTAAAAAACAAAAACAAACAAACAAAAATCTTCTGCTGGTTCTGTTTTTCATGTCAAACCCTGACTGATACATAAACTGAAGAAGCAATTGTTGCCTTATATATCATGCAGTTGGACAGTTTGGAACCCAGATGTCCACCAGCATTCATTCAATTATCATAACTGTACCATAGTTGACAATATAGCAATAAACAAAGCAGATATGGACCCTGCCCTTGGAGAGTAGACTCTAGCAGGAAACAGATGTTATCTAATATTTATAGGATAATACATTAGCATGGAGTTGTCAGAAGGTGTAACTAGGAGACCCTGCCTAAACTTAGATGTCAGAGAAGGGAAGTAAGGGCCTGGAAGAAAGAGTGAGGGTCTGACAACAAATGAAAGTAATTCAGGAGGTTCTGCAAAGTTGTCGTTCATGGCAGTAGAAGGGATGAGGCTTGGGAGATAAACCGCAGACGGCTATGCAAGCCAAGATAACAATGTCTGACTTTACCCCAAGGGACAAATATTTTTATTTAAAAACCTTCATGTTCTGGAATCCTATATAGTCATTTTATAATGTCACAACGTGGTTATATTTTGAATCTTTGAAGATCCCATGGTGTTAGTGTGTTTGATCTAGCCATTCCTGCTCCTGTCCTCTTATTTTTTTGCACATTTTTTACAATCCTCTTGTGTAACCCATGATGCCCTTTCTATTGTACAAGCATCAGTTGGCTACTGTCATACTATTTTTAACTCGTTCTCCTGCCTTATGCTTTGAATTCTCACCCATTGAAAGGAAAAGAAAACAAAACCTGCACTTTTCAAATTAATTTACCTGACAGTTTCCTTTTGTCAACGTTTACTTTTTGTTCTATTTAGATGTGCAGAAAAGCTTCCGGAGGGTGGGCATTCCCCAGCCTCATTATTCCTGGTCTTCTGACACCACCTGCGGTGTGGGAGCTCAGCCCTTCCCTGTTAACCCTTTCTTACTGCTGTTAACCCTTTCTTACTGCTGAGCCCCCTGATGCTCTAAGGATCTTCTTAATGAAGTAATTGATTTACTTAATGAAGTAAATGCCATCCTTGAAAACTAGAGCAGTAAATACTATCAATTCTATGGACCAGAGAGGGGAAACACTGAAATGGTGCTAGAAGGTGCCTGACAAAACCAGTCACAAATCTGAATGAGGCTGAACAGTGTGAACCTAGGGTCACTTTTTTCCTTTTTTTCCCTTTTTTTTTTTTTTTTTTGAGACAGGGTCTTACTGGGCTGGAGTGCAGTGGTGCAATCCTAGCTCACTGCGTGTAGCCTTTAAGTCCTGGGCTCAAGCACTCCTCCTGCATAGCTGGAATTACAGACAAGGGCTACTGGGCCTGGCCAGTTTTTGCCTTTTTTTTTTTTTTTCTCTTTCATTATTTTCAGGTTTCCCTGTAGCTGTCTTTGGGAAAGCAGTGAAGTATAGAGGTTAAGCCAAATTGTAAATTGTAAAGCCAAACTGATTTGGGTTGGGAGTCAGATTCTACTACAGCCTATTTCTATACTTGTAACACGGGAGTAATATTACATACATGTAATAGGTAAAAAAGGTGACATGTGCAAAGTAATTAGCTTAGTGCTAGGCACATAGATGGGGCTCAGTCAATTTGGCGTATTAAGCATTATGATCTTTATTTTTCATCTCCAAATATTTATTCTGGAAACTGGAACATGCCGATAAGGTAAGTATGTGACATTGGAAATGCAAAATAAAAATGTACATTCTCTAAGCCACAAAGAGCTACATTCACACAGCACCAGGGAAGGTGGGCAGGAAGAGGATAACCTACTCCCAGCCAAAGGAGCCTTGTGACAACCTTTTCCTAGCAGCAAAGACTCATGTGTGAGGATCTCAGCACCTGAGCACTCACCAGTCCTAAAATCCTGGAGTCTTAGACCCTCAAATCTTAGAATCATCTCTTAACAAATTTTATTTTTAAATTGACACATAATTGCACATATTTGTAAGGTACACAGTGATGTTTTGATACATGCAATGTAGAGTGATCAGATCAGGGTAATTAGCACATCCATCATCTCAAACAGTTATTATTTCTTTGTGTTGGGAACAGTCAATATCCTCTCTTCTTGCTGTTTGAAAAAATATAGTATTGTTAACTATAGTCATCCTACAGTGTCACAGAACACTAGAATTTATTCTTCCTATCTAGCTGTAATTTTGTATTCTTTAACAAATTTTTCTCTATCCCCCTGTTCTGCCTATTCTTCCCAGCCTTTGGTAACCTCTGTTCCACTTTTTACTTCTCTGAGATCAACATTTTTTAGCTTCCGCACATAAGTAAGAACACGTGGTGTTTCTCTCTGTTCCTGGCTTATTTCACTTAACAGAATGTCTGCCAGTTTCATCCATGTTGCCATGAATGACAGGATTTCATTCTTTGTAATGGGGGGATAGTATTTCATCTCATATATATACCATATTTTCTTTATCCATTCATCTGTTGTTAAACATTTTGGTTGATTCCTTATCTTGGCTATTGTAAATAGTGGTGCAATAAACATGGGAGTGCTGCTATCTCTATGATATATTCATTTCTTTTCCTTTGGATAAATGCCCTGTAATGGGATTACTGGATCAAATAGTAGTTCAATTTGTAGTTTTCTGAGGAACTTACATACTGTTCTCCATAGTGGCCATAAAGAGTTTTTTTTGTAAAGAGTTCCTTTATGAAAATTAGCTGGGCATGGTGGTGTGTGCCTGTAATCCCAGCTACTAGGGAGGCTGAGACAAAAGAATTGCTTGAACCCAGGAGGCGGAGTTTGTAGTGAGCTAAGATTCTGCCACTGTACTCCAGCCTGGGTGATAGAGCAAGGCTCTGTCTCAAAAAAAAAAAAAAAAAGTTCCTTTTTCTCTACCTCCTTACCTGCATTTGTTATTTTTTTTTCTTTTTGATAATAGCCATCCTAACTGGGATGATAGACAATATCTCATTGTAGTTTTGATTTGCATTTCTCTGATGATTAGTGATGCTGGGCATTTTTTCATATATTTGTTGGCCAACTGTACATCTTTTCTGTTTGGATCATTTGCCCATTTTTTAATTGGATTTTTTTTTCTTGCTGTTGAGATGTTTGAGTTTCTTGTGTATTCTGGATATTAATCATCTGTCAGATGAATCGTTTGTAAATATTTCCTATCATTTTGTAGGTTGTCTTTTCACTCTGTTGATTGTTTTTCTTTTTTGCTACCCAGAAGCTTTTTAGTTTGATATAATTCTATTTATTTTTGCTTTTGTATCTTGTGTTTTTGAGGTCTCATTCATAAAGTCTTTTCCCAGACTAATGTCCTGAAGCATTTCCACTTTATTTTCTTCTAGTAGTTTTATAGTTTTGGGTCTTACTTTTAGGTGTTTAATTCATTTAGGGTTGGTTTGTGTATAGGTGAGAGGTGGGGGTCTAGGTTCATTCTTCTGCATATGGATATCCAGTTTTCCCAGCACCATTTATTGTAGACACTGCCTTTTCCCCTATGAATATTCTTGGTACCTTTGTCAAAAGCAGTTGGCTATAGATACATGGATTCATTTCTGGATCCTCAGAATTGTTCTCAGTGAACAATTCTGTTCCATTGTTCTATGTGTGTGTTTTTATGCCAGTACCTTGCCATTTTGGTTACTATAGCTTTGTAGTATATTTTGAAGTCTGGTAGTATGATGTCCCCAGCTTTATTCCTCTGCTTAGGATTACTTTGGCTTAGGATTACTTATGTCTCATAAAAATTTTAGTGTTGTGTTTTTCTATTTCACTGAAGAATGTCATTGCTGTTTTAATAGGGATTGCACTGTATATGTCTTTGGGTAGTACAGTCATTTAACAATAATAATTTTCTCAGTCTCTGAACATGGAATGTCTTTTCATTTTTTTGTGTCCCCTTTAATTTCTTTCATCACTGTTTTACAGTTTTCTTTGTAGATGTCTTTCACCTCCTAGATTAAATGTATTCCTAGGTAGAATGTGTGTGTGTGTACTCATTGTAAATGAGGTTGCTTTCTTGATTTATTTTTCAGCTAGTTTGTTGTTTGTATATAAAGATGCTACTGATTTTTGTATGTTAATTTTTGATATGGTTTGACTGTGTCCCCATTCAAATCTCAACTGAATTATATCTCCCAGAATTCCCACATGTTGTGGGAGTGACCTAGGGGGAGGTAACTGAATCATGCGGGCTGGTCTTTCCCATGCTATTCTCATGATAGTGAATAAGTCTCACGAGATCTGATGGGTTTATCAGGGATTTCTGCTTTTGCTTCTTCCTCATTTTCTCTTGCCACTGCCATATAAGAAATACCTTTTGCCTCCCACCATGATCCTGAGGCCTCTTCAGCCACGTGGGACTTTAAGTCCACTTAAAACTCTTTTTCTTTCCAGTTTCAGGTATGTCTTTATCAGCAGCATGAAAATGGACTAATACAGTAAATTAGTACTGAGAGTGGGGTGTTGCTGAAAAGATACTCAAAAATCTGGAAGCAACTTTGGAACTGGGTAACAGGCAGAGATTGGAACAGTTTGGAGAGCTCAGAAGAAGACGAGAAAATGTGGGGAAGTTTGGAACCTCCTAGAGACTTGTTGAATGGCTTTGACAAAAATGCTGACAGTGATATGAACAATAATGTCCAGGCTGAGGTGATCTCAGATGGAGATGAGGAACTTGTTGGGGACCAGAGCAAAGGTGACTCTTGCTATGTTTTAGCAAAGAGACTGGCGGCATTTTATCCCTGCCCTGGAGATTTGTGGAACTTGGAACTTGAGAGAGATGATTTAGGGTATCTGGCGGAAGAAATTCCTAAGCAGCAAAGCATTCAAAAGGTGACTTGGGTGCTGTTAAAAGCATTCCATTTAAAAAGGGAAACAGAGCATAAAAGTTCAGAAAATTTGCAGCCTGACAATGCAGTAGAAAAGAAAAACCCACTTTCTGGAGAGAAATTCAAGCCAGCTGCAGAAATTTGCATAAGTAGCAAGGAGCCTAATGTTAATACCCAAGAACATGGAGAAATGTCTCCAGGCCATGTCAGAGACATTCACGGCAGTCCCTCCCATCACAGGCCTAGAGGCCCAGGCGGAAAAAGTGGTTTCATGGACTGGACCTAGGGTCCCCGTGCTGTGTGCAGCCTAGGGACTTCGTGCCCTGTGTCCCAGCTACTCCAGCCGTGGCTGAAAGGGGCTAACATATAGCTTGGGCTGTGGCTTCAGAGGGTGGAATCCCCAAGCCTTAGTAGCTTCCACATGGTGTTGAGCCTGTGGATGCATAGAAGTCAAGAATTGAGGGTTGGGAACCTTCGCCTAGATTTCAGAAGATGTATGGAAATGCCTGGATGCCCAGGCAAAGGTTTGCTGCATGGGCGGGGCCCTAATGGAGCACCTCTGCTAGGGCAGTGCAGAAGGGAGATGTGGAGTCAGAGCCCCCACACAGAGTTCCTACTGGGGCACTGCCTAGTGGAGCTGTGAGAAGAAGGCCACTGTTCTCCAGACCCCAGAATGTTAAATCCACTGACAGCTTGCACCGTGCTCCTGGAAAAGCCACAGACACTCAACAACAGCCTATAAAACCAGCTGAGAGGGAGGCTGTACCCTGCAAAACCAAAGGGGAGGAGCTGCCCAAGACCATGGTAACCCACCTCTTGCATCAGTGTGACCTGGATGTGAGACCTGGAGTCAAAGAAGATCATTTGGGAGCTTTAAAATTTGACTGTCCTGCTGGATTTTTGACTTGCATGGGCCCTGTAACACCCCTCCTTTTTTTTTTGCCAACTTCTCCCATTTGGAACAACTGTGTTTACCCAATACCTTTACCCCCATTGTATCTAGGAAGTAACTAGCTTGTTTTTGACTTTACAAGCTTATAGACAGAAGGGACTTTCCTTGTCTCAGATGAGACTTTGAACTGCGGACTTTTGGGTTAATTCTGAAATGAGTTAAGACTTTGGGGAACTGTTGGGAAGGCATGATTGGTTTTGAAATGTGAGGGCATGAGATTTGGAAGGGCCAGGGGTGGAACGATATGGTTTGGCTGTGTCCCCATTCAAATTTCAACTGAATTGTATTGCCCATAATTCCCACATGTTGTGGGAGGGACCCAGGGGAAGGTAATTGAATCATGGGGGCCAGTCTTTCCCATGCTATTCCGTGATATTGAATAAGTCTCACAAGATCTGATGGGTTTATCAGAGGTTTCTGCATTTTCTTCTTCCTCAGTTTCTCTTGCTGCCACCATGTAAGAAAGACCTTTTTACCTCCCACCATGATTCTAAGGCCTCCCCAGCCACATGGAACTGTAAGTCCAATTATACCTCTTTTTCTTCCCAGTATTGGGTATGTCTTTATCAGCAGTGTGAAAACAGACTAACACAATTTTGCATTCTGCAACTGTACTGAATTCATTTATCAGCTCTAAAAGTTTCTGGTAGAGTCTTTAGGTTATTCTATACAAACGATCATATCTATAAATAGGAACAATTTTACTTTCTCCTTTCCAGTTTGGATGCCTTTTGTTTCTTTCTCTTGCCCAATTGCTCTGGCTAGGCCTTTTAGTGCTATATTGAATAAGAGTGGTAAGAGTGGGCATCCTTGTCTTGTTCCAGTTCTTAGGGGAGAAGATTTCAGCTTTTTCCAGCTCAGTTTAATGTTAGCTGTGGGTTTGTCACATATGGCTTTTATTGCGTTGAGGTATTTTCCTTTCATACCTAATTTATTTAAAGTTTTTATCACGATGTGAAGCTGAATGCTTTATCTTCATCTATTCATACGATCATGTGATTTTTGTACTTCATCTGTTGATGTGAGGTAATACTTGTATTGATTTGTATATGCTGAACCAGGCTTGCATCCCTGGTATGAATCTCACTTGATTGTGGCATATAATCTTTTAGATGTGTTGTTGGATTCAGTTTGCTAGATGTTGTTGAGGATTTTTGCATCTGTGTTCATGAAGGATATTGGTCTGTGGTATCCTTTTTTTGTTATGTCCTTTATCTGTTTTAGGTCTCAGGGTTATTAAGCATTATGATCTTGAACAAGGTGACTTCTCCAGAGGCAAAGGGGGATTTAACTGCCATTTACTCAGCAGTTTACTCGATAGTTTATCTTTTCCCTTTTTACTCATTTTCATACAATGGGAGTAAGAAGCCTGTTTGCTTTAAGAGCAGTACCTGATTTCTCAATTTCCAAATCAGGAATCATGATAGAAAGCCAGGTTCATGAGTTGTGAGGATCCTTGTAGAACTTGCCCAGATTATTTTAAAAGTGCACTGGGCCGGGCGCAGTGGCTCACGCTTGTAATCCCAGCACTTTGGGAGACTGAGGCTGGCAGATCACTTGAGGTTAGGAGTTTGAGACCAGCGTGGCCAACATTGTGAATCCCCTGTCTCTACTAAAAATACAAAAATTAACCAGGTGTGGTGGAACACACCTGTAATCCCAGCTACTTGGGAGGTTGAGGCAGGAGAATTGCTTGAATCTGGGAGGCGGAGGTTGCAGTGAGCTAAGATCGCTCCACTGCACTCTAGCCTGGGAGACAGAGTGAGACTTTGTCTTCAAAAAAAAAAAAAAAAAAAAGTGCATTGGAGTGAAACATTTTCAGAAATAGATAGTGGTAATGGCTTACAATATTGTAATTGTATAATTAATGCCACTGAATTGTACACTTAAAAATAGTTAAAATGGTAAGTTTTATGTCATCTATATTTTACCATGATAAAAAAAATACTAAAAAACCAAACCAAAAAAAATAAAAAAAAACAAACCAAAAACAAAAAAGCAAATTGGAGACAGGCCTGCTGGCTGTCTGAATAATCCCCTCCGCCCACTAGCAAATGTAGGTTAGCTCAGTAATAATGTGACCCACTTAAGAACTGTATAGGGACTATTGTTGCTAACTGATTCTAGAAGGTGAGTTAGAAAAGCCCATATCTAACCTCCTCACTTTACAGAAGTGAGGTCGGAGACCCTGAAAGTGTGACTTGCTGAAGACTGTGTAGCACCTGAATACTCTGGGAATGAGCTCACCAACGCTGCACAACACCATGCTGATTCACTGAGGCCACTGGAACATTCCAGGCCTTCTGAGCGCTGAAATGAGGCCTCTTTTAGTCCATTGTTACTCCAGGTGCCTAATCCTTGTCGCTAAGCATCCAGTTGCTCAGAGTTCTAAAATTGTACAAAGCAGGACCAAGGCATTAGGTTTCAGTCACAGCCAAGCAAGTGTGGACAGTGAGTAATGTCTGAAGATTCCATAGCTTGATCACAGCTACTTTTGTCCTGCTGTCTGAACTTCATTGTCAATTCTCGAAGACGCCACATTCTCATGATAGGGGCCTTTCATATGCTGTTCCTTCTACCTTGAATTCCTTTCTCTACTTTGATAATTCCTATTCTTCAGGTTTCAGGTAAAACATGGCTTTGTTTAGAAAGCTTTCCTATCCTCCCAGCCTATGTTAGCTCAGCCTATTGTGTAATTTCTTAGTAACCTATGCTTCTTTGTAGTCTTCGTCATACTGGTAATTATTTGTATTATGTCTGAGTTCCATGCATGAGGGCAGGATCTTGGTCTGTCCTGTCCACCACTGTTTCCCAAGAACCCAGCATAGGGTCTGTCTGGCACATTTGTGTTCATTAAAGAAAAAATATAAATTAACCCTGTCTTCTCATGGAAGAATGAAAATAATGATATACCCTTATTTGTATTAACAGGCATGTGTGGCTGAAGGAAGTAGGGTAGACACTCCCTTTAATCTGTAGGCATTCGTTGATACTCCAAAGAAATATGCAAATGAGCAGGGTGGAGGGGCTGAGTGCGACTGCTCACATTTGCATTGTATGCATGTGAGAGTAAACAGTAAATCAACAGTAGAGGGGATATAGGTTGGATATTAAGGCAACGTTTTCTGGTATGATATTAAGGATTGTTAAAAATGGGTCGGATAACAGAGGAAGGTTGTGGAAACACCTTCCCTAGCGGCTTCAGAAACAGGCCAGAGTTCCATTTTAGCCAGTTATTTTAGGCCTACTCCAGGCAGCAGGGTAGACTAGACATCCTCTTAGGGTCCAATCGTTCTGTTCCTCTGACCCATAATAAATAAAGCTATAGATGCCGTTGTTTCCAATACACACACAAATGCAAAATGCTTCTACACAGTCTTGTGCCTGTAAATGTTGCTAGTTCATTTTCTACTTAGTGTTCTGAACTCACCTTTTGTTTAGAAAATTACCTCAGTCTTTAAGCACGGCAATCTCTTTCTCTAAAGGATTTATTCTATATTTCAAAGCAAGAACTGCAATGCATATCAATTCAACGTTTGTATTGACACTTACCTTAAAATGTGGAGAATACAAGCTAGGAAAAAGGATTTAAAAAATAGCCTGCTAGTCCGACTAAGTTCCAGCATACAAACAGAGTGATCTGGACATGTTGTGTGTCATAATCCCAGTGAGGAGGCCGGGACAAATTTTCTTTCTCTGCCTTTAAAGTGAAGGAAGGGAATGGTCTTGAATATGCAAATGAATCTAATTTAATTAACTTTTACGACCACAGCTCCTTTAGATAACCATGGGAGCCAATTCAATTCCATTAAAATTCAGCCATTTCCCTAAAGCCTTGATGAGACACCCTTGTCTTTTCCAAGAAAAAAACAAAAAAAAAAACCAAAATGTGAAAAGATCTAATCAGAAACAATGAAAAAGTGTAAGTTATCTGCTGCAGTTCTTCTATTTGGTCTCACCAGAAGCTGCTCACACAGTCATTTACTTCAGTTTGTCACCCCTGAGTCTGGCGCTGCCAGCAGCAGAGTGAAATCATTCCAGGTCAGTCATGTAACTGCTGACCCAGAGTTTATCCTAAACTGGGGCTATGAAAGGTAAAGGTAATGATATTTCATGCTTCTGAGCAAAAACTCAAGCCTCGTGAGGCTGAGGGAAGAATTGCCTTGACCTCAGGCCAGAGATGAAGACGAATTTATGCCACTTCTTCCTTTGCCGTAATATTCTTTCCTTGTCCTCCCCCTGATTACAAATATAATACATATTTATTGGCCAGGTGCAGTGGCTCATGTCTGTAATCCCAGCATTTTGGGAAGCCAAGGCAGGCAGATTGCCTGAGGCCAGGAGTTCGAGACCAGCCTGACAAACATGGTGAAACCCCATATTTACTAAGAATACAAAAATTGGCTGGATCTGATGGTGCGCCTGTAATCCCAGCTACTTGGGAGGCTAGGGCAGGAGAATCGCTTGCACCCGGGAGGTGGACACTGCAGTGAGCCAAGATCGTGCCACTGCAGTCCAACCTGGGCAACACAGCAAGACTGTCTAAAAAACAAAAAACAAAAAGCACTCCATATTTATTGTGAAAAATAAAAAAGAAAACAGAATGACTAAAAGAAGCTGCTCAGATCTTGGAAGAGTTTGGAAGGCTCTTTCCCAATTTTGTTTCCTTCTTTTCCCCTTAATAAGCAGATTTTTAGAGGACTTTGTGAGTGGTGGTGGTGGAAGAGGGGGGTGCTAAGTTTGTGAAGTGGGGATGTTACATTCAAGTTCTTTCTCTTCCTTTTTTTTTCCTTAAAATTTTTTTTTATTGTGGTAAAATACTCATAACATTTACCATTGTAATCATTTTTTAGTGTGCAGTTCTGTGGCATTAATTACATTTACATTGCTGTTACCCATTGCTGTCATCCGCCTCCAGAAATTTTTCATTTTTCCCAACTGAAACTCTGTGCTCATTAACAATAACTGTCCAGCTCTTGGCTACCACCATTCTACTTTCTGTCTCTATGAATTTGACTATTCCAAGTACCTCATATCAGTGGAATCATACAGTATTTTTTTGTGATTTGCTTATTTCCCTTAGCTTTATGTCCTCCAGTTTCATCCATGTTGTAGAATGTATCATGTCAAAATCTCCTTCCTTTTTAAGGCTGAATAATATTTCATTGTACATATATATCACATTTGCTTTTCCATTCATTTGTCAATTGACAACTTGGGCTGCTTCCACCTTTTCACTATTGTAAATAGTGCTGCTATGAACATGGGTATACAAATATCTCCTTGAGACCCTGCTTTCAATTATTTTGAGTATACACTCAGAACCTTCCTTTTCTTTTAGACCTATATCCCACATCACTCACCTGTCTTGTTTCTAACACTATGCAATTACATAGCTGCCCATGGTTTCTAAATCCTGGCCCCTGAATCATTGTTCATGGTTGAAAAGTATGTGGTGGTTCCACCCATTATCCGATCCACCTGAAAGTGCCTTGAGACACGTTCAGCAATGTGCAATTGGGTTTCTGGGAGCTATGCTACCTGCTAGTTCTAGAAACATTAAATGTCACATGACTTAAATATTGCAATTAATTTTAGCATGACCAGAGGCAATATTTCTACTTCTTCACATAGGTGAACTATGTCTAAAACAAATATCTTCTGAAGAGTAGGTCACAGTGCTCTGCATTATGTGATTATATAATTGTGCAGGCTACTGATTGGAATGTAGAGTTAAAGTTACTGTAGGAGGTTTTTTAACTGAGTAGATTAAAGAACTCAAAGTTTATATTTCCTTTAGTTAGATTTTTAAAATAATAAAGTACTTAAATTCTAACAAAAGATACACAATTATAAAATAATTAGAGAAAAAAGATGATGTGATAAACAGACCACTTCTGTGGTTATAAGACAAAGGAGAAAGAAAGGTAATAAAAAACAATTAAAACCAAAGTTATTTTCCCACCAATAATTTTATCTGTCTTTCTTTTCAAGTCCCTTAGTCTCGAAATTATTCACTTTTCCATGTCCTAGTCCAGGATGAATATTCTGTGCCTGAATTATTGCAATTTCAACAGCTAAAATCTATTGAACACTTAATTCCATGCCAAACACTGTTAGCCTAAAGCATGTATCAGCTTACTTTAACCCTTATATCAATATTCTGAAGTCGATTTTATCACTCGGGGCAACTGAATATCTAATATTCATTCTCCTCTCTTCTTGCTTGCCGACAGGATGCAATTTTGCTTGGAGTATCAATGTATTCAACTAAATACTCATGTTCCCAGTCTCGTCACTGCTAAGAGGCTCTGTGATCCAGTTCTAGCAAATGGGATGTAAGCAGAAGTCTGCTGGGGGCTTCCGGGAAGCTTTTTTCTTTCCTGATAAAATGAGACACACATAGCTAGATCAAAGCTCTTGACCAGCCTCTGCTTCTTTCTGTTTTAAATCTATGACCTAAGACAGAAATGTTATGGCTGGAGCTATAGCAGCCACCTTAGAAACACAAGGCAATGAGCCAACCTGCTAAGAAAGGCAGATTTGAAAGCTAGAGAGAACCTGGAATCCTGGTGGCATTTCTGAGCAGTTGAATCATTCCCAGCAACTGCCTACCTCTCTACTTTCAGTTATAGGGGAAAAATAAACTATTTATTTAAGCTATGAGTAGATGGGTGTTTAGTTACTTGTAGCTGTAAGCCTTCCTAATCCCATGTTTCAGTTAAGGAAATAAAAGGCTAAGTAACTTACTAAAATATATATGATCCTTCAGTGGTGATATGGTGATTTGAACTTATATCATCTGACCTAGAGTCTAAGCTTAGTCTCTTAGACATGGTTCTATATCACATCCCCCTTGTGCTATACTGCAAGGTCTACTTATGAGTTTTTCAGGAAATAAACTTAGTCTTGAGCCTCTCTCTTACTTCTTCTTCTCATAGATGCCAGTGTGATACATCTAAAGCCAGATCTGACCTTCTCACTTTCTTGCTTAAAACCATCAACAATATTTCTTTCTGTAGAGCTGGGATGTAACCTCAACTGTCTTGAGAGCCAGGTAGCTAAAGTAGTTGATAGAGGCAAGTAGATCATAAGAAAATCAGTTTTGTTGGTGTATTAGTTATCTACTGCTGTGTAACAAATTGCCCCCAAAACTTAGCAGCTTAAAACAATAAACGCTCATTTCTCATATGGTTTCTGAGGGTCAGGAATCTGGGAGCAGCTTAACTGAGTGGTTCTGGCTCAGGTCTTTCATGAGTTTGCAGTCAAGATGTTGATGGGGGCTTCAATCATCTGAATACTAGGATGGAGCTGGAAGTTCTGCTTCAAAAAGACTCACTCCCATGGCGATTGCTGAAAGCTTCAGTTTGTCACCATGTGGGCCTCTCCTCACAACATGTCAGCTGTTTTCTTCCAGAGCCAAGTAATCTAAGAAAGGCAGAATGACAGCTAGCCTGGGAAATGGAATAACATCACTTCTGTCACATTCCATTGGCCAAACATATCAAACTTGATACAGCATGAGAGGGGACTGTACAAGAATGTGGATACCAGGAAATGAGGATCAGTGGGGACCAGCTTGGGGGCTGACAACAACAGGTAGATATTGGACAAAAGGGTAATATTTGCTATTTAGTTTCAGCCAATTGTTCCACTACGTGGAATACAGGTCTTATGTTACTGGATTTTCCCATTTCTCAAGTAAAGTTAGAAATACAAATTTCTGAGTTATATCCCATGATAGTAAATGCTGGCTCAGAATTGCAAAAAATCCTGTGCAGGTCAAATAAAATACAAATGCAGTTCAGATATGGCTTGTGAGTTGCCATTTTGCAACCTCTATGGCCCATAGCTTGGAAAACATATGTAGGTCCAATTCCAATCTGTGATACTGCCTGAAGTGATATTTTCGGTAGGATTTTGAAGACAAGTCCAGGCCTAGCCAGGAATGTACCTTGGTAATTTAATAATGTCTTCCATGGATAAAGGAGGGGAGAGTGATGACATATGTGCCTCAGATTGACACAGACTGCTATATAATTCATTACCTAGGATACTTTTGAGAGTAAAGGGAGGTGCTATATTAATTACGCTGACATAGTGACCATAAATTAGGACTGACTCAGGCAAACCAGGATGTGTGGTCACCACCTGCACCGCCCTTAGTGAAACCTTCCCACTTCTGAACCCCGCTGCCCACACTCCTGCTGTTCCCCCACTCATCCTATCTTCTCTTCCCCACTCATCTGTTTCCTCCTGGACTTCAACTTCTTCAGGTTCCAGTGGAAGTATCACTTTTTTTCCTGTTGTCTTCACCTCCTCCCCTCCTTTTCAGGTGAATCACTCTTTTACCAGAGTTTTGTAGTATTTTATACATATCTTTAATGCAGCATTTCTGACAGCACCCTATTCACAGGGGCCAGTGATTACTCATTTAGGATTCTCAGTACCTATCTCAGCATCTGGCTTAAAGTAGGTGCTTGATGATAATTTACTGGAATTTTATTTTGAATCTCACCTCCCCTCTTTTTCTCTAATACCTTCTGCAGGAGATGATAATGAATAGTGAAAAATGCCAAGCAGACAATAAGCAGGAGGAACAGAGGAAATCCACAAATTGGATAGTTGTTTCTTGAGTAACTGACCATCAATCTAAATAGTGGTTGCAGTAATTTCAAATTCTTCTCTTCCTTTTCACTTCAGGTGAATGAAACCTGTTTTCACTGAGAATGAGCTTCTATCTTGGTAGTAAGAATGGCTACTATCGCCCATAGTGTGTACACTAAATTCTCAGTGTATGTATGTGTTTTATAAAAGCTATTCCCTAGGAAGTTCATAACTAAGCAGTGAAAATCAATCTCAGGCATACACAGGACATGTAGGAAGATTTATTCTCTCATGTACGCATCTAACACTTAGTAATACTTGTGCATTGTCTATAAACCTCAGGGGGGAAAATAGAAACTGCTGGATAGCAATGCTCTCTATAAATGCCCATGAGTGAAATTAAACTGGAAGATGTTAAAGGGAAAGCTCCGTGGGACTGAGGTGTGTTTTTGTTGGAGATGGGTAGAGTGAATGGTAGGACGCCATTATAATCCAACAAATTATTATTAATTTTAATCCTAATGTCAGAGCGCTGGGGTGGAGCAAAGGATAACCATGTGCTACCTTTTCTTTGGCAGGCTTTCATTTGATCTCTTTTTGAATCAGAAGACCCAGAAAACTTGGATCCACTTCTGGCTCTGATCCCTCTGGGCAGTGTGATTTGGAGTAAGTCATAACTTTTCTCTGTGCTATCTTCCTGTTTAGGAAGGGGCTACTAATAACACCAATTTCACAAGGTTATATGAATAAGGTATGTGAAAAGACTTTGTAGATTGGGGTGAAGTCTACAAATGGTAATTAGGACTATTCTCAGGCTGATGTTCAGGCAGTGTGTTGGAGAGAGAGTGGAAGGGAGGAACAGAATGGAGAACCATACTTAAGCCGCCCCCAGGCCTCCTCTGAAACCCTGGTTTATCCCATGAAAGCAAGGTTAATAATACTACCCAATAAAGCAGGAACACTTAGAAATTAGTCTGGAACAAGATTAAATTTGCCAAGGAGGGCTGGTCCTGACATCACACGCTTTAAACCTGTGGTTGGCAGCCAATTGGTTGCTCTATTATTACCTGCTCTGGAGAGGGTGAGACTAAATTGGAATGCTCTTTCTTCGGTTCAAGCTGTTTCTGCTGAGTCCCATAGTGTTGATTATAGTTCTTATACTCTGTAACTGGCTGTTTCATTCTTGACTCACCTCCAGACTCATAAATATCCCACAGAAAACACAGAGGCTTTAAAAGTTGCCTATCTTTTAACCTTGTGCCGTAATATGTTTTGTAGAATTGCCAAGGCATACAGTATTTTTCCTGCCCTTCCAATACCTATTCAGGAGCAAAACCCATGATAAACTCCCTTTGCATCTTTTGTAAGAGAGATAGACAAACGCCGGAGAGCTTCTCTGCAGTTGTGTGACCTTGGGTAGTTTCTTCAACTACAGAAAGAGAGGTAATAATAACTAATGTGGAGGCTGTTGTGAGCATGAGGAATAATTTAAGGAAGAGCACCTGATACCTGGCAAATGTCCCATAAACATAATTGCTGTTGTTATTAATAATAACGTGAAAAGCATTCAGAACAAAACATTTGAAATGAGTTCTGGAAAGATTAATTTATACTTAATAGTCAAGAGACTATCTCTCAATATTTTCTATGTGCTGATTTAGGAGAAAGTCCCTGCTATAGCTGGAGAGACAAATGTCACACACAGAAATTTAAATAGTGCAATGATGGAGGACATTTCAATATATTAAAAAACTATTAAAGAAGATAACCCAAGATGGACCGAGTGTACCTACAGCGATTTTGTTGTTTTTTTGTTTTTCAGTTGAGCAGATGCTCTGGGTGCCACTCCATCATATATTGGAAACAGCATTACTTTATAGTAAATCATGACCATGGTGTATGACAATGAAGTTGCATCTGAAGCAGCCAGCACCCTATGTGCTAGCTGGCTTTTAGACCAGGAGACTGTGATTCTGTGGTCAGGATCTCTTTAGGGATGACTAAATATGTACTACTCACTATCACTCACTGGAGCTGCAGACCCTAGTCTTAGAGTTTCACTTCTTAAAGACCTTCATCCTTATTAAAATGGTAATATCCTTACTGTCATCAATCACTGACACACTGGTATGAGTGAGTTTGAGTCTGGTTTGAAGAGTAGGTTTACTGGAGGAGGAGGCTCACAGGGAAGCTGGGAGGGAACCCACAGCTACTCTGCAGAGAAGGGGAGAGGGAGGTGAAGTGCGGAGGCAAGGGGAAGGGAGGGTGGCCATACTAACAGTCTCCTGGCTAGAGAGGAGGATTGGACCGTTTTGCATTCTTTTTTTTTTTTTCTTGAGACAGAGTTTCACTCTGTCGACCAGACTGAAGTGCAGTGGCACAATCTTGGCTCACTGCAACTTACATCTCCCCTGTGCAAGTGATTCTAGAGCCTCAGCCTCCTGAGTAGCTGGGATTATAGGTGTGTGCCACCATGCCTGACTAATTTTTGTATTTTTAGTAGAGACGGGATCTTGCCATATTGCCCAGGCTGGTCTTGAACTCCTGGCCTTAAGTGATCCACCCACTTCAGCTTCCCAAAGTGCTGGGATTACAGGTGTGAGCCACTGAGCCTGGGCTATTTTGCATTCTTAAAGTAGCTTTATCGCTTTATCGTCCATGCCTCTTCTCCTCTATGCTAGCACTGGTTATACTTACAAAGATGGAGTGTGATTTTCTTCCTTATTCTTCTCTTTGTTCTAGGAACCAGAAAGAACAGGTGTTAATCTTATTAGTAAGGAAAGGAGACCTCAGCAATAGCGAGAAACTGAACTTATTTGTGAGGCTTTGCATTTTGATGTGAATTGTTTCCAGGGATTTAAAAATATTCAGTAAAACACAAAAAAAGTAATGAAAATTTTTTAATAGCCTGAGGTGAGTATAGTGTAGTTCTTCTGGTGGGAAAATTATGTAATGTTAAATCATCCTTCTTCTTGAAGATATATGTATTCATATATGAAACTGAGGTTTCATAGGTTGTTGTGAATGGTTCAAAGAGCTATGGATAGGCCGGGCACGGTGGCTCATGCCTGTAATCCCAGCACTTTGGGAGGCCGAGGTGGGGGGGGATCACCTGAGCTCAGGAGTTCCTGACCAGCCTGGCCAACGTGACGAAACCCTGTCTCTACTAAAAATACAAAAATTAGCCGGGCATGGTGGTACACACATCTGCAATCCTAGCTACTCGAGAAGCTGAGGCAAGAGAATCACTTGAACCAGGGAGGGGGAGGTTGCAGTGAGCTGAGATCACCCCAGTGCACTCCAGTGTGTGCGACAGAGTGAGGCCTCATCTCAAACAAAACAAAACAAAACAAAAAAGAGCTATGGATAGAGTGATGGGAAAACTGAAAGTAGATTTACTGTTAATTTTTGTTAATCACCATCTATAATTATTTTATATATTTGTGTACTTATTTATTGTCAGTTTTCCCCCCTAGAATGGAAACCCAGTGAGAGCAAGGACCATTTCTCTGTTCTCCACTATGTCTCCCACCACCTAGCACAGCGGTTGGCATATGTTTGAGGAATGACAAATTTGTGATCCAGTTTTATCCACTGGTTCAAAATTACCTTTTTCCTAAATTTACTTTAATATAAGCACTAAAATGAGATACCTGAAGATTGTTTAAAACATAAAAACTCAATCCTGACATGAAATTATATATGATAATCATGAATGTATTCTCTGCTAGACCCAGATTAGTATGACTCTATATTTTCAACATCTGTCATTTTAAAATAAATTATTCAACATTATTAGATTCCTTATAAATGACATCAATCAATTAGCACTGCAAGGCTGAGTCTTGAGGGATTTTATTTTTTTAGAGGCTGGGTTGGTAAATGTCTTAACTCTTCATATTCCCTAGAAAGGATGAAAGCAATCTGGGCTCCCAGCAGGCTCCCTCCCACCCATCCCTATTGAAGATTTAATTAATGTGCACATTATTTTGGGCTGCCCATTCCAACACTGCTGGACATAGATAGAGGTAAGAGTTTGAACCAGGAGAATGGGACGGAAGCCCCTGGTCCCCACCATTGGGAGAGTTAAAACTGGCACTTCCCATCGTTTAGTGGCAGTGAATCAAAGACTCTTGTGCTGACTGCTAAAGACTCGCTTTTATATAGAAGTCCCTGCCAGGCCTTTACATATTGAAATGAATCATTGTTGCCTGTGTCAGTTTTGCTCTTCATTTGCTTGATGTATTTCATCTGCATTTGGAGGTATTAAGAATCACTGTTTGACCTATTGTATTTATTGTCACACAGTTATACTTTGGGTTTTCTGCAAACCTGTAGAAAATATGCTGCTTAAAGATATTAAAGGGCCATTAGCATCCTGCATCGTCAAGGCATTTAATTCTAAGACACCTCTTAAAGTTTAATAAGACAAAAGATTTGCTTTTTCTTAAATCTCTAGATTAGGGTGACCAGCTTGTCCTGGTTTGCCAAGTACTTTCCTGGTTTTAAAGCTGAAAGTCCCACATTCCTGGTATCCTTCCAGGCCTGGATAAATGGAGGTTAGTCACCCTATCCCTACTTGTATTGTTGGGAGACCTTATCAGGACTTCTTGAAACCAGAGCATACAATTGATTTGAGTCCAGCTTTAAGGTAAAGAATAATAAATCTCCACCATGGCAAAGAAACTAAAGTCAATAAGTAGTAAACGTACACTACGGAATTGCCGTGTGCAGAGTTCTTTGAAGTACTACTCGTTGGAACCAGCCTGGGATTCAGACATTTGTGCCTTGCTGCTTTTTGATCCAAGGAATGCAGGGTCAAGTTATCAGAAGCATTTGAAGTTGTTTAGAGAATTGTGAAGAATTTCACTAGGCTAAACAAATTATACATCTGGGGATTGATTGCAAAGGGGCTTAGGATGATAGTGTCTGCATCAAAGATGCAGTGATGCCTTTGATACAATGAATCACTGCTACTAAACCATCTTAAATGAGAACCAGCTTTTCCCTCCAAACCAATCGGATTGATCTGTGCATTGAAATATGTTCCCGTCACAATCCTTTTGCTGCGTTGGAGACAAGAATGCTGCAAGAAGTGCCAGAAGCCATGCTTGCTGGGATTGAGAATATCGTATTTATGGTCTGAGCGCATTATGGTTTGACCTCTCGTCTATTGTACCTGCTAATTCCTTGAACATTACTAAAGGACCCTCTGAACTTCTCAGTCTGCTTTTCCAATCCTTTTTTTTTTTGTTATTGTGTTCTGTGTTCTCTTATGTGATGGTCAGTGGGGTGTGGCCACAAGAGGCCACACAGCAGAGGCTCGGGAAAACAAAGTTTATTATCCCCAGAGGGTCTGGAAACAGGAGGCATCTTTACTGGGGTTTTCACGGGGAAGGCAGGGCAGAGTAAACTGGAATTGGCTAGTTTGAATAATTCGTGTAAGCTTTGGGCTACAGGGTGGTCTTTAGTTTCCTGGTACGCGGCCTGGGATGATTAAGGCAGAGTAATATTGCCTCCTGGTAGAGGAGGTATGGCTCTGGACTGGTTAGTTTGCAAAACAAAGGCATTCTCCATGAGCCCTCTGCTATCTCTAAGAACTGGCTAACCCAAAAGGGGCAGTCTCTCCTGAGCTAGATTTTTAAGATGTTAAAACATCATAACAGGCCAGGCACGGTGGCTCTTACCTGTAATCCCAGCTCTTTGGGAGGCCAAGGCGGGCAGATCCCATGAGGTCAGGAGTTCCAGACCAGTCTGGTCAGCATGGTAAAACCCCATCTCTACTAAAAATACAAAAATTAGCTGGGTGTGGTGCCGAGTGCCTGTAATCCTAGTTACTTGGGAGGCTGAGGCAGGAGAATTGCTTGAACCCAGGAGGCAGAGGTTGCAGTGAGCCTAGATTGTGCCACTGCACCCCAGCCTGGGTGACAGAGCAATACTCTGTCTCAAATAAATAAATATACAAATAAAACATCATAACATATAGAAAAACATTACAAACAATACAAATTGACATTTCATTGATTCCCAGAGAGTGAAGGCAGCATGGCATAGCAGAAAGAGGGAGGTCTGAAGTGAAATTGTATGGGTTTAAATCTTGGCTTTGCCTGATATGAACTGTAAAGTGTAGGCAAGTCTGTTGACTTCTTTGGGTCTCAGTTTATCATCTACAAAATAGGCTTAACAATTCTTTTCATGATTGCTGGGAGGACTAGATAGGATGATATATGTGAAAGTTCTTAGTAGGTACAGAAATTATACTAAAAAAGACAGACAAATCTACATGCTATGATGCAGTGTGGACTATCTTTGGTCACCTACATATCAAAGGTGGTCTTAAACTGCTCTGGTTTGGTAAATGTTGGAGTAGACTAGAAGTCAGAGAGTACGGAATCCACCCTTATTTGCTCTCAGGCTTTGGTTTACATTGAGCTCAAGTGTAGGGATTGTGTCAAATGATTCCTGGAATCCTTTACAATTTGTAAAATTCTATGAATTCGTGAAGTCTGCAAAATGTGAATCTGAGGTGTACATATTGTAGAGCAACTATTAGATCATTGATCACATTTTTTATATATATATATATATATATAAAATTATTATTTTTTTGAGACGGAGTCTCGCTCTTTCGCCCAGGCTGGAGTGTAGTGGTGTGATCTCGGCTCACTGCAACCTCCACCTCCTGGCTTCAAGCCATTCTCCTGCCTTAGCCTCCTGAGTAGCTGGGATTACAAATGCCTGCCACCATGCTCGGCTAATTTTTGTATTTTTAATAAAGATGGGGTTTCACCATGTTGGTCAGGCTGGTCTTGAACTCCTGACCTCAAGCAATCCACCCACCTCGGCCTCCCAAAGTGCTGGGATTACAGGCGTGAGCTACCACGCCTGGCCCTATCACATGATATTTTACAGAAGCCATTATCCCATACCTTTGAGTCCAGCCCCAGAAAGAGCAGTCCCTTGCATACCATCCAGCATGACCTTGGGCATCCTTTCCCCACTCCCCAGCCATAGCTGTTTGGGCTAGGGTTGGAAACCTGTCCACGGTAGGCCCCTTGGAGTCTCTTGCTGGACACTTGGGATTAGAATGGAGACAGTCAAGTTAACAGACAGTAATGCTGGACCTGGACGGTCACCAGCACGTGTTGGAGGCTGAGGGCACCATCCAATGTAAGCCATGGTGGATGGTGTAATAGGAGAGCAAAGGAAGGCAATCTGGGAATGGGTTGAATGGGGAAGGAGAAAAGGTGGGGGAAAGAGAGAAATGTAAAATGAGGGAAGCAGAGGAAGAGATAACATGGCAATGAAGAAAGTAACATCTTTGGTCATTTTCTGTTCCAATCACCCACAGCAGGCCTGTCGGTTCTCTCTTACCTTCTGTTCTCTTTTACCTAAGTAGATTTTAGTGGCTTTTCTATTCTTGATCTCCAACCATGCCCTAAGACATATGGTAACACAGACTGAGGATTTTCTGATGGCAGGGCTTTGTCTCATTCCTTTTTGGAACAAGCACAAAGTAGATGCTCAATGAATTTATACTGAAATGACATGAAAATCATATGTTTGTATCTGAAGTGTCACCGATGGCATTTATATAAAAAAGGTTAATTAAAATAGATAATTATGTTTCAACAGGCATTTCCCTGGATCTTCTCATTTGGTCTACAAGTATTTTTTCTTTTCTTTTCTTTTCTTTTTTTAGAGATAGGGTCTTGCTTTGTCATACAGGCTGGAATGCAGTGGCATGATCATAGCTCAGGCTGGAATGCAGTGACGTGATCATAGCTCACTGCTGCCTCAACCTTCTGGGCTCAAGTGATCCTCCCACTTCAGCCCCTCCAGTAGCTGGGACTACAAGTTTGTGCCACTATGCCTAGCTAATTTTTCAGAATTTTTTTGTAGAGATTGAAGGGGCGGGGGGGTCTCTCTATGTTGCCCAGGCTGGTCTTGAACTCTTGACCTCAGGGATTCTCCTGCCTCAGCCTCCCAAAGTGCTGGGCTTACGAGTGTGAGCCACCACATCTGGTCCACAAGTATTTTTGAGTGCTGTGTTCACTGTGTTTTTGGGACCCACACAGGATCTAGCTCACTGTAGGGTTTATTTTAAAATGTCTGTTGAATGGAATGGCTCAGGATTGCTTTACATACTGTAGAGATATAAAAAGAAACATAATTTATGGTTGCTCTACATAAGCAGTATCCAGTGTAGTTGGGAAGATACATGGAAAAAAAAATCAAACATAGTGATTTGCAGTGGATTTCAAATAGCTGGAAGAATGGAGGTTCAGTGAGGTCTCATGTATTTAGAGAAGTTTTGTGGAAAATCAGGAAGTTGAGTTACACCTTGAGAGCTGGGTGGGATTTGGCATGTTAGAAATAGGTAGAGATAGGAAGAAGACAAAATGCTTAGCAAAAGCCTGGGGGGCAGTAATGAGAGTTTTGTTGTAAACACAACTTACAATTTAATGATTCACATGAAGAAACCTGAGACACCGTGTCCAAGTACGGGAGGCAATGGAGTGCCATGGCTAAGGGTGCTGACGATGGAGGTAGACTTTCCGGATTCAAATCTCAGTTCCTCCTTCCCCCCTCGCCCCTGCAACTGCCTTTGTGATATTGGGCAATTTACTTAACCTTTCTGTGCCTTAGTTTCCTCATCTGTAAAGTTGGGGATAATAATAGTACCCACTTCATAGGGATGTTGTACAATTGGAGAGGACGCTGTTTGTAAAGTTCTTAGATTAGTGTCTGGAACTTAGTAAGCATTTAATCAATGTTAACTCTTAATTGTTTTTGTAATGGAACTCTGGTGCTATGACCCAATTAAAAGAACTATCCAGTGAATTTTGAATTGGGTATAGGATAGCAGATCTCTTGGTCATTAAGTAAACCAGTTACTATCGCTGGGGTACTGGTAGGAACTGGTTTATGGTCAGAAGAACATTGAGTGTGTAGAACTCAGTGGAAGGCTTTGAGAGCCAGGGAGAGGAATTTGGACTTGGGGATGACGGGCAGGGCACAGTCATATCTCCTGAGCAGGGGAATGATGTGATGAAGGTGAGAACAGGAAAGCCAGGGCAGCAGGCAGTCCAATGAGCACCAGTGAGGGAGTGAGGGGGCTAGTGCAATAATTCAGGGGTAAGGTGATGAAGGCCAGGGACAGGACCGTGGCTGTGAGAGGGAAATGCGGTGGGAAATTGGAGAGACTTCAAAGGGAAGGTGTCCACTTCTCACCTCCTCTACTGCTGCCACCCTGGTCCAGGCGACTGTCACTTCTTGTGTGGATTACTGCAATGTTCCCCTAACCCTTCTGCCTCTGGCCTTGCCCCGAGGCCTAATCTCTTCACAGGTACTGCTTTGCAGTCTGGCAGCTTTCCTACTGCACTCCGAGGACAAGCTGAATGCCTCGCTTGGATCTACGAGGCCTACGTGGGAATCCCGCTTCCACTGGCTTCATTCCCTACTAGGCATCCACCCCACTCCACGAGGCCGCTATCCCTGACTTCTTCCAACACATCAGGCCTTCCTCAGGGAACTTGCCTATGCCTGTTCTTCTTCTTTTTTCTTTCTATACGGCATCTCACTCTGTCGCCCAGGCTGGAGTGCAGTGGTGCGATCTCGGCTCACTGCAAGCTCCGCCTCCTGGGTTCACACCATTCTCCTGCCTCAGCCTCCCGAGTAGCTGGGACTACAGGCACCCACCACCCCGCCCGGCTAATTTTTTGTGTTTTTAGTAGAGACAGGGTTTCACCGTGTTAGCCAGGATGGTCTCGATCTCCTGACCTCGTGATCCGCCCGCCTCTGCCTCCCAAGCCTGTTCTTCTTAAGTATCTGCCTAGGCTAAGTGTGGTGGCTCACGCCTGTAATTGCAGCACTTTGGGAGGCCCAGGCGGGTGGATCACTTGAGGCCAGGAATTCGAGACCAGCCTGGCAAACATGGCGAGACCCTGTCTCTATTAAGAATACAAAAATTAATCAGGTGTGGTGGTGCATGCCTGTAGCTCCAGTTGCTCGGGAGGCTGAGGCACGAGAATTGTTTGAACCCAGGAGGCAGAGGTTTCAATAAGCAGAGACCGTGCCACTGCACTCCAGCCTGGGTGACAGAGCGAGACTCTGTCTGAAATAAATAAATAAATAAATAAATAAATAAATATCTGCCTAGATAATTCCTTTACCTCTTTTCTCCTTTAAGTGTCTGCTTGAATGTCATCTTATTAGTGACCCTTAGCCACCCTTTTAAAGTAGCAGCCCTTCTCTACCTCTGCACTCCCTGTTCCCCTTACCCTGTCTGGTTTTCTCTTTGTAGCCCTTATCACTACTTGACCTAGGAGCTCTTTATTTGTTTATTGTCAGATTTCTGCACTGGGATGTGAGTTCTATGAGGACAGATATGTTTGACTGTCTTGCTTATGGATGTATCCCCAGGAACTAGAACAGTGCCTGGCATACAGTAGGTGCTCAATAAATGTGTTGAATGAATGCATAAATAAGAAGCAGTCAGATTTGTTGTGTTAGGCACAATGCCCAGCAGCCCTTCAGAGGCTGCCTTATTTATGCTTCCAGTGATGCTGTTCAAGGAATGTATTGTTCTCATTGTTTTACAAATGACAGCACTGAGGCAGAGACCAGAGGTGAACAGGGGCACAGAGCTGGTAAGTGATGCAGTCAGGAGTTATGTCCAGTTCCTTTGACCTTGGTGTCGCTATTCTGCATGGCTAAGATGAGATGGGGAGGGAGGAGTCAACAGGATGCCGGGGCTTCCAGGTTCTGGAAGATGGAAGAGTGTCAGAAGCACTGACAGAAATGCAAATGCTGGGAAGAAGGCCAGAGCTTCAGAAAAAGAAGTAGCTGAGGGAGGAAATGTTGGATCAAGTAAATATTCAGGAAGAAAATCCTGCTGTTAAGGAGAATGACTAAATAATATATTGTCCAAGACCCTTGTGAGAGTGAAAGTGGGCACTATTTTTTTTTTTTTTTGAGACAAGATCTTGCTTTGTCGCCCGGGCTGGAGTGCAGTGGCACAATCTCGGCTCACTGCAACTTCCACATCCCAGGTTCAAGCGATTTTCTTGCCTCAGCCTCCCAAGTAGACGGGATCACAGGCATGTGCCATCACACCCGGCTATTTTTTGTATTTTTAGTAGAGATGGGGTTTCACCATATTGGCCAGGCTAGTCTGGAACTCCTGACCTCAGGTGATCCACCTGCCTCGGCCTCCCAAACTACTGGGATTACAGGCATGAGCCACTGGGCCCGGCTGCACTATTAATAATAAGGTACAACAACAGGCATACATGGAGGCTGTCCCAGCAAAGGGGGACAAGCGGTCCCTTTGGACTCAAGTGATTGGAACATCCATGACAGTCATGTCTAGAGATTTGGGTATCTCCCTTCTGGAGATACACAGGGAAGCCACAGGGTTAGGGTTCTCATCATCAGGGACAAGGAGGAAGAGAACATGAAGACCAACTTTGAGACCCTACCTGAGATAAGTGGGAGGAGAAGAAAGAGCTTATGGAAGACAGAACCGGAAGGGAGAAGAGGCACAGAGGTCAGAAGGAGAGGGGACAGGAAGGAGGGGGAGCGGGGGAGGCCACATTTTTCACGCAATTTAAAAGTAGGTCAGTGGGAAGCTGGTAACAAAAACAAGACTAGAGAATCACTTGTTTTTTGATTTTGTAACAAAATCTTCATCTGTTTCAACACAGTGCTAAAAGGCATTTAATTAAAGCAGCTTTGAATTCATTTTGACTTGAGAACTTTTCTTCTGCAGCTCCCATATAAACCTTGAGACTCTTTGGGATGCTTTCTTTTTTTTTTTTGGAGACAGAGTCCTTGCTCGGTCACCTTGGCTGGAGTGCAGTGGCACTATCTCGACTCACTGCAACCTCCACTTCCTGGGTTCAAGCGATTCTCCTGCCTCAGCCTCCCAAGTAGCTAGGACTACAGGTGTGCGCTACCATGCCTGGCTAATTTTTGTATGTTTAGTAGAGAGAGGGTTTTGCTATGTTGACCATGCTGGTCTAGAACTCCTGGCCTCAAGTAATCCACCCACCTCAGCCTCCCAAAGTGCTGCGATTACAGGTGTGAGCCACCACTACCGGCCTGGGGTTCTTTTAAAGGCTGGATCAGGAATCGGGTTTTGGTGTCCCAGCTTGAAGTTTAAAAAAGTTTTTTTATTTTTTTATTTTTATTTGTTTTTAAGGAATGTTATTTGTTTCTGGGCAATTTATTTTACTTTTATTTTTTTACTTTAAGTTCTGGGATACATGTGCAGAATGTGCAGGTTTGTTACATAGGTATATATGTGCCATGGTGGTTTGCTGCACCTATTAACCCATCATCTAGGTTTTAAGTCCCTCATGCATTAGGGTATTTGTCCCAATGCCTTCACTTCCGTTGCCCCCCACCTCCTGACAGGCCCTGGTGTGTGATGTTCCCCTCGCTGTGTCCATGTGTTCTCACTGTTCAACTCCCACTTATGAGTAAGAACATGCCGTGTTTGATTTTCTGTTCCTGTGTTAGTTTGCCGAGAGTGATCAGCCTGAAGTTTTTTCCTGCGCCTTTGCTTGGCCCAAGGCAATAAGAGGTCCTGCATTCAGAGTGGCATTGACACAGATCAAATCTGGGCCCCAGGTGGAAGATACAGAAGCAAAGGGGATACTTCTGTGATTTCTTTGGGGTCAGAAAGGTTAAAAATTGAGCTTCTGAGCCAGCATGAGTAATAGTGTCTAAAATCTGGTTTTCCATGGCAAAGTAGAAATGTTAACATTTCATGAACAATTCAAGCAGGTATTTTCCGACCTTGGCTTCTTCCTTCAGTGGAGGGAGGGAGATGGGGCGGGGGAAGCAAGCAAGCCAACAGAACCCTAGTTCAAAACATAATTGAAATGATAGCATTAACAACAATGCTGGTGTCTAGCAGTAACGTGGTTTACCAACTCTGGTGGTCTGTCTTATAATTGGGAAAAAGAGAGAGCTAGGTTGCTGAGCGCAACATTTTTGTCTATCGAGACATGATTAGTCCACTTGGCTCCAGTCAGAAGGTGCCTTTTCCAGGTAGTGACGATGTGCGCTTAGCGCATGGCTTAGTGTTCTCAGTTTATTAGAGAGTAAAGTCTCAGGACCGAGCCCATGGAAACAGAATCACTCTCTCGCATTCTCTGAATGGGAGGATGAGTAATCGTGGCGGGTAGCAGCAACCGGCAGAGGACAAGCAGCAGGCCTTCCCTGCAGTTTCTTTTTTATCACAGCAGAAGTGTTACTGGGCAGAAATCACTGTGGCACACAACCCCTGGGCACCAAAGGGAATAAAATCTCACAGGAATTCAAAGAGAACAAAGTCATTAACACTGAGCCAAAGCCTGCTGGCATACATCGCAGAAATCAAATGGATATAGAGGGCTCCTGAGAGGAGAAAATGCGTAACTCTAGGCTACCCTGCACGAGATGCTAATATCAGTACCTAAATACTGGTTTTCACGGAAGCAGTTTGTCTGTAGCTGGTGTTCCTGCCACATTGGACGAGTGTGTGTCAAGGCTGACCTTGAGCAGAATGAGGAAGTAGGAGTTTGTTTTGGCACACCACACCGCTCGTCCTTCTCAACTCTACCCTAAAGACTGAGCCCTCTTCAACAGTCCCATGCAAGGTTTTATACTCAAAATGAGAATTTATTGGCAGTATATGGTACGGCACCAACTATGCTCAATACGCTCCTCCTTTCTCTTTTGATCACCTCCCTCCTTCCTCTTCCCCTCTTGTCCCATCTGTTTTATTTCCATGGCTTTTCTTTTCCCTTCTCCCTTCTTTTTGACCATTCTTCTTTTCTTTTCCAGAAATATAAAACAGGGAGAGAGAGAAAGGATGGGAGGAGGTGGGTAGTGTGGGGCTGGGGGAGACAGAGAGAGGAGTCAGGGAGGGAGGGTTATCTGTTATCTGTAGATTTTAAATCTGTAATGTTTGTTGGGGTTTCTTTGTTTTGTTGGTGTTTATTTTCACCTCATAGGGTTGTTGGGAGGATTAAATGTGGAGTGTTTAGCTCAGTGCCTGGCATGCAGTAAGATCTCAGTAAACACTATTTATTAGTATTGAAAAGTTTACCCTTGGAATAAACATCTTCAGATCTAGGCCATCTATTTGGGGAATGGGGGATTTCTTCTTTCCTCTTAAAAAGTTCCTTTTTCTCAAGTTCTTGTTTTATTTTTATCTATTATTATTATTATTTTTAGAGGCAGGGTCTCACTCTGTTGCCTAGGCTGGAATGTGGTGGTGTGATCAAAGCTCACCACACCCTCAAACTCCTGGGCACAATCAACCCTCTTGTCTCAACCTCTCCAGTAGCTGGGACTATGGGTGCATGCCACCATGCCCGGCTAATTAAAAATTTTTTTTTTTTTTTTAGGAATGCGGTCTTGCTGTGTTGGCCAGGCTGGTCTTGAACTCCTGGCCTCAAGCAACCCTCCAGCCTTGGCCTTCCAAAGTGCTAGGATTACAGGTGCAAGCCACTGCACCTGGCCCCTTTTTCTGAAATTCTTTTAGGATAATTACATGTATACATGCACATAGTCATATGCACATGAATGTACATATACACACACAGACATTTTCTTTCTCTGTTTTACAGAGGGAGCTCAATGCAGAAAATAAAGCCAAGGCTTCAACTTTGATCGAGTAAAGTAGCTTTCAAAAAATTTTAACCTCCGCAACTGCCACCTATACACACCCTCTATATAAAACAACACAAAAATTTTCAATAAACAATCCTTATCTTCACTGCTGGCACTATTGTGTTCAGGTCTGTTCCATTCTCTTTCATTTAAAAAAATGCTGGCCAGGTGTGGTGGCTCATGCCTGTAATCCCAGCACTTTGGGAGGCTGAGGCGGGCAGATCACAAGGTCAGGAGTTCAAGACCAGCCTGACAAACATGGTGAAACCCCGTCTCTACTAAAAATACAAAAAATATAAAAGTGCAGTGGTGTGATCTTGGCTCACTGATCACTCATCTTTGCCTCCCCAGTTCAAGCAATTCTCCTGCCTCAGCCTCCCCAGTAGCTGGGATTACAGGCATGTGCTACCATGCCCGGCTAATTTTATATTTTTAGTAGAGACGGGGTTTCTCCATGTTGGTCAGGCTGGTCTCGAACTCCTGACCTCAGGTGATCCACCTTCCTCAGCCTCCCAAAGTGCTGGGATTACAGGCGTGAGCTTTATAAATTTTAACTCATTTAGTACCCATAACCACTCTAACCACTCTAGACAGTACACTATACTATAATTACTCCAGGGGAAGAATTGCCTGTTCTTTTTTCCCAACATCTAGCCAGAATCCAGAAGACTCGCATATTATAGAATCTGGGCTAAATACTTAAGTAGAAATGAGAATAATATTATGGAACAAGCAATTGCTTTCATAAATCCTGATGGGCAAACAATAGCCAAAGATAGTGACCACAAACCTTGAATCAGCAAACCTGAGACTTGGCATATTGCTGTAGTTAGGCTGAAATTATTTGTGATATACTACAAACTTTTGTTGTAAAACATAACATAAAAATTTAGTCACATGTAAACATTCACCCAGAGAAAATTTCTGTAACATTTGTTGTTTCATCCTGAACTTAATGCAGGATAAAACAACAAGGGGCCAGGGCACCCCACCTACTTATCACCCTTTGTCACCACCATCACCACCAGCACCCACAGAAAGAACAGCCTGGTGTCTGAAATGGTGGGTAAGGAATTGCTTGTAAACTAAAAAGAGAAAACTCAAATGTCTACCTGTTTAGTTAATGGAGTTTTAAATATTTGACAACCTTCATTCTTCTCTCATTATAAAAGTAAAATGATGTTCACTGTTAAAATTCTGAAACATGCAGTGAAATGTAAAAATGAAAATATAAATGACCCCGAGTATCACCACATACACACAGCAGCTATTCACACTTGGTGTAGTGTGAGTGTGTTTAGGCCTTCAGACATGTTTTGTTTGGCTTACCCAGTGTTTTAAAATGTTTTTCATTATAAAAACCTGGATTTCCAGTATCTCTTGAAAAAATACCATGATCTGACAACACTGGGTCCACATTTTTGCACAACAGCTGCTGAGAGCTGAGTAGCTGCTGCCCCTCTTGGGCAGGGCAGGGCATATGTATTTCCTCCACCCCGGTCCCCACCATTCCCATTTTTCTTACACTTGGTCAGGTTCATTTGCTTGTTATTCTCATATTCTGGTGGGCATTTGAGTTTTCTCTCTTTCAGTTTACAAGCAATTCTTTACCCAGCATGTCAGGGATCAGGCTGTTCTTTTTGTGGGTGGTGGTGATGGTGATAGTGGTGACAAAGGGTGATGGGTAGGTGGGGTCCTCTGGTCCCTTGTTACAGAGGGTGGGGGAGCAGAAGTCTTTTATTTCTGGATTCTGCTCTTGCTTTTCTAGTATGTTTAACATTTTAAAAAAGCTCTATATGTAGAGGATTAATTTCTTTTCCTTCCTTTCTTTCTCTTTATTTCTTCTTTCTTTCTCTTTCTTTCCTTCTTCTCTTTTTCTCTCTCTTTTTTTTTTTTTCCAAGACAGGCTGGAATGCAGTGGTGTGAATCTCGGCTCACTGCAGCCTCCTCCTGGGGTCAAGAGATCGTCCCACCTCAGCCCGAGAGTGGCTGGGACTACAGGCATGCGCCACCACAGCCGTCCAGCAAATTTTTGCATTTTTTTGTAGAGATGTGGTTTCATCATGTTGCCCAGGCTGGTCTCAAACTTCTGGGCTGGAGCAATCTGCCTGCCTTGGCCTCCCAAGGGATGAGCCACTGCACCCAGCCCATCCACTAAATCCTTAAATGAAAAACTGCCACTGGCCTCTGTACTCCATACCTGGAGTTTTTTCTAGGCCACTGGCTTTTAATTTTTTTTAAAACCATCACTCACAATGAGAAGTAAGTTCTATAAAATGACTCAACATATACATGTTTACAACAGAAAAAAATGTTTCACAGAATAATCACTTGCCCTTTATGTGATATACACTGGTAAGTTCATTCTCTTCTAATACAATTAAAAAAATAAACGGGTCATGACCCATTAAACTGATGTAATAACTCTCCTACAGGTCATTACTCTTGGTTCGAAATACATCTTTCTGGGACAATTTCTGGTTTACAACTTAGGACTTCAGCTTTTCTCTTTCCCCGACCCATTCAAGTCTTGCATGCCGTTCTTCAGTAATCCCTTGAAGCCAATGACTTGTTTGGATCTGCTCACCTGGATTTGACAGTCCCCACCCTCTACATCATGACTTCTAGACTTCAGCTCAGTCATGGGCACCACCCAGTCCCTGTTGTGCCCCATCCAGCTTGTGCAGGGCCTGTCTTGGGTTGGCATCATCTCTTTCTATGCATTGTTCCTACTTGACAGGGATGGGAACTATGGTAGAGGATGAAACTTGTCATGCTGAGAAGAGCATTGCCTACCATCATCAAGAAAGGCTGTACCTAGAGTACTCTTACCCCAGATACTCACATGTCGGCTCCCTCATTTCCTTCAGCTTCTGTTCTACTGTCCCCTCCCCAGAAAGGCCTTTCCTGACTATGGCACCTCAACTAGACCCCTGGTCCCATCTGTCCCCTTGCCTTGCTTTAGCTTTTCTTTTTAGCTCTTATGGAGGGTCTGGCTGTAGGAGTCATAGAATGTAAAAGCAGGGAGAGATTTACAGACCAGCTATGATTCAAGCCTCTAATTTTATAGAGAGGAAATGCAAGTCCAGAGAGATAAGTAAAGAGTCCATGGCATCCTAGATTATTCATGGCAAATCTGAACTGGAAACCAGATCCCTGGGTACTTGTCAGTTCCTCACTGGTTATGATGAGGTTTTTGTTTGTTTGTTTGGTTATTTATTTTTTTAACTCTGTCTTATAATAAGCTCTAGGATACATGATATTAGACTGTATTATACTTAGTAGTAAACAGTGGTATGAAAATGTTCTGCTTGCAGGTTTCATTTTACTCTAAAACACACACACACACACACACACACACACACACACACTGAAGCATAATGAGGTAGGTGACATAGATACCACTTCAATTAAATAAAGTGCAATATCAAAGGGAAAATGTTGGGTACCAAGATTCAGGAGACTAACTGCATTGGTACCCAGAAATTTCATACAAGCAAAGACTTGAATTTAAGGCTCCAGCGAGGCACAAGGTTTGTTGATGAATGGTTGATGAGGAGATAGAGGCTTGTGTCACAGGATTTGATAAAGGAGAGAGAGGGGCTATACAGCAGCATAACTAAGGTACAACTGTTTGTTTTCAGAAGAACCTTCCAAAAACAAAGGGGGGAAGGTAGTTCAATCCACAGCTTGTAACTTTTGCACATGCAGGAACTGGGTGTTTTGGGGAGTTCTAGAAGCTCTTCCACGTAGTACTTTTCGGTTCTAAACACTTTGTAGATTCCCACAATACAAAAGTGTTGGGGATTAGTGGAAATTTATATTTTTTAATGTTGGCAGTCCTGGATCTAGTCACTATCTTTTGGCAATGACATTAATATTCTCCTTTTGAGGAACTGCTTCTCTCTCATTGGTTGCATTCTGGTGGGACTGTTTTGCCCTGACTACCCTTAGCCAGGTGGAAACTGTAAGACCCAAGCTAATCTAAAAGGGAACTGAATCTCAATCAGTGTGACAGAGATGGAAAATAGCTAAAGCTCACATGTCCTAGTAACACTAGACAAAGCAACACTCTGTCTAGACTATGGGAATATTCTTGCTACACAGACCCTGACATGGCCTTACTTTTTATCATCTGCTGGCCTGGTTCTCTAACCTTCCCTTTCATGTGAACTCTCCCATATCCTCCTAGTAAATTTCCTTCTGTTTAAGCTAGCCATTGTAATTTCTGATGCTGACAAAAAAACCCTTAATTACAATGGACAATCTGACCTGGGATATTCAACCACCACTTTCCACCAAATCTATATAGTAAGGGGCATCTCAATAAATATTTATTCATTGTCTACAACTTGCCAGGTGGCATGCCAGGGGCTATCTTCTAGGTTATCTAATTTAACCTTGTAACAATACCACAAAATAGGAATTATCATTCAATTTTAGATGGAAATACCAAGTGTCTTAGTCCATTCAGGCTGCTGTAACCAAATACCATAGACAAGGTGGCTTAAAATCAATGGAAATTTATTTTTCACAGTTCTGGAGGCTGGGAAGTCCAAGGTCAAGGCCCCAGCTGAGTTGGTGTCTGATGAAGGCTCACTTCTTGGTTCATAGACAGTCATCTTCTCTCTGTGGTCTCACATGGTGGAAGGGGAAAGGGTGCTTTCTGGGGTCTGTTTTATAAGGGCACTAATCACAAGGACTCCATCCTTATGATCTAATCACCTCCCAAAGACCCCATTGTCTTTTTTATTGAGACGGAGTCTCGTTGTGTTGCCCAGGCTGGAGTGCAGTGGCGCAATCTCGGCTCACTGCAACCTCTGCCTCCTGGGTTCAAGAGATTCTCCTGCCTTAGCCTCCCAAGTAGCTGGGACTACAGGCACGTGCCACCACGCCCAGCTAATTTTTTGTATTTTTAGTAGAGACGGGGTTTCACCATGTTAGCCAGGATGGTCTTGATCTCCCGACCTCATGATATGCCCACCTCGGCCTCTCAAAGTGCTGGGATTACAGGCATGAGCCACCATGGCCAGCCTACCCTATTGTCAAATACTATCACATTGGAAATTAGGTTTTGGCATATGAATTTTTAGGGACACAAACATTCAGTCTATTACACCAGGGGCAAGTAAATTGCCAAACGTTATATAGTTTGTAAGTAGCAGAGTTGGGATTCAAACCCATGTCTAATATTCTTTCAATATGTCTGTTTTTCCTTTTTCCTTTTCCTCAACTGTAGTACTTGTGTTAAGAATCTAAAGGTATTCAACAAAGCTAAATTTGTTCTTTAGAAAATCTATCAGCTATTAGGAAGATTTAGGAGCCAAAAAATTATTCTAATCAATATCATAGAAAGCATGCATCTTAGCAATAATAGATTCCCAGAAGATTTATGTGGTGTTTCATAACTACAGTGCTTCATGACTATAGAGATCAATTAATTCAAATTTCTCATCTTGTAGATAAGAAAATAGAGGCCAACAGATTTCTGTATTGTAAGTATTATTGAAATTACTATTATATTTGCCAATAATGAGGTTTTGATCCAAACCAATTTAGTTTAGTCATAAAAAAGTGGGACTGTGTACATTTATATAGCTCAATTAAAATCTGGGAGCTGAAAGAAACCTCCAGGTCTCTTACAATAATGTATCCGTCTGCCTCTATCATGGTGAGTTTAAAAAATATCACCAAGTTGTCTTTTTCTTTATAGCCTTTAAAGAAGGCAATTCAGTCACCTCCCTTGTAAAGCATTAGAATGTTGTTTATACCTCTCAACCTAACGACATTAAAAAAACTAATATATTCTATTTAAAGGTATTTAAAATTGTTATTTGAAAATTAGAAGCAGCCTTAAAATAGAAGTATTACTAGGCAACTATAATAATTAGAAATAACATAAGCCTGAGGTTTCAAAAGTAAGTAACTAGGGCGAAAGATGGAGAGGCAATGGGAAAGTTTCTTTTAATCTAAGAGAACAGTTATGGGGGTCTGCACAATATAGTGTGAACCTGTTACACTCATTTTAGGACACTCCACAGTTGACTCTCTTGTAGCAAATGTTTATTGAAAGCTTCTTGGCTGGGCATGGTGGCTCACATCTGTAATCCCAGCAATTTGGGAGGCTGAGGCGGGTGGATCATGAGGTCAGGAGTTCGAGACCCGCCTGACCAACATGGTGAAACCCCATCTCTACTTAAAAAAATACAAAAATTAGCCAGGCATGGTGGTGCATGCCTGTAATCCCAGCTACTCAGGAGGCTGAGGCTGGAGAATCACTTGAACCCAGGAGGCGGAGGTTGCCGTGAGCCAAAATTGAGCCACTTCACTCCAGCCTGGGTGAAGAGTGAGACTCTGTCTTAAAAAAAAAAAAGGAAGCTTCTTATATATGAGTTACTGAGCTAAGAGCTTTTAGAATACAAAGACAACCAGATGCAGTTCCTGACTGTAACTAGCTGGGAACTAGTTAGGGAGATACAGCAGATCCACACATACCTTTAACAATATCAAGTGAAAAGCGGTTATCAGATCCACAGAAATGCACTGCAGGTAGGGCAAGGCTACACTACACTGGGGGTCGGGGAAAGCTCTTGAGGATGAATATGACTTTGACAGTCAGAGACAGTGGAAAGGTTATGCACCCAAGAAAGTATGGCATAAAGAGAGGCCTAAAGATGAGTAATGTTCATATATAAACTTTCCATTTCAAGTCCTAAATCTACATTGGGACCTGTGCTTTCCTGTTTGGAAGCTCCTCTCTTCAGCTCTCTATATGTTAAAATCCTAACCACCAAGGACTTATATAAAGAGATTGAGTGGATGTGTTAAAAGGGTGAGGTTGTTGATACATTTATTCTCTTTTCTTATTTAGTTGTATTTTTCTTTGTAAGTAAGATTGTATTTTAGAAAATAATTATTTTTAAAAAAGATATTGTACCTACCTCTCACGGCCAACTTAAATCCTTGCTCCTCAACATAAATTCCTGACTACCTGATAACATTAAATTTGAATTGAAGTGTTAATGTGAACTCCTGATTTAAAGGGTTTGTGTGTGTGTGTGTGTGTGTGCGCGCATGTATAGGCTCTGTCCACTGTAAGAGTCTAGAAGCAATAATGGCTCACTGGCAAAGAGAACACTTACTGCCTCTAAATAGCATTTTCTTTTCTTCTTGTTCTTTTTTTTTTTTTTTTTCTCACTCTGTCGCTCAGGCTGGAGTGCAGTGGCTTGGTCACTGCAGCCTTGACTTCCTGGGCTCAGGTGATCCTCCCGCCTCAGGCCCCGGAGTAGCTGGGACTACAGGCATGTGCCAACATGCCCAGCTAATATTTTTGTGTTTTTTGGAGACACGGGGTTTCACCATGTTGCTGGTCTCAAACTCCTGGGCTCAGGAGATCCTCTCGCTTTGGCCCACGAAAATGCTGGGATAATAGGTGTGACCCTCCATGCCCAGCCTCTAAATATCATTTTCTACTAAAATTAGCCAAGGTTCTTTGGAGGTCTGGGGCAGGGAAATATAACTTAAACCAGGTAAGCCTAGACATACCAGAGTTCCAGAAGGAAAGTCCTCCAGGACTAACAGAGGCCTATCAAGGAGGCCCTTGAAGGAGCTCTCACTGACTAAATTTGGGACAATTTGGGCATTAAGAAGAAAAAGCAAAGAGAGAGAGAGAGAAAGAAAGAAGAAAAAGGAGGAGGAGGAGGAAGAAGAGGAAGAGGAAAAGGAGGAGAAGAAAAGCAGCAGTTTAACATTCATTTGACTCTCACTTTGACAACTAATATATAAAGGAGAAGTAAATATTAACTACCTCTTCTTAGGAAGAACTGTAGGTTTTCTCCATTTGAGGAAAGTTTTCCTTCCCAAATAGTGCTAGGTAATAAATATTTTCATTTGAATTATTTGAACCTTATGAAATGGTTTATATTAGACTTTTTTTTTTTTTTTTTTTTTTTTGAGACAGAGTCTCGCACTGTCGCCCAGGCTGGAGTGCAGTGGCATGATCTCGGCTCACTGCAACCTCTGCCTCCCGGGTTCAAGAGATTCTCCTGCCTCAGCCTCCTGAGTAGCTGGGATTACAGGCATGCACCACCACACCCAGCTAATTTTTGCATTTTTAGTAGAGACGGGGTTTCAAAATGTTGGCCAGGGTGGTCTCGATCTCTTGACCTCGTGATCTGCCCGCGTTGGCCTCCCAAAGTGCTGTGATTACAGGCATGAGCCACTGGCACCCAGCCTCAACTATTTTTAATGTATAAAATTTCACATGATTTTCATTCCATATTCAAATATGGGATGAAAAACTCAGAAAAATCAACATTTTGCAACTCCCAGTGAAATGACTGATTCAGGCAAGAATCATCCACGGATGCTGAAACAATCATGTGAAAAGTTATTGGAGCAAAAGCATGAATCCCCCTGGTGCCAAGTGTCTCCTGCTGGATCACTTGCTGATTGCGAAGCGAAAACACACCTTTACATCTCAGTGGGGAAATGCGGCTAGCATTGCTTTAACGGAGGGGTCAAATCGAGCTTGGTTAATGGGTGAGACAACCTAACATTTCGTTTCCCTTGATATGATGCAGTCTGAAGTTCACAGCATGACCTGTAAAGCATTCTAGCCAAAAATGTCAAAGCTGCGTGCTCATCATTCTCTATTTGCCCTTAGAAATCCATTCGGCACCTTTCACCATCCTGCCCTACACCCCTAGAGACTCACCCCTGCAGACTCCATTGCCCAGGCTCCTTTGCTTTTTGGCTTCTGGTTAGATTTGGCCAATGCAGGGGTTCCAACAGCCGTTTTGAAGGTAGAGGAGAGACATGTTGTGGTATTTGTTCTCCACCACCCCACTCCCTGCCCGGGTGCAGTTTTGGTGGTGCCTGTGTTGCTGCTACATCCATGGCTCTTGGTGGGGACCCCTCTCCCAAAGCTCCAGTTCCTGCAATGCTTCAGTAACTGCACTCAGCTCAGGCTGTTGTAGACCTAGGGCCAGCAGTCCCACAGTGCCTCACCATCGCTTGTTCCCTATGCCTGCCCACACATCTGTAAATAGTCCCTTCATTTCACATCCTTCAGTTAGACCCTTTGAGTATGCCATCTGCTTCCCGTCAGAACAATGATTGATTCTATCTGAATCAAACCTGTTCTTATTTGAACAGAACATCAAGTCTAGAAAAACAAGTTAACACCTTGAGATAACAAACAAATCCAGAATTTGGGACCATTTACTAGTCTGGTTCTTTCAAAGGTCAACGTTATAAAAAAAAAGTAGGACACTTCCAGATTAAAGTAAGTTAAAGAGATATAACTATCAAATGCAATGTATAAATCTGGTTTGTAAAATCATATTATACTATATCTTATACCATATTTATTTTTGGAACAACTAGGAAAATTTTAATATTGACTAGATTTTTGATGATATTAAAAAATATGATAAAGGTATTATGGATTTCAGGCAAATGTCCTTTTTAAAAAGGTGCATACTGAAGGAATAAGGCTGACTACCTTACCCTTATACAATGACTGCAACTTCCTTTAAAATGGGTAGCAAAATATTTAGATAGGTAATATGGCAGAATATGAACAGGTATTAAATCTAACTGATGGGGTCATGGTGTTAATTGTACCATCCTTTCAACTTTTCTGTTTGAACATTTTTATAATAGAATAAAATAGTGGAAAACATTAATTAAAAAAAAAACAAAATTGCTAACCTACCCAGGAACGATTTATCCTTTTCCCAAATGGCTATAGTTTTTTTACTTATACTGTTCATTTGCTTTTTGTATGTGCCTGTTCCAACAGATTGTCAGCTCTTGGAAGGGAAGGACTGGGCTTTGTAATTCTTTTTATACCCTACAGAGGCTCATGTAAAAGTTTTATTATTATTATAATTATTAGAGACAGGGTCTCACTCTGTCACCCAGGCTGGAGTGCAGTGGTGCAATCATAGCTCACTGCAGCCTGGAACTTCTCAGCTCAAGCGAGCCTCTTGCCTTAGCCCCCCGAATAGCTGGGACTACAAGTGTGTGACACTATGCCTGGCTAAATTTTTTTTTTTTTTAGATGGAGTCTCATTCTCTTGCCCAGGCTGGAGTGCAGTGGGGCTATCTCGGCTCACTGCAAGCTCTGCCTCCTGAGTTCAAACAATTCTCCTGCCTCAGCCTCCTGAGTAGCTGGGATTACAGGTGCTTGCCACCACGCCTGGCTAATTTTTGTATTTTTAGTAGAAATGGGGTTTCACCATGTTGGCCAGGCTGGTCTCAAACTTCTAACCTCAAGTGATCCACCCACCTTGTCCTCCCAAAGTGCTGGGATTACAGGTGTGCTAATTTATTTTTTGTATAGATGGGGTCTCGCTATGTTGTTCAGGCTGGTCTCAGACTCCTGGGCTCAAGCATCCTCCAGCCTTGGCCTCCCAAAGCGTTGGGATTACAAGTGTGAGCCACTGTGCCTGGCCATTTTAAAATCGATGTGAGCCAGTCTCATTGTGCACAAACATAGGCATGTGTGTGGTCAGAAGGTTTCTATTTCGTTTTTCATTAAAGGAAGGGAAAAGGCTCAAAAAGCTGAATGGGATGCAGAGAAGTGCAATTTAGACACTTTCTTGGAATTATCAAAGAGCAGTTTTGGGGTCCCTTCCTTGGAGCCAGTGAAGACAGATGGCATAGGGTCTGATACCTTACAATACCTTGAAAGTTTTGCAACTCCAGACAAGCCGTTGAAGAAGCTGGCTCCCAAAAAAGATTCAGGTGCATTCCAACTTTACAGTCTACTCAAGCCAGAGAGAAAATCAGGATTAGATTAAGCCTGAATAGAGAAAAATTAATTTTGAGTAAACTGCTTAATGAGATCTAGTCTTATATTTATTTAATTTAATTGAAATAGTATGTCAACACATAAAAATTAATGTGGCAGGCCGGGTGCGGTGGCTCACGCCTGTAATCCCAGCACTTTGGGAGGCCAAGGTGGGCGGATCACAAGGTCAAGAGATCGAGACCATCCTGGCCAACATGGTGAAACCCAGTTTCTACTAAAAATACAAAAATTAGCCGAGCATGGTGGCGTGTGCCGGTAGTCCCAGCTACTCATGAAGCTGAGGCAGAAGAATCGCTTGAACCCGAGAGGCGGAGGTTGCAGTGAGCCGAGATCCCGCCACTGCACTCCAGCCTGGCGATAGGGTGAGACTCTGTCTCAAAAAAAAAAAAATAATTAATGTGGCTGGGCATGGTGGCACATGCCTTTAGTCCCAGCTACTCAGGAGGCTGAGACAAGAGGACTGTTTGAATCCAGTAGTTCAAGTCCAGCCTGCAAAACACTGTGAGACTCCATCTCTAAAAACAAACAAACAGACAAACGAACAAACAGAATTAACGTAATTCTCTTCCTGGCTAACATTTAATCCTTTTTGCCCTGTAAACCTGCTGAAACCTCCATGGTGGGCCAGGGCAGAGAGAGAAGCTCTCAATCATCTGACAGAATGTGTGTATGTGCATGAGACAAATCCTGTGGATTCCTCACACAAACACTACCTCCTACCCTATTTCCAGCTAAGAAAACCCTGATTTTCAGGTATCAGGTGCCCATACTTTAGGGAAATTGTTGTCATCCTGTTCATTTGTCAATCTTTGGTTAAAACGTGGGCATGTGACATAATCAGGCCAAGGAAGTTGGGAGGGTGAGAGTGGGGGTGGTGGATTTTCTATGAGGTTTTCAGAAAAAGTTTCTCTGCTCTTAAAAAAAAAAGATATATTTGAGAAATAGACGCTTTATGTTTCTAAATGTTATTGTATGAAGATGTGATGCACCATTAATCTGCTGCTAACACCCTCTCCAAAAAATGAAAAGCCCTGATTTGTAGCATTTGTCTGTTTCCATTTCTGTGGTGTAAATTCTCTCATTATGGCCAATTTCAAGCTCTACAACTGACTGGCAAAATTCCTAAATATTTAGCAATTGGCTCTCAGGAGCCTCTGGGAACCAACTTCAGCCCAGCATGATCACTGAGAGCTGCAGAACTCAACTTGTGAAAAGAGTAGGCATTGTGGTGGGAATGGCGGAGCAGAAAGGTGAGAGACTCTAGGTCCTTAATGACACTTGAGAGCCATGAAATTAACCAACCCTGGAATCTTCCTATCTGTGGACTTCTTATTACATAAGTTAATAAATGTACTTATTGGTTTAAGGCTGGTCAAACTGGTGTGTATGTGTGGGGAATCTGGGCTTGATGTAGCCAGTGCAGATATCCATGGGTTCCCACCTAGTGGAGGGAGGGGAATGCAGCAGGGGAAAAGCTGAACGCTGGATAATGGAAATCTTCAGTTGGTCAGGAAGAAGGGGACAGCAGAGGAAGGGGGGTGGGGAGGACCATCCGGGTTGAAACAGGCCTCTGGCTGGTTGCTGAGAGGAACAGGATGGTGGCTGGGGGCCAGCTGGGCTGTCAGGGCCCTTGCCAAGGAGACTGAAGTTCAGGGCAAGGCTCCAGCGAGAGCAGGCGGCTGAGTGAGAGTCAGGAAGTCAGGCAGAAGCCCAGGTTTGGGAAGGGCTGCCCTGCCGGGTGCTGCAGATCACAGTACTGTGGGATGGAGGGAAAGGGATGCATGAGAGAAGGGGAAATGCAGAGAGAGGCAGGAGTATAATTCCAGAGGTCTAGACTACTCACTTGCCATAGGATGGGAAAGGGCTTTCAATGTCCACTAAGGCAGAGTCAGAATTCGCACAGATGCTGAGCAGCTGAGGCTGAAGGTTGAGGATGCTTTCAGCTGAGGTGGCTGAAGGTTGGGGATACCATGGATCAGGCTGAAAAATGCAGAAGAAACCAGCATCTTCTCCAAAGCTGCCTTAGCGAATTTTCTTGGTGATTTTAGAGAATTGCTGCCTACCTATCTTCCTAGACCTTCAAAAAGGGGCATCACTCCTCCCTCCTATTGTCACAATCCTTGGGGTCCTGAAATTCACTGCCAAGACTGATGTTTGGCCTTCTGAAATATGCTCCCTCCTTCCTTGTGTGAAGAAATTTGTTTGCCTGCTTGTGGCAGAAGCAATTTCATTCCTGTTGTGAAATGCCCCTTACTTGCAGTGTGATTTCTCCTGTTATTCATTCACTCCTTTTCTTTATTTTCTCTTCCCATCCATTTAGTAACCCACCCACAGGTCTATTCTTCTTTAGCCCAGTGCCATTCATTGAATGACTACCTAGGAAGGACTTTTATAATTGAATTTTATGGAGGAAGTAGGTGCAGGAAAAATGAAAGCTGATGTGTTAACAACATTCTCTGGGGATTTTCAGAACATTATTTTCCTCTCTGACTTAGCTGGGAAGCCAAAGGGCAGGAAACTTGGCTTCCTTTGCACTCTGTTACTGCTGGAAGTCATGGTTAGTGATATTAATTTATTCAGTGGGCTGAATTCTGTGACAATATCATTACCAGGGAGTAATTAAGGGTGGGATCAAACAGAAGAGGAAACCTTCAAAAGTGAAGTTTTCCCCAGTTCATGCTGCCTCCTGCCATCTAGGAAAGTTTGGCTTATTTTATGAGCATCTCCCAATTTAGTGAGATGCTTCAGAGAGTGAATAAAAGGAAAGCTTTTCTGCAATGCAAAACCCATCCTAAAAAGTCACTAGACAATTATAAAAATGGAAACTATTTGGAACTCATTTAATAGACAAGGGCTAATTTTCTTTGTAAGTAAAGAACTCCTAAAAATCCGTAAGAAAAAGACCAATAGCCCAATAAAAAATGTGCAAAAAAGTCCACAGAAAATGGAACACGAATGTTGTTTAAACATATACAGACATCCATTTTTCATGTATTAGATTGGCAATGATACAAAAATTAACAACACACTGTGTTGGCAAGAATGTGAAGAGACAGGTGCTCTCATATATGACTGGTGGGAAAATAAATTGGTACCATCTTATGGAGGGTTATTTGGAAATATTCTTATGAACATCTATATGCTTTGACTTATTAAAGCCAGTGCTAGGAATTTATCCTATAGGTTTGGTCACATACATAGAGAATGAGATGTTCACAAGATTGCACATTGCAGCCTTGTTTGTAATAGTGGAAGATTGAAAACAATCTAGATATCTCAGTAAGTGATTATTTAAATAAATTATGCATATTCATATAATGAAATATGATATAGCCATAAAAAAAGAATACTCTTTAATAAGGGAGGATACTATCTTTATGTATACACCTTGAAAGATCTCCAAGATATTTTAAGTGAAAAAAATTAAGGTGTAGAAAATTGGTCAATAAAAGAGGGGAGAAAAAATACACAAGACATGTCTGTATTTGCTTCTTATGCATAAAATATGTCCAGGAGGATATCCAAGAAATTGATAATATTTTGTACCTTGGTGAGAGGAAATAGGTGCCTGGGGCATAGGGTAGGGGAGAGAGTTTTTCCTTTTAAACTTTTGTTCATTTTGGAAATGTACTGCTAATTCAAATTAGTAAATAAAAATTGTTTAAGAGAAATGTCGGACACATTACATCTGAAATGACCTAAATTCACCCAGTCTGTTCTATGTCCTTAATTTTCAATTTCTGCCTCTTTTATTATTGACTGTTAGTAGCTTTCCATCTTCATCTTTCCATTTTCTCTGTTCCTCCAGGTGCCACACATTTTCTCTCTGCTTCTGTCCTCAGTTTGCCGCTTGATTTCCCCTGCAGTTGTCAAGAAACAGCCTTTTTAGCTGGATATTACTACATAGACCTCTTTCTGTGTGCCAGACTGGGGTAATCATCTCAATCCTTTCTTCAACACCTCCTCCCCTAGAGAGCAGAAAATAAAGTTGTGGTTGGGAGTTAAGCCAGAAGCTGGCTATCCTTGCAGGGAACCCGGCAACTGCCAGAGTAGTTAGTAACTTATGGCATATATGTTGCTAATGGTGGGTGAGGTCATTTCAAGAGCTGGAATTGGGAAGAAGGATAAATACATACATGGAGGAGCAATAGAAGTCTACCCTATGGAGCATGTGGAAGTGAGTATTGAAGTTGAGGTTGAAATCCTTGCTCTGCCACTTACTGGTTATGTAAGGCAAGTTTTCTTAGCTTAACTTCTCTCCTATGTAAAATGGGTTCTATAATGGTTAATGTGGCTAAGACTGCGGGGCTGGCAGTTAACCCCAATCCATTCTTGTTTTCTTTTGTGGTAACAGATATGTGGGCACATGGCTGCTAACATATTTCCAAGTCTCCCTTGCTGTTAGACATGGTCAGGGAACTAATTCCCTGCCAGTGGAATGTGAGGAAAGTGTGTGTCATATTCAGCTCTGGGACATAAGACTCCTCCATGTTCTTTCCCCTTCCTACAAGGTGGAACTCAGAACAACCCAACCTTGACTGTGGAGACAAGAGCAAGATCATAGGGGTTTCAGAGTAATGATTTGGGAGGAACCTGGTTCTCTAAATGAATATATGAAGCAGAGCTGCCTGTCCACCTGGAACACGTGCCCACTGTTACATGAGAGAGAAATGAACTTAGATTTTTAAACCATTCCATAATTGTTGGGTTTCCTTCTTACGGCAGAATAGCTTTACCCTAATCAATAGAGTTAAGTCTTTTTATGTTGCAAGTAATAGAATACTCAACTCAGACTAGGTAAATTAATAAGTGGTTTTACTTAGCTCCCATATAAGAGAAAACTTTAAAAGGATGGAAAATTGTAGGGTTTTTGATTTGGTATTCAGTGATATCATCAAAAATTGATTTCTCCTGTCCCTTTGCTCTTTTGTGAAGTCAACTTCACTCTGGCGCTGGTTGCCCTTATGAACAAAAGTTCTCTGAGAAGGAATTTGGAGAAAAGACTTCATCCTTGTAAACAGTTTGCAAACTGAGGAGATCATAGCCATCTGTGTGCATTTCAGTGAACAAAGAGAGCGTTCAGATTTTATAGCAAAATTTCTTGTCTGGGATCCCAGTCAGGTCTGTTTATACAAATAAAGGATTCAAACTTGCATGGTTCTGATTAGTCAACACTGCTGAGTTCTGATTGGTTGATACAGCTGAGCCCTGATTGGCTGAGGCAGGTGAGCTCTGATTGGTTGGTTCAGGTCAGAGCTGAAAGTCCCCAGGTTAAAAAGGTGTGGGTTTTCAGGGAACTCAGAGGACTTGTGTGACCTTTAGTTAGCAAATAGCATCTTGGCTCCATTTTAAATTTAGGACCAGTTAGCCACTCAGGATTCATCTGAAAGGCTGGGTCTTTCAGGTTCACATTTGTTCACTTCCTGGTGGTGGCAAAAGGGCTGTGGCAATTCCAGGCTTCATGTCAGCTCCTTCTAGAAGGAGAGAGAGAGAGGAAAAGTTTGCACAAGTGAGCTTCTTTCCTACACCCCCAGAAAACTTCTTATTGGTTCGAATTTGGTGATATCTCTTCCCTGAACTGTGACCAGGGAATGGGCTTATACCGATCAGCTTAAGCCCTAGCCACTTGTCCTATCTCTAGCAGCAGGGATAGGCCAGCTGTTCTAGAACATGCGGGCTATGTGGAGGAGGTGTGGGTAAAAATTGAAATGTATGGTAGGGAAATATCACATATCCACTACAGGAATGTATTTATTGTTTAAGGATTAAATGGAGTGAGATAACATATAAAGGGCCGAGTACAGGGCTTGGCACAGAGGAGGTGGGTACTGATTGTTAATTTACTCTTCCTTCCTCCATCTAGTTAGCTGTGCAGCAAAGTGGTATGGGGTTAAAGAAGATTCCCTGTTTAGGTTTCTCAAGGCTGTGTATTTGCAGGACCAGTGAAACAGGGTTGTGATGTGCACAGAGACATATCTTCTCAGTTTCAAGATTCCTGTCCCCCATAGCAATTATTGGCAGGAATCGCCCAGGGAGAGCACCACCACCTCACACTCAGTTCCCAAGAGAATGAATATAAGACTTGGCTCCACCCTTCCAGAAGCTCCTTTCCACAATCCTAGATGATTACTGGGCCATCAACTTTTTGTTTGTTTGTTTGTTTTTGAGACTGAGTCTCGCTCTATCACTCAGGCTGGAGTGCACTGATGTGATCTTGGCTCACTGCAACCCCCGCCTCCTGGGTTCAAGCGAGTCTCGCTCTTCAGCCTCCCCAATAACTGGGATTACAGGCGCCCACCACCACGCCCGGCTAATGTTTCTATTTTTAGTGGAGATGGGATTTCACCATGTTGCCCAGGCTGGTCTCGAACTCCTGACCTCAAGTGATCTACCCGCCCTGGCCTCCCAAAGTGCTGGGATTACAGGCGTGCGCCACTGCACCCGGCCAACTTTGAAAGACACAGATTTGAGCTTCCAGAAGGGGCTGCCTACCCAGCATCTTGTGTTACTAGTGCTTCTTCAGGTGGGATGGTAATTGAGAGACGTGCCTGGGCCAGGTTAATGGCTCCTCCTCCATTCACTTGGTTAGAGGCTGTATAATGTAATGAAAAGGTTCTGGTCATGAGTCTGAAACTTCATTTTACCATCACTATCTGTGTGATTTTGTGTAATTTAATTCTTTTTGCTTTAGATTCCTCATCTGTAAAATAGGGCCTTGACTCTTGCTCTACCAGCCATTTAGGGTTGTTGTGAGGCTCAAAGAAATATTGTATTTGAGAGGACTTGTAAATAGAAAATAAATTTTAAATAAAAAGAGTTGGCTAACATAATAATAGAAATACTTTTCTAGGACCTAAATTTCTCCGTACTAAGGGTCACCTGGGGCTTGTGAACAAAACTAGTTGAGAGAGAACAGGCCAAGTGGGATATTTTTGTTCATAGTGACAGCAGATAGGGCTAGGTTTAATGAACAATTATGTATTGATTACCTAGGTGTGTTTGTTACTGGTGTTTTACATGTTAGCTGCTAATTTAATCTTATTACTAACTCTATAAAGTAAATATTATCATACCAGTTTTATAGTGAGGAAACTGAGCCTGAGTGCCTGTGCCAATATCACACATTTAGGAAGTGGCAGGCCTGGATTTTAAAGTTAAGTCTGTTTAGCCACCAAGGCAAATGAGGCCATCAACTGATTCAGGCAGGGAAAACATGACCACCCACGATGCTGTATCCAGGTGGACTAGCTTATAAGACAAGGAGACATTCATCCAGGGGCTTATAATAACTCTTTCACTTGCCTATTCATCCACGTAATCCACAAACATTGACTGAGCGCCTCTCATGTAACAGGAACTGTGCTAGATTTGTAATAAAACAATGAAGAAAATAGAGTTCTCAAGGGTTCAAGAAACATCGCTGCAGCAGAGTGGCTTGTCAGACATCCCATTTATCCTTAGTTCAATCCTGTTAGGAAAATTGCTCCTATTGCTTGGCCAGTATTAAAGTTTTAAACATTATTGTTCTGTAGAAATGATCTGCTTACACTGCTTCCTGCCAAAGAATGGCATAAGTCCATAATAACTGAAGATCATACACCCAGTGATTTCTTTTCAGAGGCAACTGCACAATGGTTTTGAAATGGTAATAATTGCCTATTGCTCTCTGTATTATCTTACTGTCTGGCAATGGTTATGAAGACAGTGGAGTTTTAAGAGGCCATTCAGTAAGAGTGACAGAAGGAACTATTTTTTTAATTTTTCTCTGAACGACTCAAAGTGAGCATCAAATTCAGAGCCCATAAAGGTTTGAAAGAAACTGTGATAAATTCAAAGTTCTTAAAGCTGAAGGGAGACTGAGTTATAAAATAATATAGAAAACTAAAGGTGTGGCTCATACATAAATGGAGTGTTGTTGAAGGATCCTGAGTGAAATGGAGATGGGCTGGGTGAGGCTCAGGATTAAAATAGCTGCCGAAATGATGTTTTGCATCTTAATTTAAAGGTGCTATGCTCCTCTCCTTTGCCAAGTATTGTGCAAATAAGCATCCCAGTCTGAAAAAATTCTACATTTGTATATGTCCATACCAATGCTACTTGATGACAGTTTCTTTTGAGGATAAAAAGCATACTTTGTTAAGCACCTACTAAGGACTGGATACATGAAATATTTTGCTCATTTAACACTCACCACAACCTTGTGAGCTAAGTTGTGTTTTCACCATTTTACAAAGCTCTTTCCCATACTCAGATTTGTTGATTCATTCAACAAATATTTTTGAAGAGCCTACTATGTGCCAGGCATGCTTTACATGCTGGGATATAGAGCAGTGAACCAAGCTACACATATCTCTGCCTCCATGAGCTTTTGTTTTAGTGTGTGGAGATTGAACTAAACAAACAAACATAATATTCAAGGCTTTGGAGATTAGTGCTATAGAGCAAGTAATGGAGTAAGCGGGAAGAAATACTAGAATGGCAGAGGTAGGATTTTGTGAATTTATATAGGCTAGTCAATGTATTAGTTATCCATTGCTGAGCAGCAAATTACTCCAAAACTTAGTGGCTTAAAACAGCAAACATTTATTATCTCACAGTTTCTGTGGGTCAGGAACCCAAGTATGGCTTAGCTGGTGTCTCCACTTCAAGGTCTCTCAAGAGGATGCATTCAGTGTGCCAGCTGGAACAGTTGGCAGGATTCAGTTCATTGCAGCTTGTTGGACTCAGAGAACTTAGTTCCTTGTTGGCTACTGGCTGGAGGCCTCCCTCAGTCCCTTGTCATGTGGGCCTCTCTTTATGGCAGTTCACAATATGGCAGTTGGCCTCCCTCAGAGTGAGCAAGCAAGTGAGAGAATGAAAGTGTGTGTCCAAGATGGAAGGCACAGTCTTTTTTGTAACTGAATCTCAGAAGTGACAACCCATCATGGCTGCTTGATTCTGTTTGTTAGAAGCAAGTCACTAAAGCTAGTGCATACTCAAGAGGTGGGAATTACACAGAGTGTGAGTACCAGAAAGTGGGAGTCATTGGGGGGCATCTTGGAAGCTGTACTACCATAGTCAGTAAGACTTCTCTGGCCCGGCGTGGTGGCTCACGCCTGTAATCCCAGCACTTTGGGAGGCTAAGGTGGGTGGATCATGAGGTCAGGAGTTCAAGACCAGCCTGGCCAAGATGGTGAAACCCTGTCTCTACTAAAAATACAAAAATTAGCAGGGTATGGTGGCAGGCACCTGTAATCCCAGCTACTTGGGAGGCTGAGGCAGATAACTGCTTGAGCCTGGGACGCGGAGATTGCAGTGAGCCAGGATCACGCCACTGCACTCCAGCCTGGCAACAGAGTGAGACTCCATCTCAAAAAAAAAAAAAAAAAAAAAAAAGAGTTCTCTAAGGAGAGGACAGTTGAACAGAATTCTAAAGGAAGTGAGAGAGCAGGTGCTACCTCTCTGACCTCATCTCGTACTGGTCTTTCCTCAGCCTTTGCACTGGTTATTTCCTCTGCCTTTCAGCTAGTGCAAAGGCTGAGGAAGTGCTAGTACAAGATGAGGTCAAGGAGGTAGCCCTAGATTAGATGAGATAAAGTTTTATGTGGGTTATAGTGTGGAATTTGGATTTTACTTTCAATGAGATGGGAAGGCTTTGGAAGTTTTTCAGCAGAGCAAATGACGTGACTTGACTTGTGTTCTAAGAAAATCACTGTGGCTGCTGTGTGAATAGTTTGGGGGAGTGGGAATTAGCAGAAACAATGAAAGAAGTTAGGAGGCTATTATAGTAATACACTTGAATGATGATTATGACTTAGACCACAGGTAGTAGTGGAAGTGTGGGAGAGGTGGTTGGATTTTGCATATATTTTCTAGTAGAGCTGACAGGATTTGCTGATGGTTTAGATGTGGAGTGTAAAGAAAGTGAGGAGTTAATGAGGACTCCAAGGTTTTTGGACTTAGCAACTGGAAGAATAGAATTGCCCTTGATTAAGCTGGAAAATACTGATGGAGGAGAAGATTTTGAGAGAGGAAATATAAATAAGGGATTTTGTGCATGTTAATATATGCTTATTAGACATCCAACTAAAGATGTTGAGTTGGCAATTGGCTATTTTAGTCTGGAGCTTGAGAGAGTGGATCGGCTATAAATATTAATTTGGGAATTCCCAATACTAATAGGATATTTAAAACCAATGGAATAGATGAAGCTACGGCAGAAGTGAGTGTAGATTGAGAAGTGGAAAAGCCTGTGGATTGAAATCCTGGGGCACTTCAAGGTGTGGAAATTAGGAAAATAAAGTCAACAAAGAAAACTGACAAGTCACTAGAAAGAGAGAGGGAGAACCAAGAGAGATTAGTGCCTTGGAAGCCCCGTAGAGAAAGTGCTTCATGAGGGAGACAGTGATCAACTTTGTCAAATACTGCCAATAAGTCAAACAAGATGAGGATTGATAATTAACTATAGATTTGGGAACATGGAGGTCATTGGTGGCTTTGATGAGTACTGTTTCAGTGAAGTGGGAACATGAAAGGGGAGCAAGTGGAGAAGGTGAGAACTGAGGTTTCTTTTTTTTTTTTTTTTTGAGACGGAGTCTCCCTCTATCTCCCAGGCTGGACTGCAGTGGCGCGATCTTGGCTCACTGCAAGCTCCGCCTCCTGGGTTCACGCCATTCTCCTGCCTCAGCCTCCCGAGTAGCTGGGACTACAGGCACCCTCCACCTCGCCCGGCTAATGTTTTGTATTTTTAGTAGAGACGGGGTTTCACCGTGTTAGCCAGGATGGTCTCGCTCTCCTGACCTCGTGATCCGCCTGCCTCGGCCTCCCAAAGTGCTGGAATTACAGGCGTGGGCCACCGTGCCCAGCCTGAGAACTGAGGTTTTATGAGAAATTGATGTCTTTTCAAAAATTGGTTTACTGAACACATGCATTGCAAGAAGCTCCCCTGTGGTGTTTATTAGAAATATTGATTTGGGGGCTCCGCTTCAGGATCTCTGGAGGTGGCAACCTGTAATCCTCATTTTTAGCAAGTCTCACAGGTGATTTTCAGGCACATCAAAATTGGAGAACCAATATCCTGCCCCGTGCGCTTCATCTTACATCTATTAAAGCCACTGTTTGACTTAAGATATTGTAAGGATGTTCCATTTGTGTAACCCAAATGAGCATTTGGTGGATGATAGTTTGTCCTGGAGGCATTTCTACATTTTCCTTTAGTCTTTGTTGTTGTTGTTTGAGACGCAGTCTCACTCACTCTGTCACTCAGGCTGGAGTGCAGTGGCACAATCTTGGCTCACTGCAACCTCCGCCTCCGAGTTCAAGCGATTCTCCTGCCTTGGCCTCCCTAGTAGCTGGTTCAAGCGATTCTCTTGCCTGGTCTCCCACTAAGTTACAGGTGTGTACCACCACGCCTGGCTACCTTTAGTCTTTTTATTCCCTAAAGTTTTTAAGAAAACCAGACAAAGATATTCTACGACCCCAAAGAGTAGCAATAGGCAAACAAATCTCCCTTCCATAATGGCTCCTAGGAACCTCTCACATTTTGGAAATTTCAGAATCAGCATATTAGCTTCCTGAGGATGCTGGAAATAGACAAAATTCATGCAGATTCAGGAGGAATTCAATATTTTCTTGGTCACTGAAGTGCTTAATTTACTTAGCTTGTCCACCTGGAAAGACAGAGGCATTATTCTAGTCAGGTCTACTGGGAAGGCTTTGGGCACCTGGGCTTTCTTTTTCTTTAGAGCAAGGGTTGCACCATTCAGCAGTTATCTGTGGATTTTTTTTTTCTGGCCTGAGATTTTTGCCCTAGGAACAGATATGTTTCAAAGAGAATGATGCGGTGTGGGAGGAATAGAGGTGGTAAAAATTTAAACTTAAGTTTTCCATTGTGTACTACACAGAAGAAAGGCCTCATAGGATTTAGGAAAGGTTGTTCCTTCTCTCCTCAATCCTCTTTTCTTTTTTATGGCCCCCTTCCAAGGCCTAGAGACTTGTATTTTAACCCCCTTAGTCCTTTCTCATACCTTGCAAACTTTAGGACCTGGATGCCAGTGGAGGTTTTCTGCTTAGGCATTTTGGTCCCAGAAGGGAGTGGGAGGATCTAATCCCATTAATGGAAGCTCTATTTTCAATCCTTCCTTTAGTGAGAGCTGCTACTGATTTCCTCCCTAGTTTACTTAAGAAGCAAGAGACCATGACAATGTCTTTCTTAGAGGTAGACCAACGTGGCTAACAAAGGTGTGCAGAAATTGTATTCCAGTTACTCTTATATGTATTTATGTTATCCATTGTGGCCAAAGCAATGTAAAATATAACAGACACTAATGAAAAACATGACAACGGTGCATGTAAATTTAACTGTGGGGTCCGGCGTGGTGGCTCACGCCTGTAATCTCAGAACTTTGGGAGGCTGAGAACAGGCGGATCACTTGAGGTCAGGAGTTCGAGACCAGCCTGGGTAACATGGTAAAGCCCTGTCTCTATAAAAATATGAAAATTAGCCAGGTGTGGTGGTGTGTGCCTATAGTCCCAGCTACTCAGGCGGCTGAGGTGGGGTTTGAGGCTGCAGTGAGCCATGATTACTCCACTGCACAGAATGACACCCTGTCTCAAGAAAGAAAGGAAAGAAGGGAAGGAAGGAAGGAAGGAACTAGATTTCCCAAAGAATGGCTCCGTAAGAAAAGAAAGTTATCTGCTGATCAGAACCCCTACCTTCATCACCTTATATATGAGACCTGGTGGCCCTGGCATGCAGGGAATGAATGGTAACATCTGGAGTGGGAGTCACATGTGAACACATGGGCATCCTTCATTATTCCCTTTGGGAAAATCTCCATGAAGATCTGTGATCTTTGAGATTGATCTTTTTAGTTTATGACGTCCCAGCTGATGGTGTTAGTAGATAGTTTGCAATGTTAACTGCATTTTTTTCTTTACATATTTGAACCATGTGCTTCTTTAACTCACAGTGCAAATCTGTGCAAAACAATGCACAAGTTAGCATCCTTGGGGGTGCTTAAAAATAACAGACAGACAAGACTGGAACTCTAGTTCTAGCTAATGAAAAAGCTTTAAAGTCTGGAGTAATTTCTTTGCCTGATAATCACTCAGTATGTTTATAGCAAATGGGGCCAAGTTTCTTTTAAGAATATATGTGGTCTAACATTATTGTTAGACTAACAAAGTCTAACATTTTCTTTCTTTTAATGAATAGATTTGTCAGACATTTCCCAAATATACTTTTTTCTCTTAAGAGATGCAGCAGTGACACTGAACAAACAGTAATTCTTGCATAATTAATACGTAGCAGGTGGACCTAGCAATTTCAGTTTGGAATCCCCACTCCTTAGTCCTTAACTGCTTTACACTGTCATATTCCTACCACATCTCCTATCATGCCCAAGAACCTCTCCTGACCCTTGTAAATAGCACAATGGACACCATTTAATTTGCCTTTGAGGGCAGCTGTTAAATTTACTGCAAAAGTAAAGACAGGCACTCTCAGATAAATATATGTGTGTGCAAATGTGCAAACGCACATATTCATTTTCCTCAAACCTCATTCTCAAAGCTCTTTATTACCTCTTTAGTTCGATACACCTTCTCTAACATTCTGCATCCCCATCTAACACCTGCTTGTTAATTTCATTCAATTTTCAGCTAGTCTTTTACCAAGCGAAGGCAACCCACTCAAATGATATAAAAGGACTTTTCCTTTTTTTTTAATTCTCGGATCCTTTCACTAACACTAATCAAATGCCTACCATATGCTTTCCAAGATACTGGTTTTCATCCTTTTGTCAACTTCTCTTGTGTATCACCCAAGGTCAAGTTTCCTTTGTTGAGTGCAGACAATACCACAGGGTAGGGGTGGGACGATATGAAATGAGTATCTGAAAGCACAGCTTCCTGCTTCCTGGGAAGTGTTGCTTCACTTGTGCACAGGGGATGGTGTGAGAGAGGCCAGAGTGTCAGAAGTCCCCCTGCTCTTTTCAGTGTGGCATGACTGCCTTTCCCACTAAGTTACATCCCTGATGGAAGAGCTACCTAGGATTGTCTTAATTTAACTTCTTTTATAGTTTTTTGTTTGTTTGTTTTTGTTTTTTTTTTTAGACAGGGTCTCACTCTGTCGGAGTGCAGTGGCATAATCTTGGCTTATTGCAGCCTTGACCTCCCAGGCCCAGTTGATCCTCCCACCTCAGCCTCTCAGCTAGCTGGGACTACAGGCGCATGTCTGACTAATTTTTTATATTTTTTGTAGCAACAGGGTTTCACCATGTTGCCCAGGCTGGTCTTGAGCTCCTGGGCTCAAGTGTTCCACCCATCTCGGCCTCCCAAAGTGTTGGGATTACAGGCATGAGCCACTGCACCCTGCCCAATTTTACTTCTTAAGCATTTTTCTATCTCATTCCAATAGCTTTTTAATTTTTAAGTTACAGATAAAAGATCTGGTTTTTCTCGCCAGTAACTACTATAAAGCTTTGGGCAACTTATGTAACTGCTCTAACCCTCAATTTTCTCATCTGTTAAAAAAGAGAATTAGATTAAAGAAATTCTAATGTTCCTTTCAGCATGATGTTCTCTTAGTCAAGAGGTAAAACAGCTCAGGAGAAAGATCTGTGTTGCCACAGAGCTTGTCTGTGTTCAGCAGTACAATAAGAGGAATGCCTCCTTAACACGCTACCACTTATTGAGCACCTACTATATGCTGGGTACTCTGTCAGATATTTATACACATGGTGTTTCATTGAATTCCCATGACAACCCCAGGGGTTAGACTTTATTATTATTGTTACTAATCTGTTTTACAGATGGAGGTGCTAAGACTCAGAAAGATTAAGTAGCTCTTTCCAGATCATAGAGTAATTGACATAGCTGGACTTTGGCCACCAAGCACATGTTTTTAACCATGCTGCTACCCTACTTCCCAATTTACTTGCTTTTCTTCATTGCCTGCCAATTTACAAATGCCTGTTCATAGCTGCCATCTTGAAATCAGATGGTCTGGAATCTGGTCTTGGCTCTATTGCTTACTGGCTCTTTGGCCAAATTGTGTAACCTCTTCAAACCTCAGTTTTCTTGTCTGAAAAGAAGAAGACAATACCTACCTGCTATGGTCTGAATATTTATGTCCTTCCCAGATTCACATGTTGAAATTTTCACTTCCAAGGTGACTGTATTGGGGGTGAGGCCTTTAGGAGATGATTAGGTCATGAATGTGGAGCTCTCATGAATGGGAATAGTGTCTTTGTAAAAAAAGTCCTGAGAGAGACCCTTTACTCTTTCTGCCATGTGAAGTTAGAGTGAGAGCTGTCTATGAGGAAGTGGGCCTTTATTAAACACTGTCTCTGCCAGCACCTTGATCTCAGACTCCCAGCCTGCAGCACTGTCAGTAATAAGTTTCTGTTATTTATAAGTCACCTAGTCTTGGTATTTTTTTATCATAGCCTGAACAGACTAAGATACTACCTTATAGCGCTGTGGTAAAAATGAAAATATGTAAGATGTGTGGCAGTAGTTGCCTGGTTCCATATTCTGCTTCTATGTGGCCATCATTTAAGTACCACCTGCAGGCTCTGCCCCAGCTGAGGCTCCAGGATCTGTCCTTCCTACATAGGAGAAGCTTTAAAGACCTCTTGTTTATGCTGAGGGGGATTCAGCATCAACCATGGTTCCTCCCAGTCCTGATGGCTCAGATGTAGTAAGGGAGCCTTTACTCTGAATGCAGCATGGTAGAGTTAAGATGGATCCTGGTACCATACTACCTGTGTTTTAACCTTAGCTCTGTGTTACTAATGACTCGGGCAAGCTACTTTGCCTTTCTGTGACTCAAATTTCTCATCCGTAAAATGGAGAAGAATAAGAGTAGCTATTTCAGAGGGTTGTTGTGAAGATACATTAAAAAATATAAATACATATAACAGCATATGGCAAATATTTGTTATTTTTATTTTTATAGAACTTACCTTATGTATACATGTATACATAAGTGACAAAATGCATGCTTATATCATTAATGCTTTTTAGGTCCCTGCATGGTTGACTCAGGTCCTTCTTGGATCACTTGCTCGGTCTCTGAGGCTGCAGGCCTCATTGCAATCATGCACTTGGGCAGGGCTCCTGCCACTGAACTCCTCTCCTGAGATGGAGACTTGCAGTCTGCCGAGAATCTCCTTGATGCTGGCTCCCTTCCCGCATCTCTGAATATTGCTTCTCCAAAACGGTGCTCTGGAGTTGTATGTGGTTCCTTGGTGCAGACCACTTGCTACCCATGTTCCCTGGAGCTTGCGTCCACTCCCTCCTGCATCCTTCCCCATTGCTTGTGTTTCAGACCTGTTTGCTAGGTCCTGAGCTGGTATAGTATGTGTGTTTAGAAGTTACCACCTCAGCTTGACACAACCTTATCAAATAACTTTGTGAAACATTTTACACATAAAATGGTTATGAATCTCAGTACACCTCAGGTGGACAAGAGACATCACATTTCTCTACTTTTTTGGGGTCGTAGCTTTATTGAGATATAATTCACATATCATACAATTTACCCATTTATAAAATTCATTTTTTTGGGTATATTCAGAGAGTTATGTGATCAACACGATTATCAATTTTGGAATGTTTTCACCTGTCCCTGCAAATCCTCTATTCTTTAGTTGTCACCCTCTTCTCCCCTAGCCCTAGGCAACCACTAATCTATTTTCTGTCTATAGATTTGCCTATTCTGGATGTTTCCTATAAATGGAAACATACACTATGTGGTTTTTCGTGACTGACTTCTTTCATTTAGCATAATGTTTCGTTTTGTTTTTTTTCTAAGATGGAGTCTCGCTCTGTTGCTCAGGCTGGAGTGCAGTGGCATGATCTTGGCTCACTGCAACCTCCTCCTCCCAGGTTCACGCCATTCTCCTGCCTCAGCCTCCCGAGTAGCTGGGACTACAGGCACCAGCCACCACGCCTGGCTAATTTTTTGTATTTTTAGTAGAGATGGGGTTTCACCGTGTTCGCCAGGACAGTCTCCATCTCCTGACCTCGTGATCCGCCCGCCTTGGCCTCCCAAAGTGCTGAGATTACAGGCATGAGCCACCACGCCTGGCCGCATAATCTTTTTAAGATTCATCCATGTTGTGGCATGACTTAAGTACTTCCTTCCTTTTTATTGCTGAATAGTATTTATTCTTCTCTACTTTTGGCTCAGTAAGTAATTATTATTTTCTGTCCCTGTTCCATAGGTCTGGTGAGAAATTCAACTTCAGTCATTCTTGTGCTTCCCATCTGGGGCTGTGTCAAGATTCCAGGCTCACAAGCAGAGCCAAGATCTCAGAGACCCAGGAGGGCATCAGACATATGACCACACAGGTTACTGCTGGGATGTCACTGTCTCTCCCTATGTGGTCTTTAAGAGGCTCCCCTCTCCTGCCTTTGTGCTAGCCTCTGGAGTTTGAGAACTGTTGTGGCTGGGAAACCTGGGCTAATGTTCCGCCTCTTGGTGCACCAATGGCCGGCTTCTCTGAGGCCCTGCTGTGTCCTTGGGGCCCTGCGAGGGAGTAAGGCAAAATACAGGGTACCTTAAACTCTGACTCCTCCTGTAAGCCAGAGAGACTTTCATTTTAGACAGGGGGTATTCTTCCCCCAGAACTATTTAAATTCTTTTCCGTGCCCTCAGGTTTTTTAAAACAAAAATCAAACATTCCAACCTTGAACTTTCCCCCAGGCAAAAGCAGCACAGGTGTCAAAGAAGAAAAACAGAAGGGGAAAACATAAGTAAACTTAAAAAAGTTATCTTGTGTTAGGTTCTTTCCTGGTTGTTCAAATCTCTGTACCAACATAGGCCCATAATGTGTTTGAGCATTTTATCCCACTACATCTTTTCATATTTCCAGTCATGTCACTGTGGCTCTTTGCTGTACCACCAGCCCACCTGCCACTGTTCCCTGACAGCTTTTTAACTCCTGCAAGCCACTAGTTGCTGTGATGGCAACACCACAACCTGGACGCTGTTGCTTAAATTTTTACTTTAATTGCATAATGGAACTCTCTCTCTCTTTTGTGGTGGAATGAAAATATTAAATATCTCATCTATGCTGTTAGAAAGTAGGATTTGCATTTCTGTTATATATTTCTATCATACATTTTTTATTTCTATTACATATTTCTGTTATAACTATCTATTGTACTAGGTTTTGGTCTCAAGATTCCTTTATGCTGTTAGTAATTGAGAATCTCAAAAATCTTTTGTTTATTTGGGTTATATCTGTGGATATGAACTATGCTATAAACATTTTTCTTTCTTTTTTTTTGAGACAGTCTCACTCTGTTACCCAGGCTGGAGTGCAGTGGCACGATCTCAGCTCACTGCCACCCCCGCCTTCCAGGTTCAAGAGATTCTCCTGCCTCAGTCTCCTGAGTAGCTGGGATTACAGGTGCCTGCCACCACACCTGGCTAATTTTTATATTTTTAGTAGAGACGGGGTTTCACCATGTTGGTCAAGCTGGTCTCGAACTCCTGGCCTCATGATCTGCCCACCTTGGCCTCCCAAAGTTCTGGGATTACAGGCGTGAGCCATCACGCCCAGCCAAACATGCTATAAACATTTTAAAAATAATTATTTATTCATTCATTTTAAAATAACAATAATAAACCCATTGCATGTAACGTAAATAACATATTTTTATAAATAATGTATTTATTTTTCCAAACAAGAGAAACTTAGTGAGTAGCATAACATTATTTCATGTTTTTATGTTTTTTGCCTTTTAATGTCTGACAGTAGAAGACGGCTAGATTCTTATATTGGCTTTTGCATTTGGTATAGTGTGATATGTTGTTTTCATTGAAGAATATTAAGAAAACCTGGCATCACAGAGTGATGTAGGTTGGAAAACAGAGGACTATTTTAATAACCTTTTTGGATAATTTTATCTACTAACCTAAACCTCAGCTAGAGGTAGTTTCGTAAAGGTTATTGGGCAATAAATATTGCCATATATTTCCTTTGGAGTGACAGGCTCACTTTGTACATTTTCAAGAAAATGTTTGGCAAATACCTAAATCTGGATATGCTGGTCTTTCAAGTGAAATGGTGTTTCATGAGGAGAGTGGTTAGTTCAACTTGCAAATCAAGGAATATTTTATGGTAGAGACAACCATGCTACTTCAGTAGTCAGCAGAAGTGCTTTCTGTGTACTTCATAGTTTGTCACACAGAATATTACAAAGACATGTACTGAAGTGTTGAAATTCGATGAGGTTAACAGTTTTTAATGCTTATCAAGGACATTCTTAAGTAAAACTGGCTTCCTTTTTTGTTTGTTTGTTCTCCACTCCCACCCCTTTTATTGTGAGTGTGTGGTGTGAATAATGTGAAGACTGTTAGGTGCTGTTTGGTGCCACTGCTTTGACTTGTACTAAGATGCGGGCAGTTTGACCCAGGATTATTTTTGTACCATCATTGTAAATGTCCACATAGTGAAAAAGGCAAATCATTTTTGTAGTATTATTATGAAAATAGTTTTGATCTCACAGATGCCTTGAAAGGGTCTCCAGGACTTTCCAGACCACATTTTGGGAAAGTGAAAAGCAGGGTAATGAAAGGCTCCAAGGGAAGCAAGTGTTCCTTTCTTTCTGACTTGTTGCTGCCTAGGAGCTTGTATTCTGTATGTGCCCAGGCCTATCCCAGCACCTGGGGATCACAAGGTCCTAGGCCTGTAGTGGGATGGCCACGATGCAACATGACCGTGTCTTTGGGAGCCCGAGGCACTGAGCCTTTTTACTTGCTCTGCTCACCCAATGTAGTAGCACTGGGAGGGATGGTGCCATGAGATGATGTCTTTTCCCCTTTCCTTCCAACTGTAAGAATTTAGTAATGAAAATACTGGCACAACTCCATAAAATCTTCAAACTGCTGAATAAACCATCTAGAAATAGAACTGACCAGAAATGTACGCCCTTCTCCTCGTGGCTTGAAAGCATTTGTCCCTTAAAGGGGCTGTGTTGATTACCTTCAACATTTTTCCTACACACTTTAATTTCACTGGATCGTAACTGAAGAGTTTGGGAAAGTTCCTGGGCTTCTATGTTGTACAGAGGAATCGCCTGAAAGACAGCCTTTCTTAGCACTACCACATGTAAATGGATCTGGAAACTTTGAACTGTGAGTCTGTTGGGCTCCCTTCCAAACTCCTGAGGGTTTGTTTTATATAAAAACATGATACAAGTTACTTGGCAACTTGTATCAAGGGTCTAATCCCTTATTATGCTACCATAACTGAGTTAAAGAGTGTATGCGGTAAGCAAAAATACTTACCTGTGATAGAAGATAAGCAATAGGATTAAGGACATTTGGTGATTTCTGAATTAAACATGCTAGAAAAAGCTTTTATTTAGATCCAAAATTCTGTTTTCCTCTTGGAGATTTTAGACAAGAAAATTATATGTTTCCAGGATCATACATGTTGGCAGATTTCCAAGCATCCAAGACTGTGTTTTTTTTATTTTTTATTTTTTTATTTTTTTTAGAAAAATTCATCTATTTATTAAGAACAATATTTATCAAGGGCCTAATTTGTACTAATATTGTTCTAGATATGGGAATGGAGTGGTGAATAAGATACACACAGTCCCTGTACTCATGAAGCTTTTAATCTAGAAGGAGGAGAAAAAAAGTAACAAGTAAATAAGCAAGATAATTTTAGACAGACGAGCATATGAAGGAAATAACATAGGGTATTGAGATCATGAAACACAGGTGAAATGGGGTGGTCAGAGAAGGTCTCTCTAGGGAGGTGACATTGGAGCTGAAACCTGAATGATGAGGAAGAGCCAGGTGGAAAAGCAATTGAAGCAGAGTGAACAGCAAGTACAGAGGCCCTAAGATGAGACTACATTCGGTGGCTTTGAGAAATGAAATGAAAGTAGTATGGCTTGAGTGCAGTGAGCAAAAGAGAAAATGGTGCTAGATGAGATCAGACCACATATAACTTTGTAAGCCATAGTTACTGTGTTAGTCTTTTTGGGCTGCCATAACAAAAATAACAGAGACCAGGTGGTTTAAACAACAAACATTTATTTAAAAAAATTTCTATTATTATTTTTTGAGACAGTCTCACTCTGTCACCGAGGCTAGAGTGCAGTGCTGTGAACACAGCTCATTGCAGACTTTACCTTTTTGGCTCAAGCAATACTCCTGCCTCAGCCTCTTGTGAGGCTGGGACAACAGGCTCATGCTACCACGCCTGGCTAAGTTTTTGACTTTTGTAGAGACAGAGTCTCACTTTGTTGCCCAGACTTGCCTTGAACTCCTGGACTCAAGTGATCCTACTGCCTTGGCCTCTGAAAAATTTGGGATTACAGGCATGAGCCACTTCATCCAGCAAAAAATTTATTTCTCATAGTTCTAGAGTCTGGGAAGTCCAAGAGCAAGGTGGCAGCTGATTTGGTTCCTGATGAGGACTTTCTTCGCGATTTGCAGATGGATGACTTCTTTTTCCCATACCTTCACATGGTGGAGAGAGAGAGAAAGAGAGAGGAGGCAAGCACTCTTATGTCTCTTCTTATAAAGGCATTAATCCCATCATGAGGGCTCGACTCTCATGATACCCTCATGACTTATTTACCTCCCAAAGTCCCCAATTTCACATGCCATCACAATGGAGTTTTGACATACAATTTTGGGGGGACACATTCAGCCCATTGCAGCTAGGCACTTGGATTTTATTATGAGTAAAATAGGAAGCAATCGGAAGTTTTTAAAATTGACAGTGACATGACCTAATAGGTGTTTTCGAATGACTGCTCTGAATGCTATGTGGAGGATGATTGCAGGGGGTCAAGACTGCAGCAGAGTGGGCAGTTGAGAGGCTATGATGATAGGTTGGACGGCTAGGTGGTGGAAGTAGAGAGAAGAAGATAGGTTTGAAGATATAGTTTAGAGATAAAGACAGAGAGGAGGCATCAAGGACATACCCAAATTTATATTTTCTTGAGCTGCTGAATAGATGGTGATGGTAGAAACTGACATGTTTATGACTGGAAAAGAAATAGGTCTGTGAGATGGTTGGGGAGATGGTCATCAGGTGCTCTTTGAAGATGAAAATCAAAATGTTTCTTTTGTATGTTATGTCATGTGTGGTTGTGTTCAGCTGCAGAGGAACCAAAATCCTGACAAACCATATCTTAAACAAACAAGCTCTTTGATTAATCAATTAATTTATTGTCCACACAAAAAGCATGTCAAAGATAGGCAGACCCAGCTGGTATAGTAGCTCACAAATGCCACTGAGATCGCAGGCACATTCTGTCTTCTCCTTGAGCATCCTTATTATGACCTTCACTCTCACCTATGTAAGAGAGGGACTGAGTTTTAGGCATAGGGTCTGCATGTAAGACAGGAGAAGGGGAAAGCTGAAAGAAGTAGGGGTAGTGCCTATGTCAGGAAAGCAAAAGCTTTTTCAGAAGTCCATCCCCCAGACCTCCACTTTATGTACCAAAATTATATTATGTGTCCAATTCTAGCTGCAAAGGAGGCTGAGCTTTTTAGCTGGTCACCGTGGCGCACTGAACAACATTGGAGGCATTTTTATAAGAAGTAAGGGGTGAAAGTGTGTCCAGAATTGGTGGGTTCTTGGTCTGACTTCAAGAATGAAGCTGCGGACCCTCGCGGTGTTACAGTTTTTAAAGGCGGCATGTCCAGAGTTTGTTCCTTCTGATGTTCAGATGTGTTCAGAGTTTTTTCCTTCTGGTGGGTTTGTGGTCTCGCTGGCTCAGGAGTGAAGCTGCAGACCTTCGCGGTGAGTGTTACAGCTCATAAAAGCAGTGTGGATCCAAAGAGTGAGCAGTGGCAAGATTTATTGCAAAGAGCAAAAGAACAAAGCTTCCACAGTGTGGAAAGGGACCCCAGCGGGTTGCCACTGTCGGCTCCGCCAGCCTGCTTTTATTCTCTTATCTGGCCCCACCCACATCCTGCTGATTGGTAGAGCCCAGTGGTCTGTTTTGACAGGGTGCTGATTGGTGCCTTTACAATCCCTGAGCTAGACACAAAGGTTCTCTACGTCCCTTCAGATTAGCTAGATACAGAGTGTCAATTGGTGCGTTCACAAACCCTGAGATAGACACAGGGTGCTGATTGGTGTGTTTACAAACCTTGAGCTAGATACAGAGTGCCGATTGGTGTATTCACAATCCCTGAGCTATACATAAAGTTTCTCCACGTCCCCACAAGACTCAGGAGCCCAGCTGGCTTCACCCAGTGGATCCTGCACCAGGGCTGCAGATGGAGCTGCCTGCCAGTCCCGCACCCGGCGCCGGCACTCCTCAGCACTTGGGTGGTTGATGGGACTGGGCGACGTGGAGCAGGGGGTGGCGCTTGTGGAGGAGGCTCGGGCGCACAGGAGCCTACGGAGGGGGTGGGAGGCTCAGGCATGGCGCGCTGCAGGTCCGGAGCCCTGCCGCACGGGAAGGCAGCTAAGGCCCGGCGAGAAATCGAGCGCAGCGCTGGTGGGCTGGCACTGCTGGGGGACCCAGTACACCCTCCGCAGCCGCTGGCCCGGGTGCTAAGCCCCTCATTGCCCGGGAATGGCAGGGCCGGCCGGCTGCTCCGAGTGCAGGGCCCGCCAAGCCCAAGCCCACCCGGACCTCCAGCTGGCCCGCAAGCGCCGCGCGCAGCCCCGGTTCCCGCTCACGCGTCTCCCGCCACACCTCCCTGCAAGCTGAGAGAGCGGGCTCCAGCCTTGGCCAGCCCAGAAAGGGGCTCCCACAGTGCAGCGGTGGGCTGAAGGGCTCCTCAAGTGCCGCCAAAGTGGGAGCCCAGGCAGAGGAGACGCAGAGAGCGGGCGAGGGCTGTGAGAACTGCCAGCACGCTGTCACCTCTCAAAAGGATACTGTGAAGGTAGGCAACCAGTAATGCCACCAGGGACACATTTAAGTTTAAGGTCTCTGGTAAGCATTCACATGGAAAAGTCAAGCAAGGTTGAAATTATAAGCCTCAAGTTGAAAGTTCAACTTTTAAAGTTGAAAGGACGAGCAGAGCTGATAACAGTTTAAAGGGAGAGCAGAGCTGATAACAGTTTGGAAATCATTAGCATGTAGATCATATTTAAAGCAAAGAGGGCGGATGAGATCAATTAGTGACAGAGTAGAGTTGAAAACTTGTCAATTTTGTATTTATTACTGTGACTTGCTTTAATTAATTAATTCAACAACATTTTAATGTACACTTTCCATGTGTTTTAAACTGCTTTGAACTCTCAGGGCACAAAGATGAAGATGTATCTTTTGCTTTTAAGAAGCTTAGAGATAGAAAAAAGATAAAAATTAGTTTTGTTAAATGATTCACTACAATATATATTAAAAACTAACCTATTTAAGTATATTTGTGACATTTGGATAATAGTAGTAGCTCTACTGCAGATTCACTTTTTAAGTGAGAATTTAAGTAATTTATCTTGAGTAATGCAAGATTCACCTGTCTACATATGTACATTTGCATGTTTTAATTTGGGAATGCATTAAGAAAAACCTGAGTGTTTTAATGATTAAATAATAATCTTATTATTAGTAAATTTGATGCTAAAATGAACACAATGCATTATGTAACCTTAACCTAAAACTTTTGACTCCTAAGGAAGAGAAAGGAATTACTTGTCAGATGACCTGGTTTAGATTAGGACTGAAGAATGGTTTAGTGACTCATTGCTACCTATAATTTTACTTGGAAGACTCATGGGTGTCTCAAACTAATCACGTTTCAAACTAAGTTTTTTACCTTACCCATCCCTCATTCCTTTCCTAACATCATGTTTTTCTGTATTACTTTTGAAGTAAGTGGCATTACTACTGTTTTCACTCAAGCCAGAACTCCAAGTATTATTCTAGACAGTTCTGTCTCCCTCACTCCACTGTTACCAGTAAAACTTACAGATTTTACCTCATGAATATTTTTTGAATCTGCTCTGTCTTCTCTGTCCTGGCTCATCATCATTTCACATCTTCTCTCCAAGTGTGCTCCTTTAAACTCCATCTCTGTAGCTAGAGCAATTTTATGAGGCTAAACTGCCCAATTCATTACTCTTGTTAAAAGCTGGCAAAATATCTTTCAGCATTCTGTAAAAATGGTGTCCTAAAGTACAATCTATTTAAAAAATATTGAGCTAAATTGAGACAAAGAGGTTCCTTTATTGTAAGACTTCTCAGAGCATTCAACATGCTAACGCATGCACTGTGAATTACTAAAGGGGTGAAATTTAGGATGTTTCAAAAAGAAGTCACAGTGAAGCTATTATGTTGAGGAATACCAAGGAATTTTTCATGAAATGCCTCTGTGAACACTAGAAATTTCTATAAACTGTCTTAGGAAATTTGGTCTATAAGGAGGAAATTCAGTCACCTCAACATGACCTATGAGACCTCTTGTGACCTAGTCCTTATCTTCCTCATGAGCCTCATCTTCTATCCCTCCCTGTCTTGAATTTCTTGCTCATAATAGCAAACCACATCCAGTTCCTGTACACAACATGCTCCTAATGATTTTGCTCAAGCTCTTTCCCCTGAAATACCTTTTTTTTTTTTTTTTTTTTTGAGACAGAGTCTCACTCTGTCGCCCAGGCTGGAGTGCAACGGCACGATCTCGGCTCACCACAACCTCCGCCTCCCAGGTTCAAGCAATTCTCCTGCTTCAGCCTCCTGAGTAGCTGGGATTTCAGGTGTGCGCCATCACTCCCGGCTAATTTTTGTATTTTTAGTGAGATGGGGTTTTACCATGTTGGCCAGGCTGGTCTCAAACTCCTGACCTCAAGTGATCTGCCCACCTCGGCCTCCCAAATTTCTGAGATTTATAGGCGTGAGCCACCACACCCGACCAAAATAACTCTGTCCGGCTAACTCTACTCACCTTTTGACTCTCAGCTCAAAGACCTTCCTTACATTCCACGTTGAGCTAAGTGCCTCTTTTCTGAAGTCCACTTACCATCTCACAAAAAATGGGCATAATCTGTTTATGTGTCTTTTCACCCTAGTTTACCTGGGGATAAAGACTGTGAGACTATGCTGTGATGATGATGATGGTGATTATAGCTAAGTTTATTGCACATACTAGATGCCAGGCAACCGTATATGAATTACCTTATTTGATAGTCACAAACTCCCATGAAGTAGGTATTATTAGTATCCTCATTTTGCAGGTAAAGCAGCTAGGGCTTAGAAAGGCTGAGGAACTTGCATGAGGCTATCCAGCTACTGAGAGATAAACTGGGGTGTGAATTGAGAGAGCTTGACTCCTGAGGCTCCACCTGTGCCTATAATTCCAGCATGACACCTGGTAATGGGCACTCAGTAGACGCTTGTTGATCTAAACTCAGTGTGTTTGTGTGTGTGTGTGTCTTCCTCTCACATCCAAAGCTGTTAGCACTGAGGAAGTTGGGCATGGTGTAGGAAAGAGAAACCTTTGCTGTTAAATCTCATTTCCAGCATAACTGTCAATGGAAAGGTGGTATGGAAGGGACAACCAGTTCATGTACCAGATTACTCTCAGCTTGCTTGTTGTCTTAGACATATGTTCTGGGAGTGGCCAACCCCTGTTTTACATCTGTGTTAGTCTTTGCAGAATAAAAAGCAAATTAGTGTTTAATGGGGACTATTAATCTTGTCACCTAATTGAGTAGATCTAATAAATCTTTTCATTCAAAACTCAATGGGAACTTCTAGTTGGAAATGAGTGTGGGGAATATCCAATCTCAAAAATATTTTCATACACAAAGATTATATATGAGTTTGTGAAAGATGTTGAATATTCAATAAGATTTAATGAGTATGAATTGAACACTTATCCTGGGCCTAGAACTGTTGGCAGTTGCTTTTGAGAGTTACAGAATACATTTATGGTAATCACTGCACTTACGAATTTTGCTATGTGGTTTGGGAGTATCTGAAGTATCTTATAGTAGGTCTCTAAACTGGTAATAATAAAAAGTTCAAATATATTATTTCGTTACACTCCACGAGGATCAAACTTCATCATGACGTGATTATAATTTGAAATATGAGTAAGAAATATGTAGGCTCATGATCTCTATAAGCCCATTCTTTGCTTCTTAATTAAATTTTGCAGCTGATAGAAACATTGAAAGCACAGCATTAACTTATAAATAATTCAGAAAAGGGTTGGTAACTTCCATAGTATATGTTTTATGAGTTTTGTTTAAGAAGAGTCTATTTTGTGTTAAGTAAAGTTGGCCATTGTTTAGAATAAAGACCTGCATTACTTTCTATTCTAAATTAAACTGTTAATGGGAGTGCTTGCAAATGCCGTGGTGCTTTTTTTTTCTGTTTAATAGGAGCAACATCACTTTGGATCAATTATTTAATTTCCTTATGTCAGAGTTCTTTCAATTTAAAGGAAAATATTTCCTTTCCCCATTCCTTTTTCTCTGAGGATGAACCAGACATTGGAAGTTGTAGCCTGGGATTGTACTGGAGCTCTCACTGTGGTTGCATTCTTTCTTCACATTCAGCGTCCTCCTTAAAGCACACATTTTCATGCACATTATTAAATTACCTGGGAGAGAGTTCTAGACACTATCAGTCAGTAAATCCAGTTGTCTCATTTTTCAGTTTTAGCTATTGTTGGGGTCATATGCCAAGGCTTGTATGAATGAAGGGTCTAGAAAAATATCTGCTGCGGTGTGATTTTTTTTATCCTTGTATGAGACCATAGCATGAGACAGTAGACTGGCAAATTGGCAGGGCGAGGAGAGTGTTTGTGCTTACACGGGGCAAAGAAAAGAGTTTAGATTCTTCTTTAGCTAAATGTTATAAAACTTTAAAGCTTACATTTGAATAATCGTTGCAGATGGGTTAGATAAAATCCATCAACTCACAATGTTTTTCCTGTTTCCATTCGCTAGTGAGTAACAGAAGGTTAAAAGAAGGAATGTTCTATAAAATAAAATATAGAATTTGGGTTAGGTTTGAGTTCCTCTTTGCCCTGCCCCCAAATTATTTTTAGGCCCCAGGCCTCTGAAGCCAAGGTAATCTGCAGGACAGCTTTCACATTTTATCACAAGTCAGTGGTCTCTCTTCTTCCTTGTCCCTCCTATCTTGTCGGCAAATGGCTCTGTGGGAAACCCATTCTGTTTCCTGTTTAAACTGTAGAAACAATTCACTTAATTCAATATCTAGCTTTTGATTCTATTTGCAAAAATAGAGTTGTAAATAGTTCCATTCATTAGCCAATTTTTTTTTTTTTTTTTTTTTTTTTTTTTTTTTTTTTGGTCTGTTAAGCATATTTGGGTCATTTTATAGTTAACCTTGGCTGAGGGAGAGAAGTTCTTTGAAGCTCTTACTTACTCACTTGTGAATTTTTGGGTCTGATATGGAGGCTTTGCAGGTCAGAAGCGTGGCTTGACTGACCGAATGCCCATTTCTGGCTCTCTTCATCCTCGCTGACCTCTACAGTAGAGAAAGGAGAAGCTGAATATTCACTGCTCTGACCTCCCCTGAAGCAAGGGGTGGCCTTGTAACAGTTCTGGCCAATGTGGCATAAGCAGAATTCTGCTGAGGTGGGTTTTGGGAATGGCTTTTGATTTCCTAATAAAAGAGGCCAGAATTGCAGGCACTATTCCTTCCACCCCTCTTGGTCTTGAACATGGCTACAATGTCTGGATCTATAGCAGTCAGCTTGCAACTTTTGAGACAATATGCCAATCTAAAAATGGTAGAGCAGAATTATAGATGAACAGATGAACCCTTGGTTTTTATTAGATCATGGAGCCCCATATTATACAGTACTGCTTCCCTTTAGACATCATACATGAAAAATAAATCCCTTTGTGGTAGGTTTAATACAAGGCCACAAATTCTTTGACACTCTTCCCAGCAAAGTCTAATTCACCCTCCCTTGAATATAGGCCAACCTTACCGACTTGGTTCTAACTAATAGAATTCAGTAGATGTGATACTGCATGACTCTCCATGCTAGGTTTACAAGGTGATGCGGTTTCTGCCTTTTTCTTCTCTCTGACATGTGCCTTGGGAGCTTTGAGCTGACATGTTAGAAGTCAGTCTACACTGAAGCTGCCATGCTGAAGAACTCATGTGGGAGAATGCATAGAAATCGAGATGCCTGAGGAGCCCCAGCTGTACCAGCCTCTAGCTCTCTGAGTCTTCTCAGCAAGAACTGTCAAACATGAGAGTGAAGCAGCCTTCAGATGACTCTGGCCCCAGTCTTCAAGTGCCCTAGCTGGTGCCAAGTGGAGCAGACAAGCTGCCACCCACCAAGCCCTTCCCAAATTGCAGACTAGGAGCAAAATAAATGTTATTTTAAGCTACTAAATTTTGGTTTGTTATATATTATAGCAATAGAAAACCAGAACCCCTTTTTTTAATGCCAGTGTTAGTTGGATATTCTGTTACTTGTGGCCAAAAGCATCCCTATGTGAAATACTTAGTAGAGAAGATTAAAAGAAATCACTAAAACGATCCTTTTGAGTTGCTATATGTGTTGATTATCCAGTCTATTCCTCTCTTATTCTGTTAGTGGCAATCCGTTTCACTGTAGCACTGATATCATAACTTCCCATTGAAGTCAGTGCTGCTTTAGTTGTATAAAGGTTTTATTTACAAAAGGGCTGGGCTAGTAGAAACATGGAAAAAGAGGGACTTCAATTCAGGGCCTCATACTGCTGTTTTCCTGCTCTTTTGGCATTTTGATTATAATAAAGACAATATTAGTAACTTCACTAGGAGGTAAAGCTTGAGAGTTCCTAACTTTATAAAACTCTCATCAATGTTTGAAGCTGCTTTCTTAATGAAATGCTCCTAGCATTTGACAGCTTTATTTTTTTTATTGACATTTGCAGCTTTTAAAATAGATGAATATTTAATATCATGTTTAATAGGTCAGATTCTTTGAAGAAAATTTCCATTAATTAGTTCCCATTTTCTAAAGAATTGATGGTCACTCAGTATTGTTGGAATTCTTAAAAAAGGTTTTAATCATAAATTTATTTTTAAGTCTGGCGTATGGAAACTAGCAAGGTTGTTCTAGATTAATATACACATCCTTACATGGGAGCTACACTATAAATTAAAAATCTTTTATCCCAAAGTAACATAATACTATTTTTAGTGATGGAAATTCCTAAGCAGCTTTGCAATATTGTTTGGGCAGTCTTCTTATCCTACTGCACTGAAACTTTAAACCTGAAAGAACAGAACTGCAACTCCTGAAAGCTAGTTGCACAAAAGCCAACTTCAATTTTGTGTCTTTGTTTACTCAATGTCCACATCCTTAAACTGTTGGCAAATTCGCAGCTGGGTGGAGCAGCAAAAATGTCATTGTGCTGATGATATGGGGAGGGATGGGTGTGGAGGTTAGATTGGGGCACGAGAGGGGTCCTTGCAAAGAAAAGTTACATAAGTGATATCATATGCAGAAGCAGCCTCTGGGTTGAAAAATAACTGCACAGGGAGTGTCAGCCTTTCTTGGATTTCACTCCCTGATTTACTATCCTTAAGGGTCAGACCTATATTCCTGGGTGGGCTGGAGAGTCTAAGTGCAGTGAGTTCCTAATAGCAACCCTGCACAATAGCTTAAAAAGCCTGGCAATGCTTTTTTGTTTTTTGTTTTTAAAATTTTGTCTCAAGGCAGCAAGGTGCTGTATGCAAAAGCTGAACGAACATCTCAATGAGAAGCCAAAACAGGACAGATGTTTCATGCTGTGCCTCAAATCTGGTTGCTTCCAGCATGATTTCCAGGAAACACAGAAAGACGGAGAAGACAACTCGTTTTCCATGGCAGCTCCAAAGCAGATTAAAACAAACACTAATTTCCCATTCTGTCCTTCTTTCGCCCATCCATCTTTTTTAGGAAACTGAATTATTAATTCATGAGACAATTTCTTGTATTCATGACACCTGATATTTTTATTTTTGTAACCTGTGAAAAATAAATTGTCATTGTGTGTCTCTCCTGTGTCAGAGATTCCTTGGGGGCCCATGTCATAATTTACTTGGTACCAAGCCCCCATCTAGCACCTGAGGGAAATTATATATATGCAGTCATATAGACTGTGCGAATGGTGGGAGTAGGGATGAAATGTAACAAAACTGAGACAACTGCAAGTACATATGAGATCTGCCACCTGCCTAGGGTGACCCTGAACTCTGAGCACCCTAATATGTTAAGTATCACTTGAGATCTTCACATCATTAGGGAGAGGCAGATATTTCTGTTCTTTGGCCATTGTGTGCTCCACATCTTACTTGATGGCATTCTTTGGATTAGGACCTAATCCAAAGACACCTCCTCGGACACCTCTCTTAGCTAATGCCTTTCTGCGAGTTTCTCAGATGCCTGCTGCATTCTGCGTGCCCCCAGCTCATTAGCAGATAGAGCCTATAAATTCCTCTCTAATGCCACTGCCTCTTCCTGAAGTCCTACACAGCTCCAGAAAACAGAAAACCTTCACCCATATAAACGATTGCTTTTAGAAGCATCACCTTCTCAAGCTGCAGCTAACTCCTTCCAGAGGCTTGAGTTCTCTCATTCACAGAGGCAGCGTTTCTCAAAGGATCGGAATTATGTAGCATGCTTGTTAAAATACAAATTCCCACTGAATCAGACTGTCTCAGGGTGGGATTGGGAGTTGGCATATGTAACAAGCTCCTTATGCAGGCAGCTACAGCTTCCATTTCAGGATAGAGAGCTAGTTAATTTCATCCTTGTACACATCAAGTTTAGCATTTCCTCTTAGGGATGAGAATACTTTTCCCCCTCACAGCTTGGAGACATTAGGAAAAGTCTGTCAATTTCAACTACGTGGATACCACCCAACCTTTCAGCTTGCAGCAGCCTTAAGAAAATTGAGGCTTTGTGGGCAAAAATTGAGGCTAAAGCCTGCACTGATCTTTCATCCTTGGCCTTGGCCAGACTTCCACGCTTACCTTTGAGGAGCTGCCTCCAAAGTCATACATACTCTCCTCTGCTCTCATGTTTTCATTGTTTTGCCTCCTCACCCCTGCCTTACCACACCTCATGTTCACCCCCATTTCCTCTACCCTCTGGACTTTTACCCCATGGTAGATTCCCTCAGCCCCGAGGCCTCAGCTGAAATCTGGGTCTCACTGGGATGCTCTTTCCCTCTTAGTCTTCCCACATGATGGTTGCCCATTTTTCCACTTGCATTCTGAACCATAGAGCTGTGGGTGACAGATGAGGGATACAGTTAGAAAGGGGTCGGCCAACTTTTCCCATAAACAACCAGATAGTAAATATCTTTGTGGGCCACACAGTCCATCATAACTACTCAAGTCTGCTGTTGCAGCACAAAAGAAACCATAGACAGTATGTGAATAAATGAACTTGTTTCAATAAAACTTCATTTATGGACATTGAAATGTGAATTTCATATAATTTCCACATGTTACAAAATAGTATTCCTTTTCTGAAAAATTATCAACCGTTGAAATGGTAAAAACCATTCTTAGCTTCAGGGCAATACAGAAACGGAGTGGGGGCGGGGGGCAGCTAGAGTGGCCAGTGTGCTGTGGTCTGCTGATTCCTGATAGAAACCAGTGCTTCTCAGACTTCAATGTACTTACACGTCACTAAGGATCTTGCTAAAATGCAGACTCAGATTAAGTAAGTACATCTGGGATGGAACCTGAGATCCTGCATTTCTAACAAGCTCCCAAGTGGTGAGCGCACCTGGTGAGCGCACCGCACTTTGAGTAATAAGGCACTACAGTCAGTCATGTGTAGAAGCTTCTCCTTTATATAATAAAGGCATTAAAAATAGCTTAATGACATAGGAAAATGTCCTGACTGTAATGTGTGTTAGATGGAAAGTGAGACAGTCGAGAGCACAGGCTTTCAAGCCAAACACACTCCCACTTACCAACTATATGCATCTGGACACATTTCTTAACCTTTCTCAGTTTCTGTTAATTCAACTGTAAAATAAAGTAAAAATTATCTTTGCCTCAGGTGGTTGTTTGGATTCTAACAAGACAATGCTTGTAAAACACTCAGCACCTAGCAAGGCCTCAATCCTAGCTCTTATTATTTTTAAATTTAAAAAGCAAGACATAAATCTGTATATAACAAACTAATAGGAATGTTAATTTTGAGTGTCTCGGGATTTCCTTGCCATCTTTTTTAGAAAACATTTGCAAGAGTCATGCCCATTCATTCATTCATTCATTCAAGAAACATTTGTTGAGTTCCTACTTCTGCCAGGCAATGTGTTTTGCTGGATCTGCCAAGACGAGTGAAACGTAAGCTCACATAAGTTGGGGGGCTGGGAACAAAAACAATCTCAGCATAGAAGAAGGGCTGTATGGGAGTGTGCAGGGTGCTAGGGAACATAGAGGAAAGAGTGTTCACTCCACTGGGAGGAGAGGCCAGAGGGATTCCACACGGGGGCCACTGTTAAGCTGGGCTTCAAAGGATGCATATGGGCTGCCTAATGGGGGAAGAAGGAAGAGAGTATGCAAAGGCGGTGGGGAGTCCAGAGAACCTAGACCATAGGAGTGTGTGGGAGTGGCCAAGGAGAAAGCCCTGGCTAATCAGAACAGGTGTAGGCCTTTACGCAGCAGAGATTTGAACTGGCTGGGTATCAGTTCTGGATAGGCCATTATCCCTTTTGGAAAACATCCTGACAATTACAATAACATGTGCTAGCAGGGACTTCAGAAAAGACAGTGCCAGAAAATCCCTCACCACTTTTGCAGGAGTCATCTTCATAAGTAGTTCTCTGGGACCATACTTGACTCGATAATTGCCTACCGAGTGTCTGTTACAGGAGGGAGGCTTTGCATGGGGCTGCAGGGATGCTGCAATGAGGTCTGCCATCTGCCACAGGAGAGGTTAATCACTACACCACAGGGTGAAGGGAGCCAAAAACAACACCTCCTAGAGCTTAATAAGAAGGAGAAAAAGATGAAGGAGTATGGATCTGAAAGTGAGAGCTCCAGATGGGCTTCACGGAGCAGGCAGCATTTGAGTTGGCCTTGGAGATGGCCCATTCTGTCTCTGGGCATTATCTCCAGGATCTCCAGCTTGATGGGGGATTTGAGTCTATTTCTGTAAATTGCTAACTTCAATCAAGGGCATGGGAATTAACAGTAGCTTCCTGAACTGACCTTCTAGAGCTGAGAAAGGGACAGAAGGTGTCATCTGAAAGGTCCCTTAACCTGTCTCTCCAGAGGAAAACCTGCTATTAAAGAAAACTTGGATTATAACTTACAGAATTAAAATTTAGAAATGGTTCCTGGCAATCTCTCTTCTGTCTTCCATTCCTGGTTCTCTGAGGCCTTCTGTCCTCTATAGCAGTTCTAAGACAGAGGGTTATGTGTGAGACAGACTGGACTCAGCAGCATGGGGAGGAGGTACCTATTTGGGTCGGTCCATTTGCATTCTGATTCACTGTGTCCTGAGTGGCTTAATGCTGTTTCCAGCCTGCTCTCTTCTCTGTAAATTCCTCCTTTCTCAGTGGTATGGGATGGATTTTTCTGCCCTCATATTCTCCTAAACCTTGCCTGATCTTTTTAAAACTGATTTTTCTCCATCCTGTTTGCCTTTAATTGAGATTTAGCCATGCCCAGGCCTGTCTGGTGACCCCAGGGGAGATTTGTGCCTGGGGCTTGGAGCTGAGAATGTGGAGAACGCACCATGAGGCTGCTCCCCAGACCAGCCTGAGGACTAGATTCGTGCTCAGTAGAGAGGGGTCTGCAGTCGGAAGCTGAAGGTGCTGATTTTTACAAGGAACTCCCTAAGACAAAGATTCATAAGCAGCATTGCTCAGGGTAAACCCAGACGTTAGTTGCTTCTAGAGCTAGTGCTTAGAGTCCTAACACTTGACCTGAACTGGCTCAGCTCGGTCTTTCCACAGTGTTAGGGGAAAGGGATACTTTCTCCACAGAAGAGAGTTTTTCTGTCCCCAGAGCTATAGTTTGGGGGATTTCTTAAATTGCTTCCTGGGCAAGAAAACAGAATGCCTACATAGGGCTGGGCTGAGAAGCTGCTCCAAATGGCTATTTCTGTAGCAGGGTTGCTAGAATATAAATAAGAAGGGTGTTTGTGAACACACGAGATGCCCTTGGATGCTCCCAAATATAAGCATGGGAGAAAAGATTGCAAAGGTCTCCATTTATGTGGTTGGGAGAACACATTACTAAAATGTGTGCTGTTATTTTAGCGTAAGCTCATTTGTACTCACTGGCTGGCCAGATCAGGCGAGGTTTGAGTTACATTTGTAAGTGTACATAGGTACATACGAAATCGATACTGAAAGCCCTGTTCTAGAAACAGTGTTACCCAACCCAGCCAACCCAGTCACAAATACCATGGCACGCATAGGTCTCTGTTTACAGGTGCCACATTTAGTATGGCTATGAGTCATCAAACCTGTAATTACTTCTCAAAGTTTCCTAAACCACTCTTGTCAGTAAATAGCAGTATGGCATGCGGCTCTACCTCTTCAAATGAGGGAGGGAGTACAGTTAGCTGAATTTTTATTCATAGATGGTCTATCTTATTTCCTAGAATGTGTAACTAGGACTTTGTCATTTTGTTTACTTCTGTATCTGCAGCGCCTAGGACAGTGCCTGGTACACAGTGGGTACTTAATATTTGTGAATAGATAAATGAATGAATGAACGCTTGGATTTTATGTATGAGTTGGAGGCCACCTCTCTTCTCTCTTCCCACTCAGTTGCTGTTACATCTGCCAACTTCTGCTTTTTCTTGAGTCCCTGGCCTATGGAAAATTACACCCTCTCCGTGTAGACTGTGGGCAGAACCTAGGACATTATGGGTCAGCATGTGGGTGTGAGTTCTTGTACAGACACAGAGGCCCCCGGCTTAGCAAGTCCCAAAGGCTCTGAGGGACTTTCAGGCAGAACACTTTAAGGCTCATCTTCCTTAAACCATTATTTTTTTCCCATTATGAAAATAACACATGCTCATTAAACAAAGTTTGGAAATCCTAGAAAATATGAAGGTAGAAAAACTACCCACAGTCCGCCGGGCGCGGTGGCTCACGTCTGTAATCCCGGCACTTTGGGAGGCCGAGGCGGGCGGATCACGAGGTCAGGAGATCGAGACCATCCTGGCTAGTACGGTGAAACCCCGTTTCTACTACAAGAAAAATACAAAAAAATTAGCCGGGCGTGGTTGGGCGCCTGGAGTCCCAGCTACTCGGGAGGCTGAGGCGGGAGAATAGCGTGAACCCGGGAGGCGGAGCTTGCAGTGAGCCGAGATCGCGCCACTGCACTCTAGGCTGGGCGACAGAGCGAGACTCCGTCTCAAAAGAAAAAAAAAAAAAGAAAAAGAAAAACTACCCACAGTCCCTTTACCCAAACACAAATCCACCCTTCTCTTTCTCCTGGATTATCAAATAGCTTTAAACCTGCACCATTCTCTCCAACCTTGCATCCAATCCAGTCACAGTGCCAGGAAGAGACCTTTCTAAAACACAGATCTGAAAACACTTCAAAGGCTTCCTGTTGCCTTTAGTGTCCAAACTGCTCCACAGGATTGGCTCTGCTTATGTCTTCAGCTTCCTAGCCCCACCCCGACCCCCTATCATATTACGCTTGTGCCAGATGGAATTTCCTTCAATTCTTCAAACAAGCTGCACCTTCTCAGGTTCACTCTGCTTGAAACCCTCGCCACCTTTCTTGGGTCTATTCTTTCTCTCTTTTACTGTTTCCTTGTCTGTGTTTATCTGTTTTTTCATACATTTTCTCTTTGATTCAGCATTTAGATAGTATTTCCCCTAAAAAACTTTTCCTGACTGTCCTTCCCCTTTTCTCTACCAAATCTGAGTTTGGAGGTCCTCTTGTGTGCTTCAAAAACCCATAAATTTCTCTCATCATGTAGCTCATCATGCAGTATTTTAGTGCTTCCTTGTGAGGGCATCTTTCTAACCTCAGTGCTTAGCCCAGCGCCTGGCTCATGGCACACAGCTCAATAAACAGTGGTCAAAGAGAATTTAGATTGACCATTATTTATATTTTAAAAATATTTTCTTTATTAAAATTTGTTTTTAATTGACAAAATGGTATATTTTTATGGGGTGCTAGAAACATTTCCTCTTAATCTTTGCTTTAATCACATTATTATTATTTTTTTTTTGAGACAGAGTCTCACTCTGTTGTCCAGGCCGGAGTGCAGTGGTGTGATCCCAGCTCACTGCAACCTCTGCCTCCCGGGTTCAAGCAATTCTCCTGCCTCAGCCTCCTGAGTAGCTGGGATTACAGGCACGTGCCACCACACCTGGCTAATTTTTGTATTTTTAGCACAGACTGGGTTTCACCATGTTGGCCAGGCTGGTCTCGGAACTCCTGAACTCAGGTGATCCACCCGCCTTGGCCTCCCAAAGTGTTGGAATTACAGGCATGAGCCACCGCTCCTGGTCTATACTGTGTTTTCTATTTTACATAGATATAATAATTGTGCAAATGTAATGTTATAGATCAGATCATGTAAAAATACTAATCTTAATTCTTTTTACTTAACATTATATGAAGTATTTTCACTTTTACCCAATCTTCATATACTTCATTTTTAATAACTGCATACTATTCCGTCAAGTAGATATACTCTCGCTTACTAATCTTCTATTGCTGGACGTTTAGACATTTTAGGTGGTTTAGCTTCTTGCAAATTCTGAATAATTTTGCTATAAATATCTGGATATCTTTGGGCATAAAGTTTTTTCATGTTTTGAAGTATTCCCTTACAATACCTAAAGTAAAATTTCAGAGTCACTCAGCATTTGAAATTCCTAATGCTCAGTGCCTAACTGCCTTCTCAAAGTGTTATCAATTTCTATTGGCACCAGCAATTTATGAAATGCCCATTTCACTTAACCTCACCAAGGTCACTTCCTTCTCAACCACTAAAATCTCTTGAAGAACCTGGACCTCCCAGAGGCAGCAGCACTGAGTACCCAGGCCAACACTTGCCCCTGTTCTCACTCCCTGACAAGGGCAGTGTTTCAGCTCCAGTTTGTGGAGGGCGAACTTTCCTGGTTCTCACCCCCTCAGGCTGTGCAACCTTGGATAGCATATTTAATCACTCTGAGCATGTTTCCTCCTTTTAGGGGAGTGAGACAACTCTTCGGTTGCTGTTTATTCTATTTCAAACTCTTTAAATGGACCTGGGGCAACATCCACTTGCATTTCCTACCCTTCCATCAACACACACACATGCACACATGTGTATGCACACACGTGCATGTGCCTGCACACACCACCCTCTGAGGGCTGTCCACCAAGACCATCTTCCCACTCACCTTGTACTTTTCTTGGCTCTCTGATTTCTTTGCTTCTCCCTGTAGTTCTCAGCCTCTCCCTCCGTCCCCGTCTCCCTTTTTCCCTCCCTCCCTCAATTCCTTCCTGCTTTCCTTCTTCCATTCATCCAACAAATTTATCAAGGACCTACTAGTCCAGCCATAAGTGCTGGGAAACATGGAAAAGAAGGCAGCAGTAGTTCCTACGTACGTGGACTTTATATACTAGTGGGGATGACAGATTAAAAACAACAACAAACAAACCCATACAATAGAAAGTTACACATTGTGATGGGCATGAGGAAGGAAATAGATGAAGGCTAAGAAAGAGAACCTCGGGAAAGATCTTTTGATAAGGAAGTAGTACCCCCTCCCTCACCCTTGCTTACCCCCTTCACTCCTTGCTGTGCTTTCATCTCCACAGTACTTACCACCAGCTGACAGACTATTATACTCTTCCCTGGTTTATTTGTTTATTTCCAGTCTCCTCCAACTTGAATGTAAGCTCCACAAGGGCAGGGCTTTGCTGTTTACTGCTGTGCCTGGGCACTGCGGGCCTCCATAGCATTGGCTGAGTGACTGAAGGAGCAGAAGGCCCTGGGACATGTGTGCAGAACTGGGGCTGTTTGTGAGGATAGGTGGTGTCGGAGGTACAGGCAGAGGGAACGTCATGTGCAGAGGCTCTGAGAAAGGGAAAAGGGGTGGAAAGGAGCCCAGAGGGGCTGAGTCAGGTGAACAAGGGGGCAGCAGCACCAGGAGAGGTTTGCCAGGCTTTGCAGGCCCTGGTCATGGGTTTGGATTTCACTCTTAGGGCAGTGGGAGGCCCATGATAGTTTCGCTTCGATGGGACACCGGGATAGGCCTCCCTGCCCTGGCAGAGTATGTCTAAAATATTTGTGAGTGGGAGTGGAGTTGGGAGTGGGGAATCCACATGGTGAGTTCTTGTGCATGGTTTTGTCTTAACCCTATGACCGAATACTCCCTTCTGGATGTGGGGGACTAGACTCCTTCCAAGCCTGTTGTTTTGGGACCCTATGATTATCAGGCAGCAAACATATGACTACACTCCCCGAGTTATCATGTTTCCTTGTGTTTTGACATCCAGCCTAGTGGCTGACCCAGATGTGAAACCTCGCTCCTGAAACAGGCAGGCTCCGGAGCTGCCATTTTTAGGATGACAGTAGATCTGAATGACATCTGGTGGTTTATGGGAATATCTTGTCACCGACCATTTCAAGTGCAAACAACTTCCTTCTCACCCACCTGCTTGCTGCCTGCTTCCCTTTCTTTGCTTTCCCTTCCCACTGGGGAATGCCAGCCATTTGATCAGCATTTGTCAGTGCAGTTAAGCCACATCATTGTCTGCCCAGCGGGACCTATTTCCCTTTGCCCAGTCTGGGCCCCTGAGCAAACCTGGGAATTTATGGGATCCATGGAGCTGGGAGGTTTGTGAGTAGCACGGAGTAATACAGAAAAGTGCAAATGGGGAGCTGGACAACTCAGGAGACTGTAACATGAGGCATGTTAGTGATACCGTTTCTCTTTTTCCTGGAAGGGGGATGAAGGGTGTCCTTTTTTTTTTTGTTTTGATGGTGAGCAAATGGCCCAGCATAGATCCAGTTGTTATAACTGAATTAAATTTACAACAAACTTAGTGTGGCACATTTTGAATACAGCACCTAATTATTATTGGGTTGCATAGCAATAAGGAACACCCTATAAACAATTTATTGATACAGTATAGCTTTCATTCAGCCAAACCACACTTTGTTTCTCTCATCTCCCTTTGCCTCTCTAGCATCTATAATTGGTATTCATGGTATTCTCTGACAGTGCTAGATTAATATCATATGGGCACACAGTACTTGGTAGCAATTATTATCCTGAAGAAGAAATTAGAGTCCACTCATATCATTAACAAGTGGGAGGCCCAGCACGGTGTTCCAGTCCTGGGATTCAGACTTCAGCCCATCATTTATTCGGCAGTGGTATGCGCTATGGTGTAATCACTGTCACCCAGCACATCTGAAGGTCTTAGGCTGTCCTTTGCCAAGAGTAGGGGCAGGTAGAGTGGCTGGGGGCAGGGTAAAGACATTCTTGCAGCAAAGTTCTCTGGATCCTGGGGGCTGTGGTCTTAAGGCAGATAGGGGCAGAATAAGGTTAAAGGAGGTAGGGCTGGCAGCGTGATCCAGGGACTCTACATTTCCTTTACCCCCACTCCACCCCTGCATCAAAAATATGTAGAAAGAGCGGGGAGGGCGTGGTGGCTCATGCCTGTAATCCCAGCACTTTGGGAGGCCGAGGCGGGCTGATCACCTGAGGTTGGGAGTTCGAGACCAGGCTGACTGACATGGAGAAACCTCGTCTCTACTAAAAATACAAAATTAGCTGGACGTGGTGGCGCATGCCTGTAATCCCAGCTACTTGGGAGACTGAGGGAGGAGAATCACTTGAACCTGGGAGGCAGAGGTTGCGGTGAGCCGAGATTGCACCATTGCACTCCAGCCTGGGCAACAACAGTGAAACTCCATCTCAAAAATAAATAAATAAATAATAAAATAGAAAATATGTAGAACGAGTTTGGATCAGGATTAGTCTTATTATAATATCAGAAAAATTCACTAGTCAAAGGATGGCTTTCCCACTTGCATATCCACCAAAGAGACAGAGTATTTTATTACAAAAAAGGCATAAAGGTGAGAAAATAATATAAAGGATCCAACCTTTGGGGGTATCTGAAGAGGGGAGGCAGAGAATGCCTTAGGAGGGTGGGGAGCAGGTGGAGCAATCAATGGGAGGGTGATGTGTATGTGTGAGGAGAAGGAAGTCAAAGCGGGGACTGAAGAGAAGACAAACTTCTCCAGTTGCTGATGTTGCCACGTGGTCCTGTATGTTACAGAAAGGAATCTGCATGACAGTCTTTTCTGTTTGAGAGCACCACACCCATTCCTTTGGGAATATGAGTTTTCTCCACTTATTTCCTGCCCTAGGAGTTTCATGAATTGGCTTGCCAAGGACAGGAGTCAAACTATCTCTGACAGCAATTAGAATTGCTTAGTGGCTTATGGAGTAAGCAGCTTACTTCAGACGGATGGGACAGCCATGGAAATTTGAATTCCGCTTCGTGGCGGTCATGTGGATACTTCATTTTTCTTGGGCATTGAACCTGTGTACAACCGCAGAGAAGGGAACAGCAAAGTGTGAAAAGATGCTAAAGCCAATTGAGCAATCTGTTCTTTGCAGGCTTGGGAGTCCTTAAAAAAAACTACTTCAGAATAGGTCAAATGGACGGGTGGCAGGCAGTTCATGGTTACTATGGTGACCAAAAAACATGTTTGGCTTCTAGAGGCCCTGCCCCTGAAGAGGATGATGGCTTTTGTTATGAAATTTGTGAATGTCCCTTCATCTGTTTCTTCACTATTTATTTTCAAAGTTGTCAGTAGTAACGGACTATGCATCACTTGTGGGCCCATCTCTCTCCAGGTTTGGTGCTATCCTTGGCCCCTACATTTATCTCTGCTGTGATATGAGGTTCTGACCTCTCTCAGAGCCTGCAGAGGTTTATGGGAACCACAGAAAAGCACAGGGGAGTGTGGCCATGAGGAGACCAGGGCTCTGCTGTGTGACTTTAACTGTCATGGTCCTCAATTCTATTAAAAGGGGGGTAAAAATATCTGCTCTTATTAGGAAAAATGGCTAATGCATGCTGGGCTTAATACCTAGGTGATGGGTTGATAGGTGCAGCAAACCACCATTGTACACGTTTACCTATGTAACAAACCTGCACATCCTGCACATGTACCCTAGATCTTAAAGTAAAAATAAAAATTAAAAAAATACCTGCTCTTCCTACCTTCTGAGGTTTTGTGAAGGTATATGAGATTTTAGATGTAAAAGTAACTTGAAAATATTGAGTGCATTACGTTCATTTATAAAGGAGCATAATAATTTAACTCCACAATCCTGGGATAGAATGCTTATTACAGATGGTAAATATGTAAGTGTCAACCCTAATTGAATGATAGCGGCTGCTTCTATGTTAAGAAGGATGTGAGGCTGCATCCAGTCTCAGCTGGCAATGGTGCCAGTCATTTAGTGATGTCTGTTATGTGTATTCGAGGCAGAAGTGGCATCACAAGTGCCATGTATTTGCTGCCTTGGTTTAGGACATTCTTCCTTGCTTCTTGCTGCAGCCTTTGGAGGTTGGGAACTCATTACTGCTCTGTAGCTTGCTTGGTATTGGTTTGTCAGGGCTGATTCATGGGAGCTAAACTCCTACCCTATCAGCCTGAAACCTGTAATTTTATTTTTTTTCAAAACAACATTTTGATTTCTTACTGGTAAAAGTGAAATGTGTTTATTGTTAGAAATTTGACAAATAGTAGAGAAGCAGACAGAATAAAATAAGAACAGCCCATAATCTCATCATTCCTGGATAACTTTTAACATTTTGTTTATAGGTTTCATGCCTTCCGATGTAATTTATTTTATAAAAGGATCATTAGTTGCTTTATGGAGAACAGATTGTAGGCAGGCAGTGTGAATTCAGGGAGACTAATGGGGAGGCTCTCATAGAAGTCTAGGGGAGAGATGCTGGTTGCAGAGGAGTGGGCAGTGCTGATGAGGAGAGGGGCTGGATTTGGTGCGCATTTTGAACATAGAGACAACAGGACTTACTACTAATGGGTTGGATGTAAGGTATGAGAGAAGAAGGAAGGCAACAAGCATATGATGCCCTGGTTTCTAGTCCCATCTCTTGTGAAATGATGATCCATTTACTGAGATGGGAAACAATGAGACAGAAGCAGGTGTGTGTGTGTGTGAGGGGGAGGAGACAGTAATGGAAATCAAAAGTTCCATTTTGGATATAAGAAGGCCAAGTAAGAATTTCACACCTGAGCGAGGATTTCTAGTCGGGAGCTTAGGGGAAGAGGACAGGCAGGGAGATTTTATCTGGCGGATTATCAGCATAGAGAGGATGTAGAGGAGATGGTCTCAGGAGTGACATGTAGATGGCCAGGAGGTCTGAGGACAGAGGTTGAGCCCTCCAATATGGATTGGTTGGGAAGAGGAGAAGGATGCAATGTGGGAGAACAAAGGAGCAGCCAGTGGACTAGGAAGAAAACTAGGAAAGAATGCAGTGATTGGAAGCCAAGGGCAGAGAGGGTAGTTCAAGAGAAAGGAAGTGCTCCTTCTCTCTGTGTACACAGAAACACTCACATGCATATATACATATGCACACACATATTTTTATGTGAGATTATGTCCATTTTTATATAAATGTAGGGCTTTTCATTTATTACAGTGACTTTTTTATCCCCTTAAAAACCTTCCAAAAGATTATTTTGAATGGCTTTAAATTAGTCTATACTTGTAGATGTAACCTTAGAAGGAACAACCTTGTATATACATTTTACGTTTTTTTAAATTAAATTCTTTGAAGTGGAATTACTGTGGATATGAAAACCTTTAAGGCTTTTGATATCTTGTTGTCAAATTGCCTTTCAGAGAGGTTGTACCAAGGTTGTACACTCCACCAGCAGTCAACTGAAACCAAGCATTTGGCAAGCATTATTAGCATTAAAATTATATATATGTGTGTGTGTGTATATATATATATAAAAAATTTAAATATATGTGTAAAGATAATTGCACACACACATATACACATATGTATGGATATATATGTGTCTATATATGCCTGTGTATGTATATGTGTGTGTGAAATGCTATCTAGTTTTCTCCACTTGCATGACTTGATTACTGGAGGTTGAACAAGTTTCAACATAAGGCTTCTTGTGTGCGGTCTGAGTGGTGAGCAAGTTGATCTGGCACCCACACCCCCTTAAGTATGAAAAAAATGAGTGTAAACATCCCCCAAGTCAGCCATTCAGGGCATGAGGGCTGCGGAGGAGGAGGAAAGCTGGTTCTGAGCTAGTTTCTCGGTGGGGGTGGAGTAGATCTTTGTCAGCAGTGAAGGAGCCGGTGTGGTTCCCACAGCTCGCAGTGCCTCCTCCCTTCCCGGCCCGACTTCCTGTGGGCCCAGCCTGGGAAAGGGCGTGGTCACCGAGAGGCAGAAGCAGCCCTCCTCAGCTGCACCAGCCCCGATGTGATAGGTGGTGAAGTCTCTGTTGCCCTGTGAACCGCAGCCCACATTGCCCAATTCAGCAACAAACACAAGCCATGGAGCCCAGGCGGACTGCCCCACATACAGTGTCCTTTCCTGCCTGGGTGGAGCCTTCTCGGTCTGAGAGGCCGGGCCTCTGCAGAGAGACCTTCGGAATCCTCTCTACGGCCTGGCTGGGCCTCTGTCCAGCTGAAGCGGAAAGACCGGGTGTGCTGTGAAACTGCAGCAGGGCAGCATCCTTCTGTTGGTCTGCGGCGTCGCAAAGGGCGATTGCACCACGTTGTTAGGCTGTGGATGTGGAAATCGACAATACTGAGGCGATAGAAATCTTAAAAGAATGTATGGGACACAAAGATAGACCAAAAATGGGGATTGTGGCAATCTTGTGTGTAATATTTCTCATTTCATAACTGTGCCAGTTGCAATGTAACTCAAAGTAAAAAAGAAAGCACCACAACCCTTTGCTTTCTGGGTAGCACAGACACCTGTAATATTTTCTATGGTCGCCAAGGACGATGAGTGCAATTAGCACAGGCTCAGAGGCCTCAAGTCCAAAGGAAAGGATTCTGTGAGAAGTTAAAACTGCAAGATGAAAAATTTTCAATAGAAATGGCGCTGATAATTGAGTTTCTTCAGATGTTTTTCTTTTTGTATTTATAAAATATTTCCATTGTAAAGCATTCAATTAATGAAGAATGGTGTAAAGTAAAAGCTAGTCTTCTCTCACTCCCTCAAACCTCACTCCCACACTTGCTAACAGTTTGGTACGTGTTTTCCAGTGCTTTTATTATGCAATTATGAACATTTATATAAGAGTATAGTACATAGCCCATGTATAGTCCATTTATTAAGCTGCTAGCATACAGTTAGTGTTCAATAATATATACCCACACATACAATTTAAAAACTGAAAATGAGATTATACTATGCAAATTCTGCAACTTGTTTTAAGTTTTATTTAAATGCAATTTCTCTTTGTCTTTTTGGCAGGTAGTTTAGTTTCATCTTTGCTTTATAAAGACAAAAAATCAAAAACTTTTTCCAGCCAAGGACTACCAGGTAGATGAATTTATTCGACTATTATTTGTTGCATGCCAAAGATGCATCAGGCATTGCTCAAGGAGCTGGGAATGAGTGAAATAACAATCCTCACCCTCATGGAACTGACATTTTGGTGGAGGGAAGCAGGCAATAAACGTGTTTAATAAGTGGATTGTCAGATGTTGATAGCAGATCAGATAGCAGAGCATGTTGGGGATGGTTAGGGAAGGTCTCCCTGAAAAAGTGACACTTGAGCCAAGGTCTAGAGACGGAAAGGGTAATGCCACATGGATATCTGAGGAAGGGCCTGTCAGGGAAAACAAACAGAATGTACAAGAGCCCTGAGGAGGGAGGTGCCTTCCTCGGAAACAGTAAACAGGCAATGTGGCTGGGTAATGGTGAGAGAAGGGAGGACAGATGGGGTGGTTGGAAAGGACCAGTGGGGCCTTGCAGGCGATTTGGAGGTCCTGGGCTTTTACTCTGAGGGGGATAGCCTGTTCCTGGGGGCATGGAGCAGAGCAGCCTCATGATGTGATGCATGTTATCACATGAGCACCCCGGCTGCTGTGGAGAGTAGACTCTCTCAGGCAAGGGCAGAGGTAGGGATGCCAACTGTGAGGCCATGGTGGCGATGAAGCAGGGGAGTGACGGTGAACATTGGGATGGGGTGTTGGCAGTACAGGTGGGGACACTGTTGGATTCTGGGTACACTTAGAAGGTAGAGACAATAGGATTTGCTGATGGATCAGATGTGGGATATGAGACTAAGTGCAAAGCCAAAGATGACTATCAGGACCTAGCAATGCATGGAGTGTTCCTAATGAGAACTTTATTCATTAGTCAATGCAAGAAACAAACAACATGAGAGTACGGATGACAACAGACATCAGAACATGGAGATCTGGAGGGCCATTGTAGACCCACTTTTCCTCTCTTTTTGCCTCCACAATATCATGTGCTATGCCACATGTGTGTCTCCTCCACACCAGCACCTCTCAGTCCTCACCCTGAGAAACCCCCAATGGGAGAGGAGTACAAACTATGAATCCCAGCTGTCTGGGCCAGAGCTCATGGGGCCCATTACAAGCATGGCATTTACATTAATACCTTGTGCTAACAAAATCCATGTTAATGCTGGATTCCACTCCAAAATATCTATATGTTCATTTTAATATATTCATTACCTATAATTAAGTAAAATTGTTGGTTTTGTATGATGGGCCACTGACATACACCAAGAATCCCTGCGAAGATATAAGGCTTGGAGAAGTTTGGCCCATGCCTTTCCTATTGTATGCGCAGGAATACTGCCTCCCAAGAAAAGCTCACTTATTCATGGGTTGGCTGGTCCCTGAAGCACCTCTGCACTTCCAGGACCATGCTGTATACTTGTGCTGAGATGAGCAGGTAACCCGATCAGGCACAACACTGAATGGTCGTCTCACCAGCTTGGGCTCTTCCATATCTTCACTGTAGTACAGGCACTTTCTTACAAATGGAAATAGATTTTTCTTCCTTCCTTTTACCTTATAACATTCTACTCATCCTTGGGTTTTTAACCCGTTAAAAGCTTTTCTCAAATTTCACATCCTGTTCATGATGCCTTATGTTACCACTCAAAGTGATAACTGTTTCAATTAATCCTTAGAGCACTTATTTTCTATGGGGAGCGTGGTACATATTGGGAAGACAAAGCTTGAGTCAGAAGAGCAGGGCCTTGGAATCAGACTTACTTTACTTTAAATGCAGGCCCTGCCATGATCATCTGTGTGATTTTAGGCAACTTTCTTCACCTCCAAGTCTATAAAATGGAGTTCAAAGTGGAACTGGAAGGATGATTAAGTGAAATGGACATGTGAAGCACCTAGCACAGTGCACAGCCATTTGATAAATATTATTGCCTCTTCCCCCTTAACCTCTTAATTTGGTACTTTTAGTATTCTACTTGTGTGGTTCCATGTTTTGAATTTTTATGTGTTTTAGTTCTCTAACTAGACGATACACTCTTAGAGTTTAGAAACCACATTTTATATTTCTTGACATCCCTGAAACATCCATCACAGTACCTTGAATGTGGGAGATGATTTATAAATGTTTGCTGATTGATTTATGGAATTTTTTTTTGACAGGTTTAAACCTGAAGGACATACTCCTCTCTGGAGTTGAGAACATAGCAATGAGCCTCAAAGAAGAAAATGGGCCTCAGTGTTCATGGAGGAAGGTCATTGCTTAGCACCTTGGGGAGGCACGCAGCTGATGGATGAGGAGGATGCTGGATGGCTATGCTGAGTTGGCTTTAGACTCTGCTCACCAGCTTTGGAAATGGTTACCCAGACAGAGGACAATATCCTGATAACCCCTCCATGACCAAATTCTTTAGCAAAGCATTTCAACAGGCCATCACCGTGGCATGTGGACTGGTGGGTTGCACAGCTGTTATTATGTGCTTACAAGGAAAATTAGGAGTAATTAATGGACTGGGATCAATAACAGTATTATATTGAAGTGAATGATTTAATTTTCTAAGTGAAGAGGTAATCACACAGATTTCACATCATTAACATAGATGTGAATCAGCATAGCAGGTCTGAAGAAACTACTCCATTTTTTGTTGTATATAAAAGTTTAAATTTTTAACTTCTATTTACTTTTTGAAAAGGTAATGCATGCATAAGGTAACTTGAACAGTTCAAAGCAGTATTAAATGATTGCTCCCCAGAGACAATCACTATTGCTAGTGTATGGAGTGTTCTTCCAGAGGTGCCCTATATATTTGTGTGTGTGTGTGTGTGTGTGTCCCTTAACTGGAAGTAGTTTCGAGAATCCAAGAACTTCCTGTTGGTCTGCTGTATCTGTTTGGTTCATCCATATATCTCTGGTTGTTACCCCAGAGGCCAGCCCATACAGCCCAAAATTTATGGTCAATAATTATACATTGATTGAGTAGATCTATTTTAGTCAGTGACTGATTTAATCTGTTTTAGCAGTTTTTAGAAAATGATTGGCATTTGCTTGATACATCTTTATTGTGAATTAACAAGACATATAATTTGACATGTCTAGATAATAGAGCATCTTAATGAATTCTAATGTAGTGGTACAATAATTTTAAACCACTGATACAGAAGATGCCTCTCTGAATATTCTTCACTGACTGGAGGGAGCTCTTTGGAAAATAGTGCCATCTGAGTTTAAATAAGAATGGGTTAAGAAACAAAAAAAGAAGATTAAAAATATGTCAGAATACACATGCAAATTGGTGCAGTTATTGAAATTTGCTAGTTGGGAGGCTATATATTTTAAAAATTGCCTCCTTAAGTTTACAAGCCACATATTACTGTGGCTGCTGCCACTTCTACTATTATTGCTGTTGCCACTACTAACATTATTACTATTTATTTGGCATCTGCCCCTATACAGTACCATGTATACTTACTTACCATGTATACTTACAGTACCATGTAAGTATTTTATATGCATTATGTCATTTAATCTCGTAGCAACATTATCAGGTAGGTATTATTATCATCTGCATTTTATAGATGAGAGAACCAAGGCAAATAATGATTTCATAACTTGCTTATGTTCACAGAGCTAATAAAATGGTGGAAGAGGGATTGTGGCCCAGTGTGATACTAGAGCACATACTTCTGAGTCATGCTTCATTTTTTACCAAAAATGGAACATTCTTATTGATCATCCTTTCTGTTTGGCAAATTTAGCTCCAAATGACTTTTTCAAAATTTTATATTTTTTATTGAGATGGGGTCCCGCTATATTGCCCAGGCTGGTGTTGAACTTCTGGCTTCAAGCAATCCTTCCACTTCAGCCTCCCAAAGTGCTGGGATTACAGGTGTAAGCCACTGTGCCAGGCCAGTGACTTTTTTTTGTGTGTGTGGAGATAGGGTCTCGCTATGTTGCCAAGGCTGATCTTGAACTTCTGGCTTCAAGCAATCTCCTGCCTTTACCTCCCATAGTGTTGGGATTAAACGGGTAAGCCACTACCCCCAGCCAACTTTTGACTCTTTCAACAAATGAAATCCACTTTCAGAAAGAATGCTGTTGTGTTAGCACTGGCTTTTCAAAAGATATGTGTCAATTTTAAAAGAGGAGTTTCCAAAATGGTTTGCATTATTAAAATGGGTGAATACTTTGAAAGGGATAATAACTCATTTGTGTGTCTATACATGTGTGTTTGCTTAAAAAAATCTGCCCTTGTATTTATTGTCACATCTCATATATTTAATTTATTTAAATATAGGAGAATACAGGGAATTTCCTGTTACATAGCTGGGAAATACCAAATTGTCTGTATTTCTTCACATTTCATCACTAGGCATCCAGATAGTCCTAGGCAAATCTATGAATTATGCAAAATGTGTCTTGCCACATCCCTTTCTTTCAGCACTTCCCTTTAATTATTTCTCCATCTACACTCTCCTCTCCTCATTCAAAAATGCCAAGAGCTTGGTGACCCTTTGCAGCCATATGCAGAGTCCTCAAGTTCAAGGCCCTACCCTGTCCTGTCCTTTCTGGGTACTCCTTTCATGTGCTCTAAAATCATTCCTCTCTTTAGCCATTCAACTAAAATTTTGTTCTTGTAGAATAACCAATAACATGTAACATTCCGGAGAAAAGACAGCAGAGAAAACTAATCCACATTAAGGTGTAAATGACTAACAGCTCTAGCTTAATATAGAGATCCTGACAGTAGCACTGATATTTAGAAAGAGAAGATTATTAGGTCAAAAGGAATATATTCTTTCTGGCCTGGGTCCCATTCTTGTCCTTTCTTGACCATAATAGATCCTGTGTGGGGAATTTCTTGTCCTACTTCAGCTCATGCAAATCTTGTATCTATGGTTGTACATTATTCTTTGATGACATCAGATACCTACTTCTGCTTTTGGAATATGATAGGGGGCACTTGTTTATTTTGGTTGGGAAAGGAGGAGATGGTTATAGGCACTGATAGGGGCATGGGGGCCATGTTTCCCATGGGGATTCCAGGATGTGTCCATGAGAAACACATTTAATATATTATTTGGGAAAGGAGTGTTTGTTATTGTTACAGTGGTTTTGCTTGATGATTTTTGTTTTTAACAGTGAGAAACTGAAAATCTTCTATGATCATCTCGTTGCCTCTAACAGTGCTTTTGACTTATAGAGTGTGTGTGATTCCCTGAGATACCAACTTTTCTGCCAGTTTCAAAGTTTAATAGTATTTGGGGCATGCCACCTAGTGGTGATAGCTTTTGGTTTATTGCTTATTGGAGGAGAATAAATCAAAACCCTAGTAAATCAGTCTTCTAGACTTGAAAGCCACATGGGAGGCCATCTAGGTCATCCGTTAGCTTTTGCGTAAGCAGGCAAGTAAATCACCCTTTCTGTGGATCTGAGACAGAAAAAGCAGGGCATCTAAAGCCTCCTGGGCTCAGAATTCCTCCGGCTCCCAGTTCCCCCAGTGAACTTTGAATGTTTGTGGCCTGCATGGCTGAGACGCGACCCTGTATCTCCATAGGCATTTTGGCAATCTCAGCAACAAACACTTGGAAGACAAGGCTTCTCTGACTTGGAGCCCTGACTTACCTCATCCTCGCTCTGATCTCTTTTCTCCCTCTCCCTTCCCCCACTCTTGGCTTCTCCTTACCCTCTCCACACTCCCCGCTGCTTTTAGTGCCTTCCTTCCATTGTCACGCTTGATGGACCCACCATACAATACTTTCTTTTTTTTTTTGCCATAGCTCCTTTTAAAATTTCTATTTTAATTTTCTGTCCCTAAATAGAAAAGGATAAATGCTTAGTACAGAAAAGTTTGGTAAAAACCCTTTTTGTGTCTGTGTGTGTGTGTGTGTGTGTGTGTGTATGTGTTGAGTGTTTTTTAAAAAACAAAAATAATATAAAATACTATTCACTTAGTAATAGATCATGAGCATTTTCCCCATGTTAATAATGTTCTTTTACTCTAAGATTTTAGTAACTGCATCACAGGATATACCAGAATTTACTTAATTACTGTTAAATTCTAGGAAAGTGAGAATGATAGCAAATATTTTTAATTCATAGTCACATTCAGTTCACACTTTATTGAACATTGATTGTGTGTTATGCTCCTGTATAAGCCATTTTTACATTCATAAGTACTTTTAACTTTCATAAGATCTCTATAAAGGCCGGGAGCAGTGGCTCATGCCTGTAATCCCAGCACTTTGGGAGGCCAAGGCAGGCGGATCACCTGAGGGTGGGAGTTCAAGACCAGCCTGACTAACATGGAAAACCCCCCGTCTCTACTAAAAATACAAAATTAGCCAGGTGTGTTGGCGCATGCCTGTAATCCCAGCTACTTGGGAGGCTGAGGCAGGACAATCGCTTGAACCTGGGAGGCAGAGGTTGCAGTGAGCTGAAATTGTGCCATTGCACTGCAGCCTGGGCAATGAGCGAAACTCGTCTCAAAAAAAAAATTTCTATGAGGTAGGCATTGTGATGCCATTTTACAGAAGAAACTTGAGGATCTGAGAAGCAGCTTACCTAAGATCACATGGTTTGGAAGGAGGAAACACAATAAAATTTTGTTCTCTGGATTTATAGTCCCTCAGCCACTTCCTGAGGTCCCAACAGATACTGAATGTGAACATAGCTTTTCTGAGCATTCTTGCTCTTTGTCTTCAAGATGGGAACAGAGAGAGACCCCTGAAAGGAGATTAGTATTAAAAGGCTTTAGAGTCAAGTTGGGGATTGCAAAATAGGGTATGAGAAAGTGGAAGGAGAGCTACCTAGATAGGGACGCCTGTGTTTTCATAGCCTCAGGAATAACTCTTGCTAAATGCTCTATATACATTATCCAATTTTATCCTCACAACAACCCTGGGAAATACATACAAATATAATTTTACTTTATAGATGGAGAAAACTAAGATCAGAGAAGTAGTTGGTCTAAGGTCACTTTGCTGGCAAGTGGCAGAGGCAGGATTAGAACCCAGCTCGTCTGATTCCAAAACTTCTTCAAATGTAATATGAATTTCCTCTCTAGGTTAATGAGTGTCCTAATCATTCTAAGAATGAGTAGTAATAAGAATTTTATAGTGATATAGTCGTAGGCCCCACCCCTGGTTTTGAGGATGTGTTTGAAGCGGGGGTTATGGAACAGATGAAGTGGGGAAAGGGAGGGGGAAGAAGAGTAAAGTGAAACAAAGCCCAGAAAAAAAATTGAAAAGCCTGAAAGAATGCCAGTTGCAATAAAAGCAACCCATGGGGAAGACAGACAGGTAATCTTTGATGCAAAACATTTGGAAAACAATGCTCAGCTGTTGAAAAGGTTGAAATTTCTGTTTTCTCATGTTTTATAAGTAAGAAAGAAATCTAAGAACACTTGTTAGAAAGTTTTTTCTCCAGTGGTCCAATGTACATTTCCCAAAAATGGTTAGCTCAAAAAACTCATCATATTACTTAGCATAAGCACCAGTGAAATAGTCTTTATGTCAATTATCCTACAAGTTTATAGTGCAGGGTGAGAGATTAGCAGCAATATACTTTTTCAGGCATTGTGGCCATTTCAATTGCTTCTGATTTTTTGATCTCTAAAATAGGTAATACTCCCTAATTCATGGGTGTTGTGAAAATTAATGAGTAAATACTAAGAGCTTTGGGAGGGATTTAAAAGGGAGATGTTAGTGTATGCTATTATTATATCCTCATTTCTATTCTGAAGTCGTAATGCTCTGATAGTGACACTGTCATCATCACCATGGAAACCCATGATATATGTCACTTTTTTCTCTGGGGCCTTTCTCCATCCTCCAGGCAGTTCCAGATGCTGCCACAAAAATGCTTAGCTCCCTTTTCTGGTCATCTTTAAGTTCCCTCACTGGTTTGTAAATGCCTTTACTACTAAGCTTTTCCTTGAATATGTCCCTGTCCCTTCACCTACATCTTTCTTCTCTTTTATTATCCTGTACTCATTCCTGTGATTCTGGACACATAGCTTTCCATTCATTTGTTCTCTTTTAACTTGCTCTTCCTTTCCTCCTGTGTGTGGGAATAATCTTTGTTGATTCAACAAGTTGTTCTTTATCCCTATTAATGTCTACATGGAGAAGCCAAGGCAACTTGATGTTATCAACTTTATTACTGAAGTTTCAACATCTATGTAGTGTTTTGCTTCAGTTATTAAGAAGTTGGCTGGACACAGTGGCTCCCACCTATAATCCCAACACTTTGGGAGGCCTAGGCAGGAGGACCACTTGAGGCCAGGAGCTCAAGACCAGCCTGGGCAACATAGCAACACCCTGTCTCACAAATTTTTTTTTAAAAAAAAATCATCTGGACAAGGTAGTACATGCCTGTAGTCCTAGCTACTTGAGAGTCTCAAGCAGGAGGGTCACTTGAGCTCATGATTTTGAGGATACAGTGAGCTATGATTGTCACTGCACTCCAGCCTGGGTGACAGAGGAAGACTGTCAAAAAAAAAAAAAAAAAGAAAGAAAGAAAAAGAAAAGCAAGCAAGCAAGAAGGCACCAAAAGTAGATTGCTCTAATCCCTGAGGATGAGTGAAATCAGATCAATAACACTAGTTACCCATCTATGGGGAATCAGGTGGATATTATACCAGGTTGTTTCTAGTAGTTAACAGTTTGTAAATGAATTCAATCAGATTTTTAAAACTCTGATATTCTTCATTCTTTTGAGAGATATTTGGCACATAAAGAGAAGATATCTTTATTACAACACTTAATCTGAAGAAATGAAGCATATTAATTCTCGAATGAATATTTTTAATAAGTTTTCCATGTTACCAAGTAGTGTTCAGTTATCAAAAGAACATAATGAGATCTGATGCTGTGTAACAGAAAGCAGTACTATCTTGCCTAGAAGAGAACATTCAGACATTTGCTTACAGCTGTCAGTGATTATTTCTGCAGTGTTGGATTGTCTTTCCCTTTTCCTCCCCTACTTTTGAGTCATTTAAAATGAAAAATGGGAAAAAAAGCATGCTCTGATTTAATGGTTTCCCCATTCTTCAAATGCTCTCCTTTTAAACATTTTCTCTGACATTAGTTTCTCTTTCCTAGCAGGAGGCTAAGTGTTTAAGCTCCTGACATATTCCCGCCGAGTGGCTGTGAGTGTGAGAAGCACTGCAGTACCGTAGGAGTGACTAGTTAAGCCTCTTGGATAGGGAGAAAGAACTGGGAGCGTGGCTGTGAAGTGGGTACCCTGGGTACAAGTATCCCTGTCTTTAGAATCTGTGTACCTAGTGTGGCTCTAACTCCAGTTAAGGGCCCAGTTAAAGTGGGCCTGGATGTCTCATGAAGTCCTGGATGGCCCCCAGTTCAGAGGGCCCAGTACTCAAGGTGCCACCTTTACTTAGCTCCTGATCTGGGCTGGATGTGAAGGCCCCTGAGCTGACTTCTGACTCTGGCTCACCTCCGGACGCTTATATGCCCCTCTCTGCCCTTGCCAAATGGTCTCCCTCTCCCTGCAGGTTCTCACGCCAAATACAAACCTGAAGATGAAATAAGTCATTGCTGTGCACTGCTGAACACTAGCCTACGCAGGCGGCAGATGACTGATGCCAGCCCAGCTAAAGCCTCACTTCATTCTTGTGATTTTGCGGGCACAAAGGAACTTGAATGAGTTGAATCTAAAGTTAAAACTAAACCAGAGGACGGTAAGCTATTTGCTCAGCAGCCTCTATAGCAATCGCTCTTACAGAATAAGGGACAGGGGAATGACAGTGGCCCCCATGGCTCCCAGTGGCTCGTACTTCTTCGGCATTTCCTACATTTCCCTTCCATCTTCCTCACTGGAATGACACTTGCAACCCTTCAAGCCAGGCACTATATTAAGTGCTGTACATACAGTACTTCACTGCATACATACAGTAATACTATTATTATTGTGTTATTATTATTATTGTGTTTTTGCAGATGATGAAACAGAGGTCCTATAAGCATTTCGTAGCTCTGGTGCTGAGCTCAGGACTTAATGTATATCAAGGGCTCGATAGTGTTTATTAAGCTGGAATTTGACCAGTTCTAAGGAGTTAGTCTTATCGTGATAAAAACTCTGGACTTGGGGACAAGGCAAGTGCTTTTTTTTTTTTTTTTTTTTTGAGATGAAGTCTTGCTCTGTTGCCCAGACTGGAGTGCAGTGGCATGATCTCACCTCACCTCAACTTCCACCTCCAAGGTTCAAGCAATTCTCCTGTCTCAGCCTTCTGAGTAGCTGGGACTACAGGTGCATGCCACCACACCTGGCTAATTTTTGTATTTTTTTTTTTTTTGAGATGGAGTCTCGCTCTGTCACCCAGGCTGGAGTGCAGTGGCACAGTCTTGGCTCACTGCAACCTCCATCTTCCGGGTTCAATCAATTCTTCTGCCTAAGCCCCCTGAGCAGCTGGGACTACAGGCATGTGCCACCATGCCTGGCTAACTTTTGTATTTTTAGTAGAGATGGAGTTTCACCATACTGGCCAGGCTGGTCTCAAACTCTTGACCTCAGGTGATCCACCTGCCTTAGCCTCCCAAAGTGCTGGGATTATAGGTGTGAACCACCGTGCCCGGCTGGCAAGTGTCTTCTTTAAGAATATGGAGATATTGACTTATCATCATTAGTCTCTAGGATTTCTGTGGGGGCTACTTTTCTGTCTTTGATTCCACAATTGGGCCAGTCTTCCTGGTTGACTATATAGCTGCTTGACTATAAAGCGGTTGAAAAAATTCCCTGTGATTACTTGATTATGCTCAGATTTGTTAGATTTGGTAGATACCTACCAACATGTTGATAGGTATAACTTGTAAAGAGGGCTGGTCCAATATTGCCTTAAAGCAGGGAAGAAGGTTTCTTTACTGCAGGGCTTCCTTGCACCTTTAATGTGTTAATATGCATTGATGATCGCTTAAAGGGGGAATAAATATTTCATCAATTCTAAGTAGCACTTCCCTCTGTACTTTATTATCTCTGAAGTAGGATGCTTCTTACAGTCAGTGGTATCTTATAGCAGTTGTTGGTCAGGCAGCAGTTTTGCCATGGTTGTCATTACCTGGGTACATGCGATGTTGGCCATAGCTATTTCTGTTGTCACATCAACTGAATTAGGTATATTCATAGCACAGCATAGAATGATGTTTCATTGCTCTTTAAAGTATCTTCATAAAGATCACACTATGAATTGGTATTGAAATGAAAAGTTACCGTATATGTCAAAAGGTATGGAAACAGAGCAGTCGGGTGTATATAAGATGTTAGAGCAGCAGAAGCTCATCATTGTAGGTCAACCACATGTCTTAGTCTACTTGAGCTGCCATAACAAAATGCCACAGACGAGTAGCTTACAAGCAACAGAAATTTATTTCTCGAAGTTCTGGAGGCTAGAACACCCAGGGTGAAGGCACTGGCAGATTCAGAATCTGGTAAGGGGACACGCTTTCTGGTTCATGGATGGTGTTTTCTCACCATGTCTTCTCATGGTGGAAGCGTCAATGAGATTCTCTCAGGTCTTTTTGCTGTTGTTGTTAAAGTGAAAGCAAGTTTATTAGGAAAGTAAAGAAACAAAAGAATGGCTACTCTATAGGCACAGTAGCCACATGGGCTGCTTATAGTTATTTCTCGATTATATGCTAAACAAAGGGTGGGTTATCATGAGTTTCCCAGGAAAATGGTGGGCAATTCCCTGACCTGAGGGTTCCTGTTCCTCCCCTTTTTAGGCCATACAGGGTAACTTCCTGACATTGCCATGGCATTTGTAAACTGTCATGGCACTGGCGGAGTGTCTTTCAGCTTGCTAATGCGTTATAATTAGCATATAATGAGCAGTGAGGATGACTAGAGGTCACTTCCATCCCCATCTTGGTTTCAGTGGGTTTTGGCCAGCTTCTTTTCCTCATCCTGTTTTATCAGCAGGGTCTTTGTGACCTGTATCTTGTGCCAACCTCCTATCTCATCCTGTGACTAAGAATGTCTAATCTCCTGGGAAAGGAGCCAAGTCGGTCTCATCCTTGTTTTACCCAGCTCCTATTCAAGATGGAGTTGCTCTGGTCCAAATGCCTCTGACATATTTTCCCCTCCCTTTTTACAAGGGGACCCTTAATCCTAACGGTTACAGAGGGATGAAGAGTCACCTTCTGTAACTTCTTCAGGCTGAATAGGGTCTGAATATTCCTGTCTCAGTCATTTTTTTTAAGGGCACTAATCCCACTCATAAGGGCTCTGTCCTCAGGACCTAATCACCTCCCAAAGGCCCCACCTCCTATTACCATCACCTTAGGGGTTAGGATTTCAATGTATGAATTTTAGGAGGACACGAACATTTAGCCCACAGCACTACAGTTCCTTATCTTCTTGCAAAGCAATAACCAAATGCTTGATAGAACTTAAGAAAGGAAGATACCCAGTAGCTAGGGCTATATTTTGTTACCGAGGTAGGCTCACAAGGAGTGGCTACCACTCACCAAGGGAGCAACACAACTGAAACCAGGAAAATCGCCAAACCCCTGGGGAAAGCATTGTGTCCTAGTTTAATTGGCATTGCTTTTTCTTTCCTAGTGGTATGTAATCAATAACTTTGTAGATTTGATGACATATGTTAGTGTGAAGCATTTTCAATCTTACTTGACCACAGGCTCTTGTTTCCCTAGAAACATCTCTTGGAACTACTGTTCTGTAGAATTGAATAATGATAATATTTAATACTTACAATTAGCCAGTCACTATTTACATTTTTCACCGATATTAACCATATTAATTCTCACTACCATCTCATGAAATAGGCACTATTGGCCGGGCGCAGTGGCTCACGCCTGTAATCCCAGCACTTTGGGAGACTGAGGCGGGTGGATCACCTGAGGTCAGGAGTTCGAGACCAGCCTGACCAACATGGAGAAACCCTGTCTCTACTAAAAATACCAAAAAAAATTAGCCAGGCATGGTGGCGAATGCCTGTAATCTCAGCCACTCGGGAGGCTGAGGCAGGAGAATTGCTTGAACTTGGGAGGCAGAGGTTGTGGTGAGCCGAGATCGTGCCATTGCACTCCAGCCTGGGCAACAAGACGGAGTGAAACTCCATTTCAAAAGACAAAAACAAAAACAAAAAACAAGCAAACAAAAAGAAATAGGCACTATTATTTTCCCCATGTTGCATATGAGGAAACTGAGGCACATGGACATTAAGTAACTTGCCTAAACTTACACAGCTAGTGTAGTAGAGCAAGGATTCAAACCCAGGCAGATTGTGTGTTCTTTAGCAGTAGGGCCCATAGTTTGGAAAACGCTATTCTAGCCACAGACTAGGGAGGAGAATGCTGCAAATCCGACTCATAATTAAAAAATGAATAAGTGGCACAACCACCACTGCTTCTTGAAATAGTCAGCAGGAATCTACAGGGAAATATAAAGATTTCCTTGCTCTTTGTTTATATTATGAATGTGTTGTTACCTTTTGTATATGCCTTGTTCACTCCCTCCAGGTTGTGAACATTAAGAAAGAAAGTCACTGTCAGTGCAACACTGAAGTAGTACAAGTTTAACTTGAAGAAAATACCAGAATAAGCCGGATAAATATCAGCGCCAATGTAGGCCAGATCTGAATGCCCTGAAACAATCCATTACCTTACAGGTTGCTGCTGCAGTGAAAGGGAAGCTGTTGCTTTTTTTTCCCCCACAAAGCTGGGGGGGAGGGCACTTATAGAAACTAGACCACTTTGTGCCACTCTTCCCATCTTTTGAATTGCTACTCTTTGTGAGATAAATTTCAATGAACCAGATGGACTTGCTGAGAGAGGTACCAATCTTCTATTAGCTCAGTCCCTAGGGAAGAGGCAGGTGACAGAAGGAGTTAGGCAGAAAAATAAACCAGAGAACAAAAGATGGTGTCATTGCTTGGAGCCGTGGTGATGTTCAGGTGCCAGGGGCTCAAGTTTCCCAGGCAGCTGAGCTGGGAGGATGATTTTGCTTACTCCATCTTAAGAGGTTTCAAACTCTGCAACATGGTTTCTCCACATGCGGGTTGCTTCTGAAGATTTGTTTGGTCTCCCTGAGATATGTCTGGCCCTGTACAAGCTGCTAGTGAAAACAACACTAGTACCTAATGGTAATTTAAGGAAATTATACTCTTCCGGAGACAAAATGCTGTTCAGTTGCTATGTATCTGTGCCAACTGGGTAAGAAAGGAAAATGATTCACAGCCCTGTCCAGTGGGACCGGTGAAATGCTTCATTACACCTTGGTTCCAGGCTGTTTTTTGGGGCAAATGCTTTGGCATTTGTGGATTCCAGAAGATTTGTAATGATTAGACATAGACCAAGGTTTAACTTGAATATTAACTTTATTTTTTTATTTAAATTTTAAAACGTGTACCAAGCTGAATTGGGTATTAACTTTTAGGAGAGAGAACACACAGGTGTTAGACCAGTTGTATAGGATCTTTCATGTTCTTCACCCAAGGTGGATAAAAGATATAGATTTAACCTTAATACATGAATTGTAGCCCCAAATGAATCAGATGGAGATGGCTATCTTCATGGCAGCTGGCTAAATGGCAGCTATTGAAATAAAAACAAAAGCAAAATGACTATTCCAGGGCTGAGAGACAGTTAACAAATGGAAAGTTCCAGTGTGTTGAAATAAGTCATCTTTGTATACAATAGCCACTCCACACATATATTATGGTACAAGCCAAGTGGTAATACAATTCTGACAAGGTTCATTACACTCAGTTTATAAATTAAGCTTCTGGGCTTAAGCCTCAGAGACACTCTTTGTTCTGGGAAGCTGCAAACTATGAGGCACTTGATAAGAAACCGCTAGAAAGAATCCAGCTGTTAGCCATTGTCATGTTTCTTTTGAGCATACTGTACATGGTATGCATAGGTACAGAGAGAGTATCCGAGGAGATTAAAAACCATGGTTACATTAATGCACACCTATCTCAGGGGAACTGCACTGACTTTTCTCTCACAATGTAGGGATGCTTCCTGCAGTTTCTCTGCTTAATCTGGCAGGCTGCCTTTGGAATCTGTAGTGCCTTGAGTCACTTTCAGCGGGGTTGGAGGATAGAAGCCACTAAAGCAGAATAGATGCTAGGGCAAGACAGCTAATAATCCATTTAAATGTCAGTCAGAGTTGTGTGCGACAGCTGAAACATCCTGTCACGCAAATATTTTGCTGGATGTAGAATGACATGTAGGTTAACTACCTTTTCAGAGTCCTGTTAATTATCTTTGATACAATTAAAATCTGAAGTCTTTCACCCATATGGAAATCATCTGAGCTTAGGAAAAAAATATATTTGAATACCAATGAGGTGGTATAAAACATTCATTATATAACAAGGTTTCTTAATTCCTTTTCATTTTAAAGATGCCTACTACTGTAGGCAAGCATAACGATTTTAATAAATTTTTAGTCAGATTTGCAAAATCTCCATGTGGCAATCAGAACAGAAGAACTGGCCTCTCACCGGGCAGAGTTTTCTGAGGTAACAGGCCACTGGTTTTCTCTTCTCAAACTAAAAGCCAAGAGGTACAACTTCCTAATTAGGTCAGAGGAAAATGACTGATTAGTCCAACTCTACTTGCCACCTCAGTCTGGAGATGGGCTGTAGTCTTTCCTTCACACAAGGGAGGTGATGAGTGTTGGGGCAAGAGCCCAGCGTTTGGGGCTGTCGCTTTGAGTGTTAGGGTGTTGGCCGCTCAGCCAGACATCAAGGGATCACCCAGCCCCTTCGCACTCCCTTCTGAGGACGGACAGGACCTGGAGCTCAGGTAGGTGAAGACTAGCTGCTGTTTTGGGGGATATTTGACTGATTTCAAACAGATGCAAGCTAGTATAGCACTACATTATTTGTGAACAGCCAGAACTGTTCCTTTGTAACAGGGCAAAGAAAGTGCGGCTTTCAGAGCACACCACATAACACTTGTCCCTTTTCGGGATAGGGCAGTTGGGTAGTTGCCAATTTACAGGGATACTTATTTCATAACAGACTGATGGTTGGGTCTGAATGAGCTCTCAAAGCAGTCCTATTGACCTCACCTAAAATGGGGACAGGGGGACCAGTTCTTTTTAGGTTTCTTCTGTGATTCATTTAGAATCAGATAAATAAAAAATGGCAAACTGCATCTTAAAAAATGTGACTCCTGGCTGGGCATGGTGGCTCACCCCTGTAATCCCAGCACTTTGGGAGGTTGAGGTGGGCAGATAGCTTGAGGCCAGGAGTTCAAGACCAGCCTGTCCAATATAGTGAAACCCCATCTCTACTAAAAACACAAAATTAGCTGGGCATGGTGGTGGGCACCTGTAATCCCAGCTACTTGGGCATCTGAGGCATGAGAATCATGGACCCAGGAGGCAGAGGCTGCAGTGAGCTGAGATCGTGCCACTGCACTCTAGCCTGGGCAGCACAGTGAGTCTATCTCAAAAAGATTAAAAAAAAAAAAAGTGACTCCTACTTATTCCTTCCCTTCACAACTCAGAAGTACAGAAATTTTGTATTATTGAAGTGAGGGTGAGGTTTTGGATTTCTCTTCCTTGGGTCTTCAGTGTATTTTTTACAGTATAATCTTCTTAGATTGTATTTTTGCATTCCTTCACATATCTCCATATGTGAAGATTACTCTGAGTCAGTGATCAATCATGGGCAAGTTACTTAGCCTCTCTGTGCCTCAGTTTTCTCAGTTGTAAAATGAGGATAATAATATTTCTACTATTTCTAATATAGAATTATTGTAAGGATTAAACAAATGAGTATATGTAAAGCTCCTTGGCATATAGTATAGTGTGTATTATTAGTAGTATTTTTATATTTTATCAATTTATGAGTCTTTTCTATGGATTCATGGCTTTCCCAGGTGTGGAGTAGGGAAGGGTGGGGCAGGGACACTGAACTTTAGAAAACAGATTTTATAATCTAATACACACAAAAAATGACTTACATTTTGAAACTACATGGAATAATATGCCACAATGTGTCATCGGGGTCAAATGTTGGTTCCAGGTGCTACAGTAATAGGAAGAATGAGGTCAAGTAATAGGAAAAATGTGCATCTCAGGGAGGAAGCTGAGATTGAGCCAGGCTGAATAACAAGTAGATTGAGGTTGGTAGAGAAGAGTGAGGAGGGAAATTTAGGCGAGAACAAAATGCAAGAAGCAGAGACCAGAAACAATGTGACGTGGTCTTGGTGCAGTAGGGAGACAGGGCAGGCAAAGTGGAAGGAAATAAGGTTGTACAGAGTGGAGCCATATTGTGGAAGTTCTAGAAAGTGCTCTCTAGCTGAAGGATTCTGCACTTGATGGGAATGGAAACTGGGAATACTGAACATTTCTGAGTGAAGAAAAGAACAATGTTTGGGATCTACAGAAGATTTCCATTATTGGGGCTGAAGAGCTGAGTCCACGGAGACTCACAAAGAGGCTGTAGCACTGGCTCCCTTGGTGTGAGGAGCTGGGGCTGTACTGAGGCATAGCAGAGGGCAAAAGAGGAAAGCAAAATATTTAATGACACATCAAAGGAAAAATTAGTAAGAAAATTAGCAAGACCTGGCCAGGCACGGTGGCTCATGCCTGTAATCCCAGCACTTTGGGAGGCTGTGGCGGTTGGATCATGAGGTCAGGAGTTTGAGACCAGCCTGGCCAATGTGGTGAAACCCTGTCTCTACTAAAGATACAAAAAATTAGCTGGGCGTGGTGGTGCGAGTAATCCCAGCTACTCAGGAGGCTGAGGCAGAAGAATTGTGCCATTGCACCAGCCTGAGTGACAGGGTGAGACTCCATCTCAAAAAAACAAAAAATAAAAATAAAAAAGGAAAATTAGCAAGATCTGTCTGTTAACTGACTGAATAAAGAAATTGAAGTAAAAGGCAAGTCGGAGATTATTACAAATGTTCAATGATGTGGATCTGAGAAATAGAGACACCATGGAAAAACAGGAGGACAATTGATTAAAGGGAGAGAGAAACAAATGAGGAGTGTGGTGTTGTATAAATTGAGTTGGTGGTGAAAGTGTGATGTCCAATAATGATAACTAACCTTTATTATTTACTATGTGCCAGACACTGGGTGTTTTACACATGTAAATGTATTTTATCGTTTATTTCATCCTCAAGGAAACTGTTTGAGACAGATACTCTTATTATCTCCATTTTATGAAGGATGAGAAGTTAAAGATGACCCCAAGTTTATACAGTTAAATTGGGATTTAAACCCAAGCCATCTGAATCCAGTGCTTATTCTAGACCATCACTTTGCTTAACTACCTCTCAGGAAGTCCAAGCTCTGACAGGAAGTCAAGACTGAACATTATGGTTGAGAGTCATCAGTGCAGACGTGTTCACTGCAGTTATGGGGATGGATGAGCTTTCTGAGGGAGGAAGCACGCAGATAGGACAGCAGGTGACCAAGGATGAATCCCAGAGGAGGCCTACAATGAGAAGTCAACACAGGGAAGGGTGCAGAGGCCCCCGAGTGTGAAGGAGACTGGAGAACAGCCCAAAGGCTTGGCCTTCAAAGGATTGGTTTGGTGATGGGTTTGAAGATGGAAGTCAGGGTTAAGAAGTGAAAGCTCAGGCTGGGCGTGGTGGCTCATGCCTATAATCCCAGCACTTTGGGAGGCCAAGGGGGGCAGATCACTTGAGGTCAGGAGTTCAAGACCAGCCTGGCCACATAGAGAAACCCTGTCTTCACTAAAAATAAAAAAAATTAGCCAGGCGTGGTGGCATGTGCCTGTAATCCCAGCTACTCGGGAGGCTGAGGTGGGAGAATTGCTTGAACCTAGGAGGCGGAGGTTGCGGTGAGCTGAGTTAGCACCACTGCACTCCAGCCTGGGCAACAGAGTGAGACTCCATCTCAATATTAAAAAAAAAAAGTGAAAGCTCTATCCATGATTGGAGGGGGAAGCGACAAAGCTTAGTCAGGGAAATGAAGAAGAAAGAACAGAAAGGCCAAATGAAGGGTTTGCTTGTCTTCCCTTTACCTCCCCTGCAACACACACAAAATAAGAGGGACCTATGCCCCAAGAATATAGAGGAAAGAGGGAGGATGTAATGTGGAAAAGGAAGGGTGCACATGTGAAAGAAAAAATCCTGCAGGCACCGTAAAAGGAGAGAATCAACAGCTTTTACTGTAGCTGTGAGGAGAGGACTACTGCATTGTCAATGGTGGAAATGAGCCTTAAAATCAGATCACTCATGTGGCCCTTGAGATAGACACACTATATTGAGGAGGATAAACCTGAATATGCAATTTCTTCACCAATTTATTTATTTAGCAAAGAAATACATGTGGCATTTCCACTTGTCATTTAGGCATCTCAAAACCAGTAAATCCAAAATAACCCTTAACTTCTCACCTTGCAACTGGTTCCTCTGTTTCCCCCTTCATCCTCCGAGTTGTTTAGGTTAAAAACTTTGGTTTCATCCTTAACTTTTATCTTTCTCTCATGCATAACATTTAACTAATCAGCAAGCCTTGTCTACTCTGCTTTAAGATCTATCAATAATAGGATCACTTCTTCACTGATACTACCTTACTCTTAGCCACTGGTAATATTTGCCTGGACTGGGAGGGTCTACCTGCTCCCATCCTTGTCCTGTTGCCATCTATTTTCTTCACAGATGCAAGGGTAAGTTTTTTAACAATGTGGATTGTATTGTGAGACTATGATGTTCAGAACTTTGCAATGGATTTCCGTGTCTTGGAATAAAATCCAAAGTTCTAGCCACAGCCTCCGAGGTCATCACCTACAATTACCCCCAGAGCTTCCTCTGCTCCAGCCACATTAACTTTCTTGTTCTTGTCTCAGGGTTTTTGCATATGCTGTTCCTTATGCAACAGCATATGGAACAGATTCATTCATTCAACAAATGTTTGTTGAGTACCAAGTACACTCCAAGTTGTTGGGATATGTCAGTAAACAAGGTGGACAAAGAACCTTGCCCTTGCTGGCCTTACTTTCCTAGCATACTTGCATCTCTCACCCCCTTTGCTCAGATGTCACTTATCAGAGAGGTCTTTAACAGTACGCTTTCAAACAGTGATCCCTCCCCCACACCCCCTCATCACATATTCCTTTATGCAGGTTTATTTTACTTAATAATTCCTATCACCACCTGACACATGATATAATTCTTTCTTTCTTTCTTACCTGTCTCCCTCCAGTAGAATGCAAGCTCCATAGCAGGGACTTTCCTGTTTTAGTGTCTGCCATAGTTCTAGAACTGCATCTAGCACATAAAAGGTGCATTCACATATTTACAGAATAAATTAATGCATGTGCAGGGTGGGCACTTTTAATTTGGAAATTCATGTCAACAATTCTGGGAAGATTTCTTGCATTGTTTCTTTAGTAATTTCCTTCTCTACATTTTTTTTTTCTAATTTTCTCTTTTTTTAAACAGAGGTGTTATGATGTCATATTCTGGGTCTTCCTGATGACTGTTGACTTTCATTGTCTTTTAATTGATTATTTTCTTTTTGTTCTAGTTTCCAAGAGATTTCCTCAGCTTTATTTTCTAACTCTTATACACCATTTAAAAATTCTCCTATAATGATTTTAGTTTCTAAGAGTCCTTTTATGTTCTCTCATTGTTTCTATTACATTGGTATGATCATTTTATTTACAAGCTGGACTGAATAGGGGAAAGACTTTATTATTTCCCATTTCTCCCTGCTAAATCCCATTCCTGGATGCAATCTCATCTAGGTTCCAAACTTCTTCAGTTACTCCTAGTTAGGAAGTAAAAAAAATCCTTTGGTTACTTTTAGTCACAAGAACAGCCTCGTTTTCGTGATTTTTAAAGTTCTCATGAAGCATAAAACTCTGATCTGGTTCCCTTTTCCCTTCTTCCTGTCTTCCTACCTTCCCAACCATGTGCCTAGTTAGGGCTTGGATATCCGTGTTTGGAGAGATGCGTAACTGACATTTCTACTTCTCTGCTTCTCCTTCTACTACTCTCTGCTTTCTAGATGCTATTTCTGACATTTTCAGAGCTAGGCTCAGAAGAACAGAGGATTAATGAAAAAAGACCTTTTGTGGCTTGTGCAGTTTGTAATCCGATGATTTCCTCTGAGGTGGCAGGTGCACAATTGCTGGCTCTTTCCCTTGAGGGATGTGTTTGGAGGCCTACCCAGTGAGGACCTCTGACTGCAACTCCCTTTTTGTGGACAGGGCTGCACTTCAGGGACCACACTGATCTCACTCTCATCACCTGAACTTCTGGCAATCCACAGTTGGGTCACACTTCCCCTTCAGGGAATACTGTTAGGTAGGATTGAACATGACTCCAGGTTGGTCCTCGCCATCTGTCTAGCTTGGCCCATGAGAGCTCATACATTCTTGCCCTGTTATGCATATTGTTCCTAATGCACCCTCCTCTCTTCATTCTGCTGTTAAACCAACTCCAGCTGCAAACTTTCCCCATTGCATTTCTCCCAATTAGATAATAGCCACTCCGTCTCACAAAGTCTAGGGAGCACATAGGAAGTTCTCCAAATTGTCCCGTTAAAGTTTTTACATTCAATTTGAAGTTTAAGAACGCATACCCTTTCCTCCCTCCAAAAGTACATTCAAGGAAGCATTGTGTAGGGCACAGTACTTGGAAGAGACTAGAGAATTGAGGACTGTAGATTTTAATTTTTCTTCGACCAGAGGGGGAAAAAGGACTTTCTAATAATGCGGCCCTGTAAGCTGCCTAACAGTTCACCTGCTACTGAGGGGAGCAGAAATGTCCCAGCTCTGGCTCCAGAGTAGGAATGCATCCCTGACATGTTGCTTTACTCCCAAGATCTATATCTCTTATCCACAATGTTCTAGAATAGTCAAAATATATGCCTCTGGTAGTCACAGAGACAAGGACATAATATTAGAAGAAATATTGTGACAATTAATAGTACTTACATAGATTTTGAAGGACTGTTAGAGAAGAGTTGCTAAGGTAGGATGAGGAGCATCAGACCGACCTGGGTTTGACTTTTAGCTCTGTCACTGATTAGCATGTGACCTCAGGCAAGTTATTAAACATCTCAGATTTTTATCTGCCAAAAAATATTAACAGTAACACCTACATCCTACATAGTAGAGTTGTCCGTATGCCAGGCAGCCTGTTGGTCACTCCACACCATCAGTGCCATGCCTGTCCAAGGCTGGGAACTACCTTTCCCAGAATCTCCTTTCTTATGTAATTCTGGGTTGGAGGTAGTCAATGAGACTTTGAGTTTGCGACTTGTGCAAGACTTGGTAGGCAGAAGTGAGGGGAGACCATTGTTCTCAGGGTAAATCTTGCTGAGGTTTATCAGACAGGGTCACCAGATGTGAGAGTCCATAGTCCTTTCTAAGAGCTCTCACTCTGTAGTGATGGCAGGATTCTCAGTCTTCACCCATCAGCTCCCTACCCATACATACTCCAGGCTTTAGGCTGAAGTCATCAGCAACTTTTTTTTCCAGTCTTTGGGCTGTCACTGTCTCGACTTTCACTACTTTACCTTCTCTCACATCTGGGCAAGCTTGCATTTCTATATGAAGCCCTTTATTCCTGTACAACCTATAGTGGCTCTGATTTCCCGACTGAAACATTATGGTACAGCATGGACAATCTAAAGACATGTAGCAAGGACTTAATCAATCATAGCCAATACTAATAATAATCAGAAAAAGTATTGTTTAGAATAATTTGAGACTAAGAGATGACTGAAGTGAAACTATGTGAGTTCCATTGTTTAGGAACAGCAAAGATGAGGAAGGATACAAAAGGAGACATTCTTCATAGCCTAATGACAAGAACTTCTCCCATTTCTGTAACACTTTTCAATTCACAAAGTGTTTGCACATCAGCTGTCCCTATAGTTGCAGAGTTTAGCTTTCCAATCAATGAATTCATCACATGCTTTATGACATGTACGGTTGTTACTGTGCTGCATGGTAATTAGGCATAAGTGGTAGTAGCTGGTTTATAAATGACTGCAATTGGAATTAATTTTAGGGAGCCAATTTTTTTTTTGGTTCACAAATATGGACAATTTTCCTTCATATCGTGTTTTATAGTCTCATAGATAAAAAGACAAGTCTGCACAGCTCCTCAGATCCAGTTCCTTTTTTCTTGCTCTCTTCTAGGGCTGGGGTTTCTTTATACCCAATTCCCATCCTTCCTTTGGCTATGGACGTCATAAGCAGATGTCCTGTTGGCTCCTGGATCTGGCTTTCCTCATCGTTTGAATGGCACCAACATTACCAGAATGTCTGGAAGCACAGGGCTGTGGATGATCCGCCCCAGGAGCAAAACATAACCACTTTGCCACAAAGCAAGGAAGGGGAGACCACTCTAGGGAAGGGAAAGGAGGAGATGCAGATCCAGTGTTTTGTCTCTGAGAGTTTTGAACCAGAAGTAGCCTGGAAAGCTTATGAAAAAGATAAAGGATTCTTTTTAGGATCCTGGCAGTAGGAGGAGTCAGTTCTTTGCTAAGGCAGGAACCGGACAGGATGTGGCAATGTTCCATCTGGGACATTATATTGCAGATAATATAATTTATTCTAGCTCTTCAAAACAGAAAGGGTATTTTCAGGGTATTCAGTAGTGAGGAAGACCTATTGCAATACTAGTCTACCAATTCTTCATTTTTCCTTTACAACGTGACTCTGCCACTTCTTCCATGAAGGGGTTGAGTCTATTTCCCTAGCCCTTGAATCTGGGATGGCCTTTTAATCTGCTTTGGCTAACAGAATGTGGTAGAGGTGATGGTATGCTGTTTCAAAGCCAAGTCCTCAAGAGGCTTCACATACTTTGGAATCCTTTGGAATCCTCCATACTTTGGATCCCCTTTGGAATCTTTCCTTTTCCATGAGAACAATCCAGGCTAGCCTGCTAGAAGATGAGAGCCCATGTGGAACGATGAGGAGTTGTCCTAGCTGAAGCCATCTGAGACCAGCCAATTTCTAGCTAACCCATCAGCTGGCCACAAATCCACAAGCAGGCTTAGTGGGATTAGCTAAGCTCAGCCTACATCAGCAGAGCTGGCCAACTGACCCAGAGATTCATAAGCAATAATAAATGGTTATTATTTTAAGTTGCTGCATTTGAGAGTGTTTGTTATACAGCATTATTGTGGCAACCGATTATTGATACAAGTGGCTTAAAGAATCATTACAAGAGCTGAAGAAGTAGTATCTAGGGCCACATCACAGAACAGACTCACTAAAGGAGCCTACAGTCAGGAAGTCGTGGAACCAAGAATCTGCCTGCTAAGTTGAGACGCCTTTGCTACAAGCTCCGACTTCACCTCTGCTATGACCAGGAAGCTGCTGGTAGAGCTGCCAACTCCAGAACCATGCTGCTGTTGCTGCTACTGTCATGATTTATACCAATGCAAACCTGTGCTCTGCTTTTTTCCCATCTAACTCAGTTTATGCAAGTGCTTCTGATCAGCAGAATGTAAATTATACCCACACTTCAGTTGCAAAGGGGTCTAAGGTCAAAAGGATTTTTAGTTTTCCAGCTACTGCAGTAGGAGAAGGAGGTTGGCATGAATTTGGAATGAGTCAGTCTCAGCATCACCACAGCATGATTAACTAAAATACGTATGATTCCTGAAACTTATTCCATAGATAGTGCTCAATGATACTAAAACAACATATTTATATGTGCAGTATTTTACTTCTGGACATATCATGCTACACTGTCAACCATCATTCATTCAATTAATAGAAGTTGAGAGGTTGAAGGATGAATTGAATAACACAATACTAAGACTTTATGAACTAATTGCTCCAGCAAAATACATGTAAAAATCTTTTTTTTTTTTTTTTTTTGAGATGGAGTCTCGCTGTGTCACCCAGGCTGGAGTGCAGTGGTGCAATCTCAGCTCACTGCAATCTCCACCTCCTGGGTTTAAGCAATTCTCCTGCCTCAGCCTCCTGAGTAGCTGGGATTACGGGTGTACGCCACCACACCTGGATAATTTTTGTATTTTTAGTAGAGACGGGGTTTCATCTTGTTGGCCAGGCTGGTCTCGAACTCCTGACCTTGTGATCCGCCTGCTTCGGCCTCCCAAAGTGCTGGGATTACAGGCATGAGCCACCGCGCCAGGCCTTAAGAAATAAAAATCTCTTAAGGGAATCAACAATTATAATCCACAAAGGAGAGGAAACTGACTTTATGTTCTGAAAAATTTTTGGTCCCTTATTGATACTTCAGATACCATTATCAGTAGAAAGACCGGCGATTTCAGAAAGAATAATAGTAGCAATCTGGACTTAATCTGCAGTTATTTTAATTATTTATTTATTTATTCGAGATGGAGTCTCGCTCTGTCACCCAGGCTGGAGTACAGTGGTGCAATCTCGGCACACTGCAACCTCTGCCTCCTGGGTTCAAGCAGTTCTTCTGCCTCAGCCTCCCGAGTAGCTGAAACTTACAGGCGTGTGTCACCATGCCCGGCTAATTTTTGTATTTTTAGTACAGAGGGGGTTTCACCATATTGGCCAGGCTGGTCTCAAACTCCGGACCTTGTGATCCGCCTGCCTCAGCCTCCCAAAGTGCTGGGATTACAGGTGCACGTACATTATCCGTGATAAAAGAAATATTTCAAAATTTATTTTGGCATAAAGGTAGAGATTTACAAGATTCTTAGAAAGGCTGATCTGACCTTAAGACACAGAATCCGATTTGATGAGATGAGAGAATTCATGCTTTCAAATCAGCAATTAGCAATTCTAGAAAATATCTGCGTCCCTGTGAGGACTTTTCAAAGAGATGGTGGTTTAGGATGATAAATAATCAATGAAGAAAAGGAAAGGGAATTCTTAGAACAGAATCATACAGTGAAGGTATTAAAATGAAAGAAATTTTGTGCCCCAAATGTATTCCCTGGACCTTGTTCAGCTGTAGTACAACATTATTATTATGGTATGTGAGGCTTGCCAGTGGTTTATGCCTTACTGAGAATTACTTTACTCAGCCGTGGCCTTGTATGGTGAGGAGTCCTTTCGGCTCACCAAAAAGAGAAAAAAAAAAGAGTCGTGTTGTCAAGAGAACCTGGAGTCCCTCCAAAAGGTGCCCCACTGATTCAAAAGCCAGACACTCCCTTGTCAACAAAGGCATCTCACGGCTAAAAGTCTGGAGGGCAAATTGCACTTGGCTCATTGCTAAGTCTTAATCATAGACCCCATTTATTTGATTCTTACTGACATTAATGTGAAGTATCAGCAATTTTGCTTCTCAGACAGAATCCATGGATTTAATTTTGTCATTTTTTTTTAGTTGTGCAATCAGAAATTCATTCATAGGAGGAAAAATCAGTTAATACCTATGGAAACATGCAAAAGAAAGTGGTTGTCAGACTGATTGCTTTTTGGCAAAGGCTAAGCTCAAGATTTACCAATGAAAGCCCAATTAAGTGTGACCTGAGAGAAAGTTAACAGAGTTAAAGAGCATTACTAAGCCCGAAGACTGGCATTTCAGTTATCTTGTAAGGTATTTCAGAGAAAATTACATATATGTAAACATAAGGCTGTGTATCACTATATCGATAAAACAGTAGTTTCTAAAACAGCTTTACTGATTTCTGAAGCAACAAGAAAAAAAAAAGACAACAGAAAGCAAGTAATTTACCTTTTTGGGAACCGATCTTGAGCAATGTTAGTTGAATCTTCTCAAGGAACATCTGGCTTGGATTCAGCTACCCAGGGCAGAACAAAAAAAGTGAAAGGCCTCTAGATCAGGTGTTTCCCAGGATGGAATTTAAATTCAGCTCCTTTGTCCTGTCTGCTCTTTAATCATCTATCTTAGATCAAACTTTCTGGCTCCAGGTTTAAAAGCATCTTTAAAATACCAAGGTGCTCACATTTAGCCCCTTTCTCACTTTCTCCTTTCTTTTTATTTTCTGTGTTCTTTGTGTACGTATTGATCTCCCATTAGAAGATTATAATTATATTTGAAGACAGGGGCTATGTCTTATTCATCTTTGTACCTCCCTTCTTCAACCCTCGTCTGATGTGTTTGCTCATATACATTTTTCTTTTGTTAAATAAAAATAAATATAGTTACAGGCAAATACAAATTCTCCACTGTTTCAACTGCTACTGAGAAAATGATAGGAGATTATTAATTTGTGAAGTGGTCAACTTCCTTTTTTAATAGAATGAGTAGTAGATGAGGATATTTTATATTTCAAGTGCAAATAAAATTTGCCTCAAAGGATTTTGATGTTTTTGTCTCTAAAAGGAGCAACAGCCTTATCGTGATGTATATGTCAAGATAAATCTAGAAAGGGCCAATGGAAAAAGTTATTTTATTTAAGGAGAATAGCCTCAGTGGTAACTATCAATACCTTAAAGTTTCCATATCTTACCAGTAAACTGAATAAAATGCTCTTTTCTTTATAGCTGCCGCTAATGGAGTTGGACTCGTGAGTGAGGGAGAAAGTGCCTGTGAATGACATCATTATACGACATCATAGGACAGTTTTTTCATTCTTTTATTCACTTGTCTTTCTTTTATCTCAACTGATGGTATACCATAAACAGTCTTCTAAGCCTTGCTTTTTTTCTTTGAGAGTCTTCTATGTTAGCTCATAAAGGGGTGCTTCTTGCTTGTTAGGGGTTGTATGGAAGTGTGCAAGTTAATAAGCTGTTGCATGTCAGTTCTAGTCTCACCCTTCAGACTCTGCAAATCACATGGCCAGCTCCCTGTTATGTTTGCCAAGAAAGGAGGCTAGGGAAAGACTGGGATGCTCTGTTTTGCTTGCTGTTCCTCCCTGCAGCACCTGAACAGTGATCTTCTACCCCACAGTGGCAGTTCATTGCAGTCTCCAGCTTTTCTCTTTTCCAGACGTTCCCAGAGGCAGTCTCTTTTCGTCCCCTCAGAGGCACCCCACCAGTGGGGCAGTGGCCCTTTCTCAGCGGTCTGACCAACTCCAGGAGGCCTCTCCTACAAACCTCCGCATTCTAATAACCTCAACATTTTCCTTTTGTTCTCTCAGCCTTACAGTATGAGCTGCTTCCTGGGGTTCCTCTTCTTTATCCTTTTGGCTTTAAGTTCTCCAATAGCTAATGAACCAATAGCTTATATTAAGTTCTCTTTGTTGAAATACCTAGTGTAGGGTCTGTTTTCCTAGCTGGACCTAACATATCTATGCAGGATCAGAAGGCCCAAAGGAGCAGAACAACTTGTGCTACTCTTTGGATTTGGATGAACCGTAATGTATTTGACTAGTTCTCTCTAAATGGACATTTAGGTTGTTTTCAACCTTTTGTAACTAGAAACAGTACATTAAACAACCTTAAATGAATATTTTTGTCACATATGTGTGAGTCTATCTGTAAGATAAATTTATAGAAGAGGAACTCCTGGATCAAATTGCCAAAATGCCCTTCATAGAGGTTGCGCAAATTCAGTCTCTCACGGGCAATAGACAGAAATCTATTCCTGTGAGAAACAGAGAAATCAACAAAGGGAAGAGTGAGCCAGGTGTGATACCATTGTCCTAGTAAGAGGGCCTTAGCTAGTGGAAGACAGAAGCACAGCATGAGATCTGTCACTTGAGGAATTACCTTTTGGCTTAGACTCCATGGTCTTCATTTTGAGCCCTTTGGCGATGAGAAAGGCTAAAATTCAAATGAAAAGAAGGCTCTCTAAGACATAGTGTTACTCACTTCAAAGAGGGTAATGCAAAAAGGAGACGTGCTTTGCCATAGATTACCACCAATGCCAGGCAGTTTGAGGAGCGGCTGTGCCCAGTTGCTGTGCCCATTGGAGACTTAGTACCAAGCTAAAGTGGCTGTGATAGCCAGCAGCAAGAGTGACACCTACAGATGCATGGCTATTGGAACAAGCGGCAGTGCTGACCGGCATACGCTACGTGGTTGCTGCGAGCACATGTGAAATACCTCCTAGGGACTCCCCAAAACATGGGTGGAACTTTGTAGGGTACTGGGTACTGTTTCCTGCAGTAGCAGAGAAGATAAGAGCTGGTAAAACACAGGCTACAAAACTCATTTACTAAGGTAGTCACTTTTTTTTTTCCATTTCTATATCTTTGCCTCTTAAACTTGGGTAGGCTTTTGTTTAACAATAGCAAAGTAAAATCTTCTTCCTTAAGTCTTTATGATACTTCTCTAGCAAGCCTGGATGTGACTGAGTTATTTTTACCATCTGCTGTTTGGTTTTCCTGTCATTTACTCCCTGCTCAGCAGAGCTCTTCTGCAGTGATCATTGCCCTTGTTTAGCAGGCAGGCTACATTCTACACACTTGCTTTTGCTAATTTCACCTTAGCATTTTGTGGTAACAAAGCTGTGTGCACAACCAAAGTTGTGCCTTTCTTACTCTGTAAGATGGGCTGCCTTCCTGCAGATGACTTTTGTTTTATGTTCCACTGTGTCTTGTTTATGCCATTCTTAATTTACACGACAGAGATGCTGTCATCACCAATTAACGTTAATCAAGGGCCCCCTGGAGGCATGGCTGCATTGGGACTAATTTAATATGCTCTTTGTTCCAGATATCAGGTGGCTTCTTCAAATGAGTTTTTAAGTATCTCAATGATGATGAAGAAGAACAGAGACATCAATCAGGATTCAGGAAGACAGCTTTTGCGGAAAATGCTTAAAGGGAAGCATCAAGGATTGGTGTTGATATTTGAAAGTTTAAGAGAGGTATACTTTTATTCAGTCAACACATGACAAATGTAAAAGGCACTCATTTGTTGTTCCTGGAAGAAGCTTGGCAGCATTCCATTCAGACATCTGCCCTTTCATCATACCACTTTTTACTTATTGCAGTCTTTTCAGTCTGAATATTTCCTCCTGAGGCATTTTCTGCCCTCAGAAATGACTCCCTGCTCCCAGATCCTGTGGCCCTTATTATTGACACCTTCCATTTAGAAATTTAGCACGTCACATTACACCATTATTGAATAAATAATGAATAAATAAATGAATAAATAAAGATGTATGTCCTTCCCAAGTATATCAGAGAACTATCTGGACAATTTCTTTCTTTCCCAATTCTCAGAATCAGCAGTATTCTGTCAAGAAACATTTATCGACGATGATGGCAATAGTCGATTAAAATCAGATGAAGTTTTATTTTTAAAAAAAGGTTGAGAGGAGAGACAAGGCTGAAGGTTTGGAAGTTGAGACTCACAACCATCTTTAATAAACGTTTTCTCATCTAAGGGCTGTATGTATATCATTTTGGGGAGGGTGGAGATTGAGGGAGGAAGAACATCACTGGAGGAAGAGACAGCAGTTTGTCTTTCGAGTTTCAATAAAGTTTCAAAAATCCTGCCTAAGTTATTTTTTTTTTTGGCTTTTCCCTTTTGATGTGACAATAAACTGTAATGCGGCTGTCGTTTGTACGAACCGATATTCAGCAGAATATATCTGAGCACTTTCAGAAAAAGAAGCGTTCGGTTCTGTCATAGATTTTAGAATGAAGAACACACTTTCACCTTTGATGCTGTCAAGCACCTGGGCCAGCGAGGCTTGCGGCTGGCGAATTCCACCAGCAAGCAGACGCATTGCTGCGCAGGACCCCGCAAACCAGGGGCCAGTCCACCCAACCCAGGAAGGCACCCCCGGGGTCCCGCCCAGCCCGGTTCCGGGAGCCTTATTGGCCGGCCTTCCGCCTGCCATCTCTATCAGCCCCAGGGATTTGGCACGGGAGGTAGGCGGCTCCCTTTCGGCCACTCATTGGTCAAATCCTAATGGAAGTAAGGCACTCTGCGAGTCTTTATTGGTCCCTAGGCTCCAAAATGGGCGGGGAAAAACAGACCGACGGGGCTCTAGGCGGGAAGCACGGAGTGCGCCGGCGCGTAGTCGGGGACGCCGGGCCGAGGCTTTGCTAGGTAACAGACTGTTATCGCCCCGCCCCCTCGGAGCTTTTTGTCCAGTTAACTGTCGGAGTGGCGGGGGCTCCGGCGCCGGGCGACATGCCGGTGCGCTTCAAGGTGAGGCTGGGGTCCCCGGGCCGGAATGTTGCTGGGGGGAGCCACGGCGGGGGAGGTGTGGAGCGCCGAGGTCACGCTGCTTTTCTGCGCTGCAGCCCTCTGCCCGGCGGAAGCTGCCAGCCCCAGGGCCTGCCTGCTCGAGGGGCCTCAGAATCTGCCCGCCGCCTCTTAACCTGGTTCCCTCTCCACTCACTCACATTTGCAAGTTGCCATGTGTGGAAGAGTCACATGGTGCGAGACACATTTACTTAGGGGGACTCGAGGAGTGGAGATGGGAGGAGGCCCCTTTACGAAGAGAACTAAAGGCGACTTCAGATTGGGACACCTGTGGCCCATTTAGCTTAGTATTTAACCCCCATTACCTTTAAAACTTTATGTGGCTTTTAAAGGCTTGAGAAATGGGTTCTTAGTAAAGAGAGCGTATAAATACACATTTTTCATCGTTGTGCATTCTTAGGGTATGTTAAAAGTTCCAGGTAGCTGGTAGCTGTCAGGGACTAGCACCCTGCAACTTAACAGGTGGCCACAGCGTCCCACATCTCCTGACTCATTTATCTTAAAGGGGTGTATTCAGAATGGAAGGGGAGTTTGCCTTTTGTTGACTTTATCAAATAGCAAAAGGTCCTAGGCATGGTACATAATATTGTGTACTCGGTGAAAACCTGGGATAAATTTAGAATGATGAGAATTTAGATTGTCACTAGTTATCCGACAAGAACTCATGCTTTGGAATCAGATAATCAGTGAAAGGGTAACCTCTGAGCCTGGAATTCCTGGTAGCATCTGCCTCAAGTGGTGTTGTGGATTAAAGGATATAACACGTGTGAACTGCTTAGCACAGGGCTGGGTGAATATTAGCTCTTATTAAGGAGCTCGTCTGTGTTTAATTTTCCGTCTTAAGTCTCTTTTGGGAGGTTCAGAAATTATTTTTCACTGATGTCTGCTTTAAAACATCATTCATTAACTGGACTGTACTCAAAGTGTACTTTGCATTACAGGGGCTGAGTGAATACCAGAGGAACTTCCTGTGGAAAAAGTCTTATTTGTCAGAGTCTTGTAATTCCTCCGTGGGGCGAAAGTACCCATGGGCTGGACTTAGATCAGATCAATTAGGTAAGTTGAGCAGGCTAATAGCCGTTCTAACCTGGGCTAAGTTTATAACTTGGGCCAAGCCGTTATAACTTGGGCTAAGTAAACCTTGGGCTAAGTTTACCAAATGATATATTAAAAGTTCAGTTGGCCTGGTTGATTTATTCATTTGTTAATCAAGTATTTATTGAAGGTTTACTATGAGCCAGGACTATTCCCAGCAGCTAGCGTGGCAGGCCAGGTTTCACTAATGGAGGCCTCCATCACAACTGTTTTGGTACTGACTGAGTGGTTAAGTTAAATATTGAAAGTTAAGAAAAGCCAGTGCCCTTACACAAAGGCTGGGATGTCACAAAAGCCCATCAAGAGTATTGCCTAGGCCTTTCCTGGGCCGTAAAGCATGACAAAATAAGGAATTCTTAACAGGATCCATTTAGGATTAAAGAAGTTTACTGGGGGTCTGCAGAAACTCCCCAGGCCTCCACAAACAAATTTATTGGCGGTCTGAAGGAACTCCTCAAACCTCCGTGATTCAGCAGGAGACAAGATAAGGGTAATCAGCCCAGCACCTAGACCCATTTAGATTAGCTAAATTTACTGATGCTCCAGAAGAAGGTCTTCAGGACTCAGACCCTAGTTATAGATTAAAAGAAGTTAATCACTTATACCCTTAGACGAATGCACACTTACACGTAGACATATAGCTTAGAAGGTATATAAGCTCTGAAAAACTTTGTAATTTGGGGTTCGTCTGGCGATAATTTGCAGGCCTTCTCCCCGTAACTGGTTATAGAAATAAAAACTCTCTTTCTGCCTAGTTCATCTGCATCTCATTATTGGCTGAGAGAAATAGCAGCCTGACCCTCAGTTTGGTCTGGGAACACTAGGGATATAACCCTGAACCAAAGTCCCTTAACTGTGGAGAGAAACAGTAGGCAAGTCACTCAATAATTAAGGGAATTTCAGGTTTTTATATAAAATTGTAGGGAAGTGTGATAGATAACATGCGGGAGGGGTGGATTGGAGGGAAAACGCCTTAGATTAGATGGTTGGGAAAGGCTCTTTTGAGGAGGTGATATTTGAGCTGAGACCTGAAAACTGAGGGGACAATGCTGGGGAAGAGTGCTCCCAAGGTCTTGAGAAATGGAAGCTTAGGGAGATTAGGTTGCTGCCCCAGCTTTACAGCTAGTAAGTGGCAGAACCATGATTTGAAATCAAGTCTGTTTTGTGCAAAGCATGTAATTTCAGAGGTCATGTTCTTGTTATCACACATGCCTCCTCCCTGTGTCCCAGGGAAGTCAGAGTCCTGGGCCAGAGTTTCCCAGAGGGTGATAGAACAGAAGGGAGACAGACTGACCTCATTTTACCTGCTTGTTTAATTCTTCCTTACTAGTATATTAGATCTCTGAGAGTAGGGCTCTGTCTTATTCACCACCTTGTTCCTACCCAGTACCTAACACAGGCCTTGGAACATTCTATTGCTTCTTGAAACTATTTTTTGGATGAATGAATAAGCCTAAATTTGAATCTACAATAGCTGTGTGATGTTGGGCAAATTGAGCTAGTTTCACCAAGTGAGATTTTAGGAAGCCTGTTGCATAGGATTGCTGGGAGGGTTTAAATGAGATGTTGCCTATTAAGGGCCTGGTTTGAGTACACAGATCAGTGCTTAGTGCCCCACATGTGATGTGTGTGAGAATGGCATGTAAGTCACATAAATGTTAGATGTTTGAAGCCAGGAAAAGACTTATGGGTAGGGTACCAAGCCTGGGAAGTTAGTAAGACGAGGAGGTATTTTCAGAATTAGGTTTAGAGAACAAAGGGAAGAGTGGGCAAGAGTGAGTGTCTCTTTTAGGGTTCCTCTGAAGCATCACGATCTGACCCAGCGCCAAACTTCAGAGACTGGGTGTCCCTGCTTCTCCGGCAGGGTGCTAGGAAAATCCCTCTGCTCATAATCCTCTTTTTACAAATGACCAGAAATTCCCATATTTGAGCCTCCATTAGATTAAGAATCCAAATAAATCTCTGTTTAAGTATAGATATCCCACCCTGCTGAGCGCCTACAGGGCTATTACGACACTGGAAAATTCATTAAACTGGGTAGTTGTCCAATAACATTTCAGCTTAGATCAGCTGCATTTGAGGGGAAGGTGATGAGACCATGAGAACAAAGCCACCTTAGAGCATGGTATATAATGAAGGAAGTAATGGACTAGGGGAGGAACGTTAGTGGGGAATTTTAGGGAGGGACTGAGCAAGAATTCCAGAATGCTCAGAATGGGAGGTGGGAGGTTAGCAAAAAAACAACAGCAGTGTTACCCAGGATGGCTGTCCCTTCTTTTAGAGTAGTGTATTTTTACCCTGGGATTTGCTGGTGCTGGGAGACAACGGCAGACCACTTGAGAATCTTCTTTCATTTTGCTCTTCTACCAAAAACCTGCCTCTGTGTTAAAGCAGAGAGGAGTCTAATTGGCGATCTTCAAGCGTTTTTGCTTTTATACTTCCTAGAAAAATTTAGAAAAACATTGTGCCTCGTCACACGTTTCTAAATTGCTATTTTTTATAATAAATTTTTATGAATAGTTTTGAATGATAGAATTTCTGGTATATTGCATAGTGCTTATATATTTTACATATATTTTGTAAAAACTCTGGAACTGCCGATTTAGACCATTCAATTTTTGGAAAATGTTTATCATACAATTGGCAAAGTCAGTATTCGTTGGCAAACTAACCGGCCAAATTAGAATTATTTTCTGTGAGAAAAAGTCTGTTTATCTTTAATTAAGGTAAATGTGTTAATATGCATATGTACATTTCACATGACATCCCTCTCATATCTGAATTTTAATACTAAGAAGGTAGATGGAAAATCCATGGAGCTATATGAAATAAGATGCTGTTGCTTTGTTATTTCTAATCTCTGCCTGCTTTGCTTTGCTGTCAGATATTCTCCCTCAGGGATATGCTTTCTTGAATTGTCTCTTTGTTTGGCTCCCTACCCCTGAGGTTTTGTTCTACCTTGGGGGGATGCACTGGAGTAAGTTTCAGGCTGGTTAAAAGGTGTGTCTTTCTTCTGTAAAGTGGGAAAAGGGAGATTATGAAAGGGGTGGTGGGAAATGGAACTGCAGATGGCAGATGCAGCTCTCAGGCAGATCAGCGTCAGGCAAGAGAGCACATGTGGAGTTGAGGATCTGGAAAATGATTCCCTTAAGCTGCCCACTTCTGTTTACCCTCCTGAAACATCTTTGTGTGCCTCCAGACAGATATCCACCCAGTGTGAAGACCTGTGGTCTAGGGAAGCCTTTTAAAAGGATAAGGACCCGGGGTGACATGGCCAAGACATCTACAACAGAGGCTAAGGAGCCCTGCGTTTTACCTCATGCCCAATTTTCTTTCCACCTTCCCTTTCCATTCTGGTCTTAATCTTCCTTCTCCACCCTGCAACCGTCTTAAAGAATGGCCCTAAACTAGGGCAGTCTCTCAGTGGCTGTCATTCTGCAGAGCTGCTCTTACCTTCATAGAAGGTTAAGTTTTTGGACATTTGCTTTCCGTACAGAAATATAGAGAAATTGTATCTTAGCTGTTGTTAAAAGGGCTTATTCTTTTTTAATTCTCAAGAAATCAAGGCAGATGTAGAACCAAGATCCAGCACAGTGACATCTCATCCCTTCTCATCTTGGTCTGCTCCACATAAGAGAAGCTTTGTGAAAAGTTCCAAATTTTGACAGTACCAGGGCCCATTGTTCTGTTAAGTAGCACAGGAAAGTAATTAGAAACGAGGCAGCATGTACTGCCTGGCCTGCCAGGTTGCAATTCTAGTGACTTTTGTTAGGATAACTGGAACATTTTGTGACCTCCCCCGATTTTTAATTTTTTGTTATGGTCAAATTTTTAATGCTTTTAAAAGCAAAATTAAATATTTTATGTTGAAAAGCTGTACTTTTAAAATCCTATAATCTGAAGGATATTGTGTGTATATATAGGTACATATATCTGAACTAAATTTTAAATTTCATTTCTCCTCCACAAGTGTTCTTAAAAGTTGTCTTTGTAACTTTTTGCTTTAGTAGCTACTATTTTTGTATACCGTGTTTTGTAGGGATCACGAAAGAGCCAAGTTTTATTTCAAAAAGAAGAGTCCCTTACCATGACCCACAGATTTCAAAATCTCTGGAGTGGAATGGAGCTATCTCAGAGAGCAATGTGGTTGCATCACCAGAACCAGAAGCCCCGGAAACACCAAAATCACAAGAAGCAGAACAAAAGGATGTTACTCAAGAAAGAGTTCACTCACTAGAAGCTTCCAGGGTTCCCAAAAGAACCAGATCTCACTCTGCAGACTCCAGAGCTGAAGGGGCTTCAGATGTGGAAAATAATGAGGGTGTAACAAACCATACACCAGTTAATGAAAATGTGGAACTGGAACATTCTACCAAGGTTCTTTCAGAAAATGTAGATAATGGGGTAGGCATATTCACTGCATTTCTTTTCAAAAGCATAGAATTCTTTGTTGGTTTCGTCGTCATTGCTGTAATATTACATTTTGTGTTTCAGAATTTTCCATTGTTTTCTTATCTAATGTCTTTAAGAATAGTTGATAACAGGCTGTTGACTTTAGTTATTGTGAATTAGTTCTATTCTGACTACTCGCTATTTTGTAGTAGTTGTACTATGATATCTGTTTATTGGATGGACCTCCTGCGTCTGGATTTTATTCATCATATATTAGCACCTGAGTCCTAAGGGAGAGATCAAGTTGAGACAGAGAAGGGAAGTAGGCCCTTACTTCTGGCAGGGTGCTGAGCTGACTTCTACCTAGCCCCTTTTCAGTTTCTTATCGTGTACAAGAAGACAAACAGAAACTCAATTGATGAAATGCAAAAGGAAGGAGAGCTCTGGCTGTCTCTGAGAGATCTTGCATTTCTGCTGTCTTATGTCACAGCTGGCCTGCAGTAGGTCCCTGTGAGCACATAAGCAGAGGCTGCAGGAACTTGCGTGAGGATCTCAATGCCTTCCACATTTTTTTCTCCATTCTGTTCCACTGCTCTTCTCTGGTTCATGTCCATCACTGACTGGGACCCTGAAGAGGCATTTCAGAGTGTTGGAGAAGAATCTGTAGCTTGTTGAAAAAGCTGGGGGTGAAAGGGAACAAGGAAGGTGATGTGTGAGTTTGGCAGGCAGGAGAAGGGGTGTTCATAGAAGCAGTGTGCAGATGAGGCAAAGTGCTGGGACTTTTTGGTAATAGATTTAATTATGAATGATTAGTAGGAAAGGACTGAGAGTATTACATTTTTCCTGGGATGCCTAATAAAAGGAATTTTAAATAGTTTGACACTTGAAAAAAGATACTATTTATAAGTTGAAGAAAGTTTGCTGTACCACAATGCGCATGTAGTTAACAATTTTGTACTGTAGATTTAACATTTTGTTAAGAGGATAGATTTCATGTTATGCATTTTTACCACAATTTTTAAAAAGTTTGAATAGAAATTTTTAATGTCTTTGAGTGGATTTTTTTTTTTTGAACAGTTGGATAGACTTCTGCGTAAGAAAGCTGGATTGACTGTTGTTCCTTCATATAATGCCTTGAGAAATTCTGAATATCAAAGGCAGTTTGTTTGGAAGACTTCTAAAGAAACTGCTCCAGCTTTTTCAGCCAATCAGGTAGTTTAATGGATGTAATACATTTCTGAGTACCATTATCTTATCTAGTAATGTAGATTTACATAGAATTAAGAGTTGAAAGAAATTAAGTACTTAAGTAGCCTGGAGGTAGGTTCTAGAAAACCAAAATGAGAGTTTTGCTAAAATCATCCTGTTACTTATGATTTATGGTAGTAATATTATACTGTCCTAGGCTTCTGATGATCATTGTTGCCAGATGCAGCACATATACTAAATATGAGACAGGGTAATGAAAACTTGGGGAACTGGTAAGTTTTTGCATGCTACAAGATTTTTTTACTTATTAAAAAATTATTAAATTGATTTTATTCTAAAATGTTGTGTTTTGTTGACTAATATATTGCATGTTTCCTGTATTCTAAGAAAGGCATAACTGCTTTGAATATTTAATAAATACAAAATATGTTGACAGTAACACAAGATACGTAATTTTGTCCTTGTATCAGACAAATAGTAATAGGCATTGTCAGTATAACTATATTTGTAAAATTCAAAAGCTATAATGATGTGGTATTAGATTTCATTATACGCCTGCACAATTTTAATATTGAGATACCATTACTAATAGATTATCTGTTGTTTTACTACCTTCATCCTTTAGGCAGTTCTTAGGCTTTAAACTCTCATTTATGGTCTTAATAGTACTTCTAGGCATAGACAAGAAATACCTCCACTTGGAATATCTCTAGAGACCTATAATGGCTTAGTCGGTTTTTTCTTCTGGTCTTTGTGTTTTTCTTTATAAATACACACACTTTCACACACCCTCACATTCATTTTCTCCTGTACGTCAACATTCACTTGTATATTGTGTATAGCCCTAAGAACTGACAGGATAATTAGATTCAGCAAGACAATAACATCTAGTCATCTTACATTAAGATAAAAAAAAACCAGTGATCCTATAAATTGTGGCAGCTTTGGGCTTAATTATTATTCAATTTTTAAAATACCTTTGAAATTTATATAACATTTTAAGAACCTGTGAAGTAACAAAGTGATAAATACCCTTTATTAACCTAGTAAATAGGATCAGTACTTCTTTTGCTTGCCTACAGGTTTTTTTGGAGATTAAGTGTACCTAAAACATTACTTACAACCTGAAAATTGTAATTATTCAGTTTTTTTATAGAGTATTTGACCTTTAAAATAGAGCTGATTCAAATCAAAGCCCTATCATCATCAAATAGGGCTTTTACATGTCAGTGAAAGCGTTGTGTAGAAACGTTGCTTTTATAAGAGAAATCACTAGCGATATATTCACCAGTAGTTTTACTGCTTTCTTTAAAAAGTGTCTCACATACTTTTTCTAGAAGGAAATGCTCATGGTTAGTTCAAAACATATTGAATTCAGAGTCTATGGATTGAAGAGCTTTGAGACAGCTTTCAATGCTTGTTGATAGGAAACCTCTAAAAAGGTTGTTCATTTCTGTTTTATCAGGCACCTGCTTTCTGAAAGCATGTCTTATATTAATATGTAAAGGAGTCAGAACAGTTTTTGGCAGGAAAGTCCTTGAGGTTATACTGTACTAAAAAGGATAAACTGTTTAGATCTGATCTGTATGAAGATGTACTATTCAGCGTTACAAAGCAGTAATATAACTTGTTTGAGTTCCCTATCTTTTCCATTTGCTTTCCTTGTGATCAGTGGTAATATGCCGTGAAATAGAAACCATATTGTGAAGTAGTAAGGATAAAAGGAAATATTTAACAATAGAAGTGTAGTAATTGCTCAGAACATTTTCTTTGCCTTAATAAAATACGCTGAAAATAAGCCAAGGGAAGAAAAGCTAAACAAATTGAACATATTAGGTATTCAAAAATGTCAAGAATTTTCTATTAAGGCAGGAAGAAAAAAAATCGTGTCAGGGAGGAAGAAAAAAACCTGTAGAACTGACAACAGAGTTGCCTTAAAGCTAATGTCTATGTCATATGAAAATATGCCAATGTTTATTTTGGTTATAAGCTATATTTTGATTACAAAACTATTATTCAAAACATAGTAATGAGTATATAAAGTTGACCTTTGGATGTTAATAATATATGTGAAATGAAATTAAAATCATATATAACTTTGCTATTTTTTTGTCCTGTATTTCAACTTCATGTTTTGTTAAGTAATTGAAGACCAAAGTTAGGCATATTTAATCAACAAAACTAAACTAAAATAATTTTTGTTTTAAGGTTTTCCACAATAAAAGCCAGTTTGTTCCACCATTCAAAGGTAACTCAATCATCCATGAAACTGAATACAAAAGAAATTTCAAGGGTTTATCTCCAGTGAAAGAACCGAAATTAAGAAATGATTTGAGAGAAAACAGAAATCTTGAAACAGTATCTCCTGAAAAGAAGGTATTCATCAACTTTTAACCTTACAAAACAAAATCCCCATTATTTTAGATTCTCCACATTTTTGTTTACTTATTACCACCTGGGAGTTTTTGGTTTTCACTAGTTCATTAATTCATTTGTTCATCAAATGTTCATTGAGCCAGCTACTAGGAGCAGACACAGGTTGGTACTGAGAATACAAGGCTGGAAAATAGCCCCAAGCAACTCTTGGGCTAGTGGGGAGACAGACATAAATAAAAATGATACAGCACGATGAGTACTTAACAATACAGGAGTTAAGTCTAATAAGTTTAATATCAAAGTCAAGTAAGTTTAATATCAAATGACTGGATTTACAGTAACCTCCAGGGGTAACAGTAGTGATAGAAATACTTGTTTTAAGTTATGGAAATTAAACACATACATACTCACATGTATTTTATTTTTATTTATTTTTTTCGAGACAGAGTCTCGGTCCGTCACCCAGGCTGGAGTGCAGTGGCTCGATCTCGGCTCACTGCAACCTCTGCCTCCCGGGTTCAAGCAGTTCTCCTGCCTCAGCCTCCTGAGTAGCAGGGACTACAGGTGCATGTCACCATGCCCGGCTAATTTTTGTATTTTTAGTAGAGATGGGGTTTCACTATGTTGGCCAGGCTGGTCTCGAACTACTAGCCTCAGGTGATCTGCCCACCTTGGCCTCCCAAAGTGCTGAGATTACAGGTGTGAGCCACCACACCTGGCCATCACATGTATTTTAAACCAAAGCTTTAGCATGCCAAATTATAGCCAGTATAATTCACATGATTTACCTCAGAATATACAAACAACTGCTTCTGTGTGATACTACAGCCATTTAATTTGCAGAATCAGGCTAACATGATTATAAATTACAGGTAATTGGGGTATAAATACTATTTTTGAATCTCCTGGAATGTTGATACCTGATACTTTATGGGTCCTAAAAATAGAAAGTACTAGAATAGTAATAGAATGTAACTACAAGTAAATATGACTAAAAATAAAATGATTTATACACACACACATATATTAGGCCTATGATATTATTGGAGAAAAAAAGAATTGTTATTCAGTAAAGCGATTTGGTAACTAATTCATCAGGATCTTATGTTTGATTACTGTAACGCAATTGTAAATTTAGAATATCAAATTCAGTATGTGGTAACATTATTTAGATATGTGTTTGTTAACTTAAAAATTTTCTTCCTTAGCCAAAAATCTAAAATCTTTATTGTTAGAAAATGAAACTATATCCTCAGCTAAAGTTCAAAAATAACTAACCAAATATGCTAAAAATTTCAAAACTTCTTTGTTGATTTCTTATGATTTTTGTTTTCTTTAGTATCTAAAGCTTCTAAAAATAGAAATGTCATTAAATATTGAAGTCTAACTTTATAACATGCATGTTTTCACTTTAATGTGTAACATCTTAAGCATAAAAAGCTTAAATTATTTCCATTTCAGAGTAATAAAATAGATGATCCTTTAAAATTGGAAGCAGAGATGGAATTAAAAGACTTACACCAGCCTAAAAAGAAGCTTGCTCCTTGGAAACATCAAAGGCTTGGGTATGTATTTTAATAGGAAAATATGGTATTTCAATGATTAACATGGTGAAATATTTACTTTCATTTCATTTCTGTTAGGAAGGTGAATTCCGAATATAGAGCAAAATTTCTGAGCCCTGCTCAGTATTTATATAAAGCTGGGGCTTGGACACGTGTGAAGGGAAACATGCCAAATCAGGTGAGTATACATGAGCTCAATAAGCCTACATGTTCTTTCAGCCTCTGTTAACACTTTAATTTCACAATGAGTTCCTTTTGGTAATAGAGCCCACAATTTAAAGAAGTATGATATAATAATAGCACTAATAGTATCAGGAACTTATGTATTAGGACGTAAATTATCATTTTTTTTTTAATGCCACTGGCTGTTCGGAAATTAATATTTATTGAGGTCTTTTAAGTTAATGCTTTTTACCATCAAACATTTGATTGTGTTGATAGATTCAATTTATAGAATTGTATCACTATAGATTGGATTATTTCATAACCTTCAGACCTCCACTCTCTCAACTGAAGATTAATTTTCAAGATTAAATAATTTATCTGATAGTGATGCCCATTGTCAACGTGTACTATTACAGTTTGTAGGCAAAAGAAAGGTGAAGCTTGTGGTGTTAGAGGTGTGAGCTACAGCTTTGGGGTACTTTAACATGGGAGAAACTCTGGGGATCTGGAGATAGGTTTGAAGGGAAGGGTAATTCTAGAGTTGAGAATTGCTACTTTAGTACTGGCTTCTTATACTCAAAGGATAGAGAATGGAACCTTTTTGTTATTGTATTAATTAGCATCTTTCAAATCATATCTTGACTTTTTTTTGCCTTTTCTGTGAGAACAAGCTAAATTAAAATGTTTCTGTTTAGACATCAGTAAACATCCCACTTCCCCCTGTCATTGTAAACAGAAGGATAATTTGGATGGGGAATGAGTCTTTTATTTAGCTCATTACTTAAAACCATGGCCCACAGTTATATGTAATCAGCCTCTGGGGGAAGGGGCTGGTACTCGGTGCTCTGAGCTGCTGGTTCTTTGAGCTGCAGCTCCCAGACAGAAGTCCTGGCGACTGTCATGCTGTCTGCATATTGTTTCAGGAGGTCACTTGATTCCTTCCACCGTGGCCACTCTTTTGCTTTCTACTTGTCTATTTGAGCATGGCTTGAAGACAGCACAGGCAAAGTAAAAGACAAAGCTCAAAGCCGTCCCAGATACTATCTGGGGCAATGTTCATATATTTACCTTAGTGAAATCAAGTTAAAACTAGGAGCATCGAAAGCACCCATGATGGAAGAAAGGCAGTGAGTCAGCTAAACTCTTGAGCAGTTTATGGCAATTCCAAGTCTTGGCAAAGATCTCCCTGACTGAGGAGTCTGATAGTGGGAGTGAGGAAAAGCAGGACAGAGGCAGAACGGTGTGTGGCCGGTAAATCGATGTCAGCCGCTGGCCTGTTGTGTTTAGGCATGATACTAGGTTGAGGTTATGAGAAACTCTTTGTTTTGGAAGACTGTGTTTTCTCTCAGATTTCTGTACTTGATCTTAGCCAAAAGGCTGAGCAGTGATTTCTTTAAACTAAGATGAGTTTAGGCATCAGAACTAAACATCTAATTGAGAAGATTGTTAAAACTGAAGTCATAGTAAGATGAGATTCCTTATCCTGCCTTGATGGAAGAGAACATTGTTGTTGTCAGTTTAAGATAGACTTTTCAAGGTTTCCTATTATGATATCTTGGTAATGCTGCTTTTTTTGCTTATTAAATACTATAATGGTGGTTGTAAATATTTAAATTAGTGGTATAGTATGTCTTAATTTCTTTGAGAAAAATAATTCAAAAAGTAAATTGAAGTTGGAAAAGAATAAGAATTTTTAGCTAACAAGTCAGTGATCATTGATGATAACAGTTTTAGTTGATCAGGTTATAGACATTTAATATGGGGCATGTTTTACTTATATCTCTTGGAAGTCATTTACTATAGGCAGCTGATTATGAGGTTCCTAAATATAAGATACAGTACTCCTTCATTTTCCCACTCCTAACATTTCAGGAAGGAGTGTATTCACACTCCTCAAATGCACTCAGACATAAGTGACTTTGCTGGAATATTAACTCACTTTTTGAGTCACATTAGTTTTGAGTCCATATATCATCTTCATTTCTTTCTATGTTTGAGATACACTTTTTGAATCTGTTTATAATCTAGTCACTGGAAATTCTATGCTAAGTCCCAGTTACGTCTCATAGAGCATTAGGGTGGTTGGTTTTGTTTGCCCGGTGGTTGTATATTTGTCATCTCCATTATATTAACCACTTGACTATTGCTTTTTAAAATGCTCACTTAAGGGATTGTTTCTTAATAGTCAGCAATTAGAATTTTTTAGGTTCTATCCTTAGAATAACTACTTAATCTATGTTAAACTTCTTTTTTTCTTAATTGTTAGGTAATCTTTTCATCATCGATTGGTTGAGGTAATTTTATTCTAATGTGTCTTCCACAAATAGGACTGTGTTTCAAGATAAAGTCCTGCGTTTGAGAGATGTCCTATAATTTGACAGACATTGTAAAGACTAGGTATAAAGTGACCCCTCATTTTGGGGGGATGGTTTTTGGGTAAAAAGAGTTTTTATCCCCAGTATCTTGAGTTTGGATTTTCTGCGTATGTTTTAAATAATTTAGTTGAACTCTTAATTTGGACAAAGAAATTCAGAAAAGGAAACATTCTGCTTATAATTATATCATATTATATAATATGATAACATTACTTGACCCAGAAAGGTGTGTGTATGTTGTTTTGAGTTGGGAATGGTTTATTTCTATCCTTTTTAGTGGCTCTGGTAGTTGGCTATAGGGATTGTTCTATTTAATATTGAGTTCATGCTATTGATTTGTTTCCTCCTCTTTTTAGTAGAACATACTACTTTGGAAAATGTCAGCCTTCTAATTTTTCATCTTAGTTTGGGGCTATAGATATTTAAAATCATATTTGTAAAATATAATATTAGCACTAAGATTAATACTGTTGATATAGTAAATTTAAAGCACTTAGTTTTAAATGTCCGTAACAAATAGAACTGAATAAATCAAAGTCCTCAGAATTTTTATGAAGTATACTCTTCCCTTCCTTTCTAAATAAAGTTGACGTCAAATAAAACTGGATGACTGTGTACATGGAGGGTATTCATCCATCCTTTCATTCATCATGCATGGATAGATGCAGCTGCCTCTGCTGTCCTCTCCACCCCCACAGCCCTGCCACTCTACCCAACACAGTGCAGGACTGATTAGTCCCCCTTTTGAACTACTCCTTCAATTTACATTTCATTTGTTTATTATGGCATAGATCCCCATCAGTATTATGATAATTTATGTACAGGTTGGCCTCCTGTCTCAGACTGTGAGCTCACTGAGTAAAGGGAGTTTCTTGCCTGTCTTTGGCTGCCATGTTTAGCTCAGGCATACCACTTAGTCTGCACTCAGGACAGGTTGTGGACTCAGTGCTTAAGTGCTACATTTTCCCTCGCCTCAAGAAGTTCATAGGTTGATGGAGGAGGAGGACATGTGCAATTAATTCCAGTAAAATTGAATATGCATTAATGGGGATGTGCCCAAAGAATTCTGAGAACACAGAGGAGGAAGTGATGCTAAGGCATATAGGTGATGGAGTGGCCATGAAACGTTTGAAACATGGGGGCACTTACTGGCAATAAAATCTGGAGTATATCGAGGCACTTTATAACAAGGTTCCTGTGCATTCAGAATACCTTGGTTAGAAGTTCAGTAGAATTAATTCATGTACCTCACTTCTACCTGTTAAATGCAAAAACCACTGCTAGAAATTTTCTTTAAAGTTATAGGAGTTGATAGAAATGATAAATGAACATAGCCTTTTTTTTTTTTTTTTTGGCAGTGAAGAAAATATTTCAAATTATCCTTTAGGAATTTTTTTCAGGTATGGTTCATTAGAGTAGGACTCTGTTGGGATTATGTGGTTTCTTATGCCATATAGGTGCTGTCTTTTGCTTTGGCCAATTCCCTAGAGATGTAACATTTTCATCTTTGCATTCAAAATCGTATCTTGTTAAGGAGCTGAGAATATGTTTCTACAGTTGCTTTTACATCGCCGTTTCATTATTTGCTTTTTTTTGCCCTGAAAGAAAAGCAATTCTAGAATAAAGATTTTCTGTCTTGATGATAAAAAAATTAGTGTTTTTCGAGAGTAAATAAAGATATTGAACAGAATTTTAAGGGTAAAACTTCAACTTAATTTTTTTTACATTGTGGAATTGTACTTGGAGAAGCCAGCAGGTGGCAGTATGATGCATAAAGTGAAACGTTTCAAATGGGTATAAAGGCTCCTTTTCATCAGAAAATGTTACTTGCATATTAAATAATTCATATCACTTTATTATTTATCAGAACTTTTTTTATCCTGTCCCTTTGTTGAACATATTGCAATTATGATTTTATGGGCTATTATTTTGAATTATATATTTAGTACTTAAAAAAAAAAAAAAAAGTTGAGATTTTGCTGATTCCAAGGGAATATTGAGGAATTTGGAGAGGGAAGCCTCATAACCTCATAAATCTCCCAGTGAGGGCTTCTGTAGCAGTAGTAGCTGCATACAAAGCCATGAAATAAAGCTGGGTTAGGGATTTCTGGCGTGTAAGTACACTTCCAGAGGTGGGGAAATAGGAATAATAGTTAGATTGCCTAATTTATCTGTCATCAGCAGCATCCTAGCCATGCAAGAATGTGGCTGGTTTTCAAGATAATAATAAGGTATCTTGGTTACTGAACTAATTACTAAAAATCCCAAGAAATATTGATTGACAAGTTTGGTAGATATTTAGAAGGGAGAATAATGTGTTTCATTGATTCCCATTAATATTAAATTATGGCATAAACCTATCATTAAGTGTGTTTCTGTATTCCTTCTCTAGGGTTCTCTAAATGCCATGTGGTATGCCGAGGTTGGTTGCTTTTGAGTTTTTAAAAACTATAATAATGCATAGATTACTTGTGTAATTTCAGTTGGAATAAAAAGTAGGTGTCAATATTTTTCTTAGCTGCTATGAATTTCTCCCTGCCTGCTGGTCTGAAATAAAATAACTGCATCATGCTTTAGCTTGATTGTTTTAGTTTTTGCTTAAGTGCACAAAGTCTGATGACTGTATGTGGCTAATTTTGCCTTCCTTTGTCTTTGGTCCCTGGCTGTATTTGTGCAATGTCTTTGATATGCTACTTGGTGCTATTTGTAAAGAAGCATTTACAATAGTATATGATGTCTGAATTCTCCTGCATAGGTTAAAGAACTCCGAGAAAAGGCTGAGTTTTATAGGAAGCGAGTTCAGGGGACGCATTTTTCTCGGGACCATCTGAATCAGATTTTATCTGATAGCAACTGCTGTTGGGATGTCTCCTCAACCACAAGCTCAGAAGGAACCATTAGTAGCAACATCAGAGCATTAGATCTTGCTGGGTGAGATATTCTTTGTGGATGGCAAAAAAAGTTCGTTGAAGCTTATGTAGATCATAGAATGACATAGGAAAATGACCTGACTACTCAAAATTTGTCTCCTAGTCGAATGGAAATGTGGCAGCCATTTATTTCATTTTTATTCTCAGTGAAAAATAAAGCAATATAGATTGCTTTATTTGTGTATAAATAACACATAATGTAAATCTGGAAGGCTAGATTTTTATAATATTTTTTATTGGCAATTAATAGCGGAGTAGGGATGATTACATGGTAGATGTAAAAAGACCTTTAGAAGGTAAAAAGAAAGTCAACAACAATAAAAAAGTAGAGACTGCGAGCTGTTAATACATACCTATTATGCATTAATAGATTTTGTGGCTAATTCAGAACTTGGCCGCTGATTTTATGGAAGAGCGCTCTGCTGTTTGGGTTAAAATGAACATGATTTAATTATTTGTAAGCGAAAGTAATTGAAGAACTTAGACCATGGGGTCCTAGTTTATGTGTGTAAATGCCAGTTTAGGGCTAGGTATGACTTGTGTCAGCAGATGTACACAAACATATGTGAAGGTAGGAGTAGAAGAAGATAAATACATTTTGGAATATTTTAATAGAAACTCCAGATTATGACTTTCATTTGTTTTGCTATAAAACAAATTAGATTTCCTTCTTCAATACCTAAGCAAGGCAATATCTATGGAAAACATGTAGTTGTGAACAGTAGAAGGAAATGATGGACTCACTAAAATTGGTGTAGATGAGAAAAGTGCAAACTATTCATATTTAAAATAAAACTGATTTTGTTACGCAGAGATCCTACAAGCCATAAGACTTTGCAGAAATGTCCTTCTACAGAACCAGAAGAAAAAGGAAATATCGTGGAAGAACAGCCCCAGAAAAATACCATGGAGAAATTGGGTGTGTCAGCTCCCACCATACCTGTTAGAAGGCGGCTGGCTTGGGATACAGAGAACACAAGTGAAGACGTACAGAAACAGCCCAGGGAGAAAGAGGAGGAGGACGACGATGAAGAGGAAGGGGACAGGAAAACGGGCAAGCAGGCTGTTAGGGGAGAGCAAGAGAAGTTGGATGTACATGAGAAATCTAAGGCAGATAAGATGAAAGAAGGGTGAGAGTTTTAAATTACTCAGTATAGAGAAGCGTTATTTACATAGTTGATATGTATTTTGTTTTGTCACTAAATATAGTGGTTTACACTTTTTATGACTAATAAATTGCAGATTTGATTTCAACGTCACAAAGGAGGCACTGCTGTATGGTGAATAATTTGATTCACTCAGGTATTTAAGTCACTAGTGATTGGTAATTGAATACTTGAATTCTGGGCTACTTTGGGAGGAAGTAGTTAGGATTATTTTCATTTGTGTCCTATAATTTATGGTGTGCCAGAATTGCAAATGTGTGTGGAAGAATGACTTTAAAGAAAAAAACTGGTGTTCTTTAATATCAGATGATTCTACCAAAAAAGATAATGTTTTATATATTTTTTAAAAAGTGATTTCTGAAAATAGCTAATTCCTGTTGTTTTATGTGTAAATTGCTTTGGGGAGTGGCTCTTCTCCACCTATGATAATAGTGCCTTTTGTCTATAATCTAAATCCTTTATTCATTCATGAATGTTATGGAACTTGAGCCTTGATGTGAGGAAGGATTCTCTGCTGTGCTGGTGCTGACTTGGCAGTGATTTTCCCCCTTATCCAGTATTCAGTCACTTTTTTCTTTGTGGGTTGTTTTTCTTCTATTGATATAGTTGATATCGCTTATAGTATTTTTTCAGTGTTCCGTTTTATTTTTGATCTTGTGTTTAATTCTATTCATTATTGAAAATTTCAGTCGCTTTTAACTGCATGTGGATTTGGTGGTTATTTTTTTCAGAAACAAAATGGCCTTCTCTTACAAGTTTTTTTTTTTTTTTTTTTTTGAGACGGAGTTTCGCTCTGTCACCCAGGCTGGAGTGCAGTGGCATGATCTTGGCTCACTGCAAGCTCCGCCTTCTGGGTTCACGCCATTCTCCCGCCTCAGCCTCCCAAGTAGCTGGGACTGCGGGTGCCTGCCACCACGCCCGGCTAATTTTGTTTTTGTATTTTTAGTAGAGGTGGGGTTTCACCATGTTGGCCAGGATGGTCTCGATCTCCTGATCCGCCCGCCTCGGCCTCCCAAAGTGCTAGGATTATGGGCATGAGCCACCACGCCTGGCCTCTTACAAGTTTTATACTTTATTATTGCACAATGATGGCAAAGTATTTTTTATCATATTTTCTGGAGGAAATGCTGTATAGATTCATAGATTGTTTCAATTTATAGGTCAGATTCTTCTGTATCCTCAGAAAAAGGAGGCCGGCTTCCTACTCCCAAGCTGAGAGAACTCGGTGGAATCCAGAGGACTCATCATGATCTCACTACTCCAGCTGTTGGTAATCGGCAAACACTGTGCAGTTCTTATTTAACCTGCTTTTTCTACATGTTAATTTAGTGTAATTGAAACTGTCATCTTTATTTTTCCAGGTGGTGCTGTTTTAGTGTCTCCATCTAAGATGAAGCCTCCAGCCCCAGAACAGAGGAAAAGAATGACCTCTCAGGATTGTTTAGAAACATCAAAGAATGATTTTACTAAGGTAAATATATTTTGGGGAAAAAAGCATCTCATCTAGGATTAATTATTGTAGACACATGTAATAAATGAATGACGGGTTAAGATTTTAGAGAATTGTGGCTATCATATGAGGAGATGATACTGTTAACCTGCTTTTAGTAAGTAAAAAGTCTTGACTTTTTTTCTGTTAGAAGCATTATGTTTTTGTTGGTACACTTTCAACTTTGTCAGTAGTGACTCAATAGGAAGAGAAAGAAAGCAGTACTTTCATTGAGCATCTGCTGTGTGACAGTTGTATTCCAGCTATGTTCCAGGCATTGTTTTAAGTGCTGGGGATATAGCAGAGAACAAACAGACAAAAATCATGGCCATCATTGAACTTACATTCTAGTGGAGGAGGGAGACAATAAACAAAATAACCAGGTAAAATACATAGTATTTTAGATATTGATTAGTACTAAGGAGAAAAATAAAGCCGCTGAAGTGAACAGGAAGTGGCCAGGGAAGTCCTTGGTGCGAGAGTGGCATTTAAGCAGGATCTGAAAAAGGTAAGGGATTGACCTGTATGCGGATCTGGGAAGGTCTAGGTGACAATAACAGTAAGTGCAGATCCCTCAGGTGAAGGGGGTACCTGCCTCCTTGAGGAACAGCTAGGAGGTCACTGTAGCTGGAAGAGAGAGAGAGAGAATGAGAGGGAGAGTAGTGTTGATAATGGGTTCAGAGACATAATGGGGTGCTAAATTGTGTAGGGCTTTGCAAATCATAGCAAAGATTTTGAATTTTTTTCTGTATGCAGTGGCAAGCTATTGGAAAGGCAGAGGAGTGACATGATTTTATTTAGTTTTTTTCCAAGGTCTTTCTGGCTGCTGTGTTGAGAATAGTAGTAGAGCAAGAGCTGGGGCATAAAAACAGTTGGGAGTCACTTACTCTATCCAGGCAAGAGGTGATGGTTGTTTGGACCTTGGTGGTGGCAGTGAAGGTCATTTAAAGTTCAATTCTGGATACACATGGAAGGTACAGCCAACAAGATTTGCTGATGGATAAGATCTGGGGTGGGAGAAAGAAAAATCAAGGGTGACTCAAGATTTTTGGCCTTAGCAATAAGGATGGAGTCGCCATTTAACTGAGTTAGAGAAGATCAAGAATTCCGTTCTGGCCACTCTAAATTTGAGAAGCTTATTAGACATACAGGTAGACATGTTGAATAGGGAACTGACTATATAGGTTTGGAGTGTAGAGGAGAAGTTGGGCTATAGGTACAGATTTGAGGCTCTTTATAGCTTAGGCGGGTCAGGTTTTTAAAGTATTGAGACTGGAGGAAATCATCAAGGGAGTGGGTGTAGACAGAGAAGAATAGTTGCAGACAGGTCTAAACCCCAGTTTTTTGATATTGGGAAGTTGAGGACTAGTCAGCAAAGGAGACTGAAGGAGAGCAGCCAGTGAGGTGGTGACAAACAAGAGACTGGTATCCTGGAGGTGTCAAGGAGAGTCAGTGCTACAGATAGGTGAGTAAGATAGGACAATTGCTTATTGGATTTAGCAACGTGGAGGTCTTTGGTGACTTTGATAAAGGGCAGTTTTGGTGGAAGGAAGGGACAAAAGCCTAAGTGCAAGTGAATTCAAGAGAAAAAAGAGGAGAAGAATTGGAGAAAACTTCCACAGATACTTCTTTGAAGTTTCTTTTCCAAGAAGGGAAGTGAGTAATGCAGGAGTAGTTGGGAGAAGCGAGATCAAGATGGAAGACATAACAGCATGTTTGTATGTTGACAAGAATAATTTTGGAGAGAGAAAAGTTGATGATGCAGGAGTGAGGGGAAAGTTGTTGGAAAGATGCTCTTGAGTAGGAGAAAGGGCTTAGGATCTGGTGGAGATATGGAAGGGTTGGCTTTAGACACTGATTGTTTCTTTATTGTTACAAGAAGGAAAGCAGAATTCATGGGCACTGCTGATGAATGTAGGAAGATGTGATGGCAGCTTTTGGAAAATCTCTTATTGCTTCTTGGTGACAGGTGAAGAAAGATCCTTGCTGAGAATAAGGCTGGGGAAGTTGTTGGAGATTTGAGGAAAGTGAAGGCATAGAGTAGTCTTCTCAGAGAGCGGGAGAGTGAGTGGGCCAGGGAAATGTGGGATATTTTAGGCCAATGTTAAGGGGCCATTTTAAGTTGGTGGTCGCAAAGTTGGCAGAAGACCAGTCAGGAAGGGTTGTGTGCCTTTCTCCAGTAATGTTTGGCTGCAGAAGTGCAGGATACTTTTATCAGATAGAGTTGGATTTACCTAGGGTTTTGAACTTGTCATGAGAATAAGACAAAGTGAGAAAAAGGGGAATGGAGTTGAGGTATATATGAAGAAGGGATTGTAATGAGTTGGTGAGGGAAGGACACTGGGACTTGAGAACAGTGCAGAGGTGATAGGATCGGTGGGTGGATGGTCTAGGTAAAATAAAAGACTTGTTGGAATTGGGGCACCCGTGGGGATTAGTTTTAAAGTTAGGAAATGGTGGTCAGAAATTTAGGTTATGGAGAGGTTGCAGTTATCAGTAATGACAAGGCTTAACTTAACGTCGTGGGTGTAAGTGGTTGGAGTAGAATAGAGAACATTCAGAGAAAAGGTTGAAAATCTATAGGGAATTTTGCTGATGGCTGTTTGTGAATTTGAGTACAAAGTAGGAGTTTTCAAGGATTGGGAACAGGTGGGAGATGGGATCAGAGCACCCTCTACCTCTTAATCCGCAGTGCTTAGAACAGAGCCCAGCTCATTCATTCAATCATAACAGATTGAATGAATGTTATTGGAGTGACAGAATATCTAAACTATTCCTGTTGCTTATGTATACATTGGTTCATTAAAGGAAATGTGACATTAGGAATATGGTCAGAGGACTCATGAGAATCAGATCTTAATGGACTGTTCTCCTCCTTCTTAGAAATCCAGGCTGCCATCTGGAAGGTGTGAGCTTTTAGGCAACTGTATACACACAGCTGATTCAGCCAAAACGAGTGACTAATCCATATTTGTGGCTGGATTTATGTGTATTATTTTCACTTACTGTGGAATTAATTTATTGAATAATCTAAATAGAGTAATATCATCCCTCAGAATGTTAATGCCAATCTCTGTCTCACTGTGAGTACTATACACTTTTAACATTTTAATTACCAACTCCTCTAAAATAAGTTTCTGGCCTGGTGCGGTAGCTCATGTTTGTAATCCCAGCACTTTGGGAGGCTGAGGTGGGCGGATCACATGAAGCCAGGAGTTCAAGACCAGCCTGGCCAACATGGGGAAATCTTGTCCCTACTAAAAATACAAAAATTAGCTGGGCATGGTGGCAGACGCCTGTAATCCCAGCCATTTGGGAGACTGAGGCACAAGAATCACTTCAACCCAGGAGGTGGAGGTTGGAGTGAGCTGAGATCACGCCACTGCACTCCAGCCTGGGAGACAGAGCAAGACTGTCTCCAAACCAATAAATACATACATGTGTACATACGTACACAAGTTTATTATTGACAACTTGATTGGATATCCTTCCATGTGAATTTTCTGCGACCAGCACTACCAGGGACTATACCAGGAGCTAGCTAGATTTGGTTATTTCCCAGTGTCTACCCTTTGGTTACTGGTAGGCAGAGGAGTCACTAAACTTTGATATACACCATCAGTTTTTCCCCTTATATTCTCTTATAAAAGCATTGATAAGAAATTACATTATTATTATGTATAAAATTAAACCCATAGGTCCTTCAATTTCCAATAAATTATCAGTATGTCCCAAAACTTTAGGGTAGAATTCTCATATTGGTTTGATCATCAGGAAGCATTTTCAAATCTTAAAATTATATTAAAAACCCAAGTGTGGATTTGCTCACCTCATTCATTTAGCAGATTTACCCACATGCTGTGGCAATGATAATGGATAGAAACAGACATGGTACATAATCTTATGAAACCTGCAGTCTGGTAAGGGAGATACATGTTAATCACACCAAAAAAGAAATGAAATTAAAACTAGTAAGAGTTTCAAAATAAAAGTACTTAGTGCTATTCTGGAAGGAATTGTTCTAATCATGGAGATCAGAAACCTTCTTGGAAGTCAATGATGCTTCTTTGAAAAAGTCATAATTGAGCTAAGATAAAGGAGAAGAGGAAGCATTAACCAGGAAAAAAAGGATGGGAAGAAGGAGCCTAGCATATGCCAAGATCTTGTGGAGAGAAACAATGTAGAGTTTGAGGAAACAAAGACCAATACAGTGTGTGGCAGGGAGCCTGGTACAACATGAGGCTGGAAAACATGGCAACATTGGGATTTCTTTTGTTATCTCAAGAGCAATGGGAAGCCACTGAAATATTTTAAGTATGGGAATTGTGATGGGTATATGCTTTGCAAGATCTGTCCGGCTGCCATAGGAGGCAAGAGTAGGCTGTGAATGCCCTTAAAAGGCCATTGCAGTAGTCCACGTAGGAGATGTTGGTAGCTTGGATGAAGGAGGGTAGGAATAGACAGAAGTGGATGAAACTGCACAATTGTGTAAGGGGAACAATGTTAAGGTTGATGCTGGGTTGGATAATGGGGGATGAGAGACAGGGATGCCTGCTAAGTTTCTGGCTTGCCCAACAAGATTGATGGAGGTACCATGCACTGAGCAAGAGAACTCTGGACAAGGAGCCTCTTTGGAGGGTAGTTTTATTTTCATTCATTCAATTTGGTATTTAATAGGCTCTTACCAAGTGCCAGGCACTGTACTAGGACCTGGGGATTTATTGATAATCAAGTCAAAATCCCTGCCTTCATGAAGCTTACATTTTCATTGGGAGGAATAGACAATTTTTTAAGAAAATAATTTCACATAGTAGTAAGCGCTGTGAATTAAATAAAACTACGGATCTCTAAGGGATGGGTAAGACAGCTTTAATTTGGGCCATCAGGACAGGCACCTCTAAGGAGATGACATTTTAGCTGAGACCTGACTGATGAGGAAGGTGCCCATGCAGAGATCTGGGGCAGAGATTGTTTTCCAGTTAGAAAGAACAGGGGCCGGGCGCAGTGGCTCACGCCCGTAGTCCCAGCACTTTGGGGGGCCAAGGCAGGTGGATCATTTGAGGTCAGGAGTTCAACATCAGCCTGGCCAACACAGTGAAACCCTGTCTCTACTAAAATTACAAAAATTAGCTGGACATGGTGGTGCATGCCTATAATCCCAGCTACTTGGGAGGCTGAGGCATGAGAATTGCCTGAATCCGGGAGGCGGAGGTTGCAGTGAGCCGAGATCATGCCACTGCACTCCAGCCTGGGCGACAGAGTGAGACTCCATCTCAAAAAAAAAAAAAAGAACAGTGCAAGTGTTCTTCCCTAGGGCAAGAACCCAGAGAGATTAAGAGTGTGGCTGGAGCCTGGAGAGGGAAGGGGTGAGGGCAGGAAATGAGATTAGAAAGGGAGGCCGAGTAAGGATGTTAGATGTTATTCTTTTTTTTTTTTAAATTTAATTTTATATTCACTTTTTTTTTTTTTGAGACAGGGTCTCAGTCTGTTGCCCAGGCTGGAGTATAGTGGTGTGATCTTGGCTCACTGCAACCTCTGCCTTCCAGGCTCAAGCAGTTCTCATGCCTCAGCCTCCCAAATAGTTGGGACTGCAGGCACCTGCTGCCACATCTGGCTAATTTTTGTATTTTTAGTAGAGATGTGGTTTTGCTGTGTTGGCCAGGCTGATCTTGAACTCCTGGCCTCAAGTGATCCACCTGCATCAGCCTCCCAAAGTGCTTGGATTACAGGTTACAGCCACCACATCTGGCCCATTTTTTGCTTTTTGAGACAAGGTCTTGCTCTGTTGCCCAGGCCGGAGTGCAGTGGTGCAGTCATGGCTCATTGTAGCCCCAACCTCCTGGGCTTAGGCAATCCTCCCACCTCAGCCTCCTGAGTAGCTGGGACCACAGATATGTGCCACCATGCCTGCTAATTTTTAAAAAAAAATTTTTGTAGAGTTGGGGTCTCACTGTGTTGCCAGGCTGTTCTCAAACTCCTGGGTTCAAGCAGTCCTCCCTTCTTGGCCTCCCCAAGTGGTAGGATGATTACAGGCTTGAGCCACTGTGCCCAGCCTGAATTTTATTTTAGATTCAGAGCGTTCATGTGCAAGTTTGTTGCACTGATATATTGTGTAATGCTGGGGTTTGGGCTTCTATTGAACCCATCACCCAAATAGTGAACATTGTACCCAATAGGTAGGTTTTCAACCCTTGCACCCCTCCTTCTCTTCCCCCTTTTGTAGTTGCTAGTGTCTGTTTCCATCTTTATGTTATGTGTACCTCTTGTTTAGCTCCCGCTTATAAATGAGAATATGCAGTATTTGACTTCATGTTTCTGTGTTAATTCACTTAGAATAATGGCCTCCAGCTGCATCCATGTTGTTGCAGTGGACATGATTTCATTCCTTTTTATGGCTGCGCAGTATTCTATGATGTGTATATGTACTACATTTTCTTTATCTAATCCACTATTGATGGGCACCTAGGCTGATTCCATGAGTTTGCTAATGTGAATAGTGCTGGAATAAACCTATAAGTGCAGGTCTTTTTCGTAGAATGATTTCCTTTGGGTAGATACCCAGTAGTGAGGTTGCTGGGTTGAATGGTAGTTCTAATTTTAGTTGTTTGAGGAGTTTTCATATTGCTTTCCAAAGGGGTTGCATTTCCTTTTGTCTGCATCCTTGCCAACATCTGTTATTTTTTGACTTTTTGGTAATAGTCATTCTGACTGGTGTGAGATGATATCTCATTATGGTTTTGATTTACATCTCTCTGGTGATTAGTGATGTTGAGCATTTTTTCATGTTTGTTAGTTGCTTTGTCTTCTTTTAAGAAGTGTCTGTTCATGTCCTTCACCCACTTTTTAATGGAATTGTGTTTTTCTTGTTAAGTTCCTTATAGATTCTGGATATTAGTCCTTTGTCAGGTATGTAGTTTGCAAATATTTTCTCCCATTCTGTAAGATGTCTGTTTACTCTGTTGATAGTTTCTTTTGCTGTGCAAATGCTCTGTAGTTTAATAAAGTCCCAATTGTCAATTTGTTTTTTTGTTACATTTGTTTTTGAGTACTTAGTCATAAATTCCTTGCCTTAGCCAATGTCCAGTAGAGTTTTTTCTAGGGTTTCTTCTAGGATTTTTGTACTTTGAGGTCTTACATTTAAGTCTTTAATCCATCTTGAGTTAATTTTTGTGTATGGTGAGAGATAGAGGTCCAATTTCATTCTTCTACATATGGCCAGCCAGTTTTCCCAGCACCATTTATTGAACAGGGTGTGCTTTTTCCATTGTTCATTTTTTTTTGTCATCTTTGTTAAAGATCAGATAGCTGTAGGTGTATGGCTTTATTTCTGAGTTCTCTTTTCTGTTCCATTAGTCTATGTGTCTGTTTGTTTACCAGTACCATGATGTTTTGGTTACTGTAACCTTATAGTATAGTTTGAAGTCAAGTAATGTAATGCCTCCAACTTTGTTCTTTTTTTTTTTTCTTTTTTCTGTTTTTGCTTAGGATTGCTTTTGGCCCTTTTTTTTTTTTTGCTTCCATATGAATTTTAGAACTGCTTTTTCTAATTCTGTGAAAAATGACATTGGTAATTTGATAGGAATTGCATTGAATCTGTAAGTTACTTTGGACAGTATGGCAATTTTAACAATATTGATTCTTCCAGGCCATGAGCGTGGAATGCTTTTCCATTTGTTTGTGTCATCTATAATTTCGTTCAGCAGTGTTTTGTAGTTCATGTGGAGATCTTTCACCTTGGTTAGCTGTGTTCCTAGGTACTTTATTTTTGGGGGGCCATTGTAACAGGACTGTATCCTTGATTTGGTTCTCAGCTTGAATTATTGGTGTGTAGAAATGCTACTGATTTTTGCACGTTAATTTTTGTATCCTGAAACTTTACTAAAGTCATTTATCAGGTCTTTTGGAGGGATTGTTAGGGTTTTTTTAGGTTTAGAATTTTATCGTGAGTGAATAGAGATAATTCGACTTCCTCTTTTTCTATTTAGATACCTTTTGTTTCTTTTTCTTGCCCAATTGCTCTGGGTAGGACTTTCAGTACTATGTTGATTAGAGGTGGTGAGAGTGGGCATCTTTGTCCTGTTCTTGGGGAGATGCTTCCAGCTTTTGCCCATTCAGTACGATATTGGCTGTGGGTTTGTCATAGATGGCTCTTATTATTTTGAGAGGTATGTTCCTTCATTGCCTAGTTTGTTGAGGATTTTTATCATGAAGGGATATTGGACTTTATCAAATGCTTTTTCTACATGTATTGAGATGATCATATGGTTTTTGTTTTTAATTATGTTTATGTGCTAAAACTATTTCCCAAAATCAAGGAGAAAGGATTTCTCCTTAACACATTCTATGAAACCAGTATCATCCTGATACCAAAATCTGGCAAGGACTCAACAACAACAAAAAGAAAACTGTAGACCTATATTCCTGATGAACGTAGACACAAAAATCCTCAACAAAATACTATCAAACTGAATCCAGCAGCACATCAAAAAGATAATTCATTATAATCAAGGAGGGTTTATTCTCTTGGATGATATTCTAATGTCACTGGGAAACCTCTGGAATATCAGAAGCAACAAAGCAAATAGGATATGATTCACAGGGTGAATCAAGTCACTGTGGCTCCTCAGTGGAGAACTGCTGTACACAGGGCTGAGTAGAGCAGTGAGGTCTATTGGCCTTTGGAGGCTTTAGGCTCAAAAACAGATCGCAGAATCAGTTGTGTTAAACCTGGGAACCCCATGTCTTTTATTTTACAGGTTTCTCCCCAGTATTTTCAGCAATTGTAAAACCAATTTGACAGAGATCACAAATTTTGTTCATATATATAGAAAAAGGAAAAAAAAAAAAGAACAATTTCTCTTTGGAATTATTTGTATTGTACTAAGTGATACTTGTTTAAAAAGGAAAGCAAGTGGAAGATATGTGGTTTTATCCTACATATTGATTTGAAGTATGTTTATTGGTTGAGACCAACAGCCCTAGGCCACTTTGAAGCAATAAGCTCTACAATCACAGAAAATATGTAAGTTTAGAAAGCAATGTTTTGAATGTCAAATTGATAGTATCAAAGATAATAAGTGAAGGCAACAATTACAAGAAATAATCAGGAAAGTTTGGAACTGTATTTGATTTTACTGGTTTGCCTTGTTTTGTTTTTAATTTAATTTAAATTTTTTTTTTTTAATAAATAGAGATGGGGTCTTGCTGTGTTGACCAGGCTGGTCAAACTCCTGGCCTAAAGTGATCCTCCCATCTCAGCCTCCCAAAGTGCTAGGATTACAGGCATGAGCCACTGCACCTGGACTATTTTTATTTTTATTTTTTGAGACAGTCTCTCTCCGTTTCCTGGCTGGAGTGCCGTGATGCAATCATGGCTCACTGCAATCTCTGCCTCCCCAGCTTGAGCAATTCTTGTGCCTTGGCCACTCAAGTATCCAGGATTACAGGTGTGTTCCACCACACCCGGCTAATTTTTGTTATTTTTATTAGAGATGGGTTTCACCCTGTTGGCCAGGCTGATCTTGAACTCCTGGCCTGAAATGATCCTCCCGTCTTGGCCTCCCAAATTGCTAGGATTACAGGCATGACCCAGTGTGTCCAGCTAGCTGCCTTCTTTTAAAAAGTAAAATTGTTAGTGACTTTTAGGACAGTGATATATAGTCACTGTGGAAAACAGCAAATACTGAGCAAACTAAAAAAGAAGGTAAATATCTCACATGTACTGTTCAGGGACATCCACTGTTAAATTTTTGAGGTATTTAGGTATATATGTGTTAGTATATTTGGTTATTTATTTATCATACTGTAGAAAGGTTTTATAATCTATTTTTAGCACTGTTAACATATTTTCACATCATGAAATATTCATAATCTTATTTTTATGGAGACATGTGTAATCTATAGTTACACCGTAGTTTTTTAAAACCAGATGCTTATTGTTAAAATCTAATTTTTATTCAGATTTCTATTGTTGTTTCTTAATCTATTTTGAAGAAATACTGTAAAGAAATCCATCCGTAGCTACATTTTTGTTTATATTATGTTGTGTTTGTAACTACTCCTCAAGTATTATTGTGTAGTCAATGAAATCAAAGAACACTAAATTTTAAGGCTTCTGCTATGTTTTGCCAGCCCCCCAGAAAGATTGTACTCCCAATAGCAGTCCATGAGATTGCCAGTTTCTCTACATCCTTGCCAGCTCTGGTATCATTGTTCTTTTAAAAATTAATTTTTGAAATTTGGTACGTGAAAAATTAATATCTCAGTGCTTTCATTTTATAATTATTTGATCATTAGTAAGGTAGAATACGTTTGCTGTTTGTGATTTGTGTGTACATTATATGAATTGCTTATTCATACCCTTTTTCTGCTTTTTAATTAGGTTTATATTTTTCTTACTGCTTTTAAAGAAATACTTATGTAGCAATGATAATTCATTGTCAGTCATAAAAGTTGTATATTTTTTCCAAGTTCTGCGTTTTTCTTTTAATTTTTAAAATGTCTACGTATTTTGTTTATATAGCCAAGTCTGTTTGTCTATAATCATATCTTCCCCACATAGAGGTTGCATAAATTCTCTCATATTTCTCCTTCTGCTTTTTGGTTATATTTTTTGGATTTAAATGTTTGGCTTATTTATTTACATATCTACACATAGGCATCTTTTTTTTTTTTTTTTTTTTTTGGTCATTTAGAAAGAAAGTCATGCTGTATCCCTACTGACTTCTCCAGCTGCTGGTATAAAAACAGTTGATCCTCTGCCTTTGCGGGAAGATTCTGAAGACAATATCCCCAAATTTGCTGAGGCAACTCTTCCAGTTTCAAAAATTCCAGAATACCCAACAAATCCCCCTGGACAGTCGCCTTCTCCACCACATGTTCCATCCTACTGGTATCCCTCTCGTCGAATTCAGGGCTCTCTCAGAGATCCAGAGTTTCAGCACAATGGTAATTATTTTGGTTTTAATTTTTTGTCTTTTAAAATAAAGTGTTATACTGATAGGTACAAAGGCTAAGAATGCATTTTATGTTAATAAATCAGTTATTTAGTATTTTTGGTTAATGTATTAATTAAATTTCTTTAAATAGGAAAAATCCCTCCTTGGGACCAATTGTGCTGCACCTAAGTTCACTTTTTGCTGTTATATATGTGTGAGATATCTCTCAAGTTCTTATTCATACACATACAGGGAATCCACTAGATAGATGCCAGTAGCACCTCTTCTCTGGATGTGACAACCAAAAATGTCTCCAGACATTGCCACATGTTGCCTGGGTGTAGAATTCACGGTCAGAAATGACTTTCCTTTAGTGTTAGTAGGCATTGCTCAGCTCTTTTCTAGCTTCCATCGTTAATGTTAAGAAGTCAGATGCTCCTTTTATTCTGGATCTTCTATATGTGGTGTTTTCTTTCTGGCAGCTTTTGGGATCTTCTGTTCATATCTAATGTTCTGAAATTTTATGATGTGCCTCTGAGAGAGTATTTTTTTTTTTAATTCATTTTGCTGGTACTCCATAGACGTTTCAATCTGGAAAAATCTCACTTCTGGAACATTTTCTTGAATTATTCAGTCAAAAATTTCCTCTCCTGGCCAGGCATAGTGGCTCATGTTTGTAATCCCAGCACTTTGGGAGGCCAAGGCAGGCGGATCATTTGAGGCCAGGAATTTGAGACCAGCCTGGGTCACATGATGAAACCCTGTCTCTACTACAAAAAAATTAGCTGGGTGTGTTAGTGCACACCTGTAATTCCAGCTACTTGGGAGGCTGAGGCATGAGAATTGCTTAAGTCTGGGAGCCAAAAAAAAAAAAAAAAAAAAAAATTCTCTCTTTTCTCTATTTCCTCTTTCTAGGGCTCCTATTCAGATATTGGGTATGATTTTATTTTTTATCTTACCTCTCCTATTTTCCAACTCTCTCTTTAAATTTGAAAGGGTTACTAATTTTTATCTTCTATCTTTTCTGTTTTTAAAAATTTTTATTTCAATAGCTTTTGGGGTACAGGTAGTTTTGGTTACATGGATATATTCTTTAGTGGTGAATTCTGGATTTTAATGCACCTGTTACCCAAGCGGTGTACACTGCACCCAATATGTAGACTTTTATCCCTTCCCCCACCCCAAGTCCCCACAGTCTGTCATATCACTCTGTATGTCTTTGTGTCCTCATAGCTTAGCTCCCACTGATAAGTGAGAACATGCAGTATTTGATTTTTCATTCCTGAGTTACTTAATTTAGAATAATAACCTCCACCTCCATCTTAGTTGCTGCAAAAGACATTATTTCATTCCTTTTAATGGCGGATTAGTATTCCATGGTGTTCCTGTTTCTCTAGTTCCTTGAGGTGTGATACTAGGTTGTCAGTTTATGCTCTTTCAGACTTTTTAAGGTAGGCATTTAATGCTATAAACTTTTCTCTTAGCATTGCTTTTGCTGTATCCGAGAGGTTTTGATAACTTGTGTCACTATTACTCATTTCAAAGAATTTTTGAATTTCCATCTTGATTTCATTGTTAACCCCAAAATCATTCAAGAGCAGATTACTTAATTTCTATGTATTTGTATAGTTTTTGAGGGTTCCTTTTGGAGTTGATTTCTAGTTTTATTCCACTGTGGTCTGAGAAGATAATTGGTATGATTTTCTTAAATTTATTGAGACTTGTTTTGTGGCTTGTCATGGGGTCTATTTTGGAAAATGTTCCATGTGAAATGATGAGAAGAATGTATATTCTACAATTGTTGGGTAGAATGTTTTGTAAATATCTGTTAAGTCCATTTGTTCTAGAGTATTGTTTAAGTCCATTGTTTCTTTGTTGACTTTGTCTTAACGATCTGTCTAGTGCTGTCAGTGGAGTATTGAAGTCCCTCACTATTATTATGTTGCTGTCTACTTCATTTCTTAGGTCTAGTAGTAATTGTTTTATGAATGTGGGAACTCCAGTGTTAGGTGCATATAAATTTAGGACTGACTGTAATATCTTCTTGTTGGATTGACCTTTTTATCATTATATGATGACCTTTGTCTTTTTTTAAATAGTTGTTGCTTTAAAGTCTGTTTTGCCTGATATAAGACTCCTGCTTTTTGGTTTCCATTTGCATGGAATATCTTTTCCTACCCCTTTACCTTGAGTTTATATGAATCTTTGTGCGTTAGATATTTGGTTTGTGGTTTTTAATCCATTCTGCCGTTCCATTTTTAAGTGGAGCATATAGGCCATTTACGTTCAATGTTAATATTGAGATGTGAGGTACTGTTCTATTCACTATGTTAGTTGTTACTTAAATACTTTGTTTTTTCCGTTGTGTTGTTTTATAGGCCTTGTGAGTTTTAAGCTTTCAGGAGGTTCTGTTTTGTTGCATATCAAGCTTTTGTTTCAAAATTTAGAACTCCTACTTAGTATTTCTTGTAGTGCTGGTCTGGTAGTGACAAATTCCTCAGCATTTGTTTGTCTGAAAAAGACTTTATTTCTCCTTCATTTATGAAACTTAGTTTTGCTAAACTAACAAAATTCTTGGCTGATAGGTATTCTGTTTAAGGAGGCTAAAGATAGGACCCCAATGCCTTCTGCCCTGTAAGGTTTCTGCTGGGAAGTCTGTTGTTAGTCTAATAGTTTTTCTTTTGTAAGTTACCTGATGCTTTTTGCCTCACAGCTGTTAGAATTCTTTCCTTCATGTTGACTTTAGATAACCTGACGGCTGTGTGCCTTGGTGGTGATCTTTTTGCAATGAAGTTCCTAAGAGTTCATTGAGCTTCTTGTATTTGGATATTTAAATCTCTAGCAAGGCCAGGGAAGTTTTCCTCAATTATTCCCTCAAATGAGTTTTCCGAACTTTTAGCCTGTTCTTCTCCCTCAGTATCACCATTTATTCTTACATTTGGTTGTTTACATAATCCTATATTTCTTGGAGACTTTGTTTATTTCATTTGATTCTTTTTTATTTTTGTTTGATTGGGTTAATTCAAAAGCCTTGTCTTTGAGCTCTGAAATTCTTTTTTCTGCTTTTTCCCCCCCCTTGGACCTGGCATGCAGCTATCTTCTACTTTTTTCTAGTCTATTTTTGAAACTTTCCACTACATTTTGTATTTCTCTAAGTGTGTTTTTTATTTCCAGATGTTCTGATTGCGTTTTCTTTATGATATCTATCTCTCTGGGAAATTTTTCATTCATATCCTGAATTTTTTTTTAAATTTCTTTATGTTGGTTTTCATCTTTCTCTGGTAGCTCCTTGAGTAGCTTAATAATCAACCTTCTGAATTTGTTATCTGGTATTTCAAAGATTTCATCTTGGTTTGGATCAGTTACTGGAGAGCGAGTGTGATCTTTTGAGGGTGTTACAGAACCCTGTTTTGTCATATTACTAGAATTACTTTCTGGTTCCTTCTTTTTTGGGTAGACTGTTCTAATTGTTCTCAAATTTATTTTTGATTTGACTGTGTGTTTTTTTTAAAATTTTTTTCCCCTCTTAAGAATGTGACTTTAAGGATTATAATTTGTTATAGTTTAATTTGGTTCTTGTTGCTTTTAGGGGTGAAGAGTCTTTATAAGTTCTTTGGTTATAGAGAGTCTTTGTATGATGGCGTCCTCAGATGCTGGTTGTAGTAGCTGTGTACTCAGTGTGTGGGCAAGTTCACTGTCTCCTGTGGGGTTGGAATGGCAGAGGTCTCTTGAAGCTTATCTCATTCCCCTGTGGTGTGTACTTTTTTATTTATTTAATTTTTCTCCAATATTTTGTTTACTGAGTTGATAGTTCAGGCTTCAGGCCATTAGGGAAGGTATCCCTGGGTAGGAACTTATTGTGGCTAAGGCAGGTGGGTGAATGCAATACCCACTGGTGGGCACAGGTCCCAGCCTTGATGAAGGTGGCTGGGGGAGCTCTCAGTTAGATGCAGTGAGGTCTTATCAGGGTGAAGGGTGAGAGTTATCCAAGTAGATAGGAATTGTGACTCTGCGTCTCATGCAAGCCTGCATCTGGGGAGTGCTCCTCCTGTGGGGAAGCAGTCACCCTAAAGTGTTCCAGGAAGGCTGTCTATAGGCACACTCATACCGAGTCCTGTGGGAGAAGTCCCAGCTGTGTCTGCAGTGGTGGACAAGGGGAAAGAAGACCCCTTCTCCAAGACCCTTCATGAGCACTCAGCCTGCCTGACTGTTGGGGTGATGGGGTAGACTTCCTGCTGAGCCTAGCACTGCAATTGTGTCTCTGCTGAAAGAAACTTCCCACCAGTTGAAAGATCTGGGACTCCTGAGATTCCTTGGTTGTAGATAGGCTTAGGGTGCTGGCTTTCTTGCATGTTGGTTATAATAGTTGTGAACTTGTCACGTAGACAGATTCAGGACCACTGGTCAGCTAGGGTGTTGCAGGCAGTGGTGATAGCTGAGGTCAGGCACTGGTTTTCTCCATTCTGGGCACAGCGTTATTCTACCTAGAGATGATATAATGGACTGTGTCAGTTGGCCTCTAATCAGGAGGTGCTGCTTGCAAAAGAGCACCAGCTGCAGTAGTAGCAGTGGTATTTGAGCTTGCCCTGTGTTGCCCAGGGGAGGTATTCTGGCTTCTCACAGCTGGGCAGGGTTATAAAACTCCCAAAAGTTTATGTCGTTTTTGTTAAGCTGTGGAAGGGCACAGCCAGGCAGGGGCTGGGTTAGGTGGGTCCACTCTTTGACTCTCCACATGCTGTCTGTTAGTTTTTTAAAAAGATTTTTGCTCTTTTTAATTTCTAAGAATTTTTTAAGCATTGCATATTCCTTTTATACAGCATCCCATTCTTATTTCATGGATGGAATGTTTTATCTCTTTGAAGAGGTAAATGATATATATAATGCCTCTGTTTTGAATACAGTACCCCTGCCCACAGTTGAACCTGGTATCCTTCAATCAAAGTATCTCTGGTAAATTTTAGAGACGAAACTTCCATGCCTCTTTGGGAAACAGGGAACCCAGCTGTGCAAATTTAAAGGAGGACCTGGCATAGTAACTATTTCTGTAAAGAGATATTTAGCCAGCTTCCTGGTTCAGTCTTCCCTTCACTCCAGCTTTCAGTGGTACTCAGTACGCCCAAACCCAGAGCCATCAGGGGAACAAGTTGGTTGTTTCTTGGTTTCACTCTTCTGCTGGCTTAAACTTCCACAACTTCCACTTACTTGGGTATAGTTATACACTCACTGCTCTTCCATTTGCTTTCCATGTTCCAAAAAGTTTCTTGCTGTCTTATTTGCTCCCATTCTCTTTGTCCTATGAGTTTGTTTTTCTTGTAAATGTGTATATTTAATTTACCATCTCTAATCAGAAGCCTACTACATTTCTTTAAAGTTAGAATAGATCAATATTATCATTGGAAATAATATTAAGAAGTTATCCATAGTTTGTTTACATGCTTGCTAAGTGCATTATAAATTATGAATGGCCCTTTTATGGTAATTTCTATTAAGATATAAAATTAATTAATAAAATCTTTTTCATTTCTTAAACCTTCACTCACATGTAGGTTTGATAATTAATAAAATTTATGACAGCCTACTTTTACTAAGAGTTTAGTATATAATTGAGATAAGCTGTTCAGTGGCTTTTGAAGGATAATTTCTTCTGCCTTTTTGTTTTAAGTGAGAAAAGCAAGGATGAACAATTTGCGGTTACCTCAGCATGAAGCCTTTAATGATGAAGGTATTTCAGTAGTCACATAACATAAAAGTTTGAGTTCTAGTCTATGATAATATAATGGCTTTACATTTGATTAGCACTTTATAGCTTATGAAGTACTTCCACAGATATTTCATTAGATACTTGAAACCCTGTGAGGGGGAGTGAAATTACCCCCATTACAAATGAGTAAGCTGGGAGTAAAGTGGTAAAAAACTGTTCTAGGGCAAACATATAATAAAAGATTGTGCCTAACATCACAGCTGAGGTAAGTGTTCTTTCTCTTTTTCCACCTTGTCTAGTTGGGGGCTTAGGAATTTGGCCTAGTGTTACATCCATCTTTTTAAAAAATGCCTATATATTTTTGTCAATTTTCCATGGTCAAACAAATACATGATTAGAGAAAATTGACATTATTCTTTTTTGTTGTTTCATTTTGTTTTGTTTTTGAGACAGAGTCTTGCTCTGTCACCAGGCTGGAGTGCAGTGGCATGATCTTCGCTCACTGCAGCCTCCGCCTCCCGGGTTCAAGCAATTCTCCTGCCTCAGCCTCCCAAGTAGCTGGGATTACAGGCATCTGCTACTACACCTGGCTAATTTTTGTATTTTTAGTAGAGATGGGGTTTCACCATGTTGGCCAGGATGGTCTCAAACTCCTGACCTTGTGATCCGCCTGCTTCGGCCTCCCAAAGTGCTGGGATTACAGGCGTGAGCCACCATGCCCAGCCTTTTGTAGTTTTTATTCTGACATTTATTTGCTTATAATAGTGGCAGGAGGAACTTGAATTCAATATGAATAATTGAATCACTACTTTAATTCATCCTAAGAAGTATGGAATTACTGAACTTATAAATTTTGAATTGGAAGTAAATTTAAATTTCATACTCTGTATCATACATTAAAGACTTTCTTTCCGTTTAGCAGGTTTAGGACTTTTTGTTATAATTCATTGAGCTAGAAATCAAGTTGTATGTTTTGAAATGCAAATGTCTGGCAACTTTGAATCCAGTCCTGTTTTCTTTCTAATGGAAGAATAGTGTCTATAAATAACCTTATAAAAGATTTGCTTACTCAGAATGAGGAATTTCAGTATTAATGAAGGGTAGCATATTAAAATCAAACATTATTTCTACATTTAATGAGATTATTTTAGAAATGTGATGTAAATACCATGTTAAGGTATGGCATTTTGTTTTTAAAAAATGTAGAAAAGCTTTTTGCTCAGAATAGCTGTGCTTTTTAAAGTAGGATAAAACAGTATTATGATGAATTATTTTCAAGTAATACTGAAATCATAGGCCATGTGCTCTGTTAATGACGGGATTTCAGGAAGGAACAAAATGTAACGTTAAATTTTAACGTTAAAAGGTTTGATTTCTATATATGATAAACCTGGAAAACTACTGTGCGGTATCATGAGAATGGTAGTATCTTACGTTTCAGTAGATTACTTTTTTTCCTGACTAACTTGACATTGATAACACAGTTTGATGCTTTTAATTTTCTGTTATATAAAACATAATATTTATTTAATAGATATTTTTGGCACTGAATATAATCTCGGGAATTTTTCATTGCAGATGAGGACAGATTGTCTGAGATTTCTGCTCGCTCTGCAGCTTCTAGTCTCCGGGCTTTTCAAACTCTGGCACGAGCTAAGAAAAGGAAGGAGAATTTCTGGGGTATAACATAAACCTAGTTGAGTTGCCTTTATCTAAGGAAACGTTGGCAAAATTTTTCTTTATTGCTTACTGTGTTAAAATTTTTTGAGTGTTTGAATTTTTTCCTAACACTTTCTACTTTGAAATATTTAATTTCCAATAGAACAGTTTACTTGGAAATTGTTAACATAGGCTTATACAAATTTAACTTTTAAAGAATTATTTTTACATCTATCCCAGAGTACAAAGACCTAGATTTTTGAGTTCTTCACATGTTGTAACTTTTGTAATAGGTGTCATGGATAGATTTTCACCTATCCAGAGAATATTCTAAAAAAATAAACAAAGTGGAGTAAAAGTTAAGATCCCAGTGTGAGGTATATATTCCCCTAAGATTTGATATATGTATCTTTGTAATTGATGATGTTGTAAAATGAATTTGTTGTTCCTTTAACCTTTGCTGTAGTGTTTCTTTTTATTTTAGTTCCTTCTATACGTGTTTGCAGTGTTAAGATAATTGTACTTTGAAAACACCAGCTGTATATATTTTTCTTATTTATGTAACAAAGTTTGCTGAAAGATATGTATATTTTTGATCTTTGAGTGTATTCTGTTTGTGTAAGGACTTTGGCTTACATTTGAATAATGTCTAGATTTTGAAAAATTACCTGTATAATGGAGAATTAAAACTTTGTAGACATTTTGAAATAAAAATTGATCAAGCGTGTTTGGCTTTTCCAGAAAGTTTTACATGGAACAAATAATTATCGCGTAGAAGAATTCTACTCCTAACAGGTTAATGAAAAGTTCTACTTGTTTTGCAGCTGTCAGAATGGAATGGAGCCAAGTCTGTGATATTTTCGCACAAATGTGGGACAAAGAATTTCCAAGGCAGACTCATTTACAGAAATTTAACACAAAACTTTTTAAATATATTTCTTCACTCACAGGACATGTTCTGTTGTCATACTGTTTATCTTGCAAATCATGATAAATTTAAGTTTCTAAAAAATATGGATTTTACAACTATATTACATAAAATCTTTACAGTAATACATAGAAAGTACTGAAGCTAAAATATACAGAATATTCATGCTTATTGGTTAGAAAACAAGTGAACAATCTGTTCTAAAGTGATAATTGGTCAAAAGTGCATTTGCAAATCATTGGTTCACAATAAGGTTGTTAAAGATCTTACATTATCATGAAGTTTTAAAGAACTGTAGGCATACAAATATTTGCCTATCTTCCACTGGCCTTTAAATTAGTTTGTTCATTAAGGGCTACTAAGGCATTAAATATGAAAATAAAAGTTTGAAATTACAGTATAACTGGACTTTAGAACACAAATTGGCTTCTATACATATCTGAACTGAGGAATGTTAATTGTAAAATAGGTTTGGAACTTACCTCTCTAGACACATATTTGCCTCTTCCTCAAAGGTTGGTTAGTCTAGTTGGTTAGGACAGAGTTTTCAATGGATGACCACTGATGTATGGTAAAGAAGGGAATTAGAGCTAGCTTGCAGGGAATTTTGCATAACTCAGTCTATTTTATCTAAGCTATGGATGTAAAATCTGGGTACACCCATTGGAGTGAATCAAACCACATGAACTTGATCTGTCAGGTGTTAGATGGATTAGGATATAGTTCTCATGGGGACAAGGTCATGACCCCAGTCTCTATGCAACAATTTAGCTCTGCAGTTATTGACTGCTTCTGTTAAAAACCCTATTCAGTGGCTCAGGGGAGAGAATAGGGTTGAGGGCCCAGTAGTGTTTTATCACTCATAATAAGGGCAACTCAGAAGACATGGATTTGTGTTGGTGAGTAGTCTTAATTACGTGACAACTGCCCCTTGAGATTTGCTAGTATTCAGGAGCTGGGATTGCTAATTCAAATTTTTATTAGTTTTATTAAGGCATACTTTAAACTGCAGTTTTTAAAAAAATTAGAGCTCAGTGAGTTTGATTAGATGTACACATCTGTGAAACTAACACCATAATCATGATGCATTATGTTTCCATCACCCCAAAAGTTTCTTCATATTCTTTTGCAGTCAGTCTGTCCTTCTACCCCTGGTCCCCAAGGCAACCAATAATCTGCTTTCTGTTGGTATAAATTAGTTTACAGGAATTTTATGTAAATGGAGCCATCCTTTATGCCTGGCTTTTACTCAGTGTAATATTTTTGAGAGTCATCCGTGTTTTGGTGCGCATGTTGCCTCTTTATTCACTTGCTGGTGGACTTTGGGGTTGTTTTCAGTTTGGGATTATAATGAATAAAACTGCTATGAGTATTGGTGTGCAAGTCTTTGTGTAGATATGTGCTTTCATTTCTCGGCAGAATATCCAGGTAATTCAATTTTTATTCACCTTGAATATAACTTCTGCTTTGAGTATAAGTATATACCCAAATAAATATTATAAACTGGTAGCTTGATCTTTCTGTCTAAATTAATATCTCACAAGCCACAGTGGGGAGCCAACCGCAGAACTGCAACGGGAGGTTTTTCTAAAATGCATACACCTACCTGCTCTTTTCCCTGCCCCTCCCCCATCTTCACCTCAGGTGTTGAGATTCTCAGTGTATCTGTGTTTGAGAGCCCTTATAAAAATGCACCAAAACACATACATGGGAGGTTTCGCATGTTAATTTCTGGTCTCATCTCTGGATCCCCATGGAATTCTGAACTCAAAATTAACCCTTGAAGAATAGTTTTGACGATTAAGGATAAATAACATGATAAATATGCTTGGTACATAGGAGGAAATGTTAACATGAGATTTAAGTATAAATATCATTTTACAGATGGGAAAACGGACTTAGATGAAATAACTGGCCCAAGATCTGAAGGCTGGTGAATTAAATCTAGGTCTCCTTACTCGAAATCCACCCACGCTAACTCCTTTGAAGTGTGTATGCTAAAATTGCAAGTCCCACTGTGATTCAATTCTCTCTCTGGTTGATTCATTTGGGAGTTAATTTTCCACTTTGCCTTCTTGGAAGATAGATGTCTACCTTTTCTAGTCGGGAAAAAGAATATGTGAGCATTGAATTATTGTACAAATGGATTCAACCAGAATGAAAGCAAATTGATATTCAAAACAAGCTTGTCCTTATGTAGAGCAGTGTTGAGGTTGGCTACTTAGGGAGCCCAAGGATGGATTATATATTTTTGTTATAATTGTGCATGCACATATCAGACATCCAGAAGATATCCTGACTTCTGGAAGTTTACCAAAGGAACAAATAATATAAAATGGTAGATGATCCAAGAATTATTTCTATTTGGTTTTGGAATATGTTTTTGGTACTTTGATAGTGGTAGTCATGTTAGTGTGCTCAGGGCCCAGTCTGTCAAACCACCATTACTCAGTTTCCCAAGGTGATTCTGCTGATAGAGACTACTCCAGGCCAAACAACAGTCAGTGTCATTGGACTAGCTAGGGTTGTGCACCAATGAGTCTGGTCACATGGGGTCTCTGAGAAGCCAACTTGCCCCATGAGCTTAACTCATGGACTAAAAGCAGGCTACTGATCTCTTCAGCTCCGTGCTGATGAACTTTCTTGCTAATGTTGGCTCTGCAATCTAACCATACGTGTCTTTCTCCCATGGCAAGTGGAGGCACAGAAAGACCCAGCCCTTTGCTCTCAGGCTTAGAGCCAAGCTTCTTTAAATCATATGTCATGTTTCATTCCCACCCTGAAGCTCTCATACAGGAGGCAGCTCCCCATCCTGCAACTCCTGCCACGTGGCAGGTAAGAGCAAATGATCAGTCATCTTAAAGATGGCATCCATTTCTCTTCTACGAAGTGCTCTACCCACTAGTCTCCACCCATAGTTTCATTCTGCCCTATATCCATATAAAGCATATCTGGAAATTGAGAAATGAGGACTTGGGGGACACTAAGCCACCTTTGGAAATCAGAACATGAGGCCAACAGGTAGGGTAATGTTTGGGGAGTTTACCCAATTCAAACCACATAATGGACAATTTAGATAATGCTGGGAAATTGTTCAGTTTCTCCCGTATACAGTCTACATGCCAGTGTTATGCTGGAGCTGACTCATGGGCCAATCATTAAATAAGAATGTTGTGAGCAAGTTGTTCAAGTTATCAGCAGTTAGCAATTGGCCACGGTGGCAGTATTTATACCACTGAAATCAACAGATGCCATAAATTAGGGCTTCTCCCATTTACCGGGAGGCGGTTTACAAGCCCATCACTAGCTACTACCTCAGTCTCTGCAATACTTTCCATATCACTTGCCTGACAGAGAAAACAATCTACTTCAGAAAGCCAGCTCAAGATAATCTGCTTTAATATTTATTATACCACTTACATATTCCTTGGCTTATAAAAATGGTTTGGTTTAGTTTATTTTCTTGGCTGAAGTCCACCTAGAAAATAAAAACAAACCACAAATAACAATAGACTTACAGAGGGAGACTATGCGGAGACGGCCTAGGAATCTATATGTGTAATCTTCCAGATTCTCATAGGTAGTTTGGGAACAACTGGCTTTGGGGTTATAGTAGCCTATGTTCTAATCCTAACTCCACCTTGAGCAAGCCAGTTGAACTTTGAGCTTGTATTCCTCATCTTGCAGATTAAGATAACTCACCAATTTAGTTTTCAGATTAAATGGCATAAGATCTGTAAAGTTTTCATATATACTATTTAAATGTTATTCACTTCAAAACGTTTAGTTTTATTATGTCAGCAAATTTTCATTAAAACAACAAGAAAAAAAGCCTTTAGACAGGCTAAGGTTAAATCTAACAAGCAGGTGACAGGGTACCCTGAAATCGTGGCCTCTCATCACAGACCTATCAGTTGTGACCTACATTCAGCTTACCCAGAGGCAGTTTCAGGTAGGGGTGCTGAAATGATTTGTCTATTTCCGTTATGTGGTAAAGCGAAAAAAGACTGACTACAGTGTTGTGACTCAGCTACTCTAGAAGGTGGAACTAATTACCTGATAAATGCAAACTATATTAGCGTAACCATGAATTGGAGATGTTATCAGCTTTAAGTCAGGAAATGCAGAGATAAAGTACCCACGATAATTACTGATGAAAGGAAAGATAGACAAGGTTGGTCCCTGAATGAATGCGTGCCCAATATCAAAGATTTCCTATGTTTGCTGCAAGTTTTTTTTTAAATAAGATGAATTAAATTAAACTCAGTTTTGTAATTTTAAGAAGAAAATATAAACTAACCCAAATGCCACACATTATGGGAAGATGTAGGCGCTTTACACTCATAACTTCAATGATAGTCAGAGTTTGGGTATCTCAGGAAAAATTTGCCCACAGTGAGTACCTTAGCATTCAATGTTCCTGTCAAAAAACTATTCAGGTCAAAACAGTTAAGGTTCTGGGGAAACCAAAAGAAAATCGAAAATAGGTTGTATGGCAATACTAAATTTTGGTTCCACAAGGAACGAGTAATATGAAGTTTAACTTGTAATTTTGCAAAGATGAAACATCTGAAGTGCTTCACTAATTTGAAAACATATACCTGGCACTAACAAATACCCTAGCATGATCATTTAAATCAATTACTGGCCAGGTGCGGTGGCTCACACCTGTAATTCCCAGCACTTTGGGAGGTCTAGGTGGGTGGATCACGAGATCAGGAGTTCGAGGTCAGCCTGGCCAACATGGTGAAACCCCATCTCTACTAAAAATACAAAAATTAGCTGGGTGTGGTGGCGGGTGCCTGTAATCCCAGCTACTCGGGAGGCTGAGACAGGAAAATTATTTGAACCCGGGAGGCGGAGATTGCAGTGAGCCGAGATAGCGCGATTGCATTCCAGCCTGGGCGACAGGGCAAGACTCCGTCTCAAAAATGAGTAAGTAAATAAATAAATAAAATAAATAAATTACTATGAATCATTGCTGCCAAGACTTTTTGTTTATTTATTTATTTTGTATTTTTAATTTTTTTATTATACTTTAAGTTCTAGGGTACATGTACACAATGTGCAGGTTTGTTACATATGTATACTTGTGCCATGTTGGCGTGCTGCACCCATTAACTCATCAGTTACATTAGGTATATCTCCTAATGCCATCCCTCCCCTCTCCCTCCACCCCACAACAGGCCCTGGTGTATGATGTTCCCCTTCCTGTGTCCAAGTGTTCTTATTGTTCAATTCCCACCTATGAGTGAGAACACGTGGTGTTTGGTTTTTTGTCCTTGTGATAGTTTGCTGAGAATGGTTTCCAGCTTCATCCATGTCCCTACAAAGGACATGAACTCATCCTTTTTTATGGCTACATAGTATTCCATGGTGTATATGTGCCACATTTTCTTAATCCAGTCTATCATTGATGGACATTTGGGTTGGTTCCAAGTCTTTGCTATTGTGAATAGTGCCGTAATAAACATACGTGTGCATGTGTCTTTATAGCAGCATGATTTATAATCCTTTGGGTATATACCCAGTAATGGGATGGCTGGGTCAAATGGTATTTCTGGTTCTAGATCCTTGAGGAATCGCCACACTGTCTTCCACAATGGTTGAACTAGTTTACAGTCCCACCAACAGTGTAAAAGTGTTCCTATTTCTCCACATCCTCTCCTGCACCTTTTGTTTCCTGACTTTTTAATGATCGCCATTCTAACTGGTGTGAGATGGTATCTCACTGTGGGTTTGATTTGCATTTCTCTGATGGCCAGTGATGATGAGCATTTTTTCATGTGTCTGTTGTCTGCATAAATGTCTTCTTTTGAGAAGTGTCTGTTCATATCCTTCACCCACTTTTTGATGGGGTTGTTTGTTTTTTTCTTGTAAATTTGTTTGAGTTCATTGTAGATGCTGGATATTAGCCCTTTGTCAGATGGGTAGATTGCAAAAATTTTCTCCCATTCTGTAGGTTGCCTGTTCACTCTGATGGTAGTTTCTTTTGCTGTGCAGAAGCTCTTTAGTTTACTGAGATCCCATTTGTCAATTTTGGCTTTTGTTGCCATTGCTTTTGGTGTTTTAGACATGAAGTCCTTGCCTATGCCTATGTCCTGAATGGTATTGCCTAGGTTTTCTTGTAGGGTTTTTATGGTTTTGGGTCCAACATTTAAGTCTTTAATCCATCTTGAATTAATTTTCGTATAAGATATAAGGAAGGGATCCCATTTCAGCTTTCTGCGTATGGCTAGCCAGTTTTCCCAGCACCATTTATTAAACAGGGAATCCTTTCCCCATTTCTTGTTTTTGTCAGGTTCGTCAAAGATCAGATGGTTGTAGATGTGTGGTATTATTTCTGAGGGCTCTGTTATGTTCCATTGGTCTATATCTCTGTTTTGTTACCAGTACCATGCTGTTTTGGTTACTGTAGCCTGGTAGTATAGTTTGAAGTCAGGTAGCGTGATGCCTCCAGCTTTGTTCTTTTGCTGCCAAGACTTTAAAAACATTATGGATCAATACACTAACAACATGTCAGTTTCTTTTATCAGTCAGAATCAAAAGTGGGGACCCAAAACATTTTATTCAGATTTATTTTAATAATTTGAAGACATATAAAAATACAGAATAGTAGAGACATATATCAACATATACAGTTCTTCAGTCACTACTTAAATAATAATAAAAATAAAACTCAGAAACAGTGAATATTTTGTATTAGAGAAGCTTCTAGAAAAATATCTGATGACCCTCCTTATTATACAGATTTAGTGGTTATTTTCATTCACTAATTAAAACTGCCTGCAACAATTCCAGACATTTTCTGCTATGTAGAACACATTAATCTTAGTATAAGTAGAAATCTGTTTAATCTTAAAAAGTCACAGTCACAAATTACAAAATAATTTACTAGACAACTAGCTTTTTAAAATTATTTGTTAATTCCATATAAGGAGAAGGATTAGTTTCCATTGATACTTCAGGAAATTTTAGATTTACTGTGACAAGTAATTTCCATTTCCTCTTCTCTCTGAACAACAGCAGAGCCAGCGAGTCTTACTTTTTCCCATGCTAGGTTCCCTTCGGCAAACTCTATTTCCTAGTTGCTAATAAAAAAAAAAAGTCCATCTAAGCCACAGTAAAATATTTGAGTTGCATGGCTTGTGTGTGTTCATGAGTACATGTTCCCATGTGTGTTAATGACAACACCAACACACTACCATTGTGTCATTTACCACTGTTCCTTTGTGTGCACTCAAAGATAAAAATGTAACAAATTTTTCCTTCTGCCAAACCAACCTGCTTTAAGGAATATTTGCCTTGTCTTTGCCCTTCTGGTTTTCTGTGCGCATGGAGCACATATTCTTTTGTGTCTAAGGCACTGGTTACTCTAGGACTCCAGAATTCACCTTTTCCTTGGCCTTTGTAGGGCATCTCAAATCTAGACATGGCATGACACTAACTCAGATGTGTTTAGAATATATTCACTCACCATATTTTCCTGAGTGATTCAATCTCCACAAGTCTCTGTACAACAGATTTTCTTTAATAATCTTAACAAGACCACCAAGGAGCTAGATAAAAGAATCAGCCACAAATGTTAATTTCTTTTTTTTTTTTTGGGCGGAATCTTGCTCTGTCACCCAGGCTGGAGTGCAGTGGTGCTATCTTGGCTCACTGAAACGTCTGCCTCCCGAGTTCAAGTGATTCTCTTGCCTCACAGCCACCCAGCCACCCAAGTAGCTGGAATTACAGGGGTGTGCCATCAAGCCCAGCTAATTTTTTTTAGTAGAGACGGGGTTTCGTCATGTTGGCCAGGCTGAACTGCCTCCGGTGATCTCCCACCTCAGCCTCCCAAAGTGATGGGATTACAGGCGTTAACCCCCACACCTGGCCCACAAATGTTAATTTTAAATGAAGCTTATACTATTGGGTCAGACAAGAGCATGCTCTGCCACTTGTTAGCTCTGTGATCCTGGGCAAGTTACCAAACTCTGAGCTCCAGTTGCTGAGTAAATAGGAATAATAATTATACATTTTCTGAAATGATTTTTGTGAGAATAAATCATCTCATGCATTGAAGTACATAACACTGGCATGTAGTTAGAGCTCAATAATTGCTAACTATGATTGCCCTTTTCTATCTTATCTCCTATACATAGCTTTATTTTATGGGAGGTGAGAGATCTGGAAGGGATAAAAATTATTTCAACTTGGTGTTTAAAAAAATGTAACTAGCAAGTGAAACACGGGTAGTTAGGGCAGTGGCCAGGAAGGTCAACCCAAACAGGCATTACAGCACGTTCGCATCTTTTGATCTGAGCCCTGCGCCCACTCTTGAGGCATTCACTGAAGCCATGCTGGGTCTTCACCTCCTAAGGAATTGGGCGAGGGCTGGAAACAAGTGGTCGAATTCTTGGCAAACATTGCTGGCAGGCGCTTTGGGAGATGCGAGAGGGAGTGAATTATCTGTAATGTAGTGAGATACTATTTTGATATAGTGAATATAGATTCTTCCCACCTCTTTCTCCCAAATCTGATATTTTCTGTTAAACTATTTTTCTCCCTCAGTTCAGCACTAGGCAAGAAGCCACGATTGTCTATTATAGTACATAAGCCATTACAATCAGAGGGTTGTCACTGCATAACTGGAGAAGTAGAGCCTGGCTTTTGGTTTTGTTTTTGAAAGATAAAAATTGGATGACAATGTGGGCAGGCAAAGCCAATGTTTCTAGCTCCCAGCCAGACTGGGAATGAAAATGGGAAAGAGAAAGGGTAAATGTTGGTGTGTTCCTAAGGAAGGCCTATTCCTTGAGACTCTCCTAAATGGAGCCCTGGGTTGGCTGAGTGAGGACTGTGGACGTTTTGGTTCGTTTGGAGCAACGGTGTGCTGGAGACAGCTTCACCCTCAGGACTCACTGGGGCGTTTCTTCCCAACTCCTCGTTTGGCGCTCTCATGTTTCTTGCTTGAAATTGGCCACGGTGGGAATATTTACACTGCAGAAATTGGCAACTGCTACAAATCAGAACTTTTCTCTTTGGAGAGCTGATTGTTAAGCATTTGCCCTTCACACCACTGGTTTGGGACCTCTGTCTTACTTCCCTGGTGCAGTCCAGAAAGATGGCAAACTTTTGGAAATCTGCCTCCTCCTTGCCCTGTGTCTGGCAAAAAGTAGAAATGGCTGTGTGGCCTGTGACCTATCTTGGCAGAAAGGTTATACAACAGCATCCAGAATTTCCCATGGTGACAGAGGGTTATGGGAGACCACTCCAATTTGTTCTGTACTTTGGAGAGAGGCTCAAAAGTGATTGAAATGGAGCCACGCATGTGGGCATGGACAGTCAAAGATCATTCAGGAAGGTACACATCTCAGTGGATAAGAGAGTAACAGGTGGGGCTAGGTGCTGTGGCTCATGTCTGTAATCCCAGCACTTTGAGAGGTCGATGTGGATGGATCACTTGAGCTCAGGAGTTCACAACCAGCCCGGGCAATGTGGTGAAACCCTGTCTCTACAAAAAAAAAAAAAAAAAAAAAAAAATTAGCTGTGCACGGTAGCACATGCCTGTAGTCCCAGCTACTCAGGAGGCTGAGGTGGGAGGACTGCTTGAGCCCAGAGGCAGAGGCTGCAGTGAGCCGAGGTTGTGCCACTGCACTCCAGCCTGGGTGACACAGTGAGACCCTGTCTCAAAAGAAAAAAAAAAAAGAGTGGACAGGTGATGGCACAAGAGCAGCCTCCTTCCTCCCCACTCTGGTGGGCAGAAAAGTAGTGGCAGCCAGAGAGATAACGCAAAAGTTAGAAAGATTCTTGATTACAAGTGCCTGAAGTTGGCCCCATCCTACCATCCACCTGAGTGGGACTTTAAGAGACGTTAAGTATTATTACAGTGAAACATAAAGAAAATTGTGTTTCTGGTACACCCGAGCTTGTAGCCTGCATTTTGTGGGCACTACTTTAGCTCTTCAGAAAGTTGTAGTACCATCGGGGGTGTCTCTGCAAGAACCAGTTGAGAACCACTTCTCCAAGCCCCTTTAGTTGTACAAGTTCTATACATTTGATAAGTGAAAATACAGAGTGTTCATCAGCTTGTAATTTTTTTTCAGAAAAGCATCTCTATGGGAGGAGCAGTGATTAAACACACGGGCTGTGGGCTCTGACAGGGTTCGGATCTCAGCTTTGATAGGTACAATGTTATCTTAGGCAAGTTACTGGGATTTTCTAAGCCTGTGTTGAGTTCCTCATATAAGAATTAAACAAGCAGGTCCACATAGGATTCTTACCTAGCCACCTGTACACAGCAAACACTCACTACACATTAGCTATTACTAGAAGGGAAGTAACAGTCATCAGTAATAAGCGGATGAGGGGCACCTCCGGCTTCCTCTCAAATCCATGACCATCTGAGAGTTAGTTAGATGCCAAAGTTCAACTGAAAACAAGAGATTCTGACTCTAGATCCACGAGGAGTCTACATTATTTAATTCAATTTTTCAAATGATCTTGTGAGTACTGTCTTTCTTCTGACAGTAAGAAAGTTGAGGCTAAGTTGAAATCCAAACTCAGGTCTTTTGCCTTCAAAGCCACATTACATTAATCTCTACTGCTTTGGAGAGGTGGATGAGTGGGCACCTCCAGCTTCCTCTGAAATCAGTAGCCAGCTGAGAGTTACATGCCAAAGTTCAACTGACAGCAAGAGATTCTGACTCTAGATCTATGCGGAGCCTCATACAATTTTTTTTGACATTTGAGGTATAAGTGAAAAATGAAAAGGTTTTCATTAGAGAAGAATAAAGAATACCAAGTTTATTCTAAACACGCAAAGACAATCATTCAACTATGTCAGCATAAGAATGGTGTCACAGTGGACCCACATATTTATTCTTATTTATTAAAAACCTTAGTCTAAATTGCATATTACTTTGCTTTTACTAAGCAATTAGAGCTTGGTAAAAATAATTGCACTAGATAGTTAATGAAGCTGTATTTTGGGCATGCCAGGGAGAGCTCAGTTGGCTGTCCCACAGAGCCTGAGGCTGGGGCACCACCATGCACCTGGTGGCAGCTACGTAAATGTCAAAAATGGTAACCTAAGATCAAAAGTGCTGGCCTCCCAGCACTTTGGGAGGCCAAAGCGGAAGGACTGCTTGAAGCCCAGGAGTTCAAGACCAGCCTGGGCAACATTTGGAGACCCCATCTCTACAAATAATGAAAAAAATTAGCTGTGCATGGTGGCATGTACTTGTACTTCCAACTACTGTACTAGGGAGGCTGAGGTGGGAGGATCACTTGAGCCCAGGAGGTCAAGGCTACAGTGAGCTGTGATGGCGCTCCACTGCACTCTAGCCTGGGCAACAGAGCGAGATCCTCCCTCGAAAAAAAAAAAAAAAGTGGTGACCTAGATGAAAATACCCAGTCTAAGGGGCTAGTCCTTAAAAGTACAACCTTAACACATCACATATGAAATTAAGTTGTACTGAGAAAAGTTGCACTTGCTTCTTTGAGACAGCAGGTTTAAATTAAATGAACATTAAATTCAATTATTAAATTGAACCATAAGAAATTGCTATTTTTGGCTGGGTGCAGTGGCTCACGCCTCTAATCCCAGTACTTTGGGAGGCCAAGGTGGGCGGACACTTGAGGCCAGGAGTTCGAGAACAGCCTGGCCAACATGGTGAAACCCCATCTCTACTAAAAATACAAAAATTAGCTGGATGTGATGGCGCACACCTGTAATCCCAGCTACTCAGGAGGCTGAGGCACAAGAATCGTTTGAAACCAGGAGAAAGAGGTTGAAGTGAGCCGAGATCAAGCCAATGTACTCCAGCCTGGGTGACAGAGCAAGACTCTGTCTCCAAAAAAAAAAAAAAAAAAAAAAGAAAGAAAGAAATTGCTAGTGTTTTGCAGGTAAAAAGTGGTAAAATATCAGCAATTGAGGTGGCTCAAGCTATTGATTAAATTAAAACTTCAATTCCAGGCTAATTTTTCTTCTTCCCTAAAGAAGGACTGGATAATAATTATAGTAATAGGAAGAGGATTCTTTGTTATCATAGTTCTTACACTTACTGAGCTCTTATGAAGATCCCACTTCTAGTCTGTTTATATACATTAACTCACTTAGTACCGCAATAACCATAAGAAATAAAGACAATTATTATTTGTATTTGAGAGATTTATCAGGTTACATATGGCAGCTTTATTAAATAATATCTGTAGTTTTGGGTGCTTATAATATATTAAGTGTTGTACTAAATGCCCTTCACAAATAATCTCTTTACCTCTGAAGTTCACAAATGACCTCATTACTTCTCATTACTATGACTTTCCTTATTCTTCAGAGGAGGACCCTGAGGTGAGAGGTTCAGAAATTTTCTGAGTTTCACGAAATTAGTAGGGGGCAGAGGAAAAATTTAAAATGAGATTGGTCTACTTCTGGGCCTCAGTGTGTAACTATGAAGCGACTCTATTTCAGTCTATGCTTTTTCCATCTGGCCTTTCCAAGTCATAGCAGCCTCCCCCATCTTCTTTGATAATTTAGTGAGTTTCACTAAGTACTTGATAAATATCCTTGCATGCACACTGGTTTCATATGTGGCTGATTTTTGAGAATGTAACATTGCCAAGGTGCTTGTGAAACTAGGCCAATCAAACGTATAGATTCCAATAAAGTTCTTATTAAATTGATTCCTCCTTATAAAATTGTGAAATGGCCATAGAAACACCACTAGAGTTAAGTATGCGCAATTTCCTTAAATTGGATTCTCAGATAAGCATCAGCCTCTTAGAGCTTATGATATCTGAGAAAATAACAGCTAAACTCCCCTGCACTGATGTGGCAGTGAAATGATTTCTCTGGTAGTGGCTCATTTCTTAGTTACCAAGTAAAGTATTTACGAAATCTTCCCTCAGGTACAGATATTACGGTTATCATGAACAATGAGATGAGAAAATTGAGGAACCAAGGTGATTACAAAACAGCTAAAGCCAAACTGGCTGTTTGGCACCCACATTGAAAAGATTTTCTGAAGTCTAATGATTTAACTGGTTGTAAAGGATGCGCTGAGTTCAATCAAAGATGTCCAAACTTAGTTTAGATTTTCTCCCATGCGGGATTAAATTGCTGTAAGTGGCCTGTTTCCTGCTGTGCGGGGTCCCCCTCCAGGTTTGCATATGAAGAGTAGGTTCTCTTGGGAGACTAGCCTCACTCACATGCACACCTTCACTCACACGGCTCCATCAGGAGCTGTGAAAATGGGGGTTTTACTCTTTAACTTAAAATATGAGTAGAAATGGAAAATGAAATAAAAGGGAGATAGTGCAAGTATCCGATATCCCTCCTTCAAAATGCAACAGGACGCCAAGGCAAGAGGATTGCTTGAGCCCAGGAGTTTGAAACCAGCCTGGGCAACATGGTGAGGCCCTATCTCAAACAAACAAATAAACAAACAAACAACAAAACCTTGCAATGATGTGCAGCCTTGATGAGATAAAGAACAGGCTCCCTTTAGTACAGGCCAAATCACATGAATGGTTTCTATTTACTAGGCACTTACTATGTGTCAGACATTGTACCAAATGCCTGAATGTGGATAATCTTATGGAATTTTGCCTATTATTACCTGTGTTTTACAAATAAGGAAACTGAGGTTTACAGAAACTGAGTAACTTTGCCAAGTCCATATCCTTCATAAATAGTGTAATTGGGGCTGCAAGCCATGCCTAACTGGCCTTGGAGCCCAGGTATGTTGCTGGTCTTGAGCACCATGGTATATTGCTTCTCATAGAAAATGTAGCTCATACGCAGGCAGACTGAATCTGCAAGCTGCAGTCCCTTGACTGTAGAGTCCTGCTTTGTTCAGCTCTCCTGCACAGTATATTCCAGATTCCCTGTCTTGGGTGAGGGATTATAGTGGCAGTTTATCTCCAACCACATGCCAGTGCTCTCATGTCCTGCCTTCCCTTCAAATGTGAAGTCTGCCTGTGATCTCATTCCTGTGTCTGAGCAGATAGAGCTCCTATTCCTGTGTCATTCTGCAAGTAGAGGCTCCTGTCCATCTGTCATGTAATAAACCTTCCTTCAGTGGGAAAAAGGAAAGCATAAATGTCACTAAGAAAGCATAGTTCTGCAAGGCTTGGACAAATCCTTAGCTGAGGATGTGATTTACTTGTTACAACGAAAGGAGGAGCAAAAGCATGGGGTATTTTTTGGTCTTTATATCTTACTCTATGCCAACATTATAGTTCCTTAAAATTTAAATTCATTCATTCAATAAATAATATATACATATATAGTTCAAAATCAAAACAATATAAAGCAATTACATATAAAAACATATTTTATTTCCACCCTTGTCCCCATTCACCCTGATTCTCCCTCTAAATTAGTAAGCATTTTTATTAGTTTCTTGCATATTCATCTCATCCTTTTTAAATGCAAATATAAATACCTGTTTATTTTTTTTTTTACACAAAAGCTGCACTCTGTCCTTACCTTTTTTACTCTAAGTATTTTAATAATACATAGAGAACATGCGCTTTTTACTGTTTACATCTGCATAGTATTCCTTGTGTACCTGTCCCACAGTGTATCTAACCAGCCTCCATGAATGGGCGTTTAGGTTGTTTGCAGTCTTCTAATTACAAAAAACATTGCAATGAATTTGCTTATGCAGTGGTATTTGTAGGATAAACTTCCAGAAGTGGGATTGCTGGGTCGAAGAGTAAATGCGCTTTACATGGTTATTGCCAAATTGTCCTTCACAGGACTTTCCCACTAGCATTAGATAAGAGTCTCCTCCACTGCCCTGCCAATAGAGTGTGTTGTCACACTGGATTTTTGCCAATCTGATAGGCGAGAAATGGTTTCCTAGAGCAGTTCTGACTTAATAGTTGTTTTTTTTTTCATGACTGAGGTTGACAATATTTTCATGTTTAAGGGTGTATTTCCTTTCTGTGAAAAATATGTGCAGGGGAGTCTATGCCTGAGATGAGTTACAAATATTTTTGCGGGTTTGCCACTTATCTTTTGACTTTGCCTTGGTATGTTATTATTATTACTACTCTTTTGCCTTCAGAGGGCTTTTGTTTGTTTATGTAGTTAAGCATCATTACCTCTCATGATCTCTGGATTTTCAGCCATAGTTAGACAGGCCTTCCCTACACTGATGTTACAAAGGGATTTGCCTGCATTTTATCATATTTTGACAATTCCTTTCCCCCTCATCTTTAAATCTTTGAATTATTTGGAGTTTATTCTGATGAGTATTACATTAGTTATGGATCTAACTTTGTCCTTTTGCCCCTGACTCCCCAATCGCCCCACCACTGTTCTATTTAAAAATCATCATGGCTGATTTGAGATGCTGCCTTTATCGTATACCAAATCCCCATAGGCATTTGCTTATAATTCTGACTCTGCATCTTTTCCATTGGTCTATTTGTGAATTCATTTAGCAGTACCACTAGGCTTTAATTATTAAGTCTTTATAGCCTCAATAATATTTGGGGCCTTGTGATATTTCTTTTAGGGAAGAGAGAAAATGCTTTAGTGCTTTCAATGAGAAAGAGAGTGGCCCCTGTCAGTTATCTTGAGTATAAAAGTTTCACATTTTTGCACATCAATATATAGTAGGACTAGGTATTTCTATCACGAATCACCTTGCAAGGGAAGCAGCAGTAGGCCCTTATGTGCTTGGAGCTGGACGATACACGATGCTCCTTTTCACCCCCTAATTTGCCAGGAGGCATGAGGAGCGTGTGAGTTTGGGAATGAGATGGGTGGAGGCCTCCTGTCCTACTTGGATGCTTGAAATGATTCCAGGGAAGGAGCCGCATTGGAGGAGCACTGAGAAACCAATGCTGGGAATGTCTAATTGCTACCAAGTGGCATCTAAATTGAAAGCGTTATGCTTGATGCCTGTCTTGGAGTTCTGAACTTTTTGCTCACTGACTTTAAAAAATATACTATGAATTTAGAGCTCTGAACTTGGCTAACAAGCCCCCTAAACCATCTTTTTTCCCCCTAAACTGTGTTCTCAAAAAACATAACCACTTTGTGAGAAGCTCTCTGGATTGTCTTCAAGCAGCACAATTGTACACTCAATGATTTGCACTTCCAATAATGCTATAGAAAAATGTTTAATTAAGAGAAAATGTGTATGTAGCATGAACTACATCTGTGACTTTCCCTAAGGTGTATACAAACTGAGGTTGCCTTTTCATTCAACTACCATGATAATAACTTATTATGAGCCTGCTGCTGGCTTAACTATTTCCATGAATCCTCAAGCAGCCCTGATGGAGTTGGCTGTGAGGGTTTAATACCTTGCAAACTGCACACAGGAGCATGGCAGAGCTGTGTGTGCGTGCTTGGGTGACTATGAGCTGGGCAAGGAGGCGGGAGTAGGAGTGGGCAGGAAACCCTCTATTCTTGATACTACAAATCTCTGAGTCATTTTCTTTCTCAGTAGGAGCCTTTGTTATTAATCCCTCGATTCTCTGCGGTTTGTTTTTAGCACACCTCAGCTTCTCACAGTGGGAATGTCTCTTTCTTTCTTCCCATCACCTTCTCTTTCTCCTACTTTACCGTAGCAATTATATCTTCTCCTATTCTCCTTCTAGATTGTTCTGATGTTTGAAGGAACCTTCCATGGCTGTTCCGGGGTGTAGCAGGTGACCTTACAAAACTTGTTCTACATGTTGGCCAAAGATCTGCTAACTTCCTACTTAGACAACATTGTAGAATCCAGTTCTAACAGTAATAGAATTTTCTCTATAAACTCTTAAAGTGTTTTTAAAATTTATTTCTCTCAACAGAAGTAATATACACATTAAATAAAATTTAAACACTGAAGAAATATGTATTGTAAAAAGTGAAGGTGCCTCGTAATTCTACCTGCAGAGAAAACCACTTTAATAGTCAAGTGATCCTCAATTTTTTTTCAATAGGTATGCCAGCTAGATTCTTCTTCTTCTCTTTCCTTCTTTCTTTTTTTTTTTTTTTTTTTTGACAGTCTGGCTCTCTTGTCCAGGCTGGAGTGCAGTGGCGCTATCTTGGGTCACTGCAGCATCCACCTCCTGGGTTCAAGCAATTCTCCTGCCTCAGCCTCCTGAGTAGCTGGGATTACAGGCACCTGCCAACATGCCTGGCTAATTTTTGTATTTTTAGTAATGACGGGGTTTCACTGTGTTGGCCAGGCTGGTCCCGACCTCCTGACCTCAGGTGATCCACCTGCCTCGGCCTCCCAAAGTGCTGGGATTATAGGCATGAGCCACAGCACCAGGTCAGATTATTCTTATTTTACAAAAATGGGGTCACAGTATACACACGGCTTTTCATTTCGTTTTCTTCACTTCGGAAGCCTATCCAGCCTGTCCATATGTAGCAATTGCTGTTGTATTGATGAGACAACATATTTTTGCTCCATTTCCATTTATCTCATCTTTGGTCCCATCGTAAATAAAAAAAGTACGCTGAAGTAAAAGTGAGGAGCCTTGGGTTTCTAGCATAGTTTTGCCACTAGCTAGCTGTGTGGCCATAGACAAATTGCTCAACCTCATTGGTTTCAGTTTTCGTTGTAAAGTGTTGGGAATATGATTTTAAAAGCCCCTCCTAGCTCTGTCAGATCAGGCCCATTGGTAATAGTATGTGTTGAGCACCTGCTATGTTCCGGGAACTGTTCTAGGTACTAAGAAAGCAGCAATGAATGTAGGAGAAGAAAACCCCTATCCTCACAGAGCTTTCGTTTCAATGTTGAATGTGTTCCCCTCTGAATAGCACCACAAAGCATCCAAAAACAAGTACTTCTTCTCCCTCCATTTCTTTATCCCGCAGTTATTCTCCAACTCAGCAACTGAACTCTTGCTTCAAACCCTCATATGAAAGTCCTCTAACAAATGCCAGCAATTAACCTTCTATTCACAACGTCCAGTGGATTCTTCTAGTCCGCATTTTACTTAAGCTCTAGGTGGAATGTAACACTATTATTTGTTTTCTTCTTAGACTGATCGTCTTTTTCAGCACTGATTTCTCTGAAGAATGACCATTCCTTTCCCTGAATATATATGTAGTCAACCTTTATTATTTATGGAGTCTGTTTTTGCAAATTTGCCTATGCTAAAATTTATTTGTAACTCCAAAAGTGATCCTGACAGGGTTTTTGAGGTCACTCACAAACGTATGCAGAGGCATGCTCTCAGCTGAGGCTGACCAAGGTGATGCTTCGCTTTCCCGTTTCAGTTCCCATACTATTGAGAAGTTTCCTTATCGCGGCCTATTCAGTACACATTTTTCACATATTTGTGCTTTTTGTTGATGACTTTACTGTTTAAAATAGCCCCAGGCCTAGTACTGAAGTGCTGTTTAGTGTTTCCAAGCACAAGAAAGCTGTACTATGCCTTATGAAGAAAATAAGTGTTAGATAAACTTTGTTCGGGCATGAGTTCAACATTAATAAATTGACAATGTAGATTAAATATGTTATTTTTAAACAGAAACACACATAAAATAAGGTTACCACTGATAAGTTTGTGAAAACATCATGACCAGAGGCTTGCAGGAACCTAACCCTGTATTTCCCCTAAAAGAAATGGTTCAGCATTTTCTAATTCAGGGTTTACAGTGGCTTCAGAGAACGTAACTGCCATGAATAATGAAAATCAATGTATTTTTAAATCCAACTTCTCTTTCCCTACCATTCCTTAAATGTTGGCATTCCTTGGGACACTCTCTTGGTCCCATTGCTCTTCTCATCCTGTGAATTCTCCAAGACTACCCCCTTCTCTCCTAGAAAGGACTCCAGACATGTATATCCAACTGCTGTATATGTGTATTCCATATTCCTGGCCCCAACTAAAAATCCCAAACTAGGAGTTCGAGACCATCCTGGCCAACATGATGAAACCCCATCTCCACTAAAAATACAAAAAATTATCTGGGTGTGGTGGCACGCACCTGTAATCCCAGCTACTCAAGAGGCTAAGGCAGGAGAATTACTCGAACCCGGGAGGTGGAGGTTGCAGTCAGCCGAGATCGCGCCACTGTACTCCAGCCTGGGCAACAAAACCAAAACTCTGTCTCAAAAAAAAGAAAAAATATCCCAAACTATGCTTACTACCTCATTGATGTGTTCTTCCTTGAAGATTCCTAGTTTAATAAATGATATCACCCAAGTAGGTAAGCCAGATCATGGAGAATCCTTCTTCACTTCTCTGATTCCTTCCCTACTCCCTCTAGCTCCCAGGTGGTTGACTCTAGCTCCTTAATGTCTCTCAGCTTACTCTCTTCCTTTCTGCTCCCATGGCTACTCCTTAGATCTGGCCCCATGGTTGTGGCCTAGAGTGATAAACTGGCTTCTCAAGTCCTCTACCTACAGTCAGTATTGTATCCCCATTTCTACACCTTCAATCCATCTTCCACACTGGGGCCCAAATGAGAGTTCTGTTTAACAGCAATGTAATAGCTGACATTGACTTCATGGGTCTGTGTCCCAGGCATCATGCTAGAGACCTGACACATACTATCTGTAATCCTCAGGCTGCAGGTATACACAGTTATACCCATTTTCCATCAAAGGAACTGAAATTCACAGGTGATAAAACCCTAACTGCTAAGCACTAGAACACAGGAGCCTTTATGATTTAGTCTCTGGCCACTTCATTAAGTTCATGTGTTGACAAATTTTTTCATACCTCTCTGTGCATCCTACCCTCTAGCAGTTTAAAACTACATGTGGTTTTCCCAAACATTTTGTGCTGCTTCACATTTCCGTGCCATTCTTTAGCTATGCCCTCTGCTTGTCATGATCTTTCTTGCCTTGTCTGTGACAGCCTACTCAACTTACTACACTCAGCTTAGTAAAACTGGCTTTAATAAAACTTCTAGAGCTTCCCAAGTAGAGCAGGCCACATGGTATTTTCTGTTCCCACTATACTCTGTAGGAACTTCTATTGCAGTGTCACCTTACCACATTTACTGCTTAAATGTCTTTCTCTATGTAGACTCTTTAGACGTGACACCTTTTCTCTGGGTGAACTCATTTTTGCTTATGACTTCTATGACGGTCAATAAGATCATGAGTTTCTAACCAATATTATGGCTCAGTTGCCTCTACTCAGCTGCCTATCCTAATATCTGCTTACTGGACCTTTGTACCAGAATGGTCTAAGCCAAATTAATTATTTTTTCTCTAATTTGCACTACTTCTAGATGCACAATGAATGAAACTCCATCTGTCTGCTGTTCAAGCAAGAAAATTTGGAATTGTCAATTTCCCCCCTACTTCTATCTATACATAGTGTCTATCTTTAAATTCTATTTACCCTAAAGCTATCCTATTAATACATTTTGTACCCATCACCTGTCTCTCCACCCCAATTGGCCATATCAGATCACTATCTTCCTGTCAATGAACCCAGCTCCTAACTTGTTTCTCTACCTCCAATCTTGCCAAAATGATTCTCCTTATTCTCATCAGAGTGCTGCTTATAAGGAACAAATGGGATCTCCCCAGTTCATTCCATCATAATCCTTTAGTGTCTTGCCATGGCCGGTAGGATAGTGTAAGCTCACAAGCATTACAGAACCCTTCATGCTTTTCTCTCTGGCTTTGTCTCTCTCTCTACTTCTCCCTTTCGTATAAGTCTTTCAGCCTCATCCAACTATTCACAGATCTTCGAAGTTGGAATTGTGTATGTTCTTTCTTTTTGGGCTGGGTGAATTGTATATTTTCTTTTTTATTTTATTTTCTTTTTTTTTTTGAGATGGAGACCCACTCTGTCACCCAGGCTGGAGTGCAGTGGCGTGATGTCAGCTCACTGCAACCTCTGCCTCCTGGGTTCAAGTGATTCTCGTGTCTCAGCCTCCCAAGTAGCTAAGACTACCGGTAAAAGCCACCATGCCCGGCTAATTTTTCATATTTTTGGTAGGGACGGCGTTTAGCCATGTTGACCAGGCTGGTCTCGAACTCCTGACCTCAGGTGATCTGCCTGCCTCGGCCTCCCAAAGTGCTGGGATTACAGGCGTGAGCCACTGCACCCAGCCGAATTGCCTATTTTCTTTATGACTTGGCTCAGAGTATTTGTAGTTTGGATTGTGTCCTCTACTTTCAGAGAACTCTGCCTCTGACTTTGCATACTGTGCACTTTAAACACCTTAAAGGCAGGAACTGTGTATAATACTCAGAGCATGGCCTAGGGGCCAGCCTGGAGGAGGTGAGGTATAGATGTTTGTTGAATGACTGTATGAACTCACAATTTTGAAGGTGTTGACCATGGGCATTGTTGACCTGGTATATATTTGATTGACCAATGGCAGCATCACAAGTCATACCATTGACCAATGGACAGGATCACTTGTGATGGCATCTTCTGATGCCATCAAGGGCTGCATTCCCAGGAAAAAACAAATTACTGGGATCTTAGAGATATTCTCCCTTTCCTATGCCTTCAGAGACATATCTAAGCTTAGCTATGCTTTCTCTCATCCTCTGAGTTTCAGCAACAACCATCCATAGCAGTTAAGAAAATTTCAAATAGCTTTAAGTTAGGCAACAAGTTACCTTTTGCATAATGTTTGCATAATGCATGATGCAAAATGGTCCTATGTCACTATTTTTTTTTTCATGGAAAAAATGGTGTGCTACATCTTTTTGACTTATGTTTTAATTTCTAGATATTCTTCTTTCCTCCTGGCAAAGCTAACCATAGGGTTGGAGGACTTGAATGCCTAGTGACATTCGGTGATAATCTGAAGCTACCAAGGAAAGAAAGTATTTCTTCTTTGTGGTACAATTGTTTAAAACATGGTTGCAAGCAGGTTTAAGTAGGACTTTTTTTTTTTTTAAAGCATAGTTGATTTAAGCAGAAACTTGAAAAATAAAACACAAAAAGACAACTACAAAATAATATGCATAGCATGACCCCATTTTTGTAAAACAAGAATAATCCAGTTAGCGTAGCTTAGAAAAAATGGAAAGAAAGAATATGCACTTGGCTGTTTAATAGTGTTTTTTTTTTCGTTTTTCTGGAAGTTATGATTATAGTGGACCTTCACTTTTAACATTACTTATTTCTGGTTTTGCTATGCAAAAAAAGGGCAGAAAACTCCAGGAAAAATTTTATTTATAGCTTTATCCTGGGGGCTGTTTTGCTTTTCTACATCTTCAGAGAGGAAATGCTGTCTAAACCAATCAGTTAACAATTTGGTTAACTATTGTTACTGCCATTATTTTGGTTTCCTGTGACACTGGAAGAATGTTTTCTAGCTTGGTCCCTTGTCCAAGCAAATGTTACCAATTTTTAAAAAAGAGACTGTGCAACATCCTCAGAAGTAGCCAAGTCTAGCATGTATCTTTTGTTTAAACATGTGGGGATAAGTTATTCTATAAGCATATGATTATACTGTAAAATCTTAGACCTTTATAATTCAGTGAGTAATGATTTCCCAAAAGCTAAAATTTGTCAATTACTTGCAGCTAGTAATTTCTAGGTTATGAGGCTACTTCGACAATGGGTGAGACTCTGGGGGTTGCTATGGGGAGCGCCTCCGGCAGTGAAGCTGATGTGGGCTTGTGCCACTGTCATAGGGGCCACACTCTGAGTCAGAAAGGACCTCAGGAAAGGAGTTCAAACGCCCAACTGATGCAAGAATCCCTCTGCAACATCCACGACATGCCAAACTCCTGTTTAAAACTTTCTGACAGCTTCCCATGCTCACAGGGCAAAGTTCAAACTCCTTGACGTGCTTCAGGAGGCCTTGCGCAGTCTGGCCTCTACTTACATCTCCAATTTTGTTTTTAAGTATTCATCAGTTTGCTTACTAATTCCTTTATCAACCCATGCATCAAATATTTACTGAGTGCTTACAGTGTATCAGGCACTATTTTGGGAATTGAAAATACACAACAATAAATGAAACAGACAAAATCCTCTTGAAGCTTGCATTCCAGCGGTCTAAGAAACACAGTAAACAGGCTGGGCACAGTGGCTCATGCCTGTAATCCCAGCACTTTGGGAGGCCAAGGCGGGTGGATTGCCTGAGGTCAGGAGTTTGCGACTAGCCTGGCTAACACGGTGAAACCCCGTCTCTACTAAAAATACAACAAAATTAGCCAGGCGTGGTGGCACACACCTGTAATCCCAACTACTTGGGAAGCTGAGGCAGGAGAATCGCTTCAACCTGGGAGGCAGAGGTTGCAGTTAGCTGAGATTGTGCCACTGCACTCCAGCCTGAGCAACAGAGGGAGATTCCATCTCAAAAAAAAAAAAAAAAAAAAAGAAAGAAACACAGTAAACAAATAAATAAAACATGTTGTGTCAGGTAGTAATGAATGCCATGGGGAAAAATAAAGCATGGAAAATGTAGTGATTTTAAATACAAGCACACATTCTTTGATACTTCTCCCTCCAAGAGGTTGAGCCTAAATCCTTTTCCCTCTAGTTTGGGCTGGACTTAGTGGCTCACTTCAAATGAATGAAAAAATCAGAAGCAATGATGTGTGACTCTGGAGCCTAGGCCTCAGAAGGCACAATGTCCTCCTCTTCTCTCTCTTAGATCACACTCTCTGGGAGATGTTAGCTGCCACGTTGTGAGCAGCCCTATAGAGACAGCCCTGTGTGACGAGAAATTGAGGCCGCAGACAGCAGCCATCTGAGTGAACCTTCTTGGAAGTGGATTCCCCAGCCCCTGTCAAGCCTGCAGATGACTGCATCCTTGGCCAACTCTTGACTACAATGTCATGCGTGACCCTGAGCCAGATTCCTTAGAAATGATATGAGATGACAAATGTTCTTTGTTTTAATCTGCTGAGTTTTGGGGCAATTTGTTATACAGTGATAGGTAACTAATACAAAAAGAAAATAGGGAAGGTGTATGTTGGGTGGTGCTGGCTGTTGCCAGGGTAATTACAGGAGGCCTCACCGAGAAGGAGACTTGCAGCTAACTCTTGAAGGAGGTGAGGGAGTGAGCCATGAGTACGTCTGGAGAAGATTTCTTGCCACTCTTCCTGTTGCACTGTGGTCATACAGAACTTGCCTCAGTTGTTGGAACACACCATTTTCCTTCTTAACTCCAGGCCTTCCCACATGTTATCTCTTCTACTCACAACTCACACCTCCTCACCCTTCCCTGCCACCCCACCTCACTTCCAATGCTGGCCACCTCATTAACTCTTCATTTATCTATCAGGTCTCAGCTTAGATGCTGCTTTTTCCAGAAAGCCATTCATATCTGCCTAGCCTCGGGTAAGTACCCCTTCTGCGTGGTTCCTTGTGGTTCACAGTCATAGCACTTGACACAGTGTAGGATGATGGCCTTTTGTTTTTTTTTTTTTGGCCTTTAGAGGGGTTATATTCTCTGTGAGGGCAGGGCCATATCTTTTGCAGTTGTAACTGCCACAGCCAGCAGAGTAATTGACACTTGGCAGGAACTCAGTCAATAGCTCCTAAGTGCATGAAGACATTCTGTTCCACCATTGAATGGCAGTCACACAAACCCTCACCGTCTCAGTTTCCTCATCTCTAAAATACCCTCCTTCCAGGATTATGGTGAGGATAACAAATGCACTATGTAAGTCACCTAGCAGAGTAAGTTCTATAGAAGCAGTAGTCAAATTCTAGTGCAGGAAGTCTGGTCCCTTATAAGACAGTCCCTTCCATTCCATTGTTCAGCAGGAGAAAACTGTTGTCTTGAAATTGGACAAATTGAGGATAAATACCTTCTCTGATTAGGGCCCATTTTGATTTTTCATTCGCAATTAGATGGATATTTTAGGGCACAAGAGAACAATTCTAGTCAAATCTTTCCTTCCTTCTGTTCATCAGATTTATTGAGGTATGATTTGCTATAGTAAAATTCACCCTTTTTAGGCATGCAGTTCTATGAGTTTGGACAAATGCATGCAGTTTTACTACTGTCACCTGTCAACAGGTTTTCACTTTTTATTAATTCTCTGTTGACAGCTCAAAGTAGTGTACAGTTCTTACTTAGTACGGCTTCCACTCTCTGCCAAAACCAACTCTCCAATTTTAAATGATCTTGGCTTGTTCACTCAGTGTTTGGTGCTTGGACATCTGGGGGTGCCTGTGTTTTTGTCTGAATCTCTGAAG